>NC_133952.1:3065513-3678615 GCF_031877795.1 Strix aluco | reverse complement strand
CTGAAAATACAGATTGGGGTTTCCTCTGCTGTAATAGCATCATAGACAGCAGAAAATTCATTACCTTATTTATACTGTTCTCTTCTTTGGTGATGTTATCTATGTTAAAGGTATTTTTATTTCACTGGGTATTAACGAGCCTTGAGAGGGAATGCAAAAATAGAAGTTGGTAAAAAGATGTGTGAATATGCAAGCCGATTCCATGAGCTGTGTTTTATTATTTGATTAGCTTGTAGTGGACTAGTGAGCTCTGGGATAGTGTGTGTTCTTGCTGCTTTGCTGGTAATAGGAGATATTTTTAAAATGTTGGGCAAACACATTAGGAGTGTGACTATGCAGTAGAATTAGAACAAGTGTATTCTTGCTACTTTCTTCTTTGTCTGCGATTACTGCCACAGATGTCTGGTTTTTATACCTACAGTTGCATGGTGGCAGTCTTTTGGGCTTCAAATGTTACAAGCTTCTTGCTGGATGTATCCCTAACTGTGACTCAAACCACTGATGGAGAGGAGGTGAAACAACAAGTGTTACAATTGATCGGTGGTAGGACTAGCTGCAGGGCTGATTAGTGTCTGTATTTGTTCTTTTCCTAGTGGAAGCTGGCAGATGAAGGAAGTCCTTGTAAGAATTTCTGAAGTACCTTCATTCAAGAAAAGTAAACCCTTACAGCACTTCTAAATTTGAGGTAGGCCACTGTCAGCTTGCCTTGGTTTCCCTAAATACCCTAAGTAGTATATGAGCCATTTATCCTTGGGCAGGTACAGATTAAATATATTTTTAAGCCATAGGTTCCCTCTTCAGGTATTTTTCACAGTGGACAGGTATTTACACGCATAGCTGTCAATAACTCTGGGTGTTAAATAGACGTATACAACAAAGCCCATTCATTCTGTGAGAAATACAGCACCCCAGCTGGAAAGGAACGGACTTTGCAGGATTCAGAACACGGGTTTGTTTGGTTTGTTTTAATTGGGTCTCCCAGGGAAATGCATGGGAGTCGTGAGCTGTTTTTTCCCTTCCTCCCTCCCCCATCAATCTTGGGGAACTTTTTCGCAGTTAATTGCTAATTTTTTTGATGCATGTGGAATATCACATTGCTGCTGGGATAAGCTGACACAGAGCCACTGACTGCTGTAGCTGTATTTAATTTCACTGAATGCTTACAATGATTCACTCTAGGTAGAACTGGGGTAAATGTGGTGTTGTCACTTTGCAATGTAGCTGCCCTTTGGTTGTAAGGCTACAAGCTTTTCGTGGTTTGCAACACAACAAAGTGTCTTTGGCATACCTCAGTGGCAGCAGGCTCCATGGATTTCCCAGGCCTTTGAGACACAGGAATCTAAGTTGTCATGCACACAAAATTGTCAGTCTGATGAGCACTTCTGCTAGAAAATGTAACTGAAGAGGGGAGAAGACAAAGTCTATCAATCAAAATGGATGTGGCTGTAAAAGGAGGTCACCAATCTGCTGACATAGACAGAACTGCATTGGATGTACCTTACCAAACAGTTGACTATTCTTCCCTTTGTTCTGTATTGGTACGAATGTTGGGTTTCTCTGATCAAGACCTTCCCTATCACAGCCTGTTGCTTTCACCAGTTCTGCCTCTACCTTAAACGCTTAGGCTTTCTACTGTGAAAAGTCTGTGTCTCCCCCCTCCTCCTTTTTCTCCTTATTTTACTTTTCCTTTTGCAGTCACAGCACAATCTCTCTGCCCTCTCCAGTATTTGGGCAGAGGAAATCCACAGACCCAGGGCAAGTAGCGCCCAGTTGTTGTGGCCACTTGGGGGTGTTAGAATGCAAGGCGTAGTACCCTCCTCCGGCCCAGGAAGCACCTGACTTTCCAGCAAAGCAATGGAGTGAAAAGAATGGGGGGAACTTGTGTTCCAGGAGATACTTCAGTCAGTGTTGCTGGCTTGGTCAAGATTTTGAGTGTCAGGAGACCTGGTGGTTGATGGCAAACACAAACTGGTAGGAATTTACCAAAAAAAAAAAAAAAATCTTAGCAAGGGAAATGAAACCTTTCTCCTTCTACAAAGTTGGGTTTTCTCCAGAGAGGTTAATTTTTTGGCTTTCAGCTAATATTAACTATTGTTGGAATAAGGAACAAAGGACCCCACCTGGACTGCAGCCAAAAGAGTCCCTTCTCTTAGTGGTGTCACACCTGCCTCTCAGCACTGTCTGGGTGTCCCAACAGCAGCAGCTCCCAGGACTAGCCAGTTCTCCATCCACCAGTTGGCTTTCAGCTGGTGATTTCATCTGACTGCTACCTCATCTGAAGGCTGCAGGAGACTAAACATAGGCAGTTAACTTTGGTGCTGTTTCTGGATTGTGTTTGAGTGCTCCTGAAAAATACAAGTACTAAAGGGCATGCCTGCAGGAGGAAAAATAAAACTCAGTGTCTGAAATACTCTGATTAAACTTTGCACTAGAAGTAGATATGAATGGGAGGAGCATGGTGAGCTCTTCAGCCTCATGGGAACTTTTGAGTATTTCAGGATCCACTTATTTTAAAGTGGACTTTTTGAACATAGAAGTTGTGTTGTAACCAAACTTTTCATATAATCATCACCAGCAGGTTAATCCTCCCCTCTCAACGCACACCTACTCCTGCAAGCTGTTCATTTATACCGGTTGCCTCTTTGCTAATAAGCTTTGAAAAGCAAGTTCGTTAATGTGCTGACTGCCAGACTGTGCTTTAATGAGCCTTTCTCAATGCCTCCTATCTTATCTTGAGCTTGATAAGTACAAAACGTTCCTGTGACATTGCTATAAATCACATTTTATTGATGCATCTCAATATGAAATGCCTGCTGCAGTTTGATGGTGTCTGTTTGCTTTGGAAGGGATAGTGTTGTACAAACACAAGTCTGAGGTTTTCTTGTGACATGGGGATTGCTGGGGAAAGATTTTTGTTTTTTGAGGTACATGGGAGGCTTTTGCATACATTTGAAAAAGGAGGGCATTGCCAGTTGCCTTCCACATCAATTGGTACTTGAATTGTACAAGGTTATTGTTAATTCTGAGCACTAATTTTTCCTGAAATTAGGACCTTTTTTTTTTTTTTTCCCTTCTTCCTCTTAGGATGACATAAAAACCACTGGGTTGTTGTATACAACAGGTAGGCTGCCTGTGATTCAGTCTGCCGAAGACCGGACCTGATGGTTAATTTAGGTGCTTCTGTTCTGCTTTACTGGCACATGAATGCACTTAAGATGAAGGGAGTAGTTGGGAAGGCGCACGTCATAAAGAAATTATCTGGTGCAAGCTGTACAAACCTAGTAGTGATGTGAACTGTGCTCAACATGAGGAGCCGACAGACAAAGGTAATCTATGCTGGACCTGTTTGTTTCCCACAGTAATCTTGAGCAGCTTTAAGGTTGCTCTAATGGCTTACTGCATCAGCCTGCAGGAGAACATGGTGCCTGAGTATCACTGGAGGCCCAACCAGTCTGGCTGTACCTTCTACTCTGTTACAACTAGAAAGGTGGAAAATTACTTTTACAGATGTTACTTAGCTGCTTTTTCCAGAGTGAAGATTCCCTGTCTGCTGGTGCTGCACAAAGTAGCCCTGCTCTGGGACATACGTATCAGAAAAGTTAAGCACCTGTAATTAATCTTGTAAGCATGATTTTAAATACCTCCATGCCTTCTATATCCATAAAAGAAACACAAGGTGTTTGTCCTTCATCAACTGTGTGGGTGGGGAAGTGAGCTGTGACTTTGAACTCGCTATGATGGATGTTGCTTAGTGATAGTTTCCAATTGCTATGGGCAGCATCTGTTTAAGAAACACCTGTGTGCGTGTTACTGAGTTGTCCAGAGATGGGCGTGATTAGGTTTACATTCAGCAGCGTCAGTCACGGATGTTTTGCAGGTTTTTTGTTTCAGTGCTTTCAGCTAATGTACATTGTTATTCATGCTGCTGTTTATCTACCTGAAAAACAGGCCAGCCTGTCTTTCAGCCCTTCCCCAGCAGGCCTTTATTTTCAGTTGATGCAAATTTTAATGGCTATCAGGAAGTTGAATTTGGGGAAGTTTATTGTTTTCAGATTTAAAAGGTAAATCTTTGCAGTTTTCGTTGAGCCTAACTGTGAACATTTGTTTGTACTTGCATGTGAGAGTGTCTTTGAAGTCACACTTCAATACTCACACAAAATAACTTTTAAAATGTATAAAAACTGTCTATAGGCTCACATTTTGATGCTTCTGCTAGTGCTGTATTTGAGATGGAAATTATGTATTTCTCTAAACACTTCTATTTTATTTGTGCTTTGACCACATCCTATTTCTACATGTTATTTATCTGTAACTGTGGTGCTGAATGCTTTGAAAATAATGGTTCCAATCTCTTCTTGGACTGGATGGAGACTTCTTGAAGCATTTGAGACTGTTCTGTGGTGCCACCTACTGCTGTTACAATAATCATTTTGCTGTTCATTAGACAAAGTCCGTACCTGAGTTTAGAAACAAGCCCCTTCCCCTGCTTCGGCAAACACAAGAGCTGTAAGTTACGTTGTTATCTGTTGCGTATCCAACATCCGTGTGTTCCTAACAATTCCCTCTCCAGAACCACTCCATCATCCACCTGGAAGGTACCACATTTTTTTTCATCCAGGTTCTTGCTTTTATGCTTTTGGTGCAGTTAAACAATGAAACCCACCAGTCTGTGTTATAACTACCTGCATACCTGTTTATACATCCTAGACAGGTGTTTGCTTAACTGTGTTGTGCAATGAATGATGCCTGTGACAATGGGTATACAGAAACATTCTTCTGAGTTAAGAGCGTTGACAATTTGTTTTAAGAGAATGTTTCCCTCTCCTCTGAAATCTATCTGCCTATGCTATATTTCCAGTTCACTAATGAGGACAGACACTTCAACTTACTGAATTACACACGTTCTCTATGTTCACAACAGAAAGCAAAATGGGAACAAACCAGGGAATTTTCTTTGCTGTTTCCTGACCAACTCAGAGGCTTTATTCAACTGATTTTTCTGGTCTAACAACATGTAATCAACAGAGACAGCAATTTTATATGTCTGTTTTAATGACGCTTTAATTGTGCAGGTGCTCAGCAGCTATATTACTAACTCGACAGCTTTCAGTAAGGAAAAGGGCAGCTGCTGGATTGAAAAAAAGTGATCAAACCTGGGTATAACAGTGACATACACAATAATAACGTGGTGCCTTATGAAAGAACTGAGATATTTGCAGCGGTGCTCAGTTGGCATTGCCAGGTTTGTGGTTTAAGTGTGTCTCCATGTGCTTCTGCCTGCAGGAAAGGAGGCAGTTTCTGTACTGGGTTTTGTTGTGAGAATAGGTATTTCTTATCAGAAACATGTACTTCAGGCCAAAAATGGGGGTAATGAAATAGATTCTTAAAGCCTTGAATGAGGTATTTTGCCCTGTTCTGTGTGAGCACTGATTGTTGTGATTGTTTGCTGAGGACTTCATCACCCTGGAAGGAGAAAAACATCACTTGGAAATACCACGTACTAGTGGAATGAGCATGGGCCTGGGATTCACTGGCTTCTTGGTGCTCTCTTCCTGAATGATGCAGTTTGCTATAACTCTTTCTCAATTTCCTGGCTCCCGTTGCCAGATGGAAGGGCACTTGAATAATTCACATTACACGAAGCTATTTGAACATCAGTCCATTTGAAAATCTGATTTTTAAATGTCTGGGTACAGTTCAGGAGATGGGGTCTATTCACAGCTCTCCCACTTGTTTGATGTATAACTTCTTCACATAGCTGAGGTGACTTGTTCCTTTGTTTCTTGTCCTAGATTTTTGCATATTTATTTTGTGACTTAAGGTAGACTCTCTTAGTTTGTGTTGGTAATGTGCCTAGCACAGTGAGGCCTGGATTTCAACTGGCCCTCTGCAGAGGTAACATAATACAAATAACAATATAGTTGATTAGAATTGCTAACTACTGTTGTTTTAGCAGTTCTGAGTGGGTTAGATTGTATTAGCCACAGATCAGTAAAATTATTTATATTTTAAAAAAGGAAGAAAATGAACTGGGAAATCACATAATCTACAGTTCTTGAAAGATACAGTCTCAGCTATGTGGTTATCTCTTCGTTTTCCCAGAAAAGTTCATCATCTTTGTGCTAACCTCTTCCCCTCATTCCCTCCACCCCAGAGTAGCAGCTGGAAGGGATAGTGCATGTGTTCCCCCCCCCTCCCCAATTAGGAGTTCGTTTTCCATTAAATAAATAAATAAAACCTAATCAAGCAGACAGAGTGTATAAGACCCTGTTTTTCCTCCCAGAGCTGAAGTTAAAAATTATTCAATGTAAAATTCCTGGCCTGTGAAACAGAGGCTCTGTACTGTACCAGGCAAAGATTTTCACCAGCATTCTCTTGCTTAGCCAAGGCTGAGATAACAGACACTGTAAAGCACTTGGTGGAATAAATCTACGGCTCCGAGATTCCATCGGGGTGTTCATCTTCCACCTTGTTTTCCCTTTGCTTAATTTGCTATTGTGTGAACTTAGAGTTGGTATTTGACTTGTCTTTTTTTTTAATGTGAACAACACCAAATGAAGCTAGATGTTGTTATTTTGTTGTTGTTTTTTTCTTCGCATTTAAATGACAAGAACAACTGGAGAGAACAAGTAAGTGGTTAGACTTTATCTTCTCTTAATGAAGAATTTTCTTGAGTGACAGTTGTAATTGTGCTCTGCAATGTTTTGATGCCGTTTTGAAAGTGGTTTAGAAACAAAAGGGTAAAAATTACTGAATTTTGAGACACTCGAGTCAAATGGAATAAGGCTGACTGGTAACAGTTCTCTGGTGCAAGGTGACTTCTTGAGACAGTGATTAGTAGCAAGGTGATTCTTGTTGCTGACCTGTGTAGTAAAAGAGCTACCTGCAAGTTACTTCCTAGCTTTCTGATAATTTCTGAAAATGCTCAGCCACTGATATGGCTGCTTGGGAGGCAGGAGAGAAATCACCAGTGGAAGAAAAAGACAAAACACTCACTTTCTAATACTTTTTTTTTTTAACACAAAGATCTGTAGTGATTGATATTGTTTGTAATCATATCTTGGATATTTACTTGGGGATGTGAACTTGCATTGTTGGCTTATTACCGTAATCATCAGTCAGCCTGTGAAAGCCATTTCCTATTCAGAGGGATCTTAGATTTGCTGTACAAGTGGTAGCAGTGAAGTCAGGAGACTTACATTGCTGTGTAGGTTTTGTGGAAATAAGTATGCAGTGAACCTTTCAACAAAGGAGGCCTGATAGAAAATCTATGTTCTTTCTGATGAGTGGATAGCTAAAAAAAGTGTGGCTAGATAGAGGGGTGCCGTTCTTAAGCAGACGTAAAGTGCATGCAAAGGTTAAGCTGTGGGAGTATTTCCAGCTTGCTGTCTGAAAATGAACTAGGTACCATCTTCTTATTTTATGGGATACTTTATATGCCCAACATCCATGGGAAAGGAAAATGTTTTGAGCTTTTTTTAAAGATAATGAAATCCTAGAAAAACTAGATATTGTAAACTGCAAATTCAGCTTAATATTATAGCAGAGTGCAGGAGACAAATGTGTGTTTGGGCTTGAAATACAATCATTGAAAAGAACATAGCAACAATAATTTGCAGCCCCCGCTGACGCGGTGCCAAGCATTCAGGGCAACTTGAAAAAACAAATTAAGCCCTAAGGTCACTTCAGATTGCTCTTGAGAACACTAGAGGAAGAGTTGCCATTTATTTCAGTGGGAAGTTTTGAGAAGACTAAGTGTATATCCCCTACTTTTGGGAATCTGTGCATACCTGTGAAAATTTTCTGGGCTTTATTAGATAGTGATAAGAACCCTTCTTATTACGGTGCCTTTTCTTGAGAGTCTAGCAGGGAAACCTGTGCACAGTGTTCCACAACAGGAGCAGGGCACAGATACTGTGGATGCAAATCACAATGTCAGGGAAGCCAGGACTTTTAAGGAAGTGTTTGTTTATTGCTAATGACTGCACGTATTTATTTTGAAAATGACAACATATAAAAATGATGTGCTGGACTTGCAGGACTTCCTCCATTTCCATTCTTTCTATCCTATATGCTCTTCTGCTTCTGGGTCTCTTTACATTATTTCTAGGCAGGCTGTGCCACAACCTGCCCTCAGGTGTTGTGACCTTTCTTTTTAGTGCTGTGGCCTTCAGTTGAACTGGGGGGGGGGGGGTAATAAAGTAGCATCAGTGATTCTGTCTGCACTGTGATGTCAGGGATCTTTGCTTGAATGAACCGGGCCAGATCCAGTTGAAGGGGATAGAGCATTGCTTTGGACTGCAACATTTTCAAGTCTTTAGATAAAATCACCCCCCCTGGATTTTATATATATATAGGGTATATGCAATAAAAATTTCAAAAAAGCACAGTGGATCCAAAGCCTGTACAGGGCAACAGAAAAGCTCTGACCCACTTCCCTGGAGTTTGGATCAGGATTTTGATTAATATCTACTATTTCTTTTCTAATAGAAAAACATTTTGTTTTGTTTTCGTTTTGGCTCAAGTGAAAAGGATAATTATTGCTAATGATTTATAGGGCAGTGAGAGGTAAAATGAGAACACATTTCAAAAGAATGCCAAAATGTTTTCCGGGAGAAGTCACACTCGGGAGCTTTCTGACCTTGCTGAGCAACTGGTCTGGGGGCAGGTGGGTACACAGGGACACATCTTTTGACATCCCTTGATGTGTCTTGGGAACCCCGAAGACAGATCTTTTTCCAAGGGGTGATATAAACTGACTTTCTTTGTAGTGCATGTGCCTTGGAAGCTGTATGTCTCCAGGTCTGTTGCAACTGGCTAATGTAGGCAGGAATCTCTTTTTCCTCTCTGTGTTCAGGTGAACACACCACTTGGTCCACAGGGATACTCACTGTGATATTATAATCTGCATCATGATACTGCAGATTCTGCAAAGGTATTGTGAGACTCAGTGGTGATTTTGGAAACGCTTGTGTAGCTCAGACTGAAATCCATGTTACACCATTTTATATAGCGTATATTCTGTCTTACACTATCTGATATAACAAGATGATTTCATATACTGATGCAAGAATAACATCAAAATTAATATATGCTGATAGTGAATGGAACCAGAATGCAGCCTCTTGCATCACCACTAGTATAAAAATAGAAATTCTTGTTAGTTGTGTTGTAGTTATATCCAAACTGAGCATAATGCAGCCTCAATCTCATTTAATATCCATGGAATTCAGTGAGAGTCTTTCTACTGACTTTGTGCTCCAATCTGGGTGATTGATGGACACCTAAAAGTAGCCAAAAGTAGGATCTGAGGGGGAACAAAAAGCTCAGATGGAACAGAAAGCACTACTGAGCCTTTGCAAAGTTGCCTCCCTTGGGCTGACAGTTTTTGTGCTAGAATTCAGGTCAGTGTTCCCGATTGTTAATCCTACTGGGGAAGCAGAATGGTATGTTAAAAACAAATGTTTCTTTTTTTCACCAATAAAATGAATGCGATAACAGAGAAGTGACTCTTGTTGACACTCCCGGCTGGTGGCATCACCTGCCACTTAGAAAAAACTAGTCAATGTGCTGGGTTTGCCGAGTGCCTCCTGTTAAAGGTCAAGTTTCTTTGTCTGCTTGGGAAAAATAGGGGTGACTTCTTCCCTCGGTTAAGAATCCAGAAGAGTGTAATGATAACACCAAAAGGAGCTTTTCTAAGTTTAAAGGCAACAGAAATGATTCTTGGGCCCACGAAGGCCAGCATCTGGGACCACAACGTAAGCAGCAAACCTGGAGTCAAGTACAGGTTGTTCTGATCCTCAGCTACAAGCTGGAGTACAATCCATAGGTCAGAAATTACTCCTGGTGGAACCACTACCAGCTATTGCTGTTGGCAAGCCAAGGAGCAATGAGAGAGACCTGACATCCTATAAAACATCTTAAACAGTCTTTGTTGTGCTGTGGTGGCAGGGTGTAGAAACAGATTGTTGCTGCTTATCCTTCAGGGGTTAAAGGAACTATGTGAGGAAACTGCCTTAAAAATCTAGTCTCCTGTCTGTCAGACATTTCTCCACCCTGGTTGATAACTCACTGGTGTTAGTTCATGTTTCCCAGTGGCCAGCCAATAACAGGGACGTGGTGTCTGCTCTCAGTCAGCAACCTCGGTGTGAAACCTGACGCTGGCCTGAGGCTACGCTGGGTGTGCAGGAAGCACCCGCAGTTGCCCCTGAAGTAGCACTCCTTCCTTACAAAGAAAACTTCCATGGTTCTTCTTTAAATGTTTGCAACCTGTAAAGTTTTTCATCTTTTGATATTTATTATTAAAACTCAGCTGTAGGGCTTTTATTTTTTTAGTGCAGTAGCCTCTTTGTACCTAAAGCAGGTTGAATACTTGTCACGGCTTCTTGGCCAATGCAAATCAGTGTAGTTATGTGATGTGCACTCAGCTGAGCAATTCATTGGCCCAAATCCTAGAGATTTAGAAACCTGAGAACTCTCTCTTCCTCCTGAGCACAAATGTAAATTTGTGCATTTCATAGACCCTCTGCTTTTAATTACTTCTTACAGCTGCCCATTAAAACCTTAACCAGCATTTCAAAAAATGTTACTATGCATTCCCTCATGCTTAGATCATATTTTAATCCCTTCTTTTGGGAAGTGTCCCCCAGAAGGAAGAAACAAGGCTTTGGAACACATGAATCACAGCTGAAAAGAGTATTTGTGATATTTTAAGCTGATATTGGTCTCTTCCATGGAACACGAGTGACAGATGAAAAGAGAGACGAATATGTGTTGTGAGAGATAACAGTGTGAAATTTGCCATAAGATTAATCTGATCATAAAACAAAATAACTAGAAATCAAAATGAAAGAGGATGCCCAGACAGAGAAGCTTTAGAAGTTCTACTACGAAACACTGTTTTAATCAACTCAGAAATGCCTGTTTCGTAGAGCATCGTAACAGCATAGAAAATAACTCTAATCTGCACCCAGGTAATTAAAACCAAAATGGTCTTTGGTTCTATAAACTCAAGTAATATAACGAAGAAAGAGGTGTAAGGAGATTTTTGCTTCTTAGATGTAGTTAGATATAATAGGATGGAGTTTGCAATTCTGGATAAAATCCACATCCTTCCCTGTCTATGAACACCTGCGTGCTACTTCTGGGTCTGTCACGGTATCAGAACTACTCGTGTGACTATTGGTGTGTTACATGTGTGTTACCTGTTTCTTCAGAACCTCATCAGCCTTTTAGAGGAATTTCCAACTCAGAATGCCAACAAATGATCTTTTTATAAAAATGCTTCATTCTTGAGAGATAAGGAGCACTGTGAATGACAAGAATGGTAGAAGGTGTAATACTAAGGGGCAAACTTGGAGCTTATGTAGAAGCTTCCTGTTGATGTAAGACCTGGAATACAGCAGTATTTAAATAACATGTGTATTGTATGTTTTCTCAGTTTTACAAGCAGGGTGGAATGAAACTAAGTGTGTGCATAGGTTTTTCTGGAATTAACAGCTTGCATGGGCTGCCAGACAGGCATAACTTCCCTTTTCCAGGCAGTGTTGATGACATCAAAGGTTTAAAGTTCTCCATTTTGTATCTATTGATCTGGACTTCAAGTGACCCGAGTGTGGTGCTAAATTAACGGAATAGTTCATTGCAGCAAGTCACTCCTAGTTTTCAAGTTATGTAGATTGAGGGATGCTTTGATTTCATGCTGGTCATGTAAATCTGGGCCTGCTGTAGGAGAAGCAGGGTTAGGGAGAAGGAGCTGACTGTGGTAACCACCGATGTGAATCTCTGGTGATTCATGCCAGGGATGTGCAATTCGGAGCATTAGCTCACTTGGTTTCTTCTTCCTGATTGTATAGATCTGTACTTAGTCTGACTGATTACTGGATTTAGGTCCCTCTTACATTATCCTCGTGGGAATAGCTCTTTTGATAGATCGCAGTGACTCACACGAACCTTACAGTGTTTGCCTTCAGGTCACTGGGCAAACAAATGATCTAAAGGCACCTTTTCCCTACCTTAGTGCCTGTTTCTAGATTTGGACCTAGTAGCAGGACTGAGTTAGGCAAGGATTGCATCATATAATTAATCCTCTGTATCTTCTACCTTTGGGACTGCTTTTGAATGCAGCCTTTGCTGAAAGGACTGAAGCATCATTACTGAAAATACACCATAGGTTTGTTACAAGGTCTGATGGTGTTGAATAGCCCCCCAAAAATTGCTTGGCCTCCTGTCAGTCTGCTTTGAACCAGATATGCTTGTCCTTCATGTTAGTGAGGAACAAATTTCAAGAAAACAAGATAGTTGAAGCGCTTTATTGATTCCCTGCAGGCTGTGATGGAGGTAGGGATTCTCTCTGAAATGTCTGTTCTCATTAGCATACAGAAAAAACAGGCTTGGCTCAAGTCTCTGGGTAGAGTATGTAAATTTTTATTTTTATAGCTGAAACAGGAAAAAAAGCATTTTCCATTTCTTGTTCCTAGTTAGTCCGTCTATGGGGAGAGGTTCTACAGGGCTTGGGGAAAGAATCTGGTGTGGAAGGCTGTATTCTTTGCTTTGATCAGCTTCTGAAGCTCTCTGCCCAGCTGCCAAGTGGTTAAGAAGACTGAGATGTGTGAGAACTGGCACCAGAGGTTATGGGCATTTTCAAACTTTCAACCTTTTTGTTCTCTTGCTCCAGTGTCCTTTTTTTTTTTTTTTTTTTTTTTTTTACAACTTCATATTTTAACAGATTTTAACACCAAATCAATTAGTCTAAAACAAAAGAGGCTTTGGCTCCTGAGAAAATGGCCCTTTAACCTTTTGAAGGTGCTAAAAATTTGCTGGATTTAGTAGCAGAATAAAGTATGTGTTGCAAAACTCCCAGGAAGACAACAAAGCTAAACAAACTCACAGAAGCTTCCCCTGTAGAGTTCTCCACTGAATTGTTCTCTGGAGGAGGGGAGAGGGAGGGTCTGACAGAGGATTTTTTTTTTTTTTTGGGGTCTGATTTTTTGGTGCATGTTTGCAGTGCTGATAGGAATTTCTACCCTGATTCTCACTTAAAACAACAGTTATATCGGGGGGCTGAGGAATCCTAGACTATTAGTTCTTACGTGGGGTGCTCCTGTTAAGAACAGAGATCAAGAGACCGTGCATAATCTATCTGTTTATGAAGATGTGGGCAGGATATATAAACAAGTACACGAGGGAAATTTATGCAGGCTTTCAAGAATCCTTAGCTAAAAATCTTCCTGGAATGAGAATAGAAGACATGAAGCATCTACTCAGTCCCTCCCAATTAAATGATATTTCAGTGGACTTAAAAAGGTTATCCTCTATTGTACATAGAAAGAAGAAAATTGAAGGAAGGTTTCACACTGTTCCTTATCTTTTTCCAATCTTTGCTATCACAGTACACACTTGAAATCTTTCCCCTTTAGAGTTTCAGGCAATTCTTAGTTTTCTTTAAAGATTAGCTATGAAGACAGCATAGTGTTTAACCTTCTTGCCCTGATTAGGATGGAATGTTAATTAATACTTATTCACTACTTAATGTCAAGTGCAGTTGAATGTGCAAAAGAGCAACACGAACGCAGTTCAAAAATTATGATAATGAGGTTCTTCAGATGGAACCTTTGATTTTACTACTGTTATAATTCCCTAGATTTCTGTTAATATTCGAACTCATTAGGTACATATTTGATTTTTCCAGGCAATTGCTTTGCTTTGAATATATGTGCTAATGATCTTTCTTAGTGGGCTAAGCTTTCGGATGAGTTAATCATGTCAGACTTATTCACTCACTGGCCACCTACTTCAGCTCTTGTAGCACTGTTCATACAAAGGATGCTGTAGTCAGTCTCAAGCTGAATATTTGGATCAATTAGCTAAGAAATTTAGCTTCCAGTTTTTCACTTAGCTACAGGTTTCCCAGTATATCTCCATCGTGGTGAGCATTATTTCTCCTATCCTTAACTCTCACCTCAGTTCTTGCATTAAACATTGCTACCTTCTTTCTGTATCTTAACTGAGCTCTGTGGAAGGACTGTGTTCCTAGTCTAAAGCAGTTCTGCTTTCTCCTGCTGAACTTCAAGTACATCTCTGAATCTGAGGTATACACCTTACATGTATTTGTTGTGTGCTAGTCCTCGGTCTCTCCTTGACTGACATAGCCATCTTGGTAAAGGCTGACTGCCTCTACATGTGAATGTAGGTTTAGAATTGCAGTATAAAAATGAGAAAACAAATTCCACAGATCACATATAAAGGGCCAAACCTTTGGCCATACTGATTTGGGAAAGGCAGTGAGACATTTGAATGTGAACCTCCAATTAAGTAATAAAAGGAGTCCAGTACAGACAGGAAATAGAGGATGGGTAAATCATTCTTTAGTGATTCATATGTCTCTTTTCTGCTGGTGCCTTAGCTTTCATAAGACTGTTACTTGAATCACGTGTTAAATAGTTCGTATAACTGAGATGAGATGTCAGCTGGTTCAGCTTCTGTTGAGAAGGTTCCTACAATCACCCAAACTGACTCTAGATGCAAGCCTGGCCCTTGGTCTCTTGTTATTTATCCAGTACAGCAAACTCTATACCATTAGGAGTGTAAATCCAGCCAGTGGAGACATGACCAGTGTGGGTATCATTGATAATTGTAGGGTAAACACTTCAATAAGGGTGAAATAGCAAAGTGAGGGGGTTAATGTGCTGTAGGTCATTTTTTTTTTTCCAGTTCAACCCAAACTGCCAGTGGATCCGGTTCCAAAGCTTGGTTAAGTTCCTGCACAACCCCTGATTAAACAGGAAAAACCTGTGAATTGTTGGCTTTGAATCCTGGACTGAGGACAGGGTGCACTTGAGTAACATGCATGCTTCAGTGTTTCATTTAAATTTCTAAAGCTTCAGAGGAAAGGGAAAAAATCTAGGTCTTTCTATAAGAGGGGGGAAAGATCTAATCTGTTTACACCCTGCATTCCTTACGTTCCTTTGCTAGTCTGCTACTATAAAAGCCCTCAGTCCCACCTACAGTATGAGTTTAATGGATGTACAGAAAAGCTAAATCTTTCTGTAGAGGCAGATGTGACATAACGTATCTAAAGGTCCTGTCTGATTTAGCACCAGTGCATCGAAATTGAGTTTGTGATTATTTAGTGCTCTGAACAGATGTTGGGTTTCTTTCAGAGGAGGAGACAGGCATGTACCCACCTTAATTCAAAAAGGCTCCGTTCCCCGCTAAGAACTTTAAAGTGTCCTGGTATGGGAATGCCCTTTTTGGAATATGAAGCTTGGGTTTTTTGGTTTGGGTTTTGGGTTTTTTTTGGTTTTTTTTTTCCTGCTGTTTGAACGTGATGACTCAAACTTGGTGGGAATCCAAGGCAAATAAAAGGTGCAGGCGCCTACAGTTGGTTAACTCTTGAGTCGCTGTGAACAGAGATCACTGAAGCAGACTAAAGCTGTTTCCCATGGTGTGGGCTCCACCCCTCTCTCCCCAGTCCTTTTCAGGGTGCTGTGGTCTAGGCACTCTCCTGACTATGACACTGAAGGTCTAGATGGGAGCTGAAGCTTTCTTATCTTCTGCTTTGGTTAGTAAATTGTCCCCTTTGCTGCAGTTTATCATAGTGGTGGGGTTAACAGCAACGGGCTTACTTAGGTTTACTTTCCCATGTGCTCTCTTTCAGAATGGAGCCAGATGTTTGGTTATTTTTGTTCATGTAATGCCCTTGCGTCGGGCCATTGGAATCAATCAATAGTGATATGCCAGTAGAAGTCGGATCAGGACCCATGAAATGTGAGCATGGAGTGATTATTTCTGCCATGTTCAAACCACAATAGACTTTTCAAGATTGAAACAGAGTATTTGGAAACTGTTTTGGTGCGTGGGGAAGGGGCAGCTGAACCTACATCTGGCCTGTAGACAGGACTTGCAGCTGAGTGCAGGTCCAAATATTTGGATCAGGAAGCCACTAAGTCTTTGGGGAGGGGGAGAAAGTGATTTAAGACTGGGATCTAGCTGTTTCTAATGAACTCTTAAAATACATGATCTCTATTCTCAGTGAATAGCATTCCTCCTGCTCCGCTTGAAGAATATGCAAAAGATAGGTGTGCAAAAAACGCCCCAAACAACGCAAACCCCTAAAGTCTCTATCGCCCTACTTTATATCACCTGTTTCATAAGACTAGTCTGGATACTTAACACTTGGCTGTTGTGTGCATGTAATGATTTTGGGGAAGGAATTGCTGCTAGAACTGAATAAACAGCACCTGGAATGCTCAGAAACATATATAGGATATCTGAACAAGGCAAATCTCATGGAAGTGTCTGAGTGACACTGGTATGCTTGGTCCAGTTTTGGTAGCAATGTTGTATTTAACCAGCTGGTGCAGGCATTGAAGCACTGAAGCATTGGTCTCTGAGGTAGAATTATCTGCTTCACCTATTGGACCCTATGCCCCTAACAGCAAACAGAGGTGGCTCTTCAGGTGATCGGAGGGAAAGGGAACCAAAAAACCTTAGTAGCAGTGCCATAAATGCAAATTTAAGTGTCTCCAGGGGCTATAATAAAGCCACAGCTTTCAAGTTTTACAATATTTAACCCCTTGCTTTAAAAGTCATTAGTACATTTTGTCTATCTTTAAACTCACAGAAGCAAAGAGATTAATTTTTACATTCAATGAAAGGACATAAATCTCACACGTTTTACTTGTCTTCCTGTGAATATCTTTCAATAACTTTGCTTTGAGAAGTCATTGAAGAAATCAGTGGCTCTAATAATTAACATTGGAAATAAGGGTCCACTTTGCATAACTAAACATTAATATCCTGTCAGGTGTCTCTGAAACAAAGAGTATGTGGAAGAAATGGCAATAGAATATCAACAGCTCCCTTCAGAACTAATCTAAGCTCAGTGATCAGCATTTCATAACCAAAAAGTGATTTGAATAGTGTAGCCTTGAATCACAGCTTCCTTCTATGATTTTTCGGTAGCTCTGATTTTATTTGCAAATGAAGGCATAGGCACAGCAATATTTGTTTTAATATTAAAATATTTTCTGGAAAATAGTCAGAATATAATGGAACAAATCCTCAAGGTGTTTTAAAAAAAATCCAAAGAAACCAAACAGAAATAAAGACCCTCTTGAATTCTGGGCAGCTCAATCTTCTTACAACAGTTGTGGGTCAACGCTCATTTCTTCCTGTTACGTGTCTTTCCCTTTCCCTGTTCCTCCCACTATCCCCCTTAAAACTCAAAAAGGTAACATACAATCTTGCATGGTCTGAGATAGAGACACTTGTTCCTTTGGCACAAATCCTCCCTGAAATTCCAGCCAGGCCTCAGTGTTGTTTCCAGTCCTACCAGAGCAGGGGAAGGACCGCTGAGTTGCGTGACCTGTTGCAACCGTTTCTTCTGCTTCAGACAGAAACTGAGCATATTCTTTTGAACTATCAATGTAAGCTGAAGAATCAGTCTCTGCCTCTATATTGCTTCCCTCTCAACTGTCAGAATTAGGAAAAGACCTTGTCATTCTGAAGGGCTGCACAGTTCTCCACAGTTCAGGATGCGGAATGGATGTTGAGCTAAGTCCTGCTTGCTGGGGTGTGTTGTAAATGTGGAGGTGGAAGAGTAGCAGTGCTTCCCCTGGGGTCAGCTTTCCCACCCAGCTGGAAAGTGGGTGGTAGGGGCGGTGGCAGCAAGAGCTGCTTTTGGGGGCTCTTGAAGAAACTGTGTTGAGGTTGGGTCAGTACTTATCAGGCTAGCTACAAAGAGAACTATTTTTAAAAAGTCCTTTGCTGTGCCACTGGTTCAAGAAGTGCTTAGGAAGTGTCTTACTACTGGGCTGAGAGCTGTAACACAGTGAGGCTCTGCTGACACGAGAGAGCAGTGCTGTTTTATATGAACCTTTGTCTGAAAGCATAGCAGGGAATTAATGTGTTTGTAGCTGGGAGGCAGGGGGGGCTCCCTCAGTGATGCACATTTGTTTTTTCTGTTCCACATTTATACTCTAAGCTTTGGTTTTACTCTTTGCATATTTGCGCTGCAGTATTTGAACCGTTCAAGCATCTTCTGCTTCAATTATGTAAGACTTCAGTACAGGGTCAGCAGTTAGGGAAGCTGCCACTTGAGGTGCTGGTAAAAGGTTTCAGGCTGTGGGACTCATCTAAGGAGGGGGCTGATGGGTGTTACCTAGCCCTGACACAGCCCAGGACCGCTGGGCTGCCCCAGTTCAGCCGTGCCTGGCACATCCCGCTCAGCCCAGTGAATGTTATGGGAGAACACACTGCCTGGCATTAGGGGCACAGAAAGGGTTGCAGAGATAAGAGGCAAGTTAATGAGTTATAGAGGCAGTAAGAGATGACGTAACCAACCACAGGAGACTTACGATAGCTAAATGCATTACTTCAGAAATTTATTTATTAGTCAATCTGAGTAAAGGGATGCTTTCCAGAACTCTTCATACACTCAAACCTCTCAAACTCCCTGCAGGGTCTTTTTTGGATATTTTTTCTGAGGCTGCGACCTACATTTTTTGTAGGTGATTCACATTATTGTCACCTGATACTTCCTCCTTCGACTGAGGGTTAGCTGTTAACCACCCATCCCACCTGCCTTCCAGTTTAAGATTAGGCCTCTGTCTTTTCCACCCTGTGCCTAAGGACTTAATGCTGTAATAGAGGATGCAAGAATGAATTGGACTGTCAGCCCTCTCTAAGCAGAGGGGACTGTGGCAGATAGTTTGTGGTATTTGGTGCCTCACTGATTGCAGGTCTGAGCAGAGCAAAGGCAGTTTTCATTAGCCTGCTCCTATGTGGAAATGGTATAGAAAAAAATATTCTCCACACTGGCAAAGCAAGGCTTCCTAGTGCCACAGAGAAACAGCTGCAGGGACTTAGTTTGCTTTAAGACGAGCCATTTCAGTATGTTGTCTCTGGATTTGTGAATTCAACTCTGACTGGGGCTTCTATCCCTCACAGCTGAATATACAAGTGCCACTTCTGTGCACTTCATATTGATTGCGGTGTCAATTTGCTCCTCAAGAAAGGCCTAGTCAGAGATTTGGTGTTCCTATATCCTGTGCAGATTTCAGAATCTGTTTTGGCCAGTAGATGCAAGTTTTTTATATTCCCTACTTCTCACTGAATGCAAAAATTTGTGAGCAGGATTAGAGCAGCAAATTGCGATGGTATCAAGGCCTACAGGGCATTCCCCATTCTGTAATGCACTGCTTCCAGTGTGTAACAACATCCTGATCTGATATAGTCATGTAAAATAGGAAAAAAAAAAAAGAAAAAAAGAAGAATTATTTCCAGTATGAATACTTAGATGGACTTGTCTAAAGGCTTGTTCTGCATAGAGAATTGGATAACGTACAAAACAAAAATCCAGCCTTCAAATACTGTCTCACTTTTTTACAGCATTCTTCATCATTTCATCATTTGCATCCCTTGGCTTCCATTTGTCATTTGTTTTGCTGCTTCTGTTTCCCCAAAGGTACCTCATCTCAAAGGAATGAAATGTTTTGAGCCAATGCCTGGAGGCCCTGTGTTAATTTGTTTTATGGCCCTTTTCTCCAAGCTCATCCCTCCTATTTTCTGCAAGCAGAAATTCCTTTTTCATCTACAGTAGCTGTTTGAATCAGCAAGTTGAAAACATCACCATCAATCACGTTCGTGTTCAGTCTAATTTTCAAGCATCCAAGTGATTTAGAAACTTAAGTTCTATTTGTAGAAGTGATCAAAGCCCATATGCCAGATTTGAAGGCATTTCAGAGTTTACATCCACTGATTTGAAGGAGAGTTCAGTTCCTAAACACATGCCGTAATGATTTCATGCCTTAGGGCTGACATCCTCTAAGGTATGTAGCTTTCCAGCATCTACTGAAATCATGGATCCTCTGAAAAAAGAATCTAGGAGTTGCAAGATGCATTTTTCAACATTATGGACTAAATTTGGTAACTGAGACTTTTCTTTTTTTTTTTTTTTTTGAAGGTCCCAAGATCTACAGTTAAAATAGTGCAGATAGCCATTTTACATCTCTTTCTCTGCCTTCAGTCTCTCCCACCCACTCCTTCCCCCCTGCCCCAACATTCCTTATTTAGGAAGGATTCAGATCTTGGGGTACATGGAGAAATACTGTCCCCTAAGCTCTTATTTCAGACACTAACTTGAATGGGCTTGTCTTTTCTGCTTGAAGCACGTGAACTCCAACAATCCAAGTCAACCTCTGGCCTCAAATACTTCCAGAAAAAAAGGCAGCATAAAATTATTGCATTTGCCTAGGAGCTCTTTACAAAACAACATTATGCGACTCATTGACAATAATTTCTGTGCTGTGTGAGCATCTTGCAATAGTTGCACTTGTCTCCAAGTCACTGCCTGGTTTGGACTCAGCATGCAGCTCCTCTCAGGCAGTGCTGTTTAATTGCTTCTCAGTGTTACCCAAGGTTTGGAGAAGATAGTCTCAGGGCACGTGGGCTTTTTGTGAGTGGTTCAGACAGCTGGGCACCCAACCTCAATTAAAACCTCGATTCTTAATGCTAGGCCAGTGTCTCCTAATACAGGCAAAGTAGGCAACGGCCTGCAGAGGGGCCACGGCCCTGCTTGCCTACTCCAATTCTGCCAAAGCCCTGGAGAGTTAAACTGGCGGCCTCAAACACTCCAAGAGGAAGAAGGGAAGAGGCCAGGCCTTCCTAAAAGTGGAAACTTCCCATAAACTCCCACTGAGCTCTTGTTGTTTCCTTTTGCCTACTCACCTGAGAAGACTTGAGTTAGCTCAGCCATGGGACAGCTGACAGTCCCAGCCTGCCTTTGTTTTTAACAAACATCTGTCTGCTTTGCTGCTTCTCCAGAGTAAAAGAAACAGCATCACCTATGGCAGACATTATCTGAAAAGACTTGGGGCTACAGTTAGAAAATATCAGCCTTTACCAAAACTGCTGACCTGGGTGTTATGGCTACAGTCATATTGAGTTTGAATATTTGATCCATTAAAAAAAAATGATAGTGAATTCAGCCACAGTGAGGCATAATCAGTCATGCTCTAAATGATTAATAGAATAAAACACTCTCCCGCAGCTCCGAACTGTAGATCAGCTCATCTGTCACTTCCAAGTTTCATTTTGTTCTCATCAATAAACTACAGGTTAGAAGGAGGAGGTTTTGAACCTATCAGAACTTTTCTAGCTGGTATAAATCACAGTTTTTAGCCCTTTCAGCAGCATGAAAATAAAATGGACCATAAATTGGTAAAGAAGTTAATTTTAACTTTTCATAAGGAATTAAAGTAGTATAAGATACCATATCATTGGGACAAACAGATTAAAAACTGTATTTCTGTAAAGGCAACACACATAAGCTTTTTCACTGGATATGCAATTTTAAGTGTTAGATGAATAGGAAAAGTGAGAGTACTTTTTTTCAAAAAAAAATATACTGATAAACGCAGTTGTTGGGCCAATTTCCCAATTTAGTGAAAATTATCAGCAATTGGTTAAAAAGAGAAAGAGCAGAATGAATTACGTTTTAGTGATCTTACTTCCTCCCTTTGTTTCTTTTAAGAACACAGGGAATCAGGTGAAGTAGTGCAAGAGAAAGCTACCTATTTCATGATGTTTCAATAATCTTGCAGCATGACCTTTAAGGAAAGAATTGTTTTACAAATAAAACATCATAATCCCAGTGCATTGCAAAGAGAACTGCCAGGAAAAGGTACAGCCCCCTTGGTGACCCCCATTTACAGCTTCTATTGCAGTGGGAATTCTGCGTGCTACACAATGTCAAACCGTGTTTGGGGTACTTCACAGCAACAGGCTGTAAGCAGCAGCAGAAGTGCGGGGTGGTGATAGCTCCTGGCAAATTCATTCATCAGCAGCCTTATTACTCATTTATACGTTGCCATCAGCTAACGTAGCAAAATCCAGCAAGCAAAATGTGCCTAACAAGTGCTAGATTCTTTGCTTGAAAGGGTCAAGCCCACTGGTGCAATAAGCTATTACAAAACAACAAAGCAGCGCAGGAAAATGATCAGAAAGCTGTGGAGTGAGTGACAGAAAGGACAGAAGGACCTTGGGAGGTCACCGAGTCCTTCCTCTGCCTCAGGTAGGATGAACTCTAAAAGCCATCCCTAGCAGATCTTTGCTGGTGCCACTGACATCTTTCACTGACAAGTATGTTGCAAGTTGACCAGTAAAGTCAGGGCATTTTCAGAGCAAGTGAGCTTTCCTCTGTTTTCTGAGGCACGCACAAAGGAATACTTGTACGTCATCTGCAAGGCCATTTCAGGTGTCTTGGAGGTGAGCTGAAAACACGAGGCTTCTGGAGTTTACATAGCTGAGGAACCGCAGAGTCTGTTGAGATGATGGAGTGGGGCGGGCTTCAGCTCTCTTCAGCACCATCATTGCCCTCTGTCCCAGCCTGATGGGAGCTAGAGAAAAAAACACTGCGGTGATGGAGGAAAACATTTCAGCTTGCATATGAGAGGGGAGAAGAACAGGAATAGGGGACATATACATAAATGTGTCGTAAACATTTTTGGACTTTGATGGTTATGCATGCCTCCAAGGTTTTTTTTTCCCTAGCATCTGTCAAGGGCGTAACTTTTGTACAGGGAGTTGTTTCATCATCCAGACTGAAATCTTTTGTCTTTACTTGCAGACAACCTCAGAACTGGCCATTGATGGCAAAATCCATCCAAAAAATACCTGCATGTTTGGCCCTCTCTAGTCTAGGGCCCAGGTGCAGTATCTTATGCTACTTTCATGATGCTCTCCTACCCTTGGAGAGGTGAACCGCCAGGCCTCAGCTACCTGTTCCTTTCTCATGATTCTGAGGAACTGCAGGGAAAAGAAGAAGAAAACCTTAAGACCAACACATGGTGCTCCTTCATGTGGTGTGTGATGTCGTTGTGGGATTTTTCCTGTAGCTTACTACTGGTGTGTAAGTTGGACCATGACTAGTTTTGAAAAAACTCATTTTAAAAGTTACTTATATTTGTCAAACACCATGTTAAAGCTAGTTTAAAGGTTAATAATGCACTACCACGCTTTCCATTTGATAGTAATTAACAATCATCGTGGCCAAGACCACCTCAGATTAAGCACTGAAGAGGCCAGAAAGCGATACCTAATTTCAGTCATTAACATTTTAGCAAGTTTACTCACAAGTAAGGAAAATCAGTACTCAAATCAGAACTGGGCAGAGCAGTCAGGGCCAGTCCAGGGCCGTTCCACGTTGCTAATTTACCTCGCAGCACAGAAAGCAGGTCGCTTGTATCTTGCACTATGCAGTAGCAGTGGTGCACGTCTCCAGCTCGAAAGAATTGTCTCTCCTTTATGACAGCAATGTCACTATTTCTCAGTGACGAGTCAAGGACAGGATTCCTGTACACAGAGAGTTCTGTGCAGCAAAGGGCAGGATCTCTTCACCTCTTGCTGGTATCTTTTGTAAATTTGGTACACAGACTAGAGGAATGTTTCTAAGCAATGAAAACAGAGTGCTGAAAATCTTAAAATGATTTGAGAAAAACTGCCAGAATCTGATTTTTTCCAGCTGTGTGGCAAATATTTGCTTTTCCTCATACTCTTCATTCTTTTCATTTCAGTTATTTTCATTATAATAACCTTCCACTCTTTAAATGCAACTGGATGTCTCCTGACTTTCAATTTTTAAATCTCTGCATTCGATTAGTTTAGTAGTTCCTGCCATTAGTAGACAGTTTTCAAAAAGAAGTGAGATGGGAGGAGTGGCAGCACAGAGCTTGTCTTGTCTAATGAACCAAGCTAAGCAAGGCCATGCCAAGGTTATCTAGGTATGGTTGTATTTGATAATGACTCATCCAGGGAGCTTCCTGGCTAGCCAACACCCTTTCCTACTAACTGCTCTGGTGGGAAGGATGACTCAGGGTGTGCTCAGTGACATGCTTGCAACAGTGTTCCTGTGCCCTTTCTATAGGGGCTGTCTTGGAGGGTGCCAAGAGAGAGAAAGACATGTTCTAACTAGATGTTTTATCGTAAATGAGGTACCTTTTAAAATAGAGATTTCTTTGTTCAAAGCTGGAAAGTAAACCAGGAAATTCAGAGTTAAGGACAGTACTTTCTCCTGATCTGAACCTCCCAAATACCTGTTGGATCCCACCAAACCGTTAGCATTCCCAGCAGGGTCATTGGAAATATACTCTCCTTACACTATTAGCAGAGTGTGGACTGTCTCGCTTACATGGTCAGCTACGCAATCCTGACTGGTCAGGAGCAAGGAAGGGGATGTTTTTTCCCCTCACACTTCCCTTAGATTCACGCTGTACTTCAGCAGAGTCTGTCTGGATGTATGTAGGGCAAATCTCAACTCAAAAGCTAAAATCTTGTCTGTGTATGTCTGACAGTGATACGGTGTGTTATTTAAGGGCAAAAGCACCCGGCCTTATGGAAGGGAAAGCTGCTATTCATCTGCACCTCCACCTCCCCGTCTGTAAAATGGGAAGAATGTTGATTTCCATCATGAAATGGTTTAAGGTCTACCAGCGTCAGTGAGAGCAGGAGATGTTTCAGTAGCCTGTAATAGTTATCCCACCACAGTACATAAGTAACTCTTTGAAAACATCAACTTGTAATCGTATCTTCCTGCAGGAAGAATAGCAGTTTTAAGGTAACACTTTTTCATCTCAACTAAACTTGAATGATGTCTTCAGAACTTAAGGGTCAGGCTCCTTGGATGTCATCAAATTAATGAAGAATAGAATGTATTTTTCTGGAAAATGTTCTAGAAATATGCATCATCAGATGAGAGCTTTTTCAGAAACTGGACTGAAACATCCCTGAGTCTATTGGCCCCAAACTTCTGGCTTCAGCAAAGCAAATTAAACGGTTTTAGAAATTAGTTACACTAAATACTAGCTTTAGCTGTGTTGTTTTAATCAACAAAATCTGGACACAAACCTTCTTCTCTTCAGAGTTAGTTGTTTATGGCTTTTTTCCCTTGTATTTTTTCTGTTTGGTCTTTTCCCAGATTTGTCTGGGTTTGATTCCCCCCCCACCCCAAGACCAGATGCTTATGAAGTTTGCTATAAGCATAGGTCTGTGGAATTTGCTCGTACCATCTGCTTTATTAAATTGGCAAGTTAATGAAAAATCAGATGAAAACAGGCTCTGTATCTTAGCCTGGCATATAAACTGATTGGGGCTACTCTACATCCCTATTTTGCTCCCTGGCTAGAGAATTTCTAGAGTTTCAGAACTGTTGCAGTATTAATAGTGATTAGTTTTGGAGCCAATTGTTATCCTTGTTTATGTGTCTGCTGAAATCTAATTAAGGCAGAAGGGAAAATGCACTCAAAAGACACACTTGTATTCTGGGAAATATGATAATGCTTATAAGAAATGACCAAAACTATTAACCTTAAATACTTCACATTTGTGAACAGGTCTTTCATTATGTGTAGAAGTAAAAAGTTATCCTGAATAGTGAGAGCACTGGAATAGTTTATTTAATTGATACTTGCATGGGCTGAACTCTAAGCACAGAGTAAAAGCCTACAGGCTATGCAACACCAGCTTCAACCGAAGACTGATGTTTGCACATGTTCACTCACTGGCAGTGGTTTGGGTGTAATGTGTGAAAGAAATGGCTGGAAACAAAAAAGGTCTTGAATCAAGTCCCATGGCAAGCAAGGGCAGGACTGACCATAAACGTTTGGGAGCAGTTTTGGTGAGTGGTTCACAAGAAAGAGAACGTTCATGAGATGAATCCTTTCCCCCTTTTCCCCTTCAGGAAATGGTAATCTAAACATTTGTGTTTAGAGGGTTTTGCATCGCTGTGTTCCAGCTTGGTCCCTGTGAAATATCTCCACTAGTTGATCGAGAGGTTTCAAGCAGCGCTCACTATCTTAACGTTTGCTATCTCTTGACTTTGGTTGCTCTTAATATAAAAACTTTTCAGGATGGAAATGCCCTGTGCACTACTCTAAATACTGCTATAAGGATACTAAAGGCAAGTTAGGACAACAGGTCTAGCTTCTTCTGAAAGCTTGAATGCTTGATGGGGTGCTGCAGCTTCCCCCCTGCACCAAAGAGCAAAGCTGATCCCATCCAGCTGGGTGCCTGCTGCTGTCAAGGAACTAAGATGCTCCACTGATGACCCTGTCTTCTCGAGTAGTTCTAAGAAAAGCACGCCTCTGTGCAGGCACAGCCTAGTCTGGGATAAGCAGCAGCATATGGGAGGTTGTTTACATCTCGGTCGGTGAGGCTGAAAACAAAATGATGTGGAAGTGGCAATTATTTGATAACTGAAAAAAGGATGCATTATAACTCAGTTCTGCTGTTTTATTGAACTGTGTCCTGTTTTGACATGCTGGCATCACTTGGGGTTACGCTGCTGCCGCCTTTTTTCCTAGAGAGGTTTGTTTATTTATTTATTTATTTACACGAGAGTGTGGATGATTTAAGTAACACATTATTTAACTCTTTGATTGGCAAAAGCTGCTGTGATGCATGTTTTTGTGGTAGAGGCTGTGAATTTAATGGTCTCCCCATCTGTTTGTTTTAAAAGGAAAAAAAAAAAAAAGATAAAACCCCATCTCACAGCTGATGTAAGGCTCAGCCCTTCTCCCTCCTCCTCTCCCTCCCCAGTAATCACATTATTCACTGAGATGGAAAAAAGAGTTGGTGTTAATTTCCTCCATTCCCACACCTTGCACCCAGCGCAAGTTACTGCCGTTTCTTGTCCTTCAGAGACCAATTATTGTAGGTGAAGTCAGACACTGTGGCAGCGTTGCTAGGGGTGGGAAATGGGGACTGGGCTTTATGCAACTTTTTGAGACTGGCAAGATGCAAAAAACTGGATTGACCCTTTGTAAGCCTTGTAGAACAGAAACCTTGGGGCAATTTGAAAATGGCCTGTATGGTAGTTGCCAGGAGACTGCCTGAGTCAAGTCTCGTGTCTCTGATGTCCTGTAGATGTCAACTTAGGAGTGTGAGGGGTGATGCCTGGATGGGGCCCTGAGATGGCACAGCTTGTGCTATGCCCTCCAGGTTCTGATATGGCTTTGAAGAGGGATGCTGTGGAGGACTTGTGGAACATTAAGCTCCTCCATACTTGATTCCTGTGGACCTTTAAGTCCTGCGGTATTTTTTCACATCCATAACAGGCTCTTAGTCCCCATGACTTATGTGGCAGGTGCCCGGCTGTTCGGGTGCAAGCATCCTGGCTGGCAGCCCAACATGAGGGGGGTACCTGCCCTGACAGTCTGGGGTGCACACTCCTCCTGCAGGTACCCAAGAGTCTGCTGGAAAACAAACCTGGGTCTTGGAGAAGCAACAAAGCAGAGTCTTCTGTGGTAAGAAAACTCTAGTGTGGAAAGAGGCTTCAGTGAGAGTCCTGATGAGGTTAGCACCAAAAATGTTTTTATCTTAGTTGTATGCAAGTGAGTTTCTGCTAAGTACTTGACAGCATGTGAGAATACACCTGTCAGTGCTCAGGTTTTTCTGCCAGCAGCTCTCTTCCACTTTCAAAGCTGGATTAATGCTGCTTGTACTTGTAGTTCAAATTTTAAGGATGGAAAATGCTGATATTGGAGGAGCCTGCCCTTTCCACTTCTTGCAGCAATAGAGATGGTCCATGCCATCCAGTGGTAGTGCTCTGCAGCTCTGTTGAAGGTCCTGGTCACGTAACAGAGCAAAATAGTTCATAGTGAAATAGTTTTGCTTTGTCCCAAGTCTGAAATCTGTCAGAATTCAGGCAATCACTGGAGTTAGTTATAGGTAATAAAAGATTGGCTTAAATAAATGCATTTGACCTCTGTATTTAGGCTTCTGTTGGCACCAGAAGATGTGCTTATGCAGCGATGGAGTGGTTTGTATTCTTCCTTTCATGCCTCTGCCCCTCCAGTTTCCTCTGACTTAGAAGGAAAAAATGAGCTATGCATGGTTCTAAAGCATGTCTAAAAAAGCAAAAGCAGCTGCCATGGAGAAAGAGATAGAGGGTGTCACTGTATCTTTCTTGCTGCTGCTGCTTCTTTTGTCTGTTTCTGTTTGTCTTTTTTCTTAGCTTAGACAATGGGCACGTTTCCACTGTCTGTAAACACATTTTGGATTGTGCTCTTGTGTGTCTCTATCACAACTTATTTCTTGAGAAGAGGCCCCTTTTTCAGCTTTGTTCATGTAATTACAGTGCAGCACAGGATAGACTGGGAGAGAAGGACCATAATTAGGATTTTTTCAAAAAGCATTTCCTGTGCTGACTACTGATCTCCTACTAGTCCCGCCACTGCTGTCTCTTGAATAATACCTGCCTCCTTTCTGTACTTAATGCCACTGATGAGGCCAGCTGTCAGGAAGGCACAGTTTATCTCCTTTTTTGCTTTGTAAAAAGCTTTTTTTTCTTCTTTTTTTCCCTGCTCCTTTCCCTGATGGTGTTGTCAAATGAAGCTCCCTGTAAAATGACAATGCTCTGTGCTGCTGCAGTATTCTTCAGCTCAAGCTTCAAAATTCTGTGCAAACGTTCAGTATGAACTGGCTATGTTTTTATTTTTATTAATTTTCTGGATGGGAAGACTCATGTTTCTTAGGTTTAAATTAGGGCTACTGATAACTTTCTCAAGGTTTTTTTCTTCAGCTACATCTTTGGAAACTTTAGATACAGTTCTCTTTCTGACCAGCTATTACTTGGGGGTTGGGGGCGTTGGGAAATGTGGTATTTAGACTGCTTGGAGAGTCCCAATGCTAAAAATTTGTGGCAACAGTATCTACCTAAAGATACTCCTTCCAGAAGAGATCTTCCATGTTGGCAGACAAACGATCATTCTAGTTTTTGCAGCAATTTCCAAGACAGTACAGTGGGCTTCCAGTGGAGTCTAGAACCAAGCCCAGTAAGTAGGTCTAAACAATTCCTTTTTCCAAATAGCTGTGTTCCAGGTTTCTAGAATGACAAATCTGTGTAATGAGAAGAAAAATAATGAGGTTTCCCTCAAGTGTAATGTCTCTGGGACAAATTGACATTTGGGATTTATAAAACTGATGTACCATTTCCCATATAATGATAAATTATTCTAATGGGAAAGAAAAATTAGCGTTGGCTTCTGTTGGTGAGCTGTAAAGTGCAATTTTCTCTTTTGCTATCTGCATCTCTAATACCGAATGTGTGATTTGTAAAATGACACATTTGTGTTAATTAAAAATATTTTAAAAATACATTTTGATAAAAGCTTTTTTCTTTGTTGTTTATTTTAAGCAGACCTCCAGCTTGCTGGGGCTTCATTTTAGATTTTTACTGCTCTGTTTAATATAACAAAAATAATCCTTTCTATTTACTGCTATTTTAATACACAGTTTGGCTCTAGAAGTACATAGACTGAAAGGTCAAATATTTCTCTGTGATTCCTTGTACAAAGTGTTTGGCTTTTCCAGTCCAGATTTTTTTTCCAGGGAGATATTAAGGATTATATCAGGATTATTATTATTAGGATACTGGAGTTGCCCATTGCTTTCCAGGAAGACCAAGAAGATGCTTGTGCTCCACAAGGACAGGCAGTCTAAGCTAAGAAGAGCAGAGCAGTCTGGGGAGAGGCCGGGAACTCGGCACGCTCTCTGCTCTGTTCCTCCTGTCAGTAGGGCTGCCTCGTGACTTGCCTGTCCTGGCACGTCCTGAAGCACGCTGTGCTGCCTGATAGCCTATGAACCTGCCAGGTGTGCTCACACCACTGCTATCCTGGTAGCCTGGGTGCTTTTTTGGCTCTGCCAATTGCTGTCTTGTCTGGACAGTAACTACGGGGTTTGGTGTAGCTTTCTGTATTTCTCAAAAGTCTGCAGAAACATAGCTGCAACCTCACCTTTGCTGACACTTTCCCTAGGTCTGATCAAATGAAGTTCTAAGTGATTCAAATAACCAGAGAAATGATGGGATGCCAGATCTCAATGGGAAGAGAGCCCAGCCTACAGTTAGGTAGAAGTGCATATTCCCCACCTTGAAGCAGTAAGGAAAACCATCTCTTAAAGTGTAAAATTTGGTTAACCAAAAGGCTTTTTTTCATCACCAATTTTACCATTAAACACTCAAGTAAGACCCTGTAAAGGGTCACTGTGCATCAGTGTCCTATTGCTGAGTCTGTGGTGATGATTTCTGGTATTTTTCCTTTACACTGTCCTAGGATCTGCCCCGTTGAGTTAGTTTGTTCTGTTTTTATTGTTGTATTATTTGGCATTCAAATATGTGCAGTCAGTGAAGCACTAGCAGTTTCCTCATTTGAATTATCCATGCAAAGTTGATCTGGTTTTGAAATGTCATTTTACTCACTGGCTTGTTGGCTGTTTAGGGTCCAGAAGATCTACTGAAACTGCAGTGTTGCTACTGAAGTTGTACCACAAGCTCTCATTTCGTAACAATCACCCACATTTTATTTGAGGAGGAAGAAGGAGGAGTTGGTCACCGAGTAGAAATGTCTGTAGCACAAGGACTGCTATTAATGTGCCAGCTTTGGAAATCTTGTTTTAATACAGTATGGTTTGGTAAGGACCTAGAGAACTGGTTGTATTCTTGATATCCTCTGTTTTCACTGCGTATCATGTTTATAGCTGTGACTTTGGTCTTACTAGTCCTATAGTTTTTCTCTTTACCACATCTCTGAGGACAAGGCTTGAAACTTCTTGGCCTGGTGATGAGTTCATCATCTTAAAATTGTGTGAAGTAGATACAAAAGGCACCACGTCAGGTAGTGGTTTTGTCCCCTTGTATAGCTGCCTTGCTACTACTGCTCGCAGTCTGCAGTCAGATTTCTGTCAAAGATAAGTTATCAAGATAGTTGACATCCCATTCAAAATTTTGGGGAGCTTTTGCACATCTGAGAGTGGGCATTTGATCAGGTTTCCTACTGGATTATTACCTTGGATTATGTATTTTCATCTGTCTAACACTGTTTTACATGGGTCCAAGTCTGATTAGCTTACTGGGGACTAGCATAAATTGCTTGAGTTGAGTGGATTTACTTCAGCTCTGCCTGACAAATCAGAATGTAAGTGGCATTCCCACTGATTTTAACATTTAGCTGGGATAGACAGAGATAACTGGTAGCCCTTCCATCCCTCCCGTTTAAATTTCTCCTTGCTGCCATCTCATCCCTCCAAGACCTAACAAAATATCATGTCCATATCATCTTTCAGCCTCTTCTTCTCACAAGTATGTGATTCTATTCTGTTTGCCCTCTGTGTTTGTTAAATACTTCAAGCTTGTCTAGGGAAACCGATGTTTTTGTATCATAAATGGGATGGCAGGAAGGAAACTCCATTACATCCACCTTCCTTTTATATTTGCTCACATAATCTTACAGTTATTCAGGCCCTGGCACCAGCCTTTGAAACGGCTCACATCTGCTGCTGAAAACAAGATAAGTGCTTGCAGGCACTGAAATGTGCTTGGCTACTCGATATCTATCATGTCCCTACCTGCCTAGGGGGATGCATCAGGTAAGCAGTGGCTGTCTTGCAGTATTTCAAAATTGGTTGGACTTACCCAGGCCTATTTTATCTATTGAAACACATACAGCTGCCAACAATATGGGTAGTAGCAGGTAAACAGGTGTGAATATCAGTGCTTAGGAAAGGTGGTTTAAATTTAATAGCTGGACAGTTGGTTGGAGTTGAAACAATCCCAATGGAAATAAGCTCCTACATGCAAACCAAGTCTACAAAGGGAAATGTTACATAGCTAACAGTGGTTCTGATACAGCACAGCTATGCTCAGAATTTTTGTCAGAGAAGTGGTTTTTCTGGGGAGGTGGCATGTCTGGGCTGCAGTTGTGGCTGGGGACAGCACTGCTGAGTGCTGCTGGGGGGTAATATCTGCCTATGAAAGTAGCAAAGCTGAGACACTGCAAAATTTTTATACCCTGAAGGTACTGAGAACCCCCCCCACTTCATATTTCACAAGATCAAGGCTGTTAATCCCTGGATGACTGCACATATCATTCCAAGGGCCAGCCTCCTGGACTGTGGGCCTTCTCACCTACAGGGATCTGATACCTTGCTTTGCTATCTCCAACACCACCACCCCCCCCCCAAAGAAAAAAAAAAAGCAGCAGATCTTGAAGCTTTTCTAGCTGTAGTCAGGGTACACCACTTGCTGGTGAGAGGTCATGCTGATATCTTCTTGTCCTTTGCATATATTTCATACTACATGAGGTGGTAACGTGACTTTGTATAGGCCTGGCATCTCCTTTGCAGTTGCATGCTTGCCACTTGTGATTTGAATGAATAATTACTGACATTTGTTTTCAGGCAGGTGGCTCTGACACACCCTGACTCCTACATTCAAATACAGCAGGAACATACATACAGGAAGGGACATGGACATCACCTCATTTCGTGGAGCTGAACAGGAACATCCTCCATCAGGTAAACGTACAAATGACACTGCATGACTGTGTCTCATGTTGCAGTGGACTGAAGGGACACATGCGATTCAAAAGGTGGATTGGTCTAGGAAGAGCAGGTCTTTGTTTTCACATTAAAGACAGGTTCAGATCAAAACTCACATCAGACTGTTGACAAACTTTATGAAGTTTTGTCACCTGCCACAAAACAGCATCTGGGCTTGATGTTCCTGAATATTCATAACTGAAACCCTCTGCCTATGTCACATGAATAGTAAAGGTATTTGGCAACTTTGGGTTGATAGGGGGTGGGTTCTTTGGAATAATTCTGACTGAAACACTGCTGAGTCTTCTGATCACACAAGTAGGTGACCATACACTGTGAAGGAAAGCTGAGCTATTCCATACCACCGAACAGTCTCGTGACTGTGAGATGCGATCGAGTCTAACAGATGTGCATTTCCTGGAGCAAAATGCTACCCTGGAATACAGGGACCCGTGAAATACAGTGACCCATGACTGACCCTTACAGAAATTGTCTCTGTGCTGCATACTCATAGATGAATATTGTTTTGAGGTCGGACAAGTTCATTAGATAATCTAATTTTTAGAGATGCTGTTCGGTTCCTATGTGTGTTACTAGTAAATTGATTTTTATATGCCCTTCTGTTACATGCTGTCCCATTCCTGTGATGAAGACTCTCTTTCAAAGGCCAGGTTCTGTGCACTGCTCTGGGTGTTCCCTTTCTTCCTGGACGAGATGGCTATTCCATGGCTTTTTATCTACCACTTGACTGCTCTTTCAGTGTAGAAGGAGGATGTGGATCTGGTAGTTCTGTACGCTCCAATGACTTCTTGGGGGATGTTGCATCTGAGCCATAAAGGTGAGTATTGTTGTTTCTGGCCCGGCCCTAAGATGAGGAGAGAAAGCATAAGGCCTACTCATTCCACTTGGTGCTAGGAGAGTTCCAGCTTGGCTCAGCCAAAATCAGGAGGCTTAAATTAGGCCACTCGTTACTCTTGCAGACCAAAGGACTTCTCCAAAGGTGGAGAGTCTTTCTGCCCCCAACAGATGAAGACATCAGCATATTAAGCACATACAATGAAACCCCACCTCAGCGTGAAGGCACCTTTCTTCACCCGAGACTGGGTAATCAAACACTCTATGTGTGTATTCAGCCCAACCCAGAGAAATAATTTGTACAAAATAAACCAGCATTGCTTGTCCAATAAGGCAAAGCAGATTATTTTTTTTTTCAGTTATAAAGGGTTTCTTAGCAGTCAGTGCTAAATACAGCTGATCCTTTCTGTTCAAAGCATCACATTAATCAGGGTGTTAGATCTGTTTTTGCTACAGAGGAGTCTGTTGCTTTAAACAACAGTCTGTTGTATCAGACTTGGATAAAAATATACCAGGAAACGAGATTTTTAAAGCTGCTCAGGAAGACAATCTTATGTTTGTTCAGCACTGCGTGGATTTGTATGCCAGAGCTGATGGGTGCATGCATTAAGCCAGAAATGAGACTAGTTTTTTGTTGCTTTTGCCTCATCATTTTATCATTGGTAGAAATTGTAGGGTCAGCGCTTTGAATGTATCAGTGAAATTGTTTAGTTCCTTTATTTTTGCAAGGACAGAAACAAGGTGTATTTCTTTCATGTAATGCAGCTGGTTTCTGCCTCTTCTGGAAGACACAGCGCTGTCTGGTGCTGCAGGAGTCATGAGCAAGTCTATCTGCTGTGTTAGCTGGAGCACTGAAAAACAACTGGCAAGCCTTCTGGGTGTTTCTGAACTGTGTGTTTGATGTAGTGGCGTGGCCACTGCATGTGAGATGGAGTGCAACCAAAATCTTGGTCAGCCTGGCAACACAGCGCAGAAGCTTTGATTAAATTCTTAAGGATCTAATCTGGAAGAAAGATGTCAGTTCTTCCTCCCAGTTTGTCCCTAAATATTTACAGGTCGGACGTAGACCATGAACTGCTTATCACTTACAATTCAGCTGTCTGTGTTGTGGGTATGAACCAAGGTTTAACTGCACACAGGACATTTGCATTTGAACTTGGGAAAAGAGCAGGCAACTTCTCAAAATCAAGCATGATAGATTTTTAAGCGTCTGTCTCAGTTGTTTCAACACTGTGCTCATAGTTCAGTAGAGCTTTTGATGGTGAGATATGGCCCATCAGAACATTTGTCCTACTGCAGTTTCCAAACCAATAGGCTATCAGCATCAACAAAAAATAAATGGATGGAAGCAGTAGAAAAGCTCAAGTTACTCATATATATATACACACACACAAATATGTATAAATAAAATGTGTATATATATAAAAAAATACACTCACATATCAATATCACAATGGGCAAATGACCTTCTCTGTATGCTCTGCTGCTTTTGTCAGGATAGAGCTGAACCTGCACGAGAAGGATGGATATGAGGTGGGCAACTTCACACAGATACTCTGGAAGCAGAAAAACATTTACCACATATGAAGAAAATGTGAGTAATGTAGGAAAATAGCAGGTTATTTAAATGGACAGATTGAACAAAGATAGATTGGAGTGTCAGTGATACACAGTGGGCTTAGAATGTGTTCTCAGTGGAAATGAGAACGAGAGGAAATGAGGAAGGCTGAAGTCAAGTCTTTGTTTCTCCCATTGGTGTCTCTTCCTGTAAGAAGACACAGGCTTTAGAAGTTTCATGGTGCAATAGCTAAGAAAACAATGCAATACAAGTATCAGAAGTCATTACCTGCCAGGTTACCACATGCACTTTTAGAACTACCTTGCTCCAAACTGGGGGCAGAGAGCTTCTGTTTGTGGTCCTAGGCATGCTAGGAGAGGAAGGCTCAGCAAGGCTTGTAACCTCACAGAAGGGATAAAAAAAGTGCTATAAAGAACTGAGCAGTGCTATGGCTCATAAGCCTTAAATTAAATTTACTGGGAAGGAAGTGGCCTGCGTAAGCTGTACCAAGGCTGGCTAACTCAGTGGGCCTAAACATGCTTTCCTGAAGTCAGTGACAAAATACCTGCTATCCCTTATGTGAACAGGTCTGAACGTAGTAATGTAGCAAACATCATCTGAAGTGAGCAAGCTTTCAGATGGGTGGATTTTTTTGCCACCAATCTAAACACTGGGTCTGTTATGGTATATTCTGTCTGTTAGGGTCTTTTATGATCTATTCTGGGGCCCACACCTGAGTGCATAACACAATTCTGCTCCCTCTTGTTGGTGTCTCCTTGCTCTCGCTGTAATCTGGAGTTTGCATGCTCTTAAGAGTGAAAATTATGTCCATTGTTCTAGTTTTTGTGGGTGTTTATGCTGTAATTCACTGACTTGATCTGCAGCAAACCTGTTTTTAACTGCAGATCTAATGTGGGAGATTGTTCAAAAGGTAAGGTGTGTCCCGCTGATTAGCTGAGTTGAAGTCACCTGACCCTGAACAAATAGTTCCTGACCTGAATTTTATGTTAGCTTTCTTTACTTAATACAGAAATGTTAAAATTGGGCTGCAGTGAACTGTGTCCTTAACCGTTTCCTTCCTTGTATCATTTACAGTTTTATAGAGAATCTAAGTGAAGAGTCAGTGCTAAGCATTGACTCATGCTGTGGTTCTGGTGATTTTGCTGCTAGCTCATTTTCCCTCCACGGATTCATCAGCTTCTTACGTGCAGGATTTGAAGCAGCAGGTACACACAAAGTTGTTACAACATGCAATGGAAGTGTGACGGGAGGGGTGGGGGAAGGAAGAAACTCCCTCACTGAGGTGTGCTGCGTGCTGGTGATTCAGAGGCCCGTGTTACCATTAGCCCTGCACAGCAAGCTCCAGTTTGGAGGCAACAGGCTCGCAGAACAGGAGTGCTGACTCTCCTGCTTGTGCTCACTCCTGGCACGAGATGGTGGTGAAGTCAGGGCTCTATTTGCACTGTCACGCGACACGAGTAGGGAAGATCTGCTCCACTGCCAACTGCTGCCTCAACTACCTGGTGACTATTAGAAATGAAACCATCCCTGCGTGGGCAGGGATGTCGGTGCTACTTCGTTGCCCAATAGGTTCCTGATTACATATTAAGCAGGTCTGAAGGGAAAGGGAATAGTGTTTGTCCTAATGAAAAGATACTAGATTGTGGGCAGGGAGAAGAAAACTAGATTAAGGTTCAGAGACTTTTTGCTGGACTGTGACAGCTGGAAGAGCGCAGCTGCTGCTAATTCTTGAAAGGCATGGTAGGCAAACAGCATCTAAGCCATTTTTTTCTCTCTCATGATCTTGGGTAACTGTTTTTTCTCTGAGTCTCCCTTTCTTTACCTATAATGTGTGCTATAGTGTTTGGAAAAGTCAGTCAACCGTTCCATTAAATCCTGTGGTATTCTCAGCTATTGCCTTTATTTAGACTCTGGTACTGTGGGTATGTCCACAGAGCCCTTTGCAGGTTCATGAGAGTCTTGACCCTGCTAACCTAACAGCCTTGTTGCAGCACTAGTTCAGTGCGTAACTTGACCAGATGACTTGGCCAGCCTGTGGTCTGGTACCAGCCTAACTACACTTACCTAGCGGCTACGCTAAACTCATGTTCCAGCAGCTCTGAGCGCAAGGAAATGCTTCATGTCAGCCACCAAAACATCTTAAAATCTAAAACCCAGCATGAATCAGGGCTGCACACTAACTATGGCTGCACAACTTTGAAAGACAGTGCCTCAGTTCAGCTGCAAGCGAGGGCTTTGTGTTTGCAGTTGTGATTAGATTAGATCTTTGTGTGCGGTCTGTCTGTAAAACTTAAAATCTGGGGGCTGTTGGCATTTGCAAATTTGTGCTGCTTAAAATAAGCACAATCACGTTTTGTGAAATAGTGTGTTGCGTGAGCACTCCTGGACTGATCATCTCTAGGGCTATGAAATAATGCCAGAAGATAATATTATTGCCGTGGCCTTCATGTGTATTGCATTCAGGACCCTGCCGTGTTCCATTAATCAATTAACCAACTATCAGAGCTTCCCAAAGCAGCTCAAAACCTCACTTCATTTTAGAAATCCTCATTTTAAGAACAAAGGCCTGCGTAAGGAGGAACTGTGAAGAGGGAAACAACACGAAATTGCGCACAAAAGGAAAAACATTTAGCGGGGCTGGTGTATGGAGCCATTAACATGGCTGCCTTCCACAGCAACTAAGTGCCTGGCTCCATTTACCTGTCCGGGACACAGGAGCAGTTGCTGGGCCTGTCTGAATGTACTAGAGATTAGCAGGGTAGGAAAACACCTGCTTCCACTTAACTGATCTGAGAGGAAACAAAGGGTAAGAAAAGCGATGGCCTGAACAACACAGGATTGGATGAAAACTAATATGTAGCTTCAGATAGGCAGTTGGCAGCCATAACCCTCAATTTAAAGCAGCTGAGAGTCCCAAGTCTTTAGATCTAAAAATCTTGCTGCTATGAAGATGAAAGACTTTGTTCCATACATATCCCCCCCCCCCCTTTTTTTTCTCTTTTTCTTTTCACTCAACTGTGTCCAAATGGGGAGTAGGCAGATGGGAGTTCAGGCAAACCCAGATGCCAAGCTGCTGCACTTTATAGCAGGCAGTGAGGAGTGGCAGACAACTTAGCCAGAAGGAAAAGGTAGAAACTTTCTGATCATTGTGTGGGAGCTCAGTGACCTGCTTTAGTTTTACCTTGGGGAAAGATGGGGTTGGCCAGGACTCAGTGATAACCACAGTATGGGCTTCAACTCAGCTATGGGATTGAAATTCTGGTGACAGGAAAGAAGGGAGTGTGGTGCTTTCATTGACTTCGGTGAGGGCTGTTGCTCAGCACCTCTGCAAGCAAGGTCTCAAGGAAGGTTTTTTTAAGTTGAATTCTCAAAAATTGTGTGCTGAGTCCAAGACCAGTTAAAAGGTGAGCAAAAAGGCTAGACAGTCATCGTCTGAGGCTGTTTCATTGCCTGACTCTGAGCCCTGTTTCATTTAGAAATTGGACTTAGCACCGTTTTAAGAACACTGTCATTAGGCTCTTTTTTTCCTCTGTTTGCTTTGACTGGAACAGGAACAGTTCTTCTAGCTGCTAACAGAGATACACAACCCTGCAAACCAGGCCCCTTCAAGGGTGTTGTGAGCTGATTAATGGGACAGCTGATGGCCTCTCCTGGGGCTCTCTTCAACGCCATGTTGCTGCAGGTTTTGTGTGTGTGTGTAATATCTTACCTTTCACTTATTCACCAGCTTCTGCCCTATGGAAACATAACTTAAATCTGGCAGATTGGATGGCTGACCTTAAGTTAGTATGTTTGCAAAGAGGGGGGCAAAGAGAAGGTAAGGCTTGTAAGATTATAAAACTTTCTGTGTTCACATAAACACAGATTAACATGACTTGCCTGCCCACCGCTTTGTGTCATCTTCAGAGCAGTAAAGAAACAGTGAAGTGTACCTGTGACCTTACACACTACCACTGGCAAAACATGTTTTAGCTGTGGAGTGTTTGATTGCATGCAAGCTATCCCTCCAGGTTATTGCACCTCTCTGAGCACGGCAGAGAGCAATATACTTCTCCCCTCCTCCTTTGCTTGCTTAACTTGTTAAGACATGGAAGGTTACTCCTGCGATGACTCCTATTCCTGACCTGACAGGTGGTGCCTTGAACTGAACTTTGCTCTCACAAACACAGTTGGGTTTCACGTATCAGCCTCCCCTTTAGTGGACTCGCCCATCCGCACAGAATTCAGTAATTCTGGCAACGTGTGCTGCTCTGATTGTCTCAGGTGCTGCGTTAAGGAGCGCTGTTGAGTGCAGGGGCTTGCTGCACAAACAAATTCCACACGTTTAATCTCACGCCTAAAACTCTATAGATTGTGCAATGAGTTGTTGAGTACAGGTAAGAAGATGAAGGAGATTGAGGTGATGCAGGAAGTGATACTAATGGCCATAGCCCTCGGATGAAGGAAAGAAACACCTTTCTGGGTCTGCACTGATGTGACCCCTTACTGCAGAGCTGCACTAGGAACAAAGAATTGCAATCTTGGCTCAGAAGCCCAATGTGGTTCGTGGCCTGCTTTGTTGAACGTCTCAATAGGAGCTTATTGAAAAAAAGATGAATGAACTGCCATGAAGAATGGCTGCGAAATGATTTGTTGATAGGAGATGTTTATTTTTGACATAAGAAATACTATGTTTGTACTGTGGTAGGGAGTGTTTGCATCCTTTCTTTCTCTATCCAGTCTAAAGCCATGGGCATTCTCCTATAGCCATATTCAGTGTTTTCTTTTGATCATTTGTTCCCTACCAAACTTTTGGTGTCAGTGACATCCTGTCGTGTAGTTACGTGTTAACTGTGGCTGGTTTTAGTCATCTTTTTTTTTTTCCCCTCACAGTTTATCATCTCAGTTTTTAATACTTAGCCATTCTATGCTAGCCTGTCCCCTGATTTTTGTATTGTGAAGGTAGAATTAGCTACGCTGCTGGGTACCAGTCACTACGTACCCCTGGACACAGTATTTAACAATACTAATTCTTCTAACCCGATCTGTTGTGTATTTGTATTTTTTTGGTTAAATCCAGTTGGGTTTCCACCCAACTGCCACTTGTGAAAGATTCCTGTTCACTTTAGCGTATCTGCATTTACCTGAGGAAGGATTATTAATGTGGGGATTTGGTTTGCTGTTGAGTGTTGATGGCCCAGATATAGATGAATTGTTTTGATAACCACAAAAATGAATGTTTAAGTGTAATAAGTCACACATTAATCTTTACAAAGATGAAAATACATAATAAGGTCTTCCCTGCTGTATTTCATGGAGCTTTATAAAGTGCAGAGCCAACACCTTCAGCATAAGTACATCACTGCAGTGTTCCCTGAATGAAATCTCAAGCTTGATGTTCAAAGATCATAAAGCCCTTGAGAAGTCACCTCTGCAAACACCAGAAAAAGATTTGTTTACTGTTGCTGTATTATAAGAGCAACTCAACTGACCAGACCATTATAAGGCACCAGTAGGTGCTGTATGCCTTGGTCCTCTGCTGCATTATATGTATCCCATGAAATGCTGCTGCTACTTAATGTTCTTGCTCTGTAAATCATTTATTGAAATCTCGGCTACTTCTGAGTCCAGCTAGTACATTACTATTTCTAACCTAAATAGGTGGTTTGAAGTTCAACAATTCTGGAAGAATAGAAATGAAAAATTTTTTTAATTTCACAATCCTGTATGGCAATATAATCCACTGGCTGTCAATAGAAGTGCTGACTGAAAGAAAGTAGGAAGGTATCAGAAATCAAAGGACTGGGTTGGAACAATATAAAACAACATACTCATTCTTTATAGATGTTTTCAAGCTAACATCATGACTTTTATAAGGTACAGAGACACTGTGCTGCTGGGCTGAAAAATATCCAGCGGCTAAGTTGAGACTTTGCACAAAGACAGGTCGGTGGTCAGTCACATCACCATACATGAAGTTGGTCGGTCACATCACCATACATGAAGTTGGTCAGTCACATCACCATACATGAAGTTGGTCAGTCACATCACCATACATGAAGTTGGTCAGTCACATCACCATACATGAAGTTGGTCGGTCACATCACCATACATGAAGTTGGTCGGTCACATCACCATACATGAAGTTGGTCGGTCACATCACCATACATGAAGTTGGTCAGTCACATCACCATACATGAAGTTGGTCGGTCACATCACCATACATGAAGTTGGTCGGTCACATCACCATACATGAAGTTTTCAAGAGGGACCTTTAGAGACATCAAAGAACTTTGTAGACAAAATGACTGTAACTCTCTTGGTACAGACACCAGGTAGGTATTCCTGACCTGCACCTTAGAGTGTGCAAAAGATGGGCTGCTGTTCTTGGCTTGAAACAAGGTACAATAGCCACCTAGAGATGGGATTGATATGGTAGAGAATTATTTAGGATTGTCATTAACAAGAATGTCATATGTAAATATGCTGTCTTTGCAATCAAATGGCTCCTGTGTATTAACCCAGGACAGGGTGCAGTTTACTGCTGATAATTAATTATTTTTTTGTTGCTGACAACAGAGAGGCTCATTGGCAGTCATTTCATGGCTGTCTTTCTGAGGAAAGATATGATTGCCTTATTCTGTCACAATAATTCAGTGGCTTGTGTGTTGTCTCTTAAGGCCAGCTAGAACATTATAAATGAACAGAGGGTAGAGAAATGCAGTTGTGGGGAAATGGGGTTTGGTTGGAAGAGGGATCCTTAGACTACTACTTTGTGGATTGTAATTACTGTTGCTCAAACTTAGGGATGGAAAAAAATGTCAGAATGAGGGTGGCTCCAGGCAGGTACCTGTACAACAGGCAGGATGGAGATGGTGACCCATGGTGGCTTATGAAAGGAGGTGATGACTTATGCAGCACCAAAAGGGGGAAAATGTGAATTTGTTTTGGCCAGCCTCTGGGAGATCAGAGATCCAGGTTTTGTTCAGACAGGCAGAGAGGTCAGGAACAGATGTAGGCCTCAGAGAGAGGTTGAATCAGAATATAATTTCTGCAGTTAAGCCATGTCCTGGCCATTTACTGATGCAAGAGAAAATAGGTCTGCTTGTGCGTCAACTAAGTATTGTTGATTAGTTGGATTGTCTGACTATTCATGAACTGTCGCAAAATTTTTAGTGATGGGCGCCTCAGAGAGAGAACAGGAGGGTGATTTCTAATAGATCAAAGCCACTGATGTCCAAACAGGATAAAATCTCAAATAAATATCCTAATATGGGGCCTGGCCTAATATGCATGCAGGCTGTATCTATATTGCAATACAGGATGGTGTTGCAGCATATGCTGAGAGACTTGTGCTTGTTTTATTCATTTGGGTGTTGAATCACTGTCAAGACACAGCTGAAAAGATCAACAAGACCTGCTCTTGTAAGAACTGTAGGACACTGGCACCAGGATTTTACCACCTATGTTGTAGCCGATGTCACTCTGGCATCACACCTACAAACAACAGTTTAGACGTGCCTCGAGTGACTTCTGTCACACCTCCCAGTTGTAGTGCGTGTATCCCAGTGGGGTGTATTTTTAGGAGGTTGGTAGTTTTCTATAGTTTATAGATGCTATTTATGCTAACTGTGCCTGCCAAGGCATTGGACACAGAAATCCTGTATTTGCAAAGCTATTTATTATCTTTGACGTTCAAATTCTTTTGAGAATTTAAATGCAGATTATTTCAGGCATAAGTATCTTCTCCAAAATATTGTGGGCTAGAACTGTCCCAGGAAAAAAATTGTGTCTTGAAGCTTCAGCTCTAGCAAGTCAGAGATGAAAAGGAACAAGCCAGCTTGCTCAGAAGCACAGCTGATAGTGTAATCGAACTGCAAAGTGTGTGATACCCTTGCAGGAGAAATCAGTCTTTCACAACTAAAGGTTTCCAAGGTTTCCCTTGAGTTAGTTATGAGGATAAGTTGTGTCTTAGGGGAATTCTTCTGCCAGTTGGGCTAATTAACATGATAATTTGTTGTTTCTTTAACTACATCTTTCATGGGAAATATGAGTGTATTTCCTTCACAACAAGGAGAAAACATTTTACCTGTTTTCCTTTTTTCATGATGCTGATGACAATTTTCTAAAAACTTCCTTGAAAGGGGATCAAAATGTATTTAGAAAGCCACAGTTTTAATTTTGCTTTCTTTTATTTTAAATGCTGTTACTAAGCATGCTTAGAACTGAGCATCAGTTCTGTCTGAACCCCTTTTCCACATCCTTCAATACTTTCAAAACTAGGTTATGTCATCGAAGAGATTCCACTTGTCAACATCCAAGAAGGATTTTGTATTGGGAAAGAGAAGTATGGCTTATGACGGCACATGACTTAGCCAAAATAGGGACCTTTTTTTAAATTTATTTTTCCACATCACAAATGGAATTTCTACCTGACTGATCTAGGAGTAAATACCACAAAGATCTGGGCTGAAGTGTCCAGTAATCATTATAATCTGAATCATGGTGCCTGTGAATGGACATAGGAATCCAGTTGTAGGCCTCTGCTCTTATTAGCTTGTATATTTGGAGACCCAAGTTCTGGTTGGACTTTTTATTAGTTTCTGAAACCATTTTGCGTGTCAATACTAGATGGTGATGGGATTCAAGCTTCTGCTAAGTTTCTGAAAAAAAAAAAAATCAGCTCTTGTGAATTTACCAGCAAAATTGTATGGATGTCCTTCAGCAAGTCCTTGCCTCCGTCTGTCTGTGCCTTTGATTGTCTCTGTGTATGTTGCATCTTTTGTTGGGAAAAGCGATCATCAACCCGTCGATGTCCCTGCTTTTCTGCTGCAGGTTAGATGACCTAGGAGAGTTCCAGTTAAATAATCTAATCTCTGATTCAACAGGAGTCATATTCTGGCTGGCTGGACAATTAGTTGGCTTTTAAAATATCATCTCAGCAGCATGGTAGTCATGGCAGTGGGCCGATGGAGATTGGTTTGCAATAGAAGAGTGTCTGGAGGTTGATTTTAAAGTGAGAGAAGAGTGCCCCTTTGTCCTGAACTCGGCTGCTGGTAGACCTCTGCTCTGAAGCAAATCTTAAGGGTGTATAGCAGGAGCATGAGCTCTGCTGCGGAACAGCAGTATCAAATCTGAATCTGCGCTCGGGAAATAATTCCTTCTTTGTTCCAGCCCAGGCCGAGGCAGCGAGCCCATCGAGAGGCCGCTCTCCCGCCCAGCATGGCTGCAGCCCGGCAGCGGGTTTCGGCCCAGCCGCTCCCCAGAGCCGAGGACACACCTGTGGGGAGCCAGAGGCAGGAGATTGGCTGGGCGGGAGGAATGCACCTGCGCAGGGAGGGCTCAAGGACTACATGTAAGACGAGCCTTAGACGCTCGCCGTCTCTTCTCAATTCCAGCTTAAACAAGCAACATCGCTCTGGGCTGCGAAGAGAACCATGCACGTTTTAATCCTTTTCTTTTTTTTTTTTTTTTTTTTTTTAAGTTGGTTTTATTTCAGTAGTCTAATACAATTTAGAAGTGTGTTGTTTTTTCAGGTACAGTTACATTTTTGTCTTCATTTGTTTCATGTGAATCTCACTGCGAAAGCCTCTCGCTCCAAGTTCGTCTTTTCCAGGACGCGGAAAGATCGGCAGATGAAAACTCTTGTGCGCGCTCTCCTGATGATCATTTCGTCCTTTTTGTTACCTGCTTGAAGGCTGGTGATCTTGGTTTGGGAGAAGGTGGTTGTGCTTCCAGCACTGAAGTTGCTTGCGTGTGTGTGTGTTCATGGTCCTGGTAAGCCATAGTGTCCAGGTACTGTGGTAAAGAGTGATCTAACTAGCACAAAGAATGACTTCTTTAATGCCTTTCGTGCCTTGTTCATCAATATGCTCCTCTCAACTTAACTTTCTATAGGACTCTGTCCTCTTTTCTCTTCCTCCTCCTTTCCCCAGGTAGATTAAAGAGGGTTTTGTTATACATATCAGGTTTTGTCTGCTCAGAGTTATGGGGGAGGGGAGAACAGCACATGAATTCAAACGTTCATTTTACAACTAGCCAAACCAGTCAGGGCAGGTAAAAGCAGAACCAAGAAATTGAATAGGAGGGAGCCAGTGGGGGAGAGCTGGTTTCACCGAGATGTCATGGTGAGCTTGGAAAAAAAGGCGTCTTTGGAAAAGGTTTGCTGTGACTAAAATAAAACGAGCATAAAATTTAAGAGGCCTCCCTCAAAAGAGAATCCTTGCATTTCAAAGAGGATACAGCTTCGCTACTAACAACTGTAATGTTTCTAAATGCAAGTATGCTATCAGCTCCTTTTCAATTGTGTAATGATTGGCATTTTTCAATTAGTTTTTAAATTAACTGGCAGTTTAATGTGTTTTATAGCAATTGCAGAACGCCCAATCCTCTAGTTTTAGTTTTTCTGCTACTTTGGAGCCAAAATTGATTCCCTAGGGTGCTGGAAGTGAAGGAAACAGATTTGAAATTTTTCAAACAACACTTTTGTTTAAACGAAGTGGAAGTTGAGGAAAGATCTTGTTCTGCTTTAGTCATCGGTTTCCGCTCATGGCATAGAGGAGCCATTTTGGGTTCGTTTTGTTTATTCTTTTCTTACCTGAGGCTTTTTTTTTGTGCATGACAAAATGAGCATAATTAAGTCTTCACTCTCGTGCTAGTTCACTCTCGTTATGGAGCTCCCAGTGCCAGCGGTGACTAGCCTTTACTTGCGCTGGCTAGTTGGACACCAAAGAGACAGAAGACAAAACAAAGTGGTTTGCTTCATTTTTGAAGTGTGAAGTCTAGTTGTGGGTTGGATGCAATAGCTGTGCTGCTTTCTCAGACTGGAAGATCGCGGTACTTAAAAAAGCCCCTTCTCGTCTTTTATAACTTGGTTGGCAGCTGTTGATGTGATAATTCTGGATGAGGAGTAAGAGGTGTTTTGTAAGCAAGCAGGCTTCTTGTATAATTCATCTGCCCAGATTCAGGAAGAGGCATTCGGCTTTGTAGACACTGAGGGAGTCAGCAGAAAATGTTTGCTCACTCGTTCCCTCCACCCCTTTAGTAAAACAGCCTTCTCGAAAGTTCTGTGGGGCACAAAGCTCGAAATAATTTCAGCTTTCAGCCAAAATGATTTCAGAGTACCTAACTTCTCAGAAATAAGGAGGCAAAGCTTGTGCTGTTCTAAATGCTGTTGATTTATTTAGTTTCAAGGTCTTTAATAGCTTTTTGTCAGGAATGCATGAAATATTGTTAGTTTATTTACTCCCTCATTTTCAGTGAGGTTAATTCTTGATAATTTTTTCTGCTGATATTTTCTTCTTGTAATTGCAAGTATTTAAATTCAGCTGACAGCTTTCATTTGAAAAAACTATCATTTAAATATAATTTTGCTTTATTCTTCACTCCTCTGTAACACAAGATTAGTTTATACTTGCTTCAGTTTAACAGAACAGCATTAATATTGAAAAATTGTGTGCTGTTCTATCTGTCCACAAATACCAAAATACTCAAGCCAGCTACAAGGTTTTATTGGCAGGACTAAACATTTAATTTTGAATTTGCAAATGAAGGAATGGTCTCAGTCTTTTTAATTGGTTTTGATACCTTTTAATTTGAACTTACGCTGCAGCTTGCAAACATGGGTGTCTGAAGTTAAGTGCCTGCACAGAGCTGGAGGTGTTAAATGACAAGACTTTTCAAAGCACCTTTGCTTTGTGGGTTTGTAAATTGCTCTCAAAATTCATTAATTTAACTATTGAATTATTATTATAACTTGTTACTGAATGAGAATTTGAGCTGTTAAAAGACAGTATATGGGCAACTAAATGCAGGCAACTGAAATGTTACAGAATTGTAGAAAAACTTACGAATGCCAGGGTTTTGGAGACTATTGGCTAAACACCGAGTTCTGTCTCCTCTTCCCATTCTGTGCAGCCGGCGATGATCCCAGGGAAGGCACAGGTATTTCTCACATGAATTAACTTACTCGCAGCGGTCATCATGAACACAGCCTTGGCTATTTTAATACATTTCAGGAAAGCTAACAATCTGAACTTAAAAATCTTCTCACAGAAGTCACTGAGATCTGGGGGTGACCAGCATGGAACTCTAAATGCCAGATAGAGTGACGCTGGTCAGTTTTCCAAATGGAGCAGGGGCTACATTCTGCTGATGGTTATACTGGGCAGTCCTGGTCTGGAGCCTGGCCCTGTTTAACACTAACTGGAACGTTGGTCCATGCAGTGAATGAGTTCAAAGGAGTGTGAGTCCTGAAAGTAAAACTGTGTCACCAGGTCAGTGAGAGAAATTGCTGTATAAAATTTGAGTAGTAAATCTTTATTTCAGAAAAATAAGAAAAATCCTCCCTGAAACAATGTTTTTAATTGAATCAGACTCTAAACCAGTGAAAGGACACATTAAAATATATACCAGTTACTGATAGTGTTTCAAAGTTGTTTCATTATGATATTCATAAAACTTTAAAAATTCTCCTAGGCTACCCCTTTTTAGTGATGGTTTACTTATGTAGGAAACAGGGTTTTCTAAGTGTCCTTAGTCTAAAAAACATGGAGGAAGGCTGAAGTGATAATTTTCTGCATTTCTACTAAAAAGGTACATAATGAGATTTAGAATCGCAAAAATGCAAACTGGACATAAAATATCCGTGCAATCAGACATTCATTTGTTAGGCATTTTGTTTGCAAAACAAGTTAATTAGAATGTTCTTGCCATATTTGGGGCAGGGGAAAGTGGCCTGAGGAAATTACATTTTACAATTGGGATGCACACTTCACTTTAATTAGTTTTTTTTAAATGACTCTGTCGTCGGAGTCAGACAAGTCAGTTTTAAGGTCTTACTTTAATTTAATCTTAGGTTGTGGCAGAAGTAATCGTGAATCAATAAGCAGTCTGAGCTCTAAAACAGGACTTAGTTTGCGCTGATGCTTTTAAGCTTTCAAATAAGCCTGCCTGTCCTTTCAAACTCCAGGTATAGCTTTTATCTGATGGAGCTCGAAGATATAAAGGCTTAAGTTTCACATGCTTTGTTCTTTTCATCGTCGCTGACTATTGATTAAGGCTCAGCCCTACAGGTTAACTAACAAGTTATTTTTTCCCCCCACTGGAGTTGCATTCTTTTTCAGACCTGCAGCTACCTGGGTAAAAATGAGCATCTCTGTATTCCCACTTGCAGGATAATTGATACCCAATTGTTTTAAGGCTGCTGGAACTTTGTCCTTGTACTTGAGAAGTGAGTGGGGGAGGCAGGTAAGGAAGTAGAAGAGGGGAGGAGAAAGAAAGGTAATATAGGTACAAAGCTAATTACTAGCGCTGTTTAAAAAAAAAAAAAGTGGGGGTGGGGTTCATTTAAGTTCCTTGTTTTCCACTCCTCTTCAGTCATTCTTTCCTTTTTTCTCAAGGCCTGAACATTGGTAATAATGGTGATGATTAACTAAATGAAGTCGGTAACCTGGGCGACCATTAAGGTGGTTTTATATTTCATGGGTACCGAATAGCCAGAGAAAGCTCACAATTGAGGGCTGGGAAAAATGAGATGGGGCGTGTGGGGTTTTTTGGTGGTGGGGTTTTTTTTTGCATCGTGTTTTTTTACTTTGCATTTTATGCCTTGATGTTTCACAACGGTAAGGTTATAACCACCTTCTTCCGTGTTTCCCTTCTTCTCCTGTCTTTTTCATTCCTTCTCTTCTCGACTTGCCACTTTTGAAAGATTCTGCATATGACTGAAGTATAGTTTCCCCCTGTTTGCTGGCCTACCTGTAAGATACTGTCTTGGGGAGAAGGAAGGATGTGAAAGGAATGATTTATTTCTCAATATATTAGGTATATGCTAGATTAATTGACGTGCAGATTTTATTTTATTTTTGTATGTTGTATCTTAGACTTGTCTTGCTTCTGCTATAATAACTTAGTGTTATTCTCTCCTGACAAAGTATTTAATTTCTTTTAATTGTGTACTATCACCACACTTGTATTGAATGTACTAAAAGCAAGTGCCATCTTCTACAGAACCAGAAATCCTCCTAATTCTCAGGCCTCTGGTGGGCTTGAATTGCATATTTCCCTGGCAGTACTAATGTAAGCAGCAAGCTGGTTGAATAGTTTGCAATTTTTTTTTCTTTCTTTTTAGTAAATACTAATAATTCATGTGCTTTCTAGGTATTAAATAAGTCTCACTCAAAACAGACTTAATAAATGAGCTGAAATTGTCTACTAGCCCAATGGGAAATGAGCATTTCTAACAAACTGGTTTTTTATTTGCTGAACTAGATAGAAACAAACGTGGGATTTAGCAATAAAAAGGCAAAAGATCTGGCATTACTGTTGGGTGTGAAATGAGGATTCATCTGAGAAATGTGTTCATTACAAGTGAATGCTTCCATTTGACTTGTCTTCGTGCAGGTTGAGCTGGTTAATAGAATCTGTAATTCAGTTGTTTAGTGTGCTGTGCCTTTGGGGGGCTTCTCTGCCTTAGAGCTTGTCGTTGCAAAGCCTTGCTAGCCTTGGCTAGCAGGTGGCTATGGCATGCTGATTATATAGTATTGGCTGCATCTCTTGGGGAACACTAAGCAAAATATTGCTTAGTTTATGAAAGTCTTGGCAGCTCCTGTAGTAAAGAAAAAGAAAGTTATTTCCATCCTGTGTACAGAGTTGCACGTGTTAAAGCAAAGACCAAAAGGCATTTCTCAAAAATATCACAGAAAATTGCACTTAACCATTTAAGCTAATTTTTATAAAATCATTTTCCTAACTCATACTAGTTGCTGTTAAACTTTTAAAGTAGCAGCTACTCCATGTACTAAACCCATGATTTTAAAAATTTAGTTTTCTGGTCTCAGTTTTATGATGGTAAGAGCTCTATAAACTCCTTAACGTTATTTGGGATTGTAGGTGTATAACATCTTAGCAGAGATCAAGGGTTGGTGTTGGTCTTGTGCCTGCTAATATAAGCACAAAATTGCCAGATTTTTGTATGTAGTGTAGGTTTTCCTTGAATTGTTACCTATAATTCACTTCTGAAACTTCTTGTTTTATATATAAATGATCTCCTATGGTACTAATGGGAAAAGAAGTTAAACAGTTGCAGTCCTGTGCAGAAGATGACACAAAGGCTCTTTCTCTTGTGCTGTGATCTACTATTGACAGCAGTTGGGCAAACCAAGGAGATTATTGTTATTTTAATGGATTAGCTCTAAAAGATTTCCAGAAAGAGCCCTGTGAAGGACTTAGGTCTTCTTGGAAACTATTTCACAGTTTTTCATCTGTTATAATGCTAGATTTTAATTTTTTTTTTTTTTTTTTTTTCCAAAAGACATAATTTTCCTTGCACGGTGAAGATGGATAGGCCACGAGTGGTAGTTTTGAAAAGAAAATTCACCAGCCATTGTCAGGTTCAATAATGATTAACACAACAGCGAGGCATAAGGATTGTTTATTAGAACTGCATTATGCAGCTAAGAAATATGTGCTTTTGTAATGATTGTGGCATGCTACCATTTCTCAGCTTAGATACGAAACCCATGCAGAGGTGGGGGTTTTTGGTTTTGTTTTGTGGTGGAGGTTTTTTCTTGTTGTTTTTTGGATTTTTTTTTTTTTTTTTTTTTTCCAGACGCTGGTTCTACTGGTTGACTTAATCTTCAGGTATTTAGCTCTCTTGGAAGTCAGTACAGGACAAGGCCTTAAGCAGTGACTGCTGAAGCTCTGACTGGAAGCCAGGGTAGCGCTGGGACGCAGTTCTGGTGCGTTGGTGAAGGTGGTGGGTTTAACTCCTTTGGAAGCAGCAGCTTGACCTCTGGTGTGCTGACCATGCTCTCTTGAGACGCTGCACACCAGTAAAGAGTCCATATTGTCACTGGAAACAGATTTGGAGGACAGTGCAGAGAACACGGTTAACTTGGGGCTTTCAGGAGCCCAGTCTAGGGCAGGCCTAGTGCACTGGAATCTTCTGAGATCAGCTCGTTCAAGGGCTGGATATGGAGGAAGGACTGGATGACTTAGCAGGTCTGCTCTGACTTCTGATTGCACAATATTACAGTATCGTCTTTACGTAGCAACGTACTGTGAGTCAAATCCTGCTCTTGGCAGATATACCTGACGTGGCAATGACTTGCATTTTGTATTGTCACTAGCTGTGGGGAGTGGAGGCAGAATGTAATTGGCCCAAACCTCTTCACCCAGCTGTACCACATTAAGTATTCTGATTTCTGGTGGATTGTAAATGGCCATCAAGAACCCAGTCTGCAGAGTCTGGACAGAGCAGAATGAATGAACTGTAAAAATTGTCAGTGGAGGGTATATTAAGAAAAGGATTTCAATTAAATACCCCTTTTTTTTTGCATTCCTATAAGGAGATGTAGGAAATCAAATAATGGACTGAAGCGTTTCATATTTCCACAGTGAATTTAATCCAGACTTTGTCTTTCTCTCGGCACGTGTGAGGAGAATTGATTGATCCAATTTCATTTCTTTCAGAACAGGTGTATTTCTAGCAGCACACCCCCTCATAGATTACTTAGCCTTTTGTTTGCAATTGCAAAAGGCAAGGTAAGGAGGGAAGGAGCCTTAGATTAAGATGGACAACGATGTTTCTCTCCCGGTCGTTGGAGAACTGCCCGAACACCTTGGGCTGAGGGTTACTGACAGACCCTGCCTGACTGTTGTGTAGTACTGATGAAAAATGGCCATTGTGCCTTCACGCACCTTGTGGGTTTTTGCAATGAACCCATCTAATGTGCTCACCTTGCTTTACAGAAGAAACTTTGACCTTCCAAGCAGCATTAGTAGAAGGAAGGGCGTTTCTAGTGAGAGCTAGAGTTAAGCTTAGAGCTAATTTGACCTCAAGGGTTTTTCTCTATTGCAAAACGTGTCAAAGTCAGGAGGGTGAGAGAGTTCTTAAAGGAGAAGGCCCTAAAAAATTCCTCATTTCCTATCCCTTTTGACTTTCCCTTTTGCCTACACCTATTGCAGAAAGAACCAACTCTTTCCTTTCCTACTGAAATATCTATTTTAGGTGCATTTTCTCTGGTGAGCAGGAGGGATATGAGAGATGGTATAATACTGCTTGCTAGGTACCAGTGCACTGGCACTGTTTTGTTCATTCTGGACAGGGAAAGAGGTATCCTGTTGAACCTCTTGTCAAGATTTGGGTTTTATACCTTTTAAGCGTTAGTTTGTGGCGTTTATGTACATGGGTTTTGGCTTCAATGTGCATCTGGGTCAGCGCAACAACTCTGAAATTGTTGAAAGGTTCCAACAGTAAGAAACTGGCTTAGGGAAAGATCCCCTGAGACCCAGGAGGGGCAGGATTGCTGCTGAATGCCTTAGGGCAGTGCTTTGTTAGAGTATATTTCTAGGACACTGTTTTTCTTATGCTCAGAAAAGCAGGAGATGTCACCTTCTAGCTGAGCCACAGTTGAAAATACTTTGCACCAGGCTGAAATATTCCTGCACCACTGGAAAATCGCAGGGTCAATGCCGACACCTGTTCCTGTTGGGCTGATTCCCAGTACATCAGAAATGAAATGGTGATTGCCTTGAATTGTCCTCATGGCATCTTTGAGATGTCATCTGAAATACTAGAACACAGAAAGTTTCGTTTGGGCTGATAAAGGTCGTCTAGTCTGATCTAAAGCTAGGTCTGGTAGCTCAGGGCCTTTTCCAGCTGAGTTCAGAAAATCAGCAAGGATGCAGGTTTCCCAACCTCTCATCTCGCAGTAGGTCTGATAGGCTGTGACACACTTAACATCCCTCCATTCCATGGCGTGAGAAGGTGCAGCAGTGACAGTGCACTTGAATGCTAATGTACAACGTTTATGCATTTTTCCTTCCTTTCGCAGTCACTCTTTTTAAATGAGAAAGTAGTTTCCTGGTAGCTTTCCAAGGTTGCTGTTGTATAAAATGCTAAGATTAAGCAAGGGCCCTTTTATCAGCTGAGGAGGACATCTTAAAAAAAACCCCTCTGTGTTCTCTATACGCACTGACATCTCGGGTATTTTCTACTCCAAGTTTAAGGGAGAAATGTTTCCTTGTCCACCTCAATTGTAGGATCCACTCAGCAGCTTCCATTTGCAGTAAAGGGAATTTCATGTTGTCTTTGAGGGTCGAACTAGATTGGTAAATTCACGTAAATGATCCCACGCTCACTCCAAAGTGATGGGATTTATCGTATTATAGTGCATGCCCAAGGGACTAAGTTCTTTAGACACATCTATGAACAGATTTTTGAAGAAGTGGCATACTCTGCTGTAAATCTGTAGTGTAACAACTCCTGTTTTGGCAGCTCTTGGATCAATGTCCAAACCAAGGAGCTTAAAAAAAGCCTTTTTTTTTACATGATAGAGGAAGGGATGGCAAGGGTTCAAGTGTGGCAACAGTAAAACTGGTATCTGTTCTGAACCCCCCCCTCAAAATATCTTCTTCACAGAACCATACAACTCCCCCAACAGCCGGGAGACTGGAATCCACAGTTATAACCCCTCACTGTGTTTCTGGCCTGTGGTTCTGCGCTGCTGAATGGACTTTGCTGGCAATGGTCTGGTTTTATTTGTTAGGAGGTTTAGGTCTGACAATCCAGGCCTCTCTACATGTGTTTATCAGCTTCATTCTCTAAGGATTTAATGAAAATTCAGCTGTTTAGCCTCCAGTATCGATGCCAAGTAGGAAGGAGTCATTTCTCAAGGAATGAAAGACATACTGTTTGCACTATTAAAAAAATGACGTTAGTACCAATGGGACACTGGCAGAGAATGTCCTGTTATATCAGTTAGTTAATTGGGATCATTGAGACTTCGTGTGGTATGGTTCTAGTACAATTGTGCAGACATTTACTTGTAATGCACCTACCTTACTTGAAAAACATCTGTAAGATTGTTTATTTTTTTTGTCATTTGAAAAAGAAAATCCCCAGACTGCTACGAGACATCACAGCCAGGAAGGAAAGTGGGGGAAAAAAAGCCATGAAGTGCTCTAAAATAGAAGTTGAAGCAAGAGAATGAGGACTTCAAACTTTTGGCTACTTCAGCTTCACTGTTCTATCAATATGGCAGCAAAGAAAAAGGCTCACAAACCTCACCCTAGCAAGACTCACTAGACTTCAGGCAAAAAGGGTAAAATTAGCCAGAATCTTAGCTTATTCTCTAAATTGCTCATGTCACAGTTGGCTAACGTTTCCTAAGTCATGTGCAATTGGATATTTTTACTCTAATTATAACTAAGCATCATGGGATTTTCGTAAACTGTGGTCATTCTAGCAAATTATTATTATCCATATTAAATGGGTAACAGATCTGGTTGCTATGTATCAAAACTGAGTTTAGCACAGCCTGGGGTTTTATTGTTTAGAAAGCCTCCAGTCTACCTACTTTCATTTCAGCCACAGCCATCACATCTAACACATAGGGCACTTTAGACAAAGAGCTATTGTCTAATTCTCCTTCTTGTTGACTTTCTTTATTGATGTAGGAAAGACACTTTCTGTTGTAACGGTTAAGTGGAGCATGTCTGCTTGTTACTGCTTTCGTGGGACTGGTGAGCTTCAGTGTCACCTTGGTAAAAAATCAAAAACCACAACATGCAAAAAGCAACCCACCGCCAGGGGTTTTTTTTGCAGTGGTCTACTTAGGTATTTGCAGAATGTCAACCTGAAATGGAGTGGGGGACTTGTATTGGTATTCAAATGCCATTGTAAAGGCATGGCATACATTACAAGATTTTAAAAGTTGTCTGGGGTAGCCCCATGGAAGAGCCCTTGTAACATCACTTCTTTCCATCAGAATTTGACTGGAATTTCTCTTAAGTGAATCTTGAGGAGGCATTAAATGATATGTAGTGTAGTGACCCACCCCATCCATCAGGTAATGTACATAATGACACGACAGATGTAGATATCTTAAACTGGGATGGGATTCTAGTCGCAACAATGACCTGACTTGCCAGTTCACCACGTTTTGTTCTAGGAATTTTTTCCCTTTATTTTCACCATCTTTATATTGAATCCAGTCCTGCTGTTCAGATGGTTACTGTGTTGCCGAGCGTTTGGGAATGGCCTTCACCTTACTGCAGTTTTGAAGTCATCAGTACAAGCAGTAAGGGTATTTTTGTTCTTGTTGCTTTTGCAAATCAAAACACAAGCCCCCTTTATTCCGGAATTTAGCCTTTCTGACCTGGAGTTATCTGGAACCAAATGAAAATTTCTCTTTCCCTACTTTTAGCTGCACCTTTTGCATCCCTCAATGTTTGCCGAGTCGGAGGTCATTTTATTGTTGTACCCTGTCACTAATCAAAATGGTGTGGTTTGTTTAAGAAACTTAGCAACTGTGCAGGTGAAGGAGGAAGTGAGTGGAGGGAGAGAATGACAAACACCGCACCGTAGCCACTAGCACACCTATCAATCAGCAGTGTCTGGCAAACAGAGATTTCCAATGGGTTTCAGAAGGTATGTTTGTCAGGTTACAAGTCTTTTCTTTTCAAGGGTATTAAATGTCAATGCAGAGTTTCTTTGCAGTGAGCAAATTGTAGTAATTCGTTTGGTTGCTCCAGAGTTGTTTAGAGGACTAGGTGTATTTTTTAACGTATACGAGTCAATATCGTAAAAAAACAAACACGCAAAAATCTTGTGAACCTTAAGAGATGAAGAGTAAGAGGCTCCAAATGTTCTTAGCATTTAAATATTCATGGTTTCTTTGTAATAACTATGCTTTGCAAGATCTTTGGACTCCCCAAATATAAATCTGGTTAAAAGATGACGGAAGGAATCAGCAAATATGAATTGCCTAATAAAAACATAGATAAAGCTTAAATGGTTGGAGGTACTGGAAGAAAGGTAAGAGTTACATACCGAAGTCTGTAAACCTATGGTGCTTCCTGCATTTTGCATTTCCCCACGTTTTTAATTTGCAGTAGGAGATAGGGCATAAGGTTGACTGTACTAGCCCACACCCCAAATACAAACTTGTTGCATTTTTCAGTTCATAAGTGTGTTTCATTAGGTGTAAATATAAATAAGACCATTTATTGGTAAGTGACAATTCTGAAGGTGTGTGTGGGGAGGCGGGGGATGCTGGGAAGAGGCAGGACTATACGACCTGTACAAATATTTCTGGGATAACTTTTCAGAACATTGTTGCTTCCGCCGCTCCCAAATGAATAGCATTTGATAACTGCTGAAATCACAGAGGAGGGACAGCTACAGCTGGTATTCTACCCCACACCCTTTTTTTTTTCTACTCCAAATAGTCAGGCTTTCTAGCTTGTTGGTATATCTGCTGTTTGTAGACCATGATCCTGAGATGCCATTACCATCTTACTGGGCAGCATTGGATGTTTTCTGTTTTTCTAATACTGCCTGGTAATGATGATTATGGTGTTTCGTGTACAACGTGGAAAAGTTCAACAGCGAATTTGGAAACAGAGGTTAGTGGCCAATAGAGAAATCCGTGTTTGACTGTCAGATCTCCCCAAGCATAAGTAAATTTAAAATTAAATGCTTTGGGTTCTAGAACAAAGGGTAAAAGAAAATCTTGTCCTTCTTCTAGAATGGCAAAATAATGTTAGAGTGAGGCTGTAAATAGAAAACCGTGCAGAATGTGGAAGAGAGCACGTGTTTGATACTGCAACAATAGAATACATTCAACTGAAAATGTGGAGTTTTGTAGCAGTAAGATGAATGTAGGTACTCTACTCCAAACATGTTCTTTTTATTTCTTTTAAACAATGGTGGCTTTCCAGAGAATGAAAGTAAACATTTTATTGAAATGTAACATTTGAGTTTTCTTGTTCATCATTTTCTTTCAAAATGACAATGTTCTTTTCATCTAAATATAACTTAAGAACTAGACTGACAAAATCAGAGGTGGAGTTTACTTTTTCAGCTTTGCTACTGTAACTTACTCTTTCCTTTCCACAGAAATTCCTCCAGACTTCTCTTCTCCAGTATAATGTTCTAATAGCAAGTCATTTATTTTAAAACTTTGAACTTTTATGTAATGTATACGTTTTTATTTTTATACAGATATACTTTTACATCCATCTGTCACTTCTTGGGTGGGGGACAGAGAGAGAATGAGACTTAACTCCCGTTGCCTTTGATTGTTTTCATTACTTCAGTGGCCTAATCCTGTAACACATTTTAAAATACGATGTGCTTGATTCTTATTCTATGAGGTTTCTTTCCCTAGATCAGTTATACTAGTTAAAGTCACCTTGAAAGAACAAGCTCAGTCTAAAGGGACTTAGTGGAGGTGAGAACGTTGTCTTAAATGGTTCGTGGAGGCTTTTTGTTCTTTACTGAGAATTAAAACAGTACAGAACATTATACTTCCCAGTTGTCAGGTATTAAAGGTACTGTAAATAATGATTTATAAAGGCTATCACTGAGAAAGGTTATTATTGCCGTTAGATGTTTTTATTTGACACATGGCTTTATGGGCAGGTGTTTCGCTGTACCTGGCAGGTGTTAAGCACCAAAATGCAACAATAGCAGCATCCTGCCCCTCCCCTCCTCATCCCACCCTCCCCCCGGGATTGCTTATTGATATATGGTGTGCTGTGGTTTATAATTACTCGCATTGAGAAGGTTGGTTGTTTCCCTGAACCCTATTCTGAAGTGTCAACTGAATGATTCACTGAAGTGTAGCTTGGATGAAATGTATTCCTGTACAGTTTAGGTTGATAGAAAGGTTGTATAGATACCATGTGAAATAGTGTGCTGGCTCCACAAAGTCTTATGAGTATCTTATGGCTATAATAAATATTACATGCAGTATAACATTACCTACACGGTATAGCTCAGATCAGAGCCCTCTTACGCTGTCACAGAGTGAGAGGCCGTTACTACCCCGAGAGATAAGACTCACAATAAGGGGTGAAGAAAGGAAGACGAAACAAATCATGCTGCCTTCCTCCTGGGTGATGCAGTGGGTCGGTGGCAGAGCCAGAGATCTGGAGTCCTTCGAGTAACAGCCCCACTTAGAACAGCACAGAGCTCTTGCACAGCGAAAGGCTGAGGGCATGTGCTGGGTTTTTACCTTCTCTGTTGCATGATGTGCTACAGCAAACTTCCCCTTCTTCTGGAAAAAAGAAAACAAAGCAGACCTTATATCCTTATCATTAGTATTCACTATGTTTAATTACATTACTGTCTAACAACTGTACACCAAAGTCTCCTGTCACTGTCACTTTTATTAAATTTGTCTGCATCCCTTAAACTAAAGCCAATACAATAAAGTATTTGTTGTAAAAGCAACTGTGTTAAATGCTAGGCCATCTTTGTCACTTGTGCCCTTCTTAGCACTGCTTTCTTCATACATCAGTTCTCAGTATGTCTCTCTAACTGATTGGAAAGACTTGAATCAGTTAGCATTTTTGTGAATCAAAAGGGAGGAGGGAGGGAGGGAGGAAACCAAGAAACAAAAAAATTTACATCATGTTGAAATAGAACTTAACCTTATGTTTCTATTTCAGATCTTCATTAAATCAACTTTTTATACTACTTTTGCCTCCTGAAATCTACCATGATTTTCAAACTATCCTTTAATATCAAATGTCTTCCTTCTGCCCATCACATCTTTGGTAAATTATTTACACGCCCAGCGATGTAAGGCAGTCTTTCTCAAGCCATTTCTGTTAGTTTTTATGGAACAGTGACATCCTGAAGAATGTGGAATCATTAATAGATGCTTCATTTCTCCAACTGCTGGACAGACTATGGTCCTCTGTGGGCATCTTACTAGACAGTGCTGGATTTTTTGGATCTACTCTAACACTGTCTGGTAACGATGTTTAAAGGGTGAACCAAACAACAGCATGCATCAGGAGGAGCTCTCACAGAAAGACACTGTACCACAATTTAGGCCAAAGTGGAACATTTGGACAAGAGGGTAAGGATGATGGCTATCACATTAACGAGTATTTTTAGATATAGGAAATGGCTATAGTCGTAAATACTTCCAACAAAGCAGTTTCTGGAAACCACTCCGTTAGGTGCTACTGAACCTCGATGTGAAGGAGGCGAGGCAGGACACGCCAGCGAGTCGTCTCAGAGGCACAGTAACGCTTCCTCCTCTCCAACGGCGGTTGGAGCTGTGATGTATTTGCATGGCACAGCCCTTGTCCTGGAGGCTGAAAGATTTGCTTGTAATGTTGCCATGCTTGGCTGTGAAAGGTGGTTAGGGCAGGATACTGGTTGTAAAGGTCATTCTTCCCAATTACAGTTCAATTATACCTCCATGGTTGAACGGCCTATGAACTTTCAACCTTACAACCTGCCCTGTTCTAGGCAGTGCTTTCAGCTTATAGAACAGGTGAGTTAATCACTCTAATCATTCCATTAAGAAACAAAGGCATTTAACCCAGGCAGGGACCAACTACTGAATGCTTACCCCGCTCTACCTCACCAAGAGGAAGGTGAAGAGCTACCACCTCACAAGAATTCATTCTAACTGTGTGGCAACTCGTGTAGAAGTACGGCGCTGGGTGGGGCCTTGGTTAGAAGCTGGGATTCCTCCATAAGTACTTCTCTCAAATGACACAGAGGTCAGATTTAAACAAGTTTCCTGTTTAAAACAGAAGAGCAACTGTTTGAGGAGACCTCTTCTTACTGTAAGAGTGACCTATCGCATCATATTTGATCCAGATAGTCCAGCTCCATCCTCTTTAGTAAAAAGGCACACGTTTCAGCACTGCTAGTGGTAAGAGTGCTTGGTGTGTTAAAGGTCTGATTCTGGGATGGCTCACATAGCCAAAACAAAGCATACATTTGCAGGCCAAATTAGGTACGAGTCTTGCCCTCCTCCAGTGATATTTAATGCCTCCTGTCTGAACTGCATGTACGTACCCAGGACCAGTCTTTGCTTACCCTGCAGGTCCTTCCTAGTCCTTGACAGATTAATCCAAGTCAGTATTTTGCAGACAACCAGGTCTAGCTGTAGAGGAGAAGAATTCATGTCAGAACTCATTAGCAGACCACTACACAAGCTGAGATTCATCCTTACACAAGGAGCATTCATACTGCCTGCACTTCTGAAAACAAAAATTTTAGCACTCTCAGGGATCTAACTTGAGGTGGGGTGGTGCACAGACCTTGTACTGATTCTTCAGTGCTGTACCCGCTGGTTTTCAGCTCCTTTCTGTGAGAAACATAAGGCAGTGTCACACATGCACTCTAACCACACGGTCCTCGCCCCAGATCTTTAAATGGATTCCAAGTACTGATTTGTGTTGAATCACAGCACCAAAACATTTTTCCTTATCCTCAATTTAGTGTTAATCCCCTCCCTCACTCCAAAATAGAGCTGGTGTAGCAACCCAGTGGTACACAAGCAAATTCTCCATTTTTTGCCTTTGTCACTGGAAACCTCTAAATGTTTTTTCAACACTTTGTAGTAAGCTGGGTGTATGATTCCTTTGCCAAAACTACTAGGTAATACAGGAATAGCAGGAGAAATTAACCAATTGGTATATAACTTAAACTTGTTTCCATTACAACATGAACAGCTTGAAGGGAGCTGACTGCCTGCTTTAACTCCGCTGGTTGACTCACCGGAACAAGCTCAGTTTTGTGTTTGCCCTTGCAGGTTGTAATTCTCAGGAAAACAAGAGAGAGAAGGAAGAAGCAGAGAAGCGTTCTTTGGCAATTAGCCTCTGTGTTAATAAGTAACTGGTTCACAGGGGATTGAGGAAATGGTGTGAAATTTGAGTGACTCTGCAAATTGGCTTTTAACAAGCATTTAAATAAGATGAATTGGAGCATGCACCCACCTCCCATCCATCTCTTCTTAAAACAAAGTATGGGTCCTAACCTTGGATGGGGTTGAGTAAATAATAATAAAAAAAAGAGATAACTCTAATTGGGCATCCATGGCAGGCACGGGAATGTCACCTTAAAAAAATGAAATGGAGACCAGGGAAATCCCCGCTACCCTCCCCCATGATGATGTATGCTTAGGAAAGTGTCCATTCAATCTTGTCTCAGAGACACAGTCACGAGAGCCAGGGGCAACCCAGAAAAATCCCCTTCTGCCTCAATATCTTTCTCTCCCTCCCCTTCTCCAACTGATTCTCATCTCGCTTAAATCAGTTTCACAGGAGAGCAATTCCACAGGCAGTACTGATTCTTAGGATGGTTTAAGAGCTGTCTGAGGCCTGGTCTGTATCAGACTTAATTCTAAAAAAGTTGTCCCACTGAGGGGCGTTTTAATATTGATGAGGGCACAGTCCGTAGAGTGCAGCTGAAACACGTGCATCCCCAGTCTTGCTGTGCTACTGCTGGCGGAGCTGCACCAGACACAGGCATGGTGAGCAATTTCACAGCAAGATGGACGCAGTGGACAGAGCTGTTGGTAAGTTCTTTACGATTTTTTTTAAACTCACATACCAGTGAACTGGGAACAGTTGTGTTTTCATAATTGTACTGCCTCATAATCAGCAAGTATTTCAAGTTAAATATTTACTGGTTATTGCTTTGTCTAGGGGAAAGGCCCTCAGCCTTTCCCTGCCCTATCTTTTTAGTCTTGGATCTGGAGAAAGTCCTTTAATGTTGGTGATTTCCTTTAGCCCGAGTGCCTGCTGATTGCTGTCTTACCAGGCAAAGTTAGATCTAGCTATTTTTGTCTAATACTGTCTGGTAATGCCGTCAATTGCATTGGCAAAAATCTTCGTCTTGACAGAAATATGGAGAAAAAAGCTTGCCTTTATCAGAAGAATCAATGAAGTCTGATGTCTGGGCCTTCTCACTGGAGTCTGGGCTTATGTTGAAAGCTTATTCAAGTGCACTGGTTCCATATCTGTCTTGTTAGCACCCAAACGTGTACTGTAAAGCCTGCAGAAGTATAAAGAGAGATGAGAAAAGCCAAGGGAGTGTAAGCTTGCGTGTCCACAATGTAGGTAGGTCAAGAAGTGCTTTCTGAACTTGCTTCCCTAAGAAACTGGGCTCCTGTACTCGGTAGCCAGCTGTACATTAGTAACTTTTGGACCTATTGTCAGACTTTCCTGACATAACAACCCAGTAGCTTTGAGAAAGACATCATAAACCTAAATCAGCTAAGCAGAGAGCAGAATCTTCACTGTAGAGTTATTCCTATAGCTCAATACAGAAAACACGGAGGCTTTTTTGCTGTTGATTAAAGTGAAGAGAATTTCTCTGGGTAAACTTGGGCCATTTAGTCATCTGAGGTTGCTGTCAGTTTAAGTAGCTGCTTCTGTTTGGAAATTATTTGTTAAATGAGTAAAATTCAGCAATAAATCAGTGCACTCTGTTACTACATTGCAACTTTGAATAAGGTCTGCTTTATTTTTACACTGACAGAAAAGTACTTTTAAAGGGATCTTATAAAAAAAAGGGTTTGCAAAGCCCTCAGTTCAGCAAATCTTCTATTTGAGATGTAGTTAGTCAAATTATACAAGAAGAAATGTGGCCTCCCTGGGAGATGTTCTGATTCCCCTCACGTGGCCACCAGCCTTTATCCTCCCCATACTGAGAAGCAGCAATAACCGATGCCAGTTGTTGGGTTTCTTAACACAGCCCCCCTAGTTGTGCAATAGAACAGTGGTGAGAGGGAGTAGCATGATAGAATGTATTCCTGACCTCAGCCGATGAGCATCCTGTGCCCCGAGGCGTGAGAATGAAGACGGCACAGTCCTCTACATCAAGTCTCACTGAATTGCCAGGAATTTCCCGGTTAGGAAATCGCCTTGCCCAAAACTGCTCAGATGGTGAAGATGGTATCTAAAAATGACTCATGCTGGCAAGTCTCATTTTCCAGGGTACAAACAGTATTCCTTGTCATAGTACAATTATTTTATGGAAACTTGCTACTTCTTTTATTGCAGGGTCTCACCAACGTATTAGTCCACCGCATTTTATACTTTTACCTGTGCTATCGCTGAACTTCAACTGTGAGATTCCTTGTTTTCCTTTCCTCTATATGCCTCTCTTTGTCCAACACTTACCCTTTGGATTTCACAGAAGCTTATTGGAAGCTTCACTGTTTCTATTTCTGTCTGCAGGAGATGCTCAACATGATGTTCAAGGGGTTTTTTTGGAGTTATGGTGTTTCCTGAAATGAAACAAATTTGACCTTTCAGCAACGCTACCCTTTACTAATTATCTTTAACAGAAGTGAAAACAAGAGCTACATGCCTTTTATTAAAGTGTGTTCTTGCGTAAATTGGGAATAAAAAAAAAAATAAATCCCAGGAGATGTCCCATGCAGTCAATTTTGAAGGGTAGGTATGCATAAAACATTCTCAGAGAAGGCAAAAAGACGAAGATATGACTCTAGTCCCTAATGCTGCATTCACATATTCTCTTGCCAGTAGCTTACTGTAATGTAATTATTCTGATGAATATTCTACTGTCACTGTTTTTATCGCTAGAGTCCACATGTGTGGGTAAACACATACATAAAGATTGTTTCCTTTGTAGAAGCAGGAAGACCAGTTTCTCTAGCTGCTATTGGATAGATACGTTTTTATATCTTACATGCTACTTGATGTGCTGTTTCACTGCCTTAGAGCTTACGCTATTAATTTGAGGCATTTTAGCTGTATATTTAATAAAAGAGTTGAATCACAACCCAGCTCCGAGTTGAATTTATTTTGAAGCAATACAGATTTCTGTGTGTTTAAGCCAAGTAAACAATATTCCCTGATGCTTGAATTCAGTCTAATAATTCCTGTCCAAGAGCAATAACTGCTTCTCGGCACAGCTCTGTCAGGAGACACAGCCAGCTCCTCAGAGGCTTCTCTGCCAGCCTGGATACGACGTGGCACTGATACACCTGTTTGTCGAGAGCACTCCAGAGCTCTGCTACTCACACATTTGCTCCAGACGGGCTGCGCTGGGCTGACACAATTTACAACCGACTATTGAAAGGGGTTGCACCTCTGTGAGGCTGAACTGGGGTTCTAGACAACGCTGGTGAAATATTGCCTTGTCCTCGCCCCACTCAAAGTTCTAGCCAGCCGCATGAGACCCAAACCAACTCAATAACACTTCAGCAAGCTCCACTTTGAAATAGCCTTGATTTCTAAACAAAGGACCTGCCATTGTGTGTATTGGGGGGAAATTTCTCCATATGATCCCACGTAAAAACAACTCTTTATCCAGAAAAAATGGTCCTTATACAAGCCAGGAGCGAGTGTCTCTCACAGAATACAAGTATCAAAGTCTCCCTTATAGCTCCTCAACGGAGATATATTTAATGTTACTTGTTCTCCTGATCTGTAGCCAAGGAGACCTGTGACCTGAATACCCTCTTACAGCCCTTGAACTAGCAAGGCAGATACCACCTTCACAAAGGGGGAGAGATCCTAAAACAACCCCCACCCGAAGAAAGCGGTGGGAAGGAAATAAGCAACATCTATTTCAGCAAAACCACTATTTCACTGTCTTTGATTGACAAGGGAACACCTTGGGTAGGTTATCTGAATCGAGCAGCAGAGAGCAGACAGATGTACTGCTATCAGAATAGCCTGGGCTCAGCCAAGGTGAAAACCGAAGCAATCTGTTTCTGCCTAGTGTAACTGCATCTCGCTTTGTTGATCGAGGACTTATCACAAGAGCAAGGCAAGTAGGAGCCTTCGAGCTACTTGTAGTATCTTCAGGAATACTCAAAAGGCTACAGAAACTCCAAATAGATTACCCAGTACCATCTCTGGTTTCTAGGTGCAGGCACAACTTCTTAACCCCTGCTTTCAGTCTTGGTACCTAGTAGATTTAATTTTTGGGGGGGTAGCAAAACTTTGTAAATGAATTCTTATATTGGGGCCAAAAGGAACTGGACAAACTTTGATTTTGGTCTGCTTCCCTTATATTAAATACTAAAATGTTTTGGTACTGAAAATTTTGAAAAGCAGTGACAAATATTGGGTTTAAAATTATGAAAAGGAATTTTTTTTCAGCCTTATTTGTTCCTCCAAACCCCTAAACCCCTTATTTCAACATGCTTAACAGGTGATCACAGGTTCTCCTGAAGTTAAATATCCTTTTACCAACCTACAGCTTGTGCTATGGCATACAAAAAAAGTTCTGAGCACTCTGTTGCATTGCACTTTACATACCAGTAGGTAAAATACACAAGTAGATTCTACATCAGCAGGCAGCAGCCCACTGTGCCTGTGCATGACCGAGCACAGCATCAGAGGGGGGACAGCATTTTACCAGACACAGCCCTCACATACCTCCCATTTGTTTGCCTCCTATAAGTACATCGGTGCTATTGATGCCTCCTACTGCTGCTCGTGAGCACGAGGAAGGGTTTCAGGATCGGTTCTTTGCTGTTATAATGCTGTACAGCAACGTCACCAGCCTGTTAATGCTCTACCCTTCATCTCACAAGAGCACCGTCCCCTTCTCCCACACACACTTTGCAACCATCAGCTGAAGACAGCATTGCGATCAAATTGCTATGTATTACCTGCACGTTAAAATTGAGAAAACTCAGGCACACACAGAAAATAACTTGTCCAGACAGGTGCAGAAGAAGATAACCAAGAGACTTTGTAGACCCCCAAGTATTCAGACTTCTTATTTGGCTTTAACTTACCAACATTAAAGTTCAACATACTGGCATGGCAATGTATGGGTTTAAAAAAAAAAAAAAGTTCAGCACCTCCTTTCCTCCCCTACAATTAACAGGTTTAAAAACAAGCAAAACTAAACCAGGGATTTCTAACGGGGAGCTGAGCAAAGGCAAAGAAAAAGTATTTAGTTTTCAGAATATTTTGCATGAACCAAAGCATTTAGAGGGAAAAACAGCTTGAACCCTTCTAAATACTTTATTAGTCATCACGAAGCAATACAAACTCCAGTGCGTTAAAAACACTTCATATCACCTTTAAGTATGAAAGCACAGTCAACAGAAAGGATTGTTCTCAGTGTGGTATGGATATTACAACTTCAGAATATCAGCCCTAAATGTAGTGTAGACTATTTAGATGGTGGTAGGGAAGAAAAATATAATGCCTAGTCCCCTTAAGAAACTCCTGCTTGGAAGATCTTTTCATATTCCTTCGTCAATTTATTTTAGGCAAGGAAAGGTGGAGTCAGCTCCCAAGGCAGTAAATTTAACAAGCACCTCCTGGCACAACTGTTACAATCTAAACTGCTTCAAGAACAAAGTTCAAGACATTTAGACTACAGAAACTAGGAACACATAATTTGATTGTTTTACTCAACGAAAGTGGATTTAAGTACTAAAAAAGCCGCTTAATGAATAATATACACGTCTATCAAACCTTTTTCAAGGCGACAGCATTTTTAACTTTTTTTCCAGGTGTCATGAACTTGCTTTAGAAGTACATGGGATCAAAACTACTCCCAAGTTCAGGTTGGAGTATCAGTGCTTGTGGTGCTACCCTGGGGAGTGCAGACAAGCAGCCGGCCCAGGGGGGACCCCGGGCAGCGCCCAGGAGCAGGGCTGAGTCCCTGGGGCAACTACTGCCCCACTTCACTGTCACCTTCTGAGACTGCCTATTCCCTTCTAAACAGTGTCACAGCCACAGGTCTTAAGGGCAGGGGTTGGAAGAACCGAAAGGATTTGATATTTGATAAAGAATCTGTTTTAACTTTGGTGTCCGAGCACAAATCACTTAATAGACTGTATTAAACCATTACCTCAGTCCCTCCAACTGGGAGCCAAAGCCAGGGAGAGGCTAAGCAAACACTGAGCAGAAACAGCCTCATTTGGATTGCTAATTTTATTTGCATACCAAACACCACTTTCAACAAACCCATTTGGATTTCTGTGTGCCAGCCTAACTCATTATTCACTATCTGCTATTTGATGACTGTGAGCCCATCCTTTCAATAAATGCAGAGCGAGAGAAAAAAACCTTGAGTACCACTGAATTAAGTAAAACCTGAACACTAACTAGGACGAGTTAATAACATGCAACTCTTCCAGATTGCTTACTTGTCTTCAGCCTTTATCTCCCTTTGAACAGGTCCTAAAATCATGGCCATTTTAGAACCATTTAGGAACAAAGGAACTGCCTATAAATATACTTTAAAAAATAACAAGCAGAAGACTAGGAAGAGTCGTAGCTAACTGTGGCTGTATGGTGAACAAAGTGAATTAGACACAGCCTGCATTTAACTCCTTTTTTTTTTTTTCTTCTTTTTTTAATTGGATTTTTCCCATAGCTGCAACTTAAAGAGTTTTAGGCATGACTATGGCAGGACTGAGAGGCCTCCTATTCCCTGCTATATCCCATTTTCCTGCCCTTTGGAGAAGGGTATGAGGGGAACAGGGTGGTTTTGAATCATAGAATACCAGGTTGGAAGGGACCTCAAGGATGATCTGGTTCAACCTTTCTTTCTTTCTGTTTTGTTTTCAATATGACACTAACTTGGCAGCTAAATAAATGGCAAGAAGTTTACTCCCCGCTCCTCTCCCCAGCCTTGTGTTCCCTCAGACACCACACTTCGCCACCTCCTCATTCATGTCAACGCCAGCACTGGCGAGTCCGTGCTCTAGAATGGAGCAGGAAAATAAAGCAGATTGGGAAAAACACCTGCTGGGTGTTTCCCTGGGCAGGAGAAGGAACCATTGCGCTGTGTTGGAGGACGAGGCTGGGCACAGGGAGGGAGCAAGCTGGGAACCAGCACCATGGGCTGAAGAACCTGGCAGAGCCACAGGGACCAGCTCCCCGCTGTGCTTCCACAACAAACCGATGCCTCAGCCCCAAGACACTAGACCAACAGATCCGACTGGTTAAAATACAGACACATTTCTTACCTGGAAGCTCCTCAATGCCATGCCAGGGTAGCTGCTGGTCGAGTTCTAAGAGGAGCCCTCATGCCTGGCCAGCTGATCCCACCACAAATCACTGGAGAAGCAATTCCCTTCAGCTGTGCTCTGCAGGGTCCTGGGCTCCTCACAGATGCTGCTCTTCAGTTCATACCCAACTTCTTCCACATTTCCCAAGTCTCTGTAAACTTGCCCATGCCCCGGACTCCTCAAGCTCATGATGATTTCTGTCCCAGAGCTGGCCCCAGCTGCTGGTATCGTCTGTAACGTAGAGGTTTTACATTTGCTTGTGGTTACAAAAATTAAAGCAGCTTTGCTTAAGCTCTCAAAAGTCCAGCAACCAGGAATCTGTTTTTTGAACATCTTGGAACCTTTTCATGGTTTCAGTCAGAACTAAATCCTGGATGAAAGTTCCCCATCTGCAAAGGCTCAGCATATACATACTGTATGTGGTATATTCAGGGAGTTTAAGAGGAATGTGGATGTGAGCCTGCCATGTCCCCCATTCCTGTTTTTTCTGACGATATCCCAGTCTTTTTCCTGTTTATACCTCCAGTGACTCTCTCTCATATACTGTTACTAAATTCAGCTACTTCTATTCGCAGGTACTATGGTCAAACCACTGCTGACCCTGGAAAAAATTACTTTTTTGCCAGTAAATGCTACAGGTTCAACTTCAGAGGCCAACTGTGATTCTAACTGTATGTGAATAGTTTTACCCATTTCCGTTCATACGGCGAGATGCACCTCCCTGCAGAAATACTGCAGAGGCAGCCGTGAGATCCTATTTCTGGGGAAATGAAACGCAGAGTTAATCATTCTTTCAGCACTGTAAGAGTTGAGCTTGGTGAGGCCATTCAAGGCCAGAGCTGTAACCGTCAGACATTTAGTGATACCTAACCAGCCCTTCAGGGCGTTTTCATAAACTTGATAAATCAAAGAGAAGTTCATCCATCATCGATCAGTGCGGTTATTCATAGCAGACTGTACCTTTCTAGTAAGGGACAAGTATTTGGTGCAGGCAGCTGATGGAAATAGAAGCTCTGTCTGTAAAAAGCCACCAGAATACAGAATATTTTTTAAAAGCAGAATTTACAGGCTATATCTGCCTGTGGCTTAAAAACATACAGCCATTTCTTAAGTGAGCGGTCCACATCTATTCCAGGTCAATGCTGGCAAAATCACAATGACCTTTTATTGTTATTTAGTGACCGGGGTGAAAGGAGGGTCTCTTCAGCCTAGCCTACCTACATGTATGTGCCAAGGAGTTGAACTGGTAGATGCTAAGTGACTGTCTCAAAATAGAAACCAAGTTCTGGAGCAGCACAAGGGAATCTTTCCTCATCTGAAGCTACAGCGGGGCAGTGTAAACAGTTCGCAAAAGACTGGCTATGCCCCATAAATGGTTAAGTTGGCTGTGTTGCTCTCCATAGGGAAAAAATAAAAATAGCTAGCAGCCTGGCTTTGTGGGATGGTCTTTGCGGTTTATGCAAAATATGATTGACAACACGCATGAAGATTTGGCCCCATCTGATACTGTGAAGCAACCGCTTTTTTGGACTGCAACACACTTTGCCAGTAACTCACAGCAACAGATGGGGCCCTGTCAGGGTTTGAACAGCTCACAAGGTACAGAAAGAAATAACTGGAACGACACATATCCCATAACAGTCTGATTGCCATAAAACTGCTGCAACGATTGCCACAGTTTGCCCTTAAGACTACTGGAATATTAGCTTTCACCAGAAATTAATTTCTGAGAGCATCTGGGCATCCCTCACCCTCCCAAGGAGGGCAGAATGCTGGACTAGGGGTGGAGCCTCCTGACTTCAGGGTTCACTGGCATCACTTCAGAGTCCTGGAGGCAACCAAGAGACAGGTCCAGACTTGAGCCACTCTGGATTCTGAAATGAAACAAAGGCATTTTTGAAAGAGGACACATGCCTAGTTAGCCCGACTGGTACAGCAATGAGAAATTTGTTTAGTCTCAGGAAAAGTCCTGCCAAGCGATGGTTTGTACTTAGAAAGCATTTGAGAGTCTCCCAAAGTGGTATATGAAATAAAACACCTGAAGAAAATACAAAGAAATAAAAGAACCCTGAAACTCCATCTAGGGAGGCAAAGGTATATAGCTCAGCATAAACAGGGATGGCTTTGGGTCTGTAATACGCTCATCCCTTACAGACTGGCTCTCTGCTGGTAGCGCTGACAGCACTGGTGTGTTCAGGACGGTCAGTAAGGTCTCTATGGCTGGTCCAGCCTCACAGGGTGCAGACAGGACTGGGGCATTTACTGCTGGCGTTTGGAAAGAGCCCAAATCAAACTGGAATTCAATGGGATTTGGGTGCTCAGCACCCCACAGCCTTTGAAAATGCTACAAATTATTTGAGAACCTGCATCACCCTGCTAGTGTATCCGTCCAGGTGACTATTTTATAATGGCTTCATTCCATAATAAAATGGAATTTCACCCCTGCCCTTCCCCTGGAGTTCGACCATATACATCGAGTGGCCAGAGCAAGCAAAGGCAAATGGGGGACACACGCTTTGAATAGCACGGTCAGTCTTGGCTGTAGCAACAGGCATACAGAGAGAGCGGCTTTGGAAACAGCTCAGAAAAATAAAGGCAAAAGCAGGCAGGGAGTATGACACTTTTCCAACAACATTTCCCACATATTCTCTTTTTTTCTCCAGAGAGTAAAGGTCCTGGCTGCAGAGTGGTCCAGCTCCACCAGAAAAAAAGTGGAGCAAGGCACGGCACGGAGTTCAGCTCTGCCCCAGCCCTTTGGGGTCCCCTCTGCCTCCTCGGTGGTAACCTTTCCGCGCTGCCTCCAGTGCAGTGAAGCCGTGCCTCTTCCGACTTAGCGTCCTGCAGCCTCCAGAACTCCATCCACTGATGCTCTTCTCATTGTCAGGGCCGAGGTACAAGGGTGGACTGGCCTCAGGTCTGAGCTTTATGGGGAGGTTCTGTGTTCCTGCTGGTGGAAAATAGAAGGTTCATGAGGTGTCAGGAGGTAAAGGGCTGAAACATGTTCAGGTGGAGCCGTTGGTCTGTGTTTGGAAGAGGAGAGCAGTTTGGTCACTTGCTGGTGGGATTAAGGGAGGACTGGTCACAAAGTCCATTCTTATGGTGAGGAAGCTTGCCAGAAGCCACAGTTTGGACAGAGGACTACTTCACTCCCTGTGTTCAGCCGTGAGTCCTGGGCTGAAGCCACAGCAGTGACGAGGAGGATTCACCCACAGCAACAGGAGCCTCTGTGGATCTACCAGGGGACACTCAGGTGGTTCCCACACAAACAGCGCTACTGGGTTTGGAACTGAGCAGTGGGAAACCCGAGCAGTGGGAAGGACCATGTACAATGGCTGTTTGCTTTAGTGCTTTCTCGCCTTTCTTTTTCCCACTGCCACACCTTAGGTGGTGGGTTGGATTTTGCTTAAGCTGGGCTGGCTGGCTGCACGTAATGTTACTCCAGTGATTTACTGCTTCTTAAGTTGCAGCCCCAAATCAGAACAAAGCAGAAGAACAAAACATCAGAAAGAGCTCAGTACAAAAACAAAGCAGAAACAACAAAGCAACAGAAGCAGGTGAAAAGGGAGAGAAAGGGAGTGCATTTTCTAGGAAATATTCCCAGTTTCCTCAAAATACTGATACAAAGCCAGATGAAACCCTTGAAAGTTTTCCACAGACTTCACTGGACTTCAGGCCAAATTCCTTTTCCCATGATTGACAGAGTCTTTCCTCTCACAGCTCTTACTCTCATGAAGTGATGAGCTCCTGTCTTTCTGCTGATTTCAAGCAGGATTGCAGGTGCTCAGCAACATTGCAAACTGGTTCTGTTAGGAGAAATTGCTTTGGTGAAATCACTGCACAGAGAATTCACCTGTTGATGCAGGTATGTAGGTGTAAACTGGGATTTAGCTGATCCCCTCAGTTGCTCTGTTTTCCCATTGTGCTGCAAGAAACGCTTGTGGGAAAGGGATGGATCAGCCTCCTTGTATACACAGGGATTCTGTGACAGGTTACGTGAAATGGGCACTTGTGCTGAACTTTCCACAGTTTTAGCGTGGTTTTGAGTGGCCTCAGCCACTCTACGACAGCAGCCAGCCAAAAAACCTTGGATTTCATGTTTGAATCAGAGGGTTTGTCTTCTCCTAACTCCACAGCTTTGTTTCAGAATTTGGGCTTAATCATTAATTTCCACGTGTCTGGGGCCTGCATGCCTGCTGTGCAGTGAGAGACAGGACTAGACTGATCTGCTGATAGATGTTGCCCTGCTTCCTAGTACTTCCCCTGTGGACTGACATACAGCCTACACAAGCCAGGACTGCAGCTTGATTCTGGGTGGGGACCACACAGCTCACTACTGGGAGGCCCAAGTATGCACTGTTTATGAAAGCAATTTATAATTATCCATTCTTGTTCAAGTCCACAACTTGTAAATATTGGGTTTTTTCCATCATACAGGTAAGAAAACTGAAGTCCTGAGAGCTGCCCTGTCTCTCACTGTGGCTTTCTTGCAGAACCAAGGGGACATCATGCTTTCTGACCCTGACAGCCCTGCTGCACACTCAAGAAAATACCTGCCCATGGGCATGCATAGTCCTTCCTAGCCACCTCCACGAGGTGGGTTTCTCCCTCCCAGGTGGTGCTGTAACCCCCTGTAAAAACACTCTGTAAAAAACCACTGCTACTGTTGGAAAATAGCAATGCCAAGCTAGGAAAAAAGCCTGCATTGGACCTGACCTCATCTCAGCTCCAGAGGTACTTTGGGAGTGACTTCATGTGTGTGCAGGGGGAGGCGGTGGGGGAAGCAGCCTCCAAACACGATTAAAACATTGTTTTCTGAGAGACATGCTGTTCTGACCCTCTGGTTAGCTATGAAAAAGGGCACTTGGAGCATACGCACCGCCAGCACATGAGTCACTCCTAAAAAATCTTTGAATGAGATTGTCTAGATAGTGCTGCTCTCCCACCGACAGCACACAGTGAAACCTCCAGGCTGTCGCCTCACGGCTGAAGCTGGGACCCAGCCCTGGCTTTGCTGATCCCAGCCCTGAGGACTGGTTTTGGCTCAGTGGATGGAATACTGCTGTTCACTTGAACACCGGGATGACCAGGATCAGGAATTGCTAAGGCATCTTTCATAAGCCACTGAAACAGTAGTTTTCTGTCCTCAAATTGCATCTATTTATAGAGAGAGGCATCAAAAAGCATAATATTCCTGCAGTAAAGCTAAGGTTGTTTTCTTCGGCAAGAAAATATTACCACGTGTTTATGTAGCTCGCTTCCTTCCACAGTACGCTTTGTGAAATCAATCTGCTAGTGGTTACAGAAACTGAGAAAAATTCAGACCCTCTGAGACCTGCTGTCTCTTCTACCTGCGTGTGTCGATGTGTGACGTGAGCTCTCTATTCCGCTGTTTTCCTGGCTGCTGAATAGCAAGGCTCAGTTGCTTGCTTCAGGGTTCTGTAGAAGTAATGATGTAGAATAATTATTTTTTTAAAGGAATTTTCTGTGGTTTAATATTTGACTTTTTACCAGTTTTTGGTTTATACAGCACTCCTTGCTTCTGTTGCTTGGATTTCATGAGAACCTTGAAAAAGAATTATAACCTTATTGCATCTTCTGTAATGGAAATAAATTTCTTATATAAATCTTGATATGTTTTATAGTCAAGGGACTAGTTTGTTGTATTTCGTGTGGATCCCATAAGATCTTCAGAAATACAGAACACAAATGGGCCTTTCACATTAAAACATTCCAACTTTATACACTTAAACAACAAACCAAATGCAGCAGCGAGTTGTCCCGCTGTCTGAGACCCGAAACAGATTACTCAAATGTTGCTTTGACAGAAACTCTTTGACAGAAACTCTCTGACAGAAGAACTACCTTGAACACTGAGCGCTGTCTCTAACTGTACCTGTGTTAGCAGTACGTGTTCTTTTCTATTGCACGTTATTTTTTGAGCCTGCTTGTCCAAGATAATAAGGATTCCACAGTCACTTTGTCTTTGTTATTCCTTACTCTAATGACTGTTAAACCTATTGGTCAAGTTCTACAAAACTCAGCTTTTAGACGCCTCCTACATTCATGCAGGTTTTATGTAAACAGGCAGCTGGGTAGAAGAGGGAGAGGTGATGAATGTTCCTTCCCCCTCCCAGCCGCCTCCCATCCAAAGGAAAACTTGTGGCGTTCTTTGAACTACGTGCTTAGCACTAGAGATTCAAACAGAAACGGGCAGGAAAATAGGTGGCCGAAGTGCATTTAAAATAGCCTGGGTTAGGATCTCAAAACAGAGGGCCAGTACGCAGTTCAGTCGTCTTTGGTAATTCTCTAAGGAATGTCTCGTTTCACTGTACGCAGAGGAAAAGTGGAGCAGCACATCTTAGGTGAATGAAATGCCTCCTTTAACTCTCTAACTGTCAGCCTCTCCCCTTCTCCAACAATTAGGCAATATTTCCTAGAGGGTGTAACGTTTGCTGAAAGTATTTGCAGTGCCGCAGGTTGCAACACCACCGTCCTCCCACTCCGCGCTGTTCTCTCCGTGACCAGAGAGGTGAGGTTGGGTGGGTTGGCCGTGAGAGGTAATCCAGGAAGGTGGAAGGTAAGGCAAGGACAGGATCCCGCCCGGCTCTGCAGGAGCGCTGGAGCTAATCAGAGGCATTGTGCACCAACAGGAAAATACAGAGAATGTTCTTGAAGGTCACTGTGCCCCCCAGGGAGGAGTGCCAGAGCATTCACATCGGCTTGGCACAGCCACGTTGGAGGATGCAGGGCCAACCCAGAGAGAGGCTGAATCTAAGCCAAATTCCACCTTCCATCAACTTTTCTCATCTCTTGGTTGGGTGAGGAAGTTACCACAGAAGAAAACACGGGTCTACTGCTGGGTTTTCATTCTTCCTCCCTTGTAGTTTTAATTGCAAGGAGCTGTCTGTGTCCCCTGGAAGGGGATCTCTCCTCACAGAGCAGATTTCAGCATCTCAGGTGCTGCTGGCAGACGGGGCAGACGTTTTCTGGGTGGGCCAATAACTGAACTGTTGTGTCTGCAGTTGGAAGCGTGAAAGCCTGGCAGTGAACACAGACCGTTCCAATCTTTATCTTCTGAAGTTAACCCTGGAGATGACCTACTCTTTGTGCATATCCAGCTGAGGTCACAAAAAAAAAAAAAAGGTTTTTTTTTTCTCCTGCATCTTCAGGGCAGAGAAATCTATATATAGAGAGGAATTTAAGACTACATAAATAGGCCTTTCTATCTTTGTATTTTTGACTGAAGCTCCATAAATGTCAAAATCCTTTTTATAGATAGTTTGGTAGCACACAGCAGCTGCCTGAAAAAGTCAAGGTCCCATTGTTTTATCCACTTTTCACTGCACTCAGATAATTAATGGTTTAATAAAAAACAAATTGTGAGGGAGGACAGGCTCCTACAGAAATAGCAATTTGTCATAGTCATAAAAGGTTCATTTAGTCCTAAAACTGGCAATGGATACACTCCATTTGGTTAGAACTTCGTCTTGGAGAAGCACCCAAAACCATCGAGTTGGTTCTTTTCCATACTTATCCCAGCATTCTCAGACTCCTGGAAACACATGTAGGACCTTATGAGGTTTGGGATGAAGAGGGGAATGCAGGACTCTCTCTTCTCTTCTTTCCTTTCTTTTCTTTTCCTTTACACCCAGTTAATCCCTGGGTTATTGTAGGCTCAGCTCACCAGTAGCTGCAGCTTGGTGACAGTAAAACTATTCAAGGGATTCAATAAGCAATTATAGGGAGTCTTCTAAGAGAAATCTCTATATTTGGCAGTTATCTCACACTATCATTAGCTTATTCCTCCTTTTAAAAATATGCTTGAATTTATGCCTTTTACATAAATCAGTGTCATTTTGTACCAGTGTGAGCTGTGTTTTGACAGTGTCCCCACTGCCTATCGGTGAGTCTGCAGGTGTGCTTTTGATCACCCCTGGCATGCGATTTTCACAGAAATACCACAATCATTCCTCCTCAGCATGCTCTGGCTCAACCCTTGGGTGTTCTGTAAGCTCACAGCCTGGATTCTGTTTGGACAGAGCTGAACCAGGGCAGGCACTCACCCTGACCCCCCAGGAAGGGATGGCACTGAAGCTCTGGTGTCCACAGTGCACGTGTTATGGAAAAGGTGCGCTCCCTCTCTCTGCAGATCCACAGCTCGTGCACGGATGCATCTGCTGATGAACCTCACCTCTGCACAGAGCAGTTCTGGGTGGCTCTCGAGGGCGGCCGCAGCAGCTGCCTTTGGCCTCTGAGTCGCCCTTCAGAACTTTGCAGAAGGATTTGCCTCCGTTCACTAAACAGAAGGACTTATGATGATTTCAGATGCTAATTTTGCCCTGTTGCTAGTTTTCATGATTTTATTTTAGTCTTAGCAAATTTAACAGCGCATGCTGCACTGGGCCAAGTCCAAGCATTAACAAAGTTCAACAAAGTACTGAGCTATGCAGACTCTGCCCCAGAAAGGAAAAATACATTGTAGACAAAGTATATATTTTTGTTGTCCTATTGGCAGTTGTGCACTGGAGAGAATGAAATTGGACTTTCTGGTTTGCTATTTGGAGCAGTGCAAGTGGCAAGGGTGTCTCACGCAGAGGTGAAGCCTGACCTTTAAAAGACTTGAGGAAAGCCACAGAAGAGCGAGCAAAAATGTGCCAGCCAGCAAACACTCAGAGAAGTGAACTGGTTTTCCTATTTTTCGGTTACGCAATTCCAGTCTGATACACACACCTGCCGATTTGCTCAGCAGCCCTCCTCTAGCACTGCCATTGGATAGCTTTATCTAAAAGCACACACATTTGTGGAAACCCTTTGCATTTTTAACATCAGAACCCCTTGCGTGATTACCAGCCGTGGCCAGGCAGCTGTTGCTAGGGGATCAGCCTGCGTGCTGTGTGACCCTCCCAGACAGGCACAACGGCATCTCAAGCTCTATAAAGCAGAAGCAAGCTCGCCGTTGTGAATCCACCGTTCTGCAGCCCATGAAGTAAGGCAGTCTGTACTCTTCCAGAGCTCAAACCTGCTCTGTCACAGGACAGTTTGTTTCCTTAGAAGCTGTTTATGGCCTGACTAGAAGTCAAGTGCAACTTCTCCGAAGTGAAGGCTGGGCAGGGAGCAGTTAAACCTCTGCTGAAGTATTTAGAAACTGCCAAGCAAAGGTTAGAATTTCCATTCCTTTTTGTTAGCTTAAGGTATGGTTTTAGCCCCTGAAAGAAGGATCTTAAAGGCAAGAATGTGGTTGTACAGAATGCCTCTCTAATCTCCGTGAAGATATGGTACAGAGTGATTTATCACTGAGATGCTGAAGCCATTTTGTGTCTTCTAATGACAGCAGTGCTGACTTATAGCTAAACAGCTATTTGCATCTATATTATGACATTTGGAGTGATTATTCCAGGCCCTTACTCCAAACATGACTTGGCAAATCCTCAAAGCCTCCTCTCTGAGATCTCATCAGATCCCCAAAACTGGGCAACCTGCTGTCATCAGATACACTTTGGTAAAATCACCGAACTGTTCTGTTGAGTTGTTGCAGAACAACTACCTCTCCAGACAAACAAGATGATGTGTAGAATGTTGTTCTTTCATATAAAAGGCTTTACATAAATTCTGGATATGGCAGCGCCACCTCTTTATCATCACCAGCGATCACTGTCTTAGTTACTAAAAAGGTGCTGCAGACTTACGTCATTAAACAGACAGACCTAAGGAGGAAGCTTTGCATTTACTGCAGACTGCTCTTTCAACTGTTTTAAAATCCTTTCACTTTGCCAGGACAGTGTGTAAAACAACTTCCATGCAACTTGGTATCTGGATGCAAAGGCACACACAAGCTGTGAGGCCACTGGGTGCATTAATTCCTCACAAGCAGTTATCTGCTCAGTTTGAGTCCTTCAGCCTCACAGGGGAGTGACGTGTAAGTGCTCAACAACACAAGAAAAGAAACTTCTGAGAAGTGTTTATCCTAAAATGAAGCTATAGGAAGAGGGGGGATAAGAAACAAGCAAATAGTAGAACACCAGCAGAATGGAAAAGCTGCTTTTGCCTGAGAGGAAGATTTCGGCTTTTGATGTTCAACACCACAGCAGGAACAGCTGAAAGAGGAACATTAAGTATCTCCTCAGCACGATGAGGATTTCTTCACACGTGTTTTTCAATTACATGCCTGAGCCTTATTCCTTTCCTGACCTGTGCATTTTTTGTTCAGGAGAAAGCACCGCCAAGATTCCTTCCTGCAACTGGACTAGCAAATGCAAACCTACCTGAACATAAACCACCACTTACAATTCCTGTTCCCCACTCCACGTGTTCCCTCTTCCTCTAAAGCTCCACCCAGAGCAGCCTTTGCTCCATGCACTGTGCTGGAGCCATGACCCTAACCTAAGTCTGACAAATCCCCACTTTAAAAACTCGTGTCAGTTCTTTCCCTGTCAGGATGCCTCCCTGTCTGGGGGCGAGGGTTGTTAGAGGAACAGCTTCTTATTCCCTGTCACTCTTCAGGGGATCTCAGAGCTTCATCTTACGGTCTGGCAAAAGCCCTCTGCCAGATTCTTTTGGGTGGCAGCTGCTGTGTATTATGCCAACCCCCACCCCTTACCTTCCACCAGAGTCTGAAAGAACCCTTTTTCCTCTAATTTCACTTGTGGCTTTGCCAGACTGAGGTTTAGAGAAAGGCAGGTGCCCTGAGGTTCCGCAACACCTGCCTTTCTCTAAACCTCAGATTTTTTTGCGGCAGCTTCTTTTTCTTTAAAATGTCATGTCATGGGAAACTGCAGGGGTCTTGGGCCTCCAACTGAAAATAAAACTCCATTTGAACAAATGGAGTTGAACAGTCAGTCTTTGACTATACTATAAAATGAGAATTCCAGTCCCACCCAGGTGCAATTATGCAATTATTACTCAAACTTGCAGATAGGGAACTGGCACTGTAATGCTTTGCGACGTGGCCACAAACACAATGAATCAGTGACACTGACATGCTTGTCTACCTTCCCTGCCTGCCCACTCCCTCAAATCTCTTTGGGGAAGGACAGTCTTCAACAGCAAATATGCTTTAAATACATCTACGTGTAGACTCAGTAGCTCAGTATTATAATTTAGGTTATTGCATTATATTTTCCTACATAAGAATACTTACAGGAACTAGAACTTTTGCATTTGCCCTTCTTACAGACTTTAAACTGCACAGTATGACTGCTCCAATTATTTGGTGCTCTTAGACTGTTTGTTACTTTCGCTTGTAAGTAAAAGTAGCAAATATATATTTCCCTCTCTCATTCTAGCTGATGTTTCAGTTGCCCTATACTTTCTAAGGTAAGCATCCTTCCTACAAAATAGTTGCAGCCTTGACTCAGAACAAGTCCTTTTTTACAACTGACTGTTCCAAGCATGAAATATTCTGCCTACCCCATGTCCAACAACCATCTGGGATTATGGTTTCTGTCTCCAGATAGAATTATCTCATTTGTTGTTTTCATATCCATTGCAAAGACAAAAAATGAGTCTCAGCTTTCAAGCTTCCTGAAAAGAAGCCTGTCTTTTATCCCAAGGCTGAATAACTGGAGCCTGAAGATGCCATAGACAAAGAGTAGCAGATATATCTGAAAACAACTCTTGGACACTGCTTCACCGTGAGCAGCAGACTTAGGAAAAGCACCCAGTTACTCACAGCAAATTTTGAAGGCAACCCAAGACCTACACTGAGTGCTATCAAGGGGAAGGAAGTAGAAAGAGCACAAAGATTAGATACAAAAGCACTCAGATCCCCAGCACAGACACCAACAAGCTTATCACTAGAGACCACCCGTAAGAAACTGTAGATGGAAAGTAGAGCTAATGTGTTCCCAGCTAAACAACTAAGTCAAAATAAAGATTCTGAAGAAACGAAAAATTGCAGAAGATGGTGAAAAATGGCATCTACAATCAACAGAGCAAATGATGACAGAGAGGAAAATACACCTTACAGACTTTCCCAGACCACTCATGACTCTGGCAAAGTGGCTGACGACGATCTTTCCTTTTGCAGGCTAGGCTGAGATGGCCTTTGTGCCAACCAAGAGGAAAAAGAACACCAAATCCATGGTGCAAGGAAGTAACCAACAACAGGCTGGATCCTTATCGGCTGACAAAGGTGAATCTTGTATCCTTGATTTAGTTATTAAGTGTGGCTCTCTGAATTGGCAGTAAAAAATATATTCATTTGTTTCAAATGAAAATCTTTTTAATACAGAGGTAATTGCGAGGGCAATGCTTGTCTTTAGAACGATGTTTAGATCATTTAGCTTTCTTAAATGAAAATTTCAGCTAGATTTAAACTCTGGATTCTGGAGAAATCAGTCAGCTACTAGTCCATCAAACCTCCCTTCACATGGAAAAGGAAAAAAGGAAGTTCTGTCTTCTAAGCTCTGGTTTTTTTTCTTTTGGTAGCAAATGACACAAAGCAGACTGCATCTCCCTGCCAGTGTGTTTATCCCCGTGTGCACTGAAAGCAGAGCTGAGATGAGATAGGAGCTGCTTATACAGACACCGCCAACACACAATTCCCAAAGAAGTTAATGACCCGAATTCAAAATTGTCTCAAGCAATGTAATTTACTGGCTCCACCCAGTGTGAAGACAAGTGTGCGGGCTCTCTGGAAGGGAATCGTACTGTTTTAATTTCATGCTGCTAGTTTATGTGACAAATTAGAAGACTCTTTCCCCAAGGGCTCTCCCTCCTCCCCACCACAAATACCTTTTGGACAGAGAGAGGCTCTTTCACAGGACAATGTAGAACTGAGCTCAGATGCCTCTGAAATATCCACTCCTCTCTGCTGATTAGGTGTGCAAGCCAAGCCACTCTGTCTGTTCTTTTCTAAGAGCTCAAGTCCCAACAAGCGTCTAATCCCACCTCTGATAAACAAGTGAAAAGGCCCTTGCCTGAAATTTATGCCATCAGGCAACAGGAATAACCCCCTGCATCCCTGTTTCTCCTTATCTCTTTAATAATTAACCATCTAAGGATGCAAAACACACAAACAAATGAAGACTAAGGGGACTCGTGCTTAACTGATACATGTCAAAAGATTTGACGAAATGAAGGTTCATCCTGAATACCGGGAGATTCCATAATTAGACAGAAAAGACGATAAAAGGCTCCCACCCCCTGGGTCTCTGTATAAAGATCAGAGAGGGAGAGACACGTACGTGTTCAGACTAATGGAAGAATACCTCACCAGCACTTCAATCATTGCAGGATATTTCACGTGTCCATGTCTCAAGATAAATGGGGCTGTTTAAAATTGGCTAATTTCTTAGCACTCCAGGAAAGGAGGGAGATGATAAAAGAGCCACAAGCTCTCGCAGGAGGTATGAATGAGCAATTAAATGTTAAAAATAGATAAATAAATATTTACATTCCCATATCAAAGAGTAACAAGAACAGCTCAATAACACACCGTGTTAAGGCAGAGGAGGGAGATCAGCCTCCCTCGTGGAAGATACCAGTCGCTGGAGGGGTGGTACCGCTTTGTGGTACAACCAAAATGCATTTGGTGTAGGAAACAGTTGCACTGTACTACTCTTCTGCATGCCTTTTAATTTACCTGGTGCTTGTGCATAACGCATTAACCCTGTCTTTGAGCTACTTTCAAACAGTTTGTTCAAAAAATTTGACTGAGTCGCTAATGCCAGTCTCTTCTAGAGGAAGACAGAATATGGTGTTTTCACCTGGTCTGGTGCTGGGATGGCAAAATGAGATTGTGACCAAAGAGCCGGGCACTGCTCTCTGCTGGCACTGTCCCACCAGCGCAGCGAGCAAGCCAGGTCTCAGCTCCACAGAACCAGTAACAGGCAGCTCAAAATTCACCCTGGAAAAAGCTCCTTTCCGTTGGTTACAAGACACTGCCGAGGCAGTATTTTCCATCATGGATGTTGTGCCCTGGCTTGTTTGAACTGGTTGTTTAGTATGTTCTTTTGGTTTGTTTTGGTTTTAATTTAAGGAGGAAATTTAAGGCAGGAATCCAGGGATTCGCACTGATAATGCTGCAGTTTGTAACAACGCTGAGGTTTTTACTGTTAGAACCCTTCGGTGCCAAGTACTGCATGAAGCAGAAATTTAAAGCAAGTCCTGCCTCAAAGGGTTTGCAGTCGACTTCCTTTATTCCAAAGCAAACTGAACCAGGTGTGGGAGCCTGCTGGGAAATCCAGTAACTGTGGGCACAGAGTTCACTGCGGACTGCACCTGTGCTCATAGGTGGAGCACAATGAAGACATAAAACAACTGCTTGTAAAATATGAGAGATAACAATGCCCAATACCTTTGCTCCACTTAAGTCAAAGGAGTTTTGGCATTGAGATAGAAGTTTTTGCTCGTGGGATCGCAGCATGTGCTATAACAAATAATGATAAAAGAAGAGTCCAAAGAATAGACAACTCCAGTCTTGTCATCTGCTTGCTTCCTGCTCCCTCCTTCCCTGCCACCACCTAATTCCAATGGGAACAGAACTAGGACAGAGTGGATTTTTTTTCTTCTACTGACAGGCTTTATTGTTCCCAAAAGTTTTGTGCACAGCCAAGTTGAAGAGAAACCAGAGGCATAGTTGCTGAGCCCCTGGAAGCAGTAAGCCTTTGTTTTCTGTAGGTTTGGAGTCAGTGATTTGGGTATCAGTAGCCCAGATGTTAGTTATAGAAGTAGTCATGAGCTGTTGTGGAAGCAAGTGCCAGACTTGCCATTCCTATGAGTTACGAGCTGAGAAATCAGACCACAAACAGAAATTTCTTGCTAAGGCCAAGATAATGGATGATAAATCCAGCAGCAGTTTAGAGGCTGATGACATTATTACATCAGATACCCCTTCTGAAACCATACGGTTTGCCCTTCTCAAGTCCTTTACCAGCAACCATACTCAAAATAAAATTTCCCAATACTGGCCATTCTTTCCTTCATATCCAAATGTGATCCAAGTTCCAAACTGGTAATGTCCTTCATCTCATTTATGTACTATAATATCATTGATCTGTTCTGAAAACATTTGAACAACGTGAAGATTGATCAGATGATAGAAATTGTTCACATACCATATTTTTTTCCAACAGTACCACAGCGTATGAGGCAAGACCCTGAACAAGTTTTGCTACTTTAGTTAAAACAAATACATTATAAAGCACAGTGTGGGACCTCTGGGCCTGTATCTCTCTCAGGGTGAGATGGTACTTGAGTTGCTTCAGCTGCTTTGAAGCATCTTTATACTTTAGAATAACATTGTAGACTGCACCAGAGAATTGTCTGTGCTGTAAGAAGAATATCAGAAACCTGAACAAAGCATGGGTGTAGCTTCTGCTATGTATTATACAGGGAAACCTCTTGACAGAGGAAGATCTGGAAGTCATGTTTTCAGTTTAGTTTATCATTCCTAGAAGGCCAAGTTCTTCACAACTGCTAAAGCTAGGTACAAGCACTGACATTCTCCTCCACAAATAACCCACCAGCATTTACTGGTTAAACAGATCCCATTAACTTTGTACTGAAAAAAATTATCATTCCCTACAAATTCACCAGCTTTTGAGCCCTGGGGTCTGAGAATAAGTAACAGAAGCACTGCAAGCCTGACATGATTAGTTACCAATTTGAAGCAGGGTGTTTCCCATTTCCACCCCTTCAGTCATCGTCACCACAGTTTACGTGTGCCATTCCACTTTGTGGCTGCCTCTCAGGGGGACCTCAGAGCTCTCACATCCTGGGCTTGTCAAAATTCCTGTAGGCTTTAACAGCTGAAAGAACACCTGCTTCAATGTACAGTGTACGGCTAACACATCTCAGGAGGCTCTTCTTGCCCTTCTCCCTTTGTACTTCCACACCTCCCTAGACCTTGCAGCCTGTCAGGCTCTCCCCCTGCTTTCCATCTGATTAGCTGGAATGATTTGTGCTCAGCTTAGGGCAGAACTGAGACCCACCTGGACAAGATATCTGAGAAAGTCCTGTGAAGCAGAGGCCTGCCAAGTAAGAGAATGCCATTAAGCACTGACAGACTAGGGCTGACTTGAATGTTCCCTTCTACTATGTATTTTATTGTATTTCCTCTGTTTTTCCACTTAATATCCCATGATACCTGCCACCAAGTTACATTAGCAATAATTTCTGAATTGTTTTAAGACAACGCCCTTAGAGATGACTATAAAACCAACTGAAGCAGTCCCTTACCTCACAGTATTTTCTTCTGCAGTAGCTGTCTTTCTAGATGTGGATTTCATGGAGAAGGTGCCAGATCATCTGAAGTTTCTTAATTTCCAATTTTGCAGCTACTTCTACCAACTCTGAAGCGGAGCTTGACAAAGCCAAGTCTAAAGAGAATAGAACACAGGGTAAGGCATGCCTTCAAGAAAAACAGCCAGAAGAAGAGATACCAAAAGTACCAATGGGGCCAGGACCATATTTTTATATCGGTGGATCTAATGGAGCTGGGCTGTAAGTAGATCCTCTCAGCAGACTCATATGAACAGCAGTATGACCATATATGAAGTCATGCAATGCTATCCACAATCCATTGGCCTCAAATAATTTTCCTTTGATTTGCTGTCTTTTTGGAGTGGTACACCTGGGGAACTGCTCAAAAATAAATCAAACAGAAAGTATCCACTGGAAGGCCACCAGCAGTAAAGTAGCTAACAATATATCTTTGCAAAGAAATTAAATGCTTCTCTTTGTTTGATGAAAGTTTCTCTGTTGGGCCTGTTCTGAAGTCACTTCACTACACCATGTAGCAAATCTGCTAGCATCATCACTAGAGCTAGCAACCACTGTTGTTGATCAACATTCTGTTGTGCTAAATGTAAAACAAGCGAAAAATAAGAAGAGATTTCAGCCCAAGAAAAACTGTCAGATCAGAAGTTCCATTCATTCCTTTCTGAGTTCTTTCCAGCATGTTGGTATTCTTCTCTAGATGTTGTCACCAGCAAGAACCACAGAATCTCTGCTGCAAACAGCACTTTCCTTGCTCTGTTTTCATAGGTTTGCCTACAAAGAGCTTTTTCTATCGCTACTTGTCAGCTCTCTCCAAACTCCTCAGTGGAGAGGCTCCTTGTTAAGACTGGACCCTGAATGTTTCTATTCCATGGGTACCAGTTGCATCCTAACAGGCAAAACCCTGCTGAAATGGTAAAGTTCTCATTAGAGCTGCTGAATCATAATGTTCTGAGCATCCTCAGGTACTCCCCCCACCCTCGCAAGTTCAGACCAGGAGGTTCACTAGCAGCCATTCTAATTAAAGCTTCCCACCTTATCCCCCACCCAGGGGCTTCTGGGCATGTTAGTTCAGTCTCCCAGAAAAAATTACCAGGAGTTCAGGGGATATGAGCTAAGTATTTGTTAATAGAAGGGAGGCCACTTTTCAATTTTGTTTTCCTTATGCAGTGTGAGCATCTATTGCCAGAGCAGAGGCTGGCAGCGTATCTATGACAACAGAAGAGAGGATTATGCACTGAAATGGTGTGAAATCAAGTGCAGAGAGACCTATTACCATTTCAAAGAAGGTAGAGGTGCCTGTGGGCCTTGAGTGGGAGAGGGTGGTGGGAAAAAATTTAGAATGCTGGACTTGTGACTCCCAGGGCAGGGGAGGTCACCTGGGGGTAGGAGAAACAGGTAACCTCAACTTCTTGGCAGACCTCAGAGGGGACATCAGAGCTGGGTTGCCATGGTGATTAAAGAAAGGGTTTTAGACAAGAGAGCAGCTTTGGGAGAAAAGATACCACTGAAATGAACTACGTATAGTGAAATGAGCAGTACAGAGATTTAAACACAAACCATCACAATCACTTCTGAAATGCGGACCTCCCTCTGGATTTGAGCACGGGCTGCAAGAGGACTGGCAGAGTCCTGTAGCAGAGGAGGAGTGGGGAGCTGCTCTGGCACCTCGCAAGCAGTAGTCTAGGCCCTGCATAAAGAGGGTGCCTTGTGTTCAGAGACGCTCCCCGCAGTGGAGGTGGGGAGAGGAGAAAAGGAAGGAAGGGTGTGCTTGCAGAGAGAAGTAAGCTCAAGATGGGTCACCCCACACATCCCAGGCCCAGCTATCTCTATCGAGGGAGAACAGAGTCACTAAAAGCCCAACTACTCCACTGGATTAACCAGCAACTTTTTGAATTGCACTCTACCCTTCATCTCATCACTGCAGCCTGACTTCAGAGGGTTCTGCCAGCTTTCCCACCAGAAAAGCATAAAATCAAGGGCTCCCACAGCAGTGCCTCTGGTTGGCACCCCCAGAGTGGTACTTTGCATAACAAACACAAAACTCCCTAAGCACAGCCCCTGGGGCAATTCTTTTACTTCTGGGAGCTGGTCAAGACCTGTGCCCTGGCAAGCCTGAGCATCGCGGCACAGAGCTGCCGGCTTCCCTGTGGCAGAGGGAGTGTGTTATCCCTTCCCTACTGCCTTTCCCCTCCTGCCAGCTCTGATGGCAACGTGGTGGCTGTTTGTCAGGCTGCACCATTACAGCAGTTGGCCAACTGTACAGGATTGCAGATGGATGGGCCGTGTTGTGATGCAATTCTGCAGCTGGAACGGTGTGACGGCAATGGCACCTCTGGAGGGAGCAAGGGACACACTTTTACACGAAGCCCCATCAGGTCGGTTTGTTCCACTACAAGGTTGGACAGAAACACATTTACAGCAAGGGTTTTCACTGCTCTGAGTTGTTACTACTGCCTTAAAGCAAGTTGGTGAAAGTCAGCAGTGACAAAGTCAGCGTCATCCTCCAGATTCTGCTGCACAGGATGATGAGGACAAGCTTTTTTTTTTTTTTCTAATACAGGTGAACAGCTTCTCTACCAGATTCCCAACAACGGAGTCCTCACCAGTAAGATAGGGCTTTTATGCTGCCTGAGAGAGCAAGAGCGGATGATGACAAAGATCAGTAGGAGCTCTAATTCCAAGTAAGAACTCTCACCTCTTTGAACCTTGACCAGAAACATGCCAACAGAAAGTGACAGCACATAAACAATGCACCAGTTTCTTCTGGATGCATAACAGTACAGGATACAAAGTATATGGGGCTTTATTTCTTTCTTATCTTCTAGAAAAATAACTTTTTTTCCAGAAGTACATACATCAGAGACAGAATTTATTCTTTTTCTGTGTCTAGAGTTGTAGTAGTGCCAGGTCCCCAAAAGACAACAGTCATAGTAATTCCCCTTTTTTGGATACATCATCCTACTGGAAAGGTCACAACTTCTTGTGCCATAGACACTAAGTATAAGAGAAGCTTATTGCCATTTCTGCTCCTTTATTTTTGACCTAGCAAAAAACCAAATGGCAATCCCGTACCATGGTTACCTGCAGCCATCTCAACTAGTTTTCAAAAAAACTGAGCATATGAAGAATGTCTTAAGGCTAACATATACTCTTGAAAGCTTATGGAATGAGGTAGCTCAGGAAAAACGTACAACAAACACGCAACTGTCCATAAGCAGGAAAAAAAGCACCATTTCTTAAGTTTACTTGCAACCATCCTTTCTGAAAGTAACAGAGGAATGAATGTGCTGGATAGGGTTTTCAACTTGTACTTGATTCGCCTGTAGGTTACTGAAGATGGAAGAATTCTTCCCAGAATCTTTTCGCCTGGACTTAAAAGATGAGAGAAATGCCTTTTTTGAGATTTGCAAAGGTGAATTGTCTTAATCATGGCGGCAATCAATTTAAATAGCTATGAGATCCTCTGAAATGTTCATAAAGTATACACAGGAATAGTAATTGATGTCTATATGCATGTGTATGTATATACATACACGTTCAAGTGAGCAGTTTTCAGAGCCCACTAACGGGCACATCGGTGTTACACAGCACACACATTACTGTAACAGACTCATTCTCTCTACAGAAGAACAGATTTGGATCTGCAAACCGAGTTGCTCTAATCAAGGTCGAGGAATTTTCCTGCTTAAAACTCCAGCTGCTGTCAACACCCTTCAAGCCAAGCTCCACAGCACTGAGGAAGACCTACTCACTAAGAGGGTGCCGTGCAAGGCTCCCCAGGCAAGAATTGTGCAAAGGTAGAGATTGAAGCCTGGGAATTCATGCATGAGTAGTGTGCTTGATTAAGCACACTGCCCTCAGAGAGTTGAATTGTTCCATAGGTATTTAATGTGGTTACACCACATCTCATCGACCTGTGAGACTTCATTTTGTGGCAGAAAGGTGATTTCTCTGGTTAGTCTGTCTTGCATCCACACTTCAGTCATTTCAAGGCAGATCTTTGTCATCAGAAAGATTTGAGTTTCCTTTGTCTGGAAATTTAAGAATGAATCCAAAAGGCCAGATGCTACAGTCCTGTACATGAGTTCTATACAAAAGGCCTCGTGCAAAGGAATTTAAATTAGATATTTATCATCCCAGCTTCTTATACAAAGCTAGTGTTTTACAAGTGGTGTGGCTGCAATATTTGTTCCATGCAATCTAATAAAGCCTCCCAAATACCTTCTTAACTCTGTCTCAATGCTGCAAAAGTCTAGGCCTCAATCAATAGGCAGGGGCTAGCAGTCACTAAAATTTTGGGTCGGGGTTGTTTTATTTTTTTATTCCTTGTACGAATAAAGGAACCACGCAGGCAGCTCTTTGTAGAACATACACCCTCTCAGCCATTGCTAGAACATTTTGCAGAGAAGCAGAACAGCAGAAAAAGGAAGGGAAAAATACGGCAGCATCAGTCATGAGAACTGTTTCAGCCACCGAACGCTACATGCTTGCTGTTACACAACTCACTTAACTTCCCTTTGCCTCAGTGTCCCTCCCTCAGTTGAGGAATGCATTATAATTAAATCACTTCAGTCCTTTGAGAGGAGTGAATAAAACTTTCAAAGAGAAATGCAAAAAAGATGTTTTCATTATTTATCCTAGGAGCTGCAGTTCCCAGATGCCTTTGATGCTGCCTTTAGTGTGCCCAGCCAGGCATACAGGGCACCCCGAGCTCCCTGGTGCCCTTGCACGCAGGACATTGCCTGGCATTGTCACGACATGCCAGCAATGACAACGCGATACACTCGTGACAATACTGTAGTATTGGCACGGCAAAAGCACATTTTCACTGCATGTCCTGGCAAAGTGATGATACCAATTCCTCATGCTGTGCCACTTCCCTGACATTCTGCTGTTGTGGATTGGCATCTTTATCTTGCAAGAGAACTGAGCAACCTTTCCAAGAGCTTCCCTCACCAAAGCAAGCAATATTTTCTGCTTGCGTTCATCCAAACATGCCTTTTCATAACAAAGGAATGGTTGGCCTCATTAAACAGAGAGATCTGTAAAATGGTAAACTGGAATGATGATCCTTCCAAAACAGCCTGGACTGTGTTTATGCAGCAGCCAGTATATGGAGCAAAACTCTGCCTGACAAGATCAGACCAAGGGCCTTAGTTAGACCAACACGTGGTCTTTGACGTAGACAAGCAGCAGTGCCAGGGGAAGAAGTGGTTGGACCGTATCTTAGATCTCATCTTGATTTCTATTAGTGAGGAATGGCTTATGCTCTGAAGAGCCAGGCTCCATATTCCTTTGAAAACTGTTGTGGGCAATCATTGTTTTAACAGCATATCCTCGTTATTTAAGTAGACATCCAGCGACCTTTGATGATAAAGGGAAACAATTCCCAGAGTACATCACTCTGGCAATAAAAGCAGTGGTGCTGTATGAAGGGCTCTTTGTCTGCAGACATAAACTTTGTATATTCTCCAGTAAATATTAGTAAATCTTTAATTACCAAGACTCGGCACGGCTTCTATTCCTTTTGAAAGGAGCTGTTCTTGCATTTCTATCCTCTCCCACAAGCGCCCTCTGCTGCCACTCGCCTTAAAACCGGTGTTGAAAAAGGAACAAAGATTATTAGTTCTGTGCTGGGAAAGGAACTGGCTGTGGGGTTTGGTGTGAGCTTTGCCTTACCTGTCTGTTGGTGACGCGTGTTGAAACAACTGCTCTCACAGGTATATTCACCAGCCTCTGCTCCTGGAAGGGAAGAAATTTGATGTCCGGTCTTACCTCTTCATCGCCTGCACAGCACCATACGTGTTATTTTTTGCCCAGGGTTACGTCAGGTTGGCCTGTGTCAGTTATGATGCCGCTTCTGATGATCTGACTGTTCATCTGACCAATCAGGTAAACTAAGGTCACTTTGTTCAGAATAAGGAGAGGGTGTGGTTGACAGACATGGGAAGCAAAAAAGACTTTTGAAAGGCTAAAAATAAATGCCCTCCTGCACGCAAAATCCCTGCACCCAGGTAATGGGCGTGGGCTTATGTCAGGCATGGCAGCAAGGCTGAACAGAAGCAGCACCAGATCAGGTTCCCTTCTCTGCCATGGACCAGTTCCCTGCTTAACCTCACAGTTTCTCTCCCTGGACCTCTTTTTCCTGCCATTATTCTCTCGTGTATCTCTAGACCATAAGCTTCTTAGGGCAAGAAGCCTTTGATTGCAGCTACCTAGCACAAAGGAGCCTTAACCTTGGCTAAGGATTTTGCTGATCCTGTTGTGCTTAAATACAATAACCATAATGATGTAAGATGCAGATGGGTTCTTCAAGAGCCATCATTCTTAAATCTCCATCTTTGTTCATCTTGCTTCTCAAATGAGAGCTATAACAGAATGAGACTGTTCTGGCTTGTACCCCCATACCTCTCTTGTCACACAAAATAGAAGCCTTCCTTGCTCAGATCTACCTGAGCTTTTTACTTCAAATGAGGCTCTTCAGTAGTTAGAAGTGGCCCTGATGAAAGAGAATTTAAAAAATCAGAAGGAAGAAAACAGTTTGATTTTAAAGCCCTCCTCTCCTCCCAGTGTCATGCTGTGTTCTGAGAACCAGCAAAATACACATTGGGGAGGTATCAGACAAGTCCACTTCAGTTGGAGTTTTACTGTTCCTGTAGAAGTGCAGCTCAGGACAGCAGATTATAGCTGCTTCCTGCAATATGTGCTATTATCAGTGTGCTACTTGTTTTCCTGGAATAGTTTGTTTGCTCAGCTAGAGAGCTATCCACATGGGAATTCAGGTGCTTGGGCAGGATCCCATGGCACAAGTGATATTAAACAAAGGACAGGTGTTTATTAGCAGAACATAAATTATCTGGGTTCCTGCTGGGAGGAGGGAAACGAAATTTATAGGAGCGGCTGGTAATAGGCCAGACTTCTTCAAATTACAGTTGATTCTGCTCTCATGCCCTTGCTACCCTTTCATCCCACCTGGAATCAGCCATTTTCTTACTGTATTTCCAAAAGACAAGAGGCAGCAGAGACAGCATCAGAAGCTTTGCAACCTCACAGTAACCATCTCACAGATGGACTTGCAGCCAAGCCCGGCTGCTTCATAGGGAAAGGGGACTTGCCTTTGATTGAACGATGTAAATACTCCATTATTGATAAACTCAGCAGATATGGGGATTAATGAGACAGTGGGAGAGAGAAACCCTCAGTGTTTCCCCTGGGGATACACCCCTACATCTCTCCCAGATGTACTCTCCTCTAGGACAGTACTAGGCAGATAGACACTGGAACTGGATTTAGTCCGAAGAATATCATGACTATGACTTGAAAGCTGCTCCCCTTGTCTGCCAGCCCCTGGTCCAGACACATCACACACACAGAAAACACTGTTTTGACAGAGACCTTGGGGAATTGTCTCTGTCCATGTGGGTCAGGCACATTTCTACCTGTGGCAGTGTGGTACAATGAGAGCCAGGACAGTTGCTCAGGTTTAGCTCTGCTAGTGAGGGGCTCTATTCCCTCCACCTCTATAACTTGATCCTGGGGTTCTTCCCAACTCCAGACACCTGGAACAACTCAGGGAAGTTGGATGTCTGCCATGCAAGCCAGTTCCCAGTGATTCTTCACTGCCAGACATCTAATCCTCCCTTCGCTCTGTTCCCTCAGCACATGCAGAAGAAGAACTCCCTGTACAGCCAGTTGAAAGAGGAGACAGTTTGGCGGATGGAGGACTTCAACAGCTACGTTAATGAGAAGTTGAGAAAAACCAACGGCCTCCCCAAAGACTGGGTTTTCACTGTGTTTACTGTAAGTGAAAGCAAGTGTGTGGTGTGCTGCTCTGCCTAATTAGGGTGACAGGAACAGGGAGAAAACCCATCAGTTCACTGGAGTCCCCAAGGAAACACACACACTGAGTGAGAAGGTATTGATGGTCCCATGGTAACCATTTATCTGCAGATGCTAAACACAGAAGTGAAGACACAAAGAGTTTAATTTTAATAAAATGGGCAAACAGCTGAGAAAAAGAGCGTGAATGTAAGTGCTAGCTATAAAAATGTAATTATGGTCTTCACATTCCTGGCCCAATGCTGTGGTCCTGCACTAAAAAATAAAGTACACGTTAGAAAGTTCTCCAGCCTGACAGATCTGAGCCTGAAAAGGGACTACGCTTTCAGTGGTCTCTTTGCTGTCTGACTTGGTCTCGCCATCCATTTTCCATCCGAGTTTGCCATATGAAAATCATGTCAGGGCCTTAGATCTTCTCTTATCATGAAGAAGAGATAAGAAGACTTAACTGGCTTGATTTCTGACCATCTCCCTGTCTCACTGAGGAAACAAAGTGAAGAAATTTGCTTTCCTGTCTCACTGAGGAATCAAAGTGAAGAAATGAGTCCCGGAGACATCATTTCATCAGCCTGAGTCTAATGATGCATCAGTTCTCTACATGACTTGCTGGGATGAAAATGAAAAGGGCAGAGGACACAGCTTTTTCAGGTTAATTTTGGAAACGCTGTAGTTTAAAGCCAAATACAAAGAAAATTAAACAGCTAAAAACTTTGTTAAAATACATTTTTGTTTAGAAAAACAGCTCAGAAGCAAATATAGTTGAATATGCCAGGTTTCTCAGGGGATCAGAAACTTCAGCCAACATTATGGTATCTCTCTTCATGCAGAAATTCCCCACTGTGCATTTCAACTCCAAATAGAGGGAAACTTAGCATCACCTTCTGCAAGTTGCTGTAACTCAGCAGGCTTCTTTAACGCACTATGTCCAGCACTGCTGTGAGGGGGTTGTGAGTCATCACTGTCAGAAATGGCTGTGTTCAGCTCACGTCTAGGTGTCTCCATAGGAGTAAATGAAAGAACACTGCTAAAAATTCTACAGACAGCTCATTCTGAGTAAGGGCCAAGGGCCAAGATTCCTTCACGCACCACAGGAGCAGTCGGGAGAACCAAGTTCAAGAGGGGGTTTTAATCAACTCAAAGTGGACAGACACATGATCTGCAAAATGCGGCATCCTTCCAAGTCTAGAGAGGAGCTCTGCTGGAGGCAGGGGAAGGAAGAATGTCCCTAAACCAAGAGGACACCTCTGACTTACAGTGACTGCTATGCCCTCAGCATTCACAATGATCAGTTACTGCCATTCCCTGTCTTCTGTTTCAGGAAAGGATGCAGCAGATCATGTTGCAGTGCTTCCTGGCAGCCAAGCACAAACTGGATCACAAACTGGGCTACTTTGATCTCATCGGCTGTGATTTTTTAATTGATGAAAACTTTAAGGTATGAATACGATATCGTCAAATGCTCGGTACGATATTGGCCAGATGTCTAACGCCAGCACAGTTGACACAGGCTCTGGTGCTAGGAATGAAATAGAGCATTCAGTCAGTCAGCTATGAAGTGCAGGATTCATTTTTTTTCTCCAGTTCCTTTGTCCAGCATCAAGACATGGCACCTGTACTGCCTGCACATTTACTGCACAGAGAAACCCTGGCATTAACAGCTCAGGATAGGAAGAAAAGTACCTACTGCATCCAACACTGTTCTGTGCAGGATTTTCACAGGGAAGTGGAGTTCATAGTGAAAAGTATGGGAATTCTAATGCCCACTCAGTTTCTTCTTTCTCCAGAAACCAAACATGCCAGATGATCAGCCAGCATAAACCAGTGTGTGATGCCTCTAACATCACATGAAGCACACTGATTTACACTAGCTGAGTATCCATCAAAGGCAACGAAGAACTCGCCCTCATCATGCTGAAGAGTCAGTCATTATCGATCCAGATGTCAGCATCAGCACCTCCATGTTCACTGTAGGTTCACCATCCAGCAATAGGTCAGCCCACCGAGTCTATAAAACCTGCTAGAATTACAGCTCAAACTTGTAAAGAGTGAATGAAACACAGACAAGAAAAGCCAGAAGAAAGGGAAAGGGAAATGTTAAATACAGTGATTGAAGTGCTTTGAATTCAGCACAGTCCTCCAAAACCACCTGGCCTAAACATAACAGAAAGCCATCTGGCAGATTCTGCTGTTGCTAAAGTAGAAAGGAACTCAAACATATTCCAGCAAAGGGCAGTGGGAACAGCAAACCCTATGAAAGAATGGAATTAATGTATGCAGCAGTGGGTAAGGCACCCGAACAATAGACTCCTTTGTACAGGAAGTCAATGGCAAGGGAGAGTAAATGGCAAAGACATAGAAACTGGTGCTTCTCAAATTTCAGTGGGAATTGTCTTTTGCAAGGTTGGCATGCAAAGCCCTGGCTGTGTAAACTTAAAGTAGAATAGAAGATCCAGTATCAGTCTATTGGGGCAATTCCTACTTGGCTAGTTAAAAACTTCAGTGTTGAACGACCATTACCTCCCCATATATTTTACATATGGAGAGATAAACAGAATCTGTTTCTCGACAAGTATTATCCATGAGAATGATGAGGATTTCTGGACACTTAGTGGTGAGAGTCAGTTGGAACCTGGAACCTCCCTTTGAGAGAGCGCAATGTGGAAATTAGGCATTTATTTAGCATAGGTTTGTCCATGTTTTCTTGCCCCTGTTGGGGAGCAACAAAGCTACTGCTTTTACTGGTGCAGTGCTGCACCAAGAGATACCTGCAGACTCCCTGCAGAGGCAGCGTATGACAGCTGGACGCAGGCCTGACAGCTTCAATCCACAATTAACACCAATCGGCGCAGCAAAATCCCAGGGTTCTGTGGGCTGACAGCACAATTCCCATCCTGCCACCTATAATACACAATAGTCTTATTCTTCCTGTCATCCTATTTCATGACACGTGTAAGATCTGCTTTATGCTGATTTAACATGGTCTTACATGTTCAGTCCTATAGCTCATCATGCCTTTCCCTCTTCCTTATTTGTCTGAGATATAAACGCCCCCAGCATCACTCCTAATCATTCTTGAAGGCCCTGCAGCATCCTGATTCAGTCTCTGGAAGGTGTTTTTCCTGCCTCAGAGTTCTTAGAAGCATGGACTATGAGACACCACAGCTTTCTGTAGAGGTTTGCATATTCATAGGTAAGCTGAGAAAAGAATGAAGTACTTTAAGAGGAGAGGGAGCAAAAGTGACGGATGTGATTTTGTTGTTGTTGGCTTTTTTACGACTGTTTTCTGGAGCTTCCTTGTGCTGCTTTGTAAATGCCTAAGTCACTACACAGCTTAGGACAGTGTCATTTAAATGCTCAAGGAACCTGTTTTCAGAAAGCGTTGCATCAGCCGTGCAAAAGGGCTTCTCTCCAGAGGTATGCTGGGAAGACAGATGTGTAAATTTTTTATCAGCCATAAAGGAATTCAGCTATCTACCAGCAGAGAACAGAGTGAACACAGATAAGCCGTTTGCCAATTTGTGATAGATGTACGCAAATGAAGATAACACTCAAATCCTTCGTTAAAGCAGGGACGGTTCCTTTGATTTGAATGACATAATTCATTCACCCCAGGAGTATGAGGTACCACATGGACACTGTAGACTTGGTTGTGCCCTCCCCAGGTCACAATGATAAAAAAATCTGTCAAAAGCTTGTTAAGACTGTGGAAAACAGAACCCTACTGCCTTAGCCTGTGGTCTCCACTATTGCTAAACGGATGCCTTTCTGGGTCAACAACATCTGAGTAGCCCTTCCAGTGCTTGGTTTGTGACTGTGCGTGCAGCTTCAGCTATGTCCACACAGGATACACAACAGGTTATTTTATTCCTATTTCTGACTGGTGTTTCAGTGCTGCTTAAAGCTCCAGCCAGAAATCAGGCTCCCTGGGCACCTGCTGCTACACAAATGCAGAACAAGACAGCCCTGCTGTGGAGAGCTTTGGGCTTTGATGTTACAGCCATCCTCTCTAAGAACAAGTTCTGATGTAGAGAGATGTATACAATCCCATTCAGTCTCGGCTGTCAAGTCACTTGGAGCTTCTGGGAGCATGGACTGATGCCCTCTCCCTCCCTGAGACCCCAGCAGGATGTTTAGTTTCCACCTGGTGAGCTCCAGAAAAAATCCACACAATTAAATGAACTAAATGTGTTTTCATCAGAAACAGAACAAAACTGGCTCAATCACACATTTCCTTCACACCAAGTAGTCTTACCTCTGCCCATGTCAGCAGGGAAAGGACCCTTGGGACAGGTCTTACACTGTCTGAGCTGCCATGTCAACACGTGACGGAGCCTGGTCTCACCATCCAATGCTCCTTTGAAAGACTAAACTGCTGCTGTAAGGGTGGTTCTGCAGCAATGACACCACAAGAATAATCAAACTAGATGAAAATTAAATGTATTCGGCAGATGCTAACACTGCATCCAGCGCTATACAAAGAACAAGAAACAAGACCTCAGATCCTGGTGTAATGCAGGATCTGGCTGCAGTCGTCATGTTGTTCAAGAACCTATGGACAAGTCCTACTACTTAAAGTTTTTAAGCCTACCTGTGATGTCTTGACAGAGCAAGTTTAAGATGTGACAGAACAGGGAGTTGTACTGGCAGGCTGCAGGGAGCAGTAACCTCCTCATCCCCCAGAAACATCCAGAGCAGCACTTCTGGCTAAAGCCACAGGGCACTCATTATTGTTCTCCTCACTTGAAAAGCCTAAAGAAAAGGGATGGTCCATGGTTAGGAAGTTGAGGACAGACATTCTGGGTTTTGGTTCCCTTTCTTTATCATGTGCTTGATAGGAAATTTCAAGCAAGGCATCTGCATGCCTCATGCAGGGAGAAGCACATGTAGGATGAAATTCCCATGGAAGTTACGGATATTCACACGGATACGGTGAATCTTGGCCTTATTCTCTCTGCTCTTCCTGAAATAGAACAAAGGGCATTTATTAACTTGCCCTGGTTGTTGGGAGGTTGAGTACTTAAAAACTGTGAGACATTCAGACAGTACAGTAATGGGGAATGTAGAAGATGAACAGCATGATAGATATCACAGAGAACCTTCTTCCTCCTGTTTGTCAGTTTTATTTGTTTTGAAGGAGAGGAAACCAAAATCTAATGAAGACAATTATGAAGGTTCATTGAGTTTGCCTGTCAGCACAAAATCTTATGAACTTTTAAGAGGAAAAAGAACATTTAATGAGAAGAAGGATGAGTTTGCCAGGAAAAATGTATGTAGCTTAAGTGCCCTCTGTTGGCACCTGCAAAGCAGGTTTTTTTGAGCAGCTGCTCCAGTTCTCCTCTGAAGAAAAAAAAAAAGACATTACACTGCCTTCACTTACCAGTCTTTTCACTTGTTTAATAAGTATTTCAAAGAAGTGAAAATTACTGTTGTATCTTATTCTCAGCAAAATAAAGTGCCAAAGTGAAGGCTATCATGTCACCAAACTCTACCAAGGCCAGCCTCCATTTCACAGGTACTTTGCAAGCAAACTCATTGCTGCTTCCAAAAAAAAAATATTTTTTAAGATTATTTTTTAAAGTCAATTAAAAGGGAGTAAAATTCTCCTGGGGCTGTTACATGATTAAATATCCTTCCTTACAAAACACTGAATATTTCCTACATGTGTTATATACAGGATGCAGCACCATATGGTGGAGGCAGGAAGTGAACAGATGAGTTTCTCTCACTATAGGGGAAAGAAATAGTAAACAGAATTACACACAAGTTAGAAATCTGTGTGGAACCAAACAACTAACTGGACCATCACATTCTGTGGCTTGTAGCTTCAGACCTTGGCATTCCAAAGGGAAATGGAGATGAGACTAGTACAGATATGTAAAATTATTATCTTACATGGCTTCTACCTGAAACTAAAGCTTACCCGTGAAATGAAGGCCAAGGGTTCAGTGAAAACTCAGTACCATGTGTGCTTAGTTTTGATCCTATGTCTACCTCAAATCAAAATGATTCCCAGATTCCTTATAACTTTATTTCATGGTATCCAAAAAACTCAACTAGAAACTGTTATGGAAACTGGGATGTGAAGAAACACAGTGCCTTTACACACCTGTAGAGCAGGAGTTAATCTAAAGCGCGTCAGCCAGAGACACCTAGTCTCAAGTACGTAAATGTATGCAAAAAGGGATTTTATTTAATTCATCCAGTCCTTATGAAAATTCTGTCCTGACTGCATTCTGTGTTACGAGATTTTGTTGGGGTTTATTAGTACTCCTACCTCTCAAGGTGTTCACTAAGCCAGTAACAGGGCCCTGCTCTGACTCTAAGGAGATCCAGCCTAGTTTCCTGACTGACATTCATCTTTCCCAGGTCTGGCTTCTGGAGATGAATGCAAACCCAGCACTGCATACCAACTGCAAAGCCTTGAGAGACATCATCCCAGCTGTAGTCTGCGAGGGTCTTGGTAAGCAAACAAGTTACAGGGTGGCCAGCAGCAGATAATCATACCACTCCATTGCTTGTCAGAGGAGAGACTCCTGTTTATATCAGTTGTAGGTCCAAAACAAACTTTGAATAAAGTTTGAATAAAGATACCTCACTGCTGAGTTACTAAGCAATTTAGAAGGCATTGAAAATTCTAATCCATGCAGACCTAGAAAAGCTATGGTCTTTTTAGTCATGCACCCATTAGAAAGAAATAAGTGGTTAGATTTTTTTCTTAGTTATAATTATTTTTAAGAATGCTTTCTTATATATTTATATACAAAAGGCTAGATCTTAATACATGTCCCTATAAACTGCACCTGCACATTTTTCTCACACCTGTTGTTCTGAAAGTGCCTTACACAGCCATGGAAGTGCTTAAATGCCAGTGTACCCCACTGTACTTCACAAATATAGCTGGCAACCGTTACGTGAACTACACAAAGACTGAAAAAATCCTTATTGCTGTCTGATATACATTAACTAGAACTGCTTCTGCCTGAAAAAATCTTTCACCCCCGATTTTCTGTGATATCATTGTATGTGTAAGGAGAAGTAGTAAAGTGAGAGTCTGTCTGCATGAAGGGTATTAGCAATAGCCTGCTTACATTTACTTTCATAGTTACCTTCCTGTGCATATATATGTTTATTTGAGGGTATATACATATCCTGTATTGCCCTGTAAGCCGTTCTATATTTTTCCTACCAATTTCCTAAAATGTTTCCAGTGGAGCTGAAGCTGGCTGAAGCGAATGCAATAAAAGTGTGTGTGTGTGTGTGTGTGTGTGTATTGTTTTAATAGTAATAGTCCACAGATCACAGGTTTGAAACCACTTCCCCTCCTGACCCCGCATCCTTCCTATGCACACAGCTGCTTTGTGCATTCACATGACAGCTTGGGTGTATTTTAGCGTCAGAGCATTTAGACCATCTCATAACTGCCTCTTCTTTTCCAGATTTGGTTCTCGAGGTTTTCAACAAGCGCCTCAAAAGCCAGAGTGTTTTGCCTTTGGAGACACTCCACCATTTTGTGCTTCTCTATCATGAGGATGCTGCAGACCTTGACCAGAAACAACCCTCGAAGCTCAGGAGTGGCCTGTGCACAGGCTGGTATCTGCGGCCACACACAGGCAATACCAGCCACTTCAGTCAGAGCCCCGCCAAAGTGCTGGAGAAGTCCCCCAAGAAGCCTGGTTGCTCTAGAAGAAAGGTTTCCTTGCTCAGAAAGAATTGTTAACAAACTGTCCTAACTATACCACGCATGCAGGTCTTTGACCATCATGGGAAAACCCTCTGAACCATTATAGAGCAAGAGGGTTTCCACAAGCTCAGAAGATGTAAAACAAAATAAAACTAAACTTGTATGTGTTGTGCTTGTTCGGCTCATTTTCACCTTATATAAACAAACAACTATCAACCTCAGCTGGAAAACAAGTAACTATAAGTACTGAGTTCTTCTGCAGAAAGTAATACTTCAACCAGCCAGCCAGAAATTATGGGAAAGATACAGAAAACGAGACAACTGTTACCACATTAAAACTCATCCCTTTTAAAACAATGCTGATCTGACCAGTGCAATCCAGAAACAGGCCCAGCTTCGTACATACAAAGCCCTCGTACAAAAAGGCAGGGAAAGAAGCTGCAAAGACTAAACCTAAGGCTTAACAATGGAAATCCCCCAGTTTGTCCCATCATTTGTAGGAGATTTGTATATCCAGCTCCCTCACTCATTAGATCCTCTGTGCCTTGCACACTCATTATATTAAGACTTTCATTTTTGATTTGGCTGAGGTGACGGCCCAGCAGCAGCACACACTTATCGCATCAGGCCACCATCTTCGCAGGAAACAATGACGCTTGGGGGACGATGGAGATGGGGAGGAAGGGAGAGAGGTTTAAAACCAACAGGAAATGCTTTTACATCTCAGACGCTGCTGCTTCTAACCCAAGAGGAATTTAAATGAGTAGAAAGTTTAAGGGTACGTGCGTGTTTCCTTCCCCTCCTGTGCTTACGCTGATGGACTGTAGTTGAGGCACGTTCATGTGATCCTGTGGCTGCAGCATCAGTTTGAAGCAAGAATCTGTGGAGAGAGGAGCCGCCAGCCAAGCATGGGATGCTGCAGCCTGAGTGCCAGGCAGGCTGGGTCTGCAGGAGCCGGCCAGGATGAGGTGGAGCTGCTGAAGACAGGCAGGATGGGGTAGGTAACCATTTTGGGGCATGTGAAAAAAGCCTATCAGCTCCACTCAAACAGACATTGGGTGCTCGAGACTGAAACCCAATGGCTGTATTTGCTTTCCAAATATCACTCTCTTAAAGGAAAAGCTTTCTCTTCCTCCCCTTTTCTAGCCAGAATTTAGAGTAATGCTGTGTCAGAATCATCTAATCTTCTAACTAGAGCCTGCTTACTTCTCCTCAATATGCTCCCCCAGTCTGAAGGTGGAAGCATTCCTTCCTGCCATGGATGTAACTCTGTTTTGGACGGGCAATCACAACTCCTGGGGCTCTGGCAAGCACTGCTCATGTTTTGTCAGAAATGGATGTTTTCAATCAGACTGTCACAGGTCAGAGGCAGATCAGAGGCCTGAAAAGAAGCTCAGGAGGCCTTTAGTGCTGCTTCCACCTCTGGAGCAGCCTCAGCTCTTCCTAAATCTTGCTTGACAGACGCTTGTCTAACCTGTCCTTGAAAACCTCCAGTGATGAAGGTTCTGCAGTGTTGCAAGCAAGCTGTTGTTTTTTCCCAGTAGCTGACCTTTGGTGCAGGTAAGGTTGTTGTCTCTTATCTTATGCACCACAGACAAAAAGGAAAAATTGTTCCCCTCCTCCTTCTAGTTCACATACGTGAACTGTTACCATACCACCTCAGTATTATTTACTTTAGGCCCAGTGTTGAGCTACATTACACCTTTCCTTCCATAATTTCGTCATACTCCAAGTAACAGTGTTATCCCTTCCTTGTCCGTCACAGCAGGCATACTGAGAGTGCTTTCATCATCCCTACACTCTTTTCTGTGTAATGGCAGTGGAAAATTAGGAGTCTAAGTGCTTTGTTGAATTTACAATCTAGTCTCTGCTTAATGCGAGGGCACACTTAGTGGCATGTTCCCCAAAAGTTCAGGTGTGCTATTCCTTGACAAGCCTGCTTTCTGATTCTGCATCTGCTGCATTTTTTTTCCTAGACTTCACGGAGCTGTTACCACTCAATATTCCTGTCGAAAATAGTATATTCTAAAATACATCAAATTTATGCCAGAAATTCATAAATTTGTCTGCTCGCTGAGCATTAACCTCTCTCTCTGGTTTTTTTTTTTTAGAATGCAACACATGTAAGTGCTTTTCTATGCCTTTCCATATTCTCTTCCATTTCAGAACATGGTCCAACCCAGAAGGCCAGAGTGAGGTATCCCTCCATGCTGAGGACCCTGCAATACTAGCAGAAACAGAAGATGTGAGTATGAGCAGGGTCATGCAAGCAAAGATTTGTATGCAGAATCAAGGAAGAAATCACAGGCCTATTTATCTCACCCACCACAGCATTATCCTGATGCAGTATCCCATTACAGTAAAGTGCCAGAGGCTATGACATACCCTTTGTTTTGAAAGCAAGTAAGCTGTTTTGAGGCCTAGGTATAGGATTTCAGCTTTTGTTCTACAAATTCACATGCAAGAAAGTTTGTCATCACAAGTCAGTTTTGGATTTTTTCCTGGGACCATGTTTTATCAGCATTGTTGAGAGAAGATGCTCAGAGAGAGGGGAAGTGATTTATGCAAATTCACATATATGGTCAACATCCAAACCTCCCACTGTCAGGGCTGCAAAACCACCCTCTTTTCTCTCTTTTTATCTAGTGTTATAAATCACTATTGCTTGGCTCTCATTTCCATTTTTCCACCTCTAATTGTCTTACTTTACAAGATATTCCTGCTAAGATTACAAGAAGAAATGCATCCTAATGTTTATTTGTTTCAGACACAAGTACTGTGGGGAAGAACACGGGAGGAACTAGCAAACTTGTTGATCACACAGCCTGTCAGTGGCTGGGAAGGGATGAACATCCACTCTCTTGGGGAAATTATTTGGTCCTCCCTGGTTTTTCTGAGAAGTTATTGCGCAGAGGTAATCACCCTTTTACTACAACCACTGAGTAATATGCAAGGGATAAGGTGGGGGTAAATTTGGATTTCATGCATCCTGTCTGAATTACTGTCAAATCTCAGTGCTTGACTAAAGCTACAATTTGTCCTGACCTTTGTTTTCAAGAGTTAATGCTAATATGTTCAACTTTTCACCAGTGCAGTAAAAGCTGAATGTATTTCACAGCCACTTCTTTGAGCAGCACAAATCTTTGCATTCACTCCCTGGAGAAACGAAATGTCCTTTTTGTCAGAAGTCTCTTGTATTCTTTTCCCCTAAGAGATAAGGACTGGTTATTATGGTTGCAAATTTGTATGTGTAAAAGTCCACAGGTACTGGAGGTGACTGATAAAACTAATGCAGTGTGATTGCTGTTACCCTGGTTTTGATGAAGTCAGAAGAGGGAACTGAGAGCTATTCTAACTTTGTCGTGGATTCACATCTCTTTGCCTGCACATCACTGTTTATCTGGCTGTATACACATGAGCAAAACCTCCCCGTCTCACAGGAATGCCGTGGTCTGGCTTACCAGTGCTCAGAGAGCACATAGACACTGTTTAAAGAAAGATGATATAAAATTATGAAGTACTGACATAAAGCTGCAGTCCGACTGTGACCCAGTGCAGGACAGTCCAGCAGTCAGACGCTGACACACTGTCACTAAGCATGATCAGCACTGTCTGCACATAAAGATGCACAGAGTACTGCATCAGCAGAGAGGAAGGAAAGGTGAAGAGCTTCAAAGAAATATTTCCTTTTCTTAAAAAAAAAAAAAAAAGTGGAAACATTTTGGAGGAAAGATATAATTGATCTTATTTCCACAGGAGATGTGTGAATGCTACATTGTGCTGTCCTCCTTTCACTTGCTGATTCTTTCAGTGGATCGTACAAAGAAGGCATTTGTTTATGAGGTAAAGCACAAGAATCTTTCTGTGTCTGTTGTATCCATGCTCATATTCAAGATTTCCTAAATACCTCTTTGCTCATAGCTCTAGCATGTACACAGCAATAAGAGTACCCACCCTCGGTGCCCTGCCAAGGGGAAGGCTCAGGCTGGAGCAAACGTGCAGGTCCCATCAGCCAAGGCAGAGACACCTGACAGGGTTCAGTGGAGCTTTGGCACATTTTCTAGCATAGTAGCTCCATTTTTCAGCTTACTTGAACAGGGAAGCGAGTCTGCTCCAGGGATTGAAGAGTAAGTGCCAGTTTCTATTTATATGCCTACTTCTAGGATCGATAACATTAGCTGGCCTCTTATCACTTATTTACCCAGGGAGAGGGACTGCAACTCTGTGCGAGTGAGCTAAGTGAACAAGCCATCAGCCAGGAGGTATCGGAAGAAGGTCGTAAGAACAGGAGATTACAGGAGAGCGAGTTAGAAAGGTGTATCGGGGGCAGACATGGTGTACCAAGGAGAGACATACTCAGAGGAGCTGCCTTCAGCACAGCAGTGTCTCCTGATGCATCTTTGGTGTATGTGGATCCTAAATGTGAGGAAAAAAAAGGAGTCGAAGTAGGAAATGTCGTAACTACAGGAAGAAGGTCATTGATCTGTGTAACGTTGGAGTTGATAAAAATCTAAGTCCCTGCAAGAGTTAAGAATGGTGGTGGAAGAAGACACAGAAGAAACATCATCAGTTTATGAAATACAGGATCCAAAATGCAAACTAGGGTTTCTCTGTCCTGAATGTCAGTGTAGTGGTTTGGGGCATGGGGCGGGAATTAAGGAGGGGGAGGCTGCAAGGCAGATGAAATTCCATCTAGTTCATACAAAGTACTTTTCAACACCAGCCTTGGTCTATTGGTGGAGCTCACCCCTATACCTCAGAGCACTTTATGAAGGAGGACAGTAATTTTACAGATAGGGAAACAGGAATAAGCCCCTGATTTCCTATGTCTTCAGACAATGAGCTGAATGCCATCCCACACAGACGTCCTTAAAGTCAAAGGTTCAAAGGATGGAAAATTCTTTAGCCTGGCTTGCAAAAAGCATTCCATTGTACATCAGAGGGACTGCAGTGGGACAGAGAAGTTGTTGTTGCCAACCACTTTCTAACACAATTCCCTGCCATACCAGGGTCTCCTTCCTCTTGCTGGGATGCGTCTGAGAGAGATTGGGAGTGCAATCGGCCACACATTTGAAATTTCGGGTAAGCCTGTTCCGCAGTTCCTGAGGGGCCTGTGATAGTCACAAAGGAGTGATACCCATGCTCTAGCCTTCAAGGACTGGCCTGCATGGCCATAAGATGAGAGGGTAATGCAGCCACGGGGAGGAGTACTGAAGAAGGGACATGCCTCCTCTCCAACATTCAGCCATGCTGGAGAACATGCCGTGCCTTTCTGGACTGGACTCTCACATGCAGCATATGCTGTAATTGTGTAGAGGGATGAGACATCACTAGATAGAAGGAATTCAGAATCTTAGTTTTTACAGGTGGACACAACTGCTGCACAGTCTTAAACCTAGAATGCCTTAGGGTTAACTAGAATTCCTCATGTGCAAGGCAATATAACGATAGTTTCCCCTTTACTCTAATTTTCTACTTAAACTAAACAGGAGGCAAATGCTGGCGTCTGCATGTAGAACAAGGAAGCTCCCTAATTGTCCAAGTGCCAACCCAGTATCTGCCATCAAGAACAATACAAGACAGACACGAGCTTGTTTCATCATGAGATATCAAAGCACAAGTGCAATGTGGCCATAGAGCTAATGAACGACGGAGTGGAGGAGCAGCACACAGAACTCACCCTCTAGGCTCAGAGGCAGATCCCAGCCGTCCTTCCTCAGACCCAGGGGCTCTCTGTTTCTTTGCACAGGGTCCATGATAGAATCCAGGCTCATCCACTGCCAGAATTCAGCTGACTTCGACATGTGGGTTCAACACCTCCAGCACCAAATCAAGATGGCAAATGCTCACTGCCCAGTCAGTCCCAACAATAATATCTCTTTTTTGGTAAGTCAGTGCAGAAGAGCTGTAAAGAGAATGGGAAGAAAAGAGGGAACAGTGGCAGCTTTGAAAGTGGACAGGGTTTTTCAGGGATTTTTTAGCATGCAGGCTGGAAAGGAAGAGTGTTACTTGGGGAAGCTGTTCTAGGCTATGGCAAGCAAAACTTGCTACACACAAATTTGCAACTGCTACTCTACGCTCATGAGAGATTTTAGAAAAATTATTGATCGGTTTTGTTCCTGGGACGTAACTACTACACTGCTAGGAAAAAAAAAAAAAAAAACAAAAAACAACAAAAAAACCCCAAAACTTCTTCAAAATAAAGACTTGCTCTTCGATACATGCTGACTGTCGCACAAGCGACACACTGCAGCATCCCCAAGGGTCACAAGATGGCAGGATTACACTGCCACTGAAAACATCCCCCCCCCCCCAGCTCTGCCCTGGGGAATCCACATACAGCAACGCCAGGAGTCCTCCCAAAGCGCTGCCCACACCGTGCTACACTCAGGTTCCTGAAGGGTAAGAGTCAACTGGAAAGCCAGCTTGTTTTTTCCCCCTCCCTAGTGTTATTTACTAACACTTCTGCTAAGGTTTCCCCCTTTTTAAACATCCACTCTGCTGTCCTTGATGTCTAGCATGACACAGACCCTCGGGCAACACCGTAGCTCAGTTGTGTCTAACAGCATGCTTGTCTTCAATTTGGGGGAAGAAAGGGCAACCCAGACCACCCACCCTTAAGAGCTGTGGATTTCTGCTGTTCCCTACAGTTCATGGAATTGTTGGTAGCTATTGGACACAAGCTAATTTTACAGTAGTCAGCCCAGGTGGCCCTGCTCTAAGGATTCAATATAGATTGCAGAAACCCATCCACGACTCAGCGTAGCCATGCACACTGTGAGCCCACACCAAACCCCACTCCCCTGTTAGCTGGACAGCACTACTTTGAAGGAAAAGGAAAATATCCTCCATTAAAGGGGCGATATTTTGCTTTTTGCCAAGCCCAAAGTGCTTTGAACTAAGATGAAATTCGAATTCAAACCAAACCAGCGTCTCAAACCACCTCTTCTGAGGGGGAAAAGGGAAATGAGACTTTTCCCTTCAAATAGCTAAAGCTGTTTGGTTGTCTTGGCTGCTGCTTGTGAAACCACAGTACACATGATTTTGTTCCAGTAGGTAGCAAACCTACAGCAAACTATGAACTTCATAAAGGGTTTCCCAATTTCCAAGCATATATCCTAAATATCTTTTACCACCCTATAACCCTAAAAAACATCATACCTGTACTTTTTTCTGATTTTGCTCTGTTTCAAAAAAAAAAAAAAAAAAGGTGCCGTGTGATGAACAGTGGAAGAAGAGGGAGCTGACGAGACATCTGATGTGTAACGCCATCCTGAAGTGGGAAGGAAAACCTATTCAGCATCTGGGAAGGATACAGTATTTGACCATGGTGCAAGTGGCTAGTGGCTGCATGGGGGTAATATACACTGTGTACCACTCTGACATGTGGGGGGCTTTAAGAAGACTGGAACCAGTGAAAGTTTAGGTTCACATAGAACTGATGCTTAAAGAGAAAAAAAAAAAAAAAAAAAAAAGGCTAATGATGTCAAAGTCCCACGGTATTAAAGAGACAAAAGGAAATGCAGTTGTATTTCTGAAAGCTGCTTCTGACAATGTGTCCAAACACAGCTGCCCTCAACTTCCAAGGGAGTACAGCCAGGAGGGATAGCCCACCCCTTTCTAATCACACAGCAAGATCAAGGTTTTCTAAACATTTCCTTGCAGATGTGTGCCTGACATTCTAAAAAAACCCTCACTGCTTTGTGATATCCTATCAGCTTTCTAAACAATGAATAACCAACCTGAATAAGAAATACAAAGAATAGTATCCATGGCTGGCACAGCAGCAACGGGGCACAGCAGCCAGTTCTGAGTTTTGGTGTATTGTCATAGTCATTAAACTTCATTTTCTGCCTTTGACTGAGACAGATCCACCAAGTGGAAGTTATTGAATGTTTTTGCTGTCTCTAAGATGCCTCTTTTCCACAGGACTCTGAGGAAAGACTGCTGATCCTGTTTCCAGAAGATCTGCTTTTCCTCTCTGTGGATAAGGACGGAACTGCAATCACATACAAGGTAACAGAGGAAATATGGGAAATAAACGGTCAAATAACTGAAGAACTAAAAGGAGCTGGAGCTAGTGAGCAGCATTGGGTGATGAAAATGTCTGAATAGCACGGAGAAAAGTGAGGAGCCGCAGGAAAAGCATCTTTTTTCTTTTCTGCTTTGAAGGGAAAACTCCCCCTAACTGGAATCCAGGCAAAGGAGAAATCTGCTATGCTGGGGAGGTTACAGTTTGAAATTACAGGTATGTGATTGAAAAAGAAAGATGAGAGCTCTGAAACACAGGAGGTTCTGTCTGAACATAGGGATCCAGTTTTTTTCTGGGAGGGTGGCTGAGCACAGGGACAGGTTGCTCAAAGAGGCTGGGGAGTCTCCAGCCTTGGGGATATCAAAAGCCATCTGGACATGGCCTTGGGCAACCAGCTCTGGAGGGCTGGACCTTCCAGCCTCAACCATTCTGTGAGTCTAATGAGAAACTGAGCAACACCAGCCCTCGGGCTCGCCTCGAGGATGGGTTACCTGGTGAAGTCATCTTCCCACGAGGGCCAGTCCCTGTGACTTTCCTTGCCATAGGCGAATAAACTGTGTCATGGCAAACTTTGCACACTTTTCCATCCCCAAACTGTTCCCTGCTAATGTGTTGCAGGAAGCCTGACAGAACCAATCCTTATCACCTGTTCCACAGCAGAGGATTATGAAAAATGCCTCTTCTACCTACAGAAGGTATTTTTCAGAGAACATTACTGCAGCAATATCTCTTTTCAAGCCTGGGATTTTCCCAGCCATAGATCCATCTAAAATGTATCATGCTCCCAGCTTTTCTTCTCCTTTTCACCTGAGTAGGGAGTCCTCAAACCTTCTTCAAGCCTTTCTCCTGATAAGATTCATCCATTTGGCCAGTAAAATATCAGTGGGTATTTAAAAAGAGAAAACACTCTCAGCAGGGGTTGAATTTAGGTCCTTTTAGGCAAAACAGCTACCTACTCTAGCAGTGAAAGCCTGATACCTAAACACCCAACTTGCACTGATTTCAGTGGAAATTACATACTGAAATAAGCAGAACTACCGAGGGGAGGAGGCAAGCCACTGAACTCTATTTCCTGACGATAGACAGACACACTATGTCACAATACCTCCTAAAACACTCATGATAGCACTACCAGCTTATGAGCTGCTTCCCAGGAAGTTATACCCATGTAACAGGAGTTAGTTTTAAGTAGGTCCTTCAAAATAGAACCTTATCTAGGTTCTAGTTTCCAGAGTCAATTGTTTTTTGTTGGCCAGCACATACAGCACACCCTACACAGTGGATAACGCTATCTGGGCTCAGAGGAGAGAAAGGTGAACCAGCAGTGGATGTTTTAAATGCAGAAGAGATGTTGGGCTCTGTGTATTTATTAATCAATATGGCTATTCTACAGTGAGCATGGCTATGTTTATCTAGTGTGGAAATTCTTGGCAGAGTTAGGATATTCACATGCTGAAAATATGTTCCAGCCAGAGAAAATCCTTGATCCTCCGACTCTTCAGCCACCACCAATCATCCCTAAGAAATCTCGGCGGTATCGGTAGGACATTAGCATACAGTGACAAGAAGGTACGTTGAATACAATCCCAACAGAAAGTGAAGAAGCTGAAGAATGAGTAAGAATAGACTGGAAATTGGAAACCAATATTCTTTCAGACCGAGAGGTGAACAAGGGTCTGCACACAAGCTGTTCTCCACTGGCTGCTGTTCTGAATGGGCCACTGCAATCAATGGAAGATCTTGTTATTCTGACCTCAGCTGTACATATGCCTCAAGGAGAAATCTTTCTCAGTTTTCTTACTATATTTATTGCCTGATTCTTATCAGAAACATTGTAAAATGCTGTGTAAATGCTACAAAATAAACCCCGTTTACCTCAACCTAAACTATGCACAGAAAGCAGCATTCAGATAACTGTTGGTTTGGAAAGCCATTGCCTTCCTTTGAAATGGCAGGCACAATGCGATTCTTGATGGTGAACAGTCTCTTTTCTACAGTTTTTCTTCCCTGCCCAAATCAAGAAGAAATGTTAATCCTAGAAGTTTTCACAAACCAAAAATTGTTTCCCCAAATACTCATTGCTGACTTCTACCCTCCAAGAAGAACAACCCAAAAACCTCCAGGCTGAATCAAATCTATTCATTTTGATGATTTCAAAATACCTCATTTGGATTTTGAACACCTTAAGAATTTTTTCTCCACTCTACTTATATGTAGCACTGAAAAGGAAGCATTGCTACAAACCAAAACAGCCAAGCATTTAATTTCAAACAGAAGTTCTCAGTTACTTGCAGGTTAATCATCCAGGTCGTATAGCTTGGATGTCCTTGTATATCCATGGTAAAGCTGGTCACCTGAACAAGCTTTGTGTGGTCCCATGGTCCCTGTTCTATCCCAATTTTCCTTTATGCAGCCTACACTGGCCACATGTAAATGAAGAAAACAGCTGCATATACTGCAAAAAAAAAATTTCAACAATATTAGAAGAAAAGAAAAAAATCTAACAAAGGTACACCCACAAGCACCATAAATTATGAGTCTCTTTTCCTGATGCTTTTAAGAACTGAACACCTCTGCTAGGTTGGGCTGAAACTAGGCAATAAATTGAAAAGTTATGTGGAAAAACAGGTGTGTAATCACACAATTGCTTGATTTCCCTTTCCTTGGGAAAGAAAACCAAAAAAATTAAGGACAGGAAGTCCCGTGAAAATATTGTTTCATCTTCTTTAGTTTCAAAACACTACTAATTTGCAGGAAACATGAACAGACGTGGTAGCATAACAAAACACTGCCTGCACATACCCTTAGTTGGTTTCTGTTTGAGCAAAACCTCGAGTACGAGAAAAGCCATTTTTATACCTCAGGCATTTCTCTTATCCTGTTACTTTTTCACTCTTTTTTGCAGCTAAAAGATGAAGAAATCCCCAGAGCTCACTGGGGCCCCAAACACCTATAATCATTATTTATGCATGTAAGTAAATAACTATATAAAAGGGTATCACCTTATTCTCCTAACTGCTACCCTGCATTTCCTAAAGTGTGTGGGAAGGTCTTTATCTGATTATGAACAGCAAGCCACTTCTAATAATCAAACATTGTTTTAAACAAAGTTTAAAACTTTAACAGTGTGAAGTTTCTTAAACATTTACACATAGGAAAATGTGAAGAACTGTAGAACCAGAAGAATTTTTTTATTCAAACTTTTGGAGAAAGTGCACAAAAACAAAGATGGAAAGGTAACTTCTCTCCTCTGCTAGGTGCCACTTCCCTGCCCTGAAACTTTGCCATCATACTTTTTTCATTTTAGAAGTCAAAATTTGGGAATACACATGCAGATTAGAAGCACAAAACGCTAAATGGTAACACTAGATCTGGCATCAGGAAAATAATAAACATTACTCGGAGAAAAGCTGCTAAATTTGGTTCTAACTTCTGAGCCAGGTCACTGGAAGATCCCAGAACTCAGAGCAATTGGAGGTTTTCCTCCTGAAGGCCAGTTTCAATTCTAGATGTCAGCCACTTCCTCTTTTTCTGGAGGCAAGGAAGCCTCAGGCACAGCTAAGCGATGTCAGCTTCTAAGAAATCACAAAATTAGTAGCTTCTTAAAATTTGTCAGTGGTGTTCCTTTCTAAGTATTATTAAAGCATGTCTGCTAAAAAAGCTGACTTAAGACAGTGAGAGATTTCGCTGACCGGGTCTGAGACACACAACACCTGCTGGCAGCTTGTGAAGCTGCCTCAAGTAGAGCAGAAAGCAGGATGAAAAGGCACGCTTTTCAGTAGGTAAGAGGCTTCTTCCACCTCTGTTGTATAAACAGAATTGTTCCAGAAATTCCTTAGTTAAGTGCTATCTGCTGTTCAGAAGATCACTATTCCGTGGGGGTACGGGATTGTGCACAGCTGATCCTGGGGCCACCCAGCAGCGTCGGCCTCAACACCGGCTGCTTCACTTGCTCGGGCTCAGATGAAGCAGAAGTCCCTGTGTCAGCACAAGGCAAGTGCCATGATCAAAGCAAATGTGAATAACTCAAAAGGTGTAGGCTAGGCTTTAGGGAATAGGAAAGAGGCATGTCTGGGGTGGCTTTCCCCAGTATATTCTTCCCACTCTTGGTGGTCTTTGGTTTAGAGACGTTCTCAGCCAGAAACCAGAGCTCTTAAAAATGTCGTCCTGATGTTTATCACCTTTCATTGCTTAGGTACTCAGAAAAAAATTAAATGATACTTTACTCACAGTCATTAGTAATTCAGCTGCTTTGTATTTGATTTCCTTTAGATCTCATGGTTGAATGCCAACTGGTTCTGTTCATTTATTGTTATTTATTCTATTTTACAGTTCAGCTTAAAATAGATGCCTCTGAAAAAAAAACCAACAAACCCATATTAATCATATTTAATATTTATAAACCCCCTTCTGACTGTGACTGGAACATGAAACTTCGCAGGAGCTAATTGCTTCAGCTTTTAGGTGCTGTTCCACTCTTTCATGCTAGAGCATTTAATAACTTGATAGTCTCTGTTAGCCTATGGATCCCTTCTAGAGCTTCACAGCCTTGGCTTTAATTTCTACCGTTAGTTTTGCATATGGCTTCTAGAAGTGGCTAAGTTTGGAATACGTTTACACGATCAGGAAATTTCTTTCTGGAGCCTTAGTTGAGGCCTGTCACAGCTGGTAAAATGTCAAATTAATGACCATATCTGAAAAGGAAAGCTTAGAGTCAACCAAATTTAATGTATCAACAAGTATCTCACAATCGCTATGAACTGAAGTTCTTTGGCTAAACAGAGAGAGTTCAGAGTTACAGTAACAATAGAACAGATTTTTGTCAAAGAGGATGGTGGTAGTGACTGCCACGTATTCTGTAAGCATGATGCTCAGGGCAGGTATGGAAATTTAAGGAAGACTATCTTAAAGAAGAAGAGCTACATCATTTGTATTCACAGCAGAGAAAACTGAAAAAAATCCTCCCTGTGGTTTCCATATATGGTACAGGAATTCTGATCTAATTTATACAGTTAATTTTGACAAGGTCTGTACATCAGAAGAAAGCCCAATTTGTGTTGGCTCCAGCTTAGGCTCTCTTAGCCTCACTTAACCTCTTAGATCACTTAGCCTCTAGAAACTTTGGGATATTTTATTTTCTCTTTTGAAAAGGGATTCAAGCAAAAAAAAAAAAAATTGTTACAGACATTTAGTTGGATGTAAATGATTTGAGGGAGAAGACTTTTTTAACCTACAGTCCATATACAGAGACCAAGCTGAAGTTTAAATCAGAACTTGAAAAACCCCATAAAGTCTGGGATTTGAGATGACAATGCAGTCGTGATCTGATTCAAATATTGCAGTAATTGCACACTGATAAAATAAAGCTATTGTTCTGTCTGAAAGAAAACTCAAATACAGTGTTTTCTTACAAGCTCACTGTTCTGAGCCAATAGCTTTCATTTCCTTTGATGCAAAGAACAGCTCTTTTACTGAAATTCTCCAGGGCTTAAATGATTCACACTTTGGGTTTTTCCCTCTGAATTGGAGCTGTAAGAAGTCAGGAAATTGGTTGCTTTTCCCATCAATAGGCAGCTATAAAGTCAGGTGGTTAGGTAAGCAGGAAGTGGGACTGTTCTTCAAGGTAGGCATACAGAAACCCAAAAGGCCACTGTGCAAATTTCCAATGAATAATATGGCTCTGCTCATAGTGTTTCAGTATTAACTGGCAGCAGTGTTGGCTGTTCAACACCCACAGCCCAGAAAGCCTTGTACACCTCACCAAGATTTGCTGCATGTCGCCAGAGGCACAGACTTCCACTACACACTCGAATCTTTCATTCCTCAAACAGTAAGCTCTGTTGAATTTTTTTGCCCAAAACGTTGCTGCTTTTCTGCCATTGACAGGAACGGAAAAAACTGTCAGCCACAGTTTCCTGCTATTTTGGTAGTGGGTAGCTGACAAGCTGGTTTAGCCACAAACCAGGAAACGTTAAGCCACTTGCTTAAAAAGGGAAAAAAGTGCAAGTGCACCAATCCAGAATTCAACGACAGAAGAATTTGGTTGGGGGTACAGAGCCAGAGTTCTGTAAGAGTGGGGAAGCGAACTGGGAAAGTAAAACTAAGTGCACTCAAGAAGATTGGGACAACCTAAAGAATAAAACCCTACCTTTCCAATTTGCTTAATTATATCACATAGCCACTTCATTCAATTTTCAAGTTTATTTTACCTTTACAAAAGGTTACAATCAGAAATCTTGTTGAAAACATTAAAAAACCAAGAAGGGTCAATATAGAGCCAAGAATAAACATGGCCAACTTAGAAGGAGCAGTGAGAAGTGTCTTTACTAGCCAGTGTTTAGACTTCTGAGTATATTAAACCCCAAAGAGAAACTGCTTACAAGGCAGAGAGAGTCTTACACTTTAAAGAAGTTATCCGATTTAATCCAATCCAGCACTTTCACCTTTCATTGGCTGAATCTCCAGTTCACCTCAATTAAGAATCTGCACATTTCACAAAGCAATGGAGGAAAACTCACCTTTTTTAAGAGAATTTCACACAAGGGTCCCTATGGGAAAAATTATCAGTAACACGAGGATTAACAGTAAGAGAATCAAAGAAGGCAAAAATACATTGAAAGTACTAATTACATCTCACAACATCTTCTTAGGGTTGAGAAGTATCACTGTCCCACTTACATGAAGGGGAAGCTAAGGTATAGGGACATCAGTTACAGTAAACACAATAACAGAGAAGCTAGAAGATTAAAACTAGGACTACAGAGGAATACATTATAGTGAATAACCCTTTGCATTTCATTTTCCCTTACAATTATTTCACCCAGTTACAAGATTATATAATGCACAAGAAAAAAAAAAAAAAGGCAAAAAAGACAGGATAACCCCTCTTGACATAATCACTGAAGAAATGTTCAGCAATAAAACCATGGCTATGAATAATAAAATTAATCCTTCGGTTCTATTCAAGCTTGCCAAGACCTCCTCCAGAGAGGCTTTAAGAAAGACCAACTGGAAAGAGCTTAGAGGGTGAGACTAAGAGGTCTAGAAACCACAACCTGTGAAGCAGGATAAGAGAGAGCCTAGAGAAACCAAGCAGGGATGATAGCTTATGAATGCTTAAAAAGATGCGGAAGAGTCGATTCCTCCTCATAGTCATAATGGACAATATAAATTTTAACTAACAAAATCTCTCTCCTTCTCTGACTTTAAATCAGTCACTGGACTGGATTGCCTAGAGAGGTCATGGAGTCACTTCAATGAAAGTCTAACAGTAGATCATTATCCAGTCTCGCCAAGCCTACCTGGGAGCACAGACTATGTGACTGGCTTACCAAGGCAATAACCTGTCCCACTCCTCAGGATTCTCTGTTCAAGTGCTTTTGCAACACACGTCTGTGGAGGCAATAACTTCTGCTCTGCAGGTATTGTAATTTCACAGAGCCCTACTGAAAACAGCATGTCATTCAGACTTGGAATAATCCCCTCTGAGTGTTTAGTAAGGTGATTAACAGAAATTTCATTATTCTGTTAGGATTTAATTTAGAAGCCCTGTACTGTTTATATTATCTGTAAGAAAACGTGAGGCAGTTGATGTAATGGCTGTACTGTGAGATATTTATAACATTTCATGTGAAGCCTGAACCAAAACTCATTTTTGCCCAGAGCTGATTTGGTCCTAAAAGAATCTACTCCAAGCAGCTTTCACCAGAAGGCCAAACCAGAGGCATCCAGAGCTTTGAAATTATTATTACAGTCACATAACACAAAAATAATTATACAAAAAAGACGTGCGAGTTTTAACTAGTTGAAGCCACAGGCTAGATTCTTATTTGAAATCAGTGTCAATTCACAGAAAGCAACCAACTCCAGATGAAACCCTGCCGCTTTAAATTCAGGCAAAACACAATTCTAGCCATGTTAGAGCTCTATGAAACTGGAGGAGCACTAATCTGACATGAAAAAACCCCTCCATGGTACAATTCAGTACAGGGAACAATTGAGCAATGTACAATTTCAGTAAGGGGAACATCTCTCAGCTGATGATCAAGTCACTGGAGCTATGCTGGTATACACCAGCAAACTTTCTCAGGTGGGGGGAAAAAAAAAAAAAATCAAGAACAAATGTTGGGCTTTTCTCTGTTTTCCACTGTCTTTTCCTACTCTGTGAACTACGTGAGAAGAGAGCATTAAGCTGAATGTCTTTCTCTAGACAGCAGTGATCCTCATTTCAGCCTTTCAGAAGACTCCCTGTTGTAATCCAGCATTCCAGTACCAAGGATTGCTGAGTTATAGAAGAGAAGGAGAATGAGTGTTAGTCCCTTCTCCCCCTAGTTTCCCTGGAGGGGATGAGGGGATCACAGAACTTGCACAGAAAAATCTCTGCAAGCACCGATGTGGCCATGGTGGTCTCATACCTCTGTGCTCCCGGACTAACCACCACCTCCTGCTGGGGCTGGAGAGGAGAGTATTTAACGGTTTGAGAGTAACAGCCCTTCACTGCATAACAAGGAGAACAATTTGGTAGGAGTGAAGAGCACTGTCTGCTTGGAGAAGAGTAGTAGGGATGGCTGCTAGACACACTGCCTCATTCCCTTAGGATGAGCATCAGAACACACCTTGGAAATAGGGATGGCCTGTGAAAGCTGAGAGTGCCCTGTGGTGCTACTTATGTCCTGTAGTGCTGAAGGGATTGACGGTGGGACACCGGCCTTCTGCACACCTACCAATCTGTGGGAGCACCACAGAGACACGTGCAGAAGATTGCAAAGGGGAACAAGGACAAGAAGGGTCCCTGGTCCCAAACAAAGTTGAAAAGAGCATCAATAAAATAAAAACAACAACAACCCAGGAAACTTGCAATAATGCAGTGCAGCTGAACTGAATGTCAGCCCCACTTAGCAGTTCTTCTGTTTCTAAATATTCGGTTTGTTGAGAAGAAATGAAGCAAAACTGCCCCCAAAATCCATTCCTTATTGCTATGTACATAATGATGCTTTATGTGCCCAGCTCCTCCTCCTTTTTTTTTTTTTTTTTTTGAAAAGCTCAGCTCCCCATTCTCACAGCACACTGCAATTTATCTGTGTTCATTGTAGACTCTGAGGGTGGAAATAGCAAGGCTTTTCTTCTGGTGTTTTGTCTCCATGTTCTTCTTCTGGAAACTGGCAGCTGTAAGTCTCTTCTCTCTGGTGTGACAGTTGTGCCACCGGCAGCCTAGGGAAGTTATGTTCCAGATCTGCAGTGAGAACAAGCAAAAGCACTGCACATACAAGAGGTCTTCACACGTGTCAGGTAGTTGCCCGTTAAATTTACCAATACAGCCTCTCTCTGAGGAAAGGACAACAACACAGGCGATGCACTGCATCTCAGTGAAACTACATAACCCGCCCAAAATCACAGAGTAAATCCATATTCATTTGATTTATTCAACTTAATTTATTCCATTCTGACTCTGGATCAAAGGACACACTGTTCGCCGCTGAAAAGCCACACAGAGGCTCACAAAGGTGCACTTACCATCAGCTGTGTGGTATTTTTCTTTCTTCAGTGACCATATGCAGAAATGCAAGAAGAAGGTCAGCAAGATGAGAACAAATACAGCCACTGCAGTAAGGATGGCCAGGATGGTGGTATATAGAGAGTCATTTCTAACAGGAGCTGCAATTAAATATATTTAATAAAGATTAAGAAACCATGTGCCCAGACTGTTGTTAAAGAAAAGGCTTTTCTTCTAAGGAAATTTGGAGATTAATTTCATCTTTCTTTGGAAAATAATTTTCCAAGGAAAAAAGACCAGTACAGGTATTAACAATAAAACTGAGATGTTCCAAGTCAAGGATGCAATAGATCAGTGCCTGTGGTAAGAAGTATTCATGCAAAAAAAAAACCCAAAACAAACCACATGCCTGATCTCTTCATTGTTCAATGTCTCTCTCTCTTGCAGCTACCCCTTGTTTGATCTACTCTGATTTGGTTTTTTTGGGGGGTATTTGGTTTCAACGTTTCCCTGAATAGAACTATGGCAAGCCAGATTTTCACACTTTCATCTGCCATATGGAAGTTAAAAGTAGCACCTTTTTCAATTTGTCTCAGTAGAACTAACAATTTCTCTGAATGAAGGGCCCAGACCTGAAAGGCACCAATTCATTGTGGGAACAAGGGGAAAGGCAGGAGCAGTGCAGCTTGCTGTCTTCAGGATACTCAATACCTGCAAAGCCTGTACCCACCTATTTCTATCTTAATTTAATCCATGATAAGACATGAGATTTCAATTCTGGGTGTTGTGGACTCAGCCAAGACTTGTAAAGGAACTGGATGACAAACTAAATGATTGTCTTCCTACGAAAATCTAGCAAAACAGCAAGAGCAGTTCAATGGAAAACTCTGATAATTTGCCAAATAAGCGTGCTCTACCCAAGGACAACTGTTGGGCTTTTCTCCACCTTTACTACTGACAGTGCTTTAATGGTAGAATCTTTGCCCAGGTCAATAATTCTACCTATATTAATATTGCAAGAAACACAAGAGCAATTTTCAAAGCAAGTTTTCATGATAGCAAGCTCTGGATGATAACTATGCAGCATGTCACCAACTGAAGAAGTGTAGAGAAAAGTCACAGGCTCAGAGAAACAACCATTGTGAGAAGGTACCTTGCTCCAAATCTTTAGCAGGGAAACCACATATTGCATCATGTGTACTGTTGCCTCGCTTGACTGTTATAAACCCAGAACTTTCACAACTAAAAGAAGAATAAGAGTCACATTTAGAATGTCCCTGCCTTTCCCTTCATTCCTCTCCCACGTTTCTCTTGGCTCCCCTTCTTCCTTCCCTCCACCCTTTCCACAACTTGTTTCCTTCTTTTCCTCTTTATAGCAGTGCACGTGAAGTTATGGCTGTTCCCAGCAGGATAACACTACATCACAATTGTTTATGTGCACATTTTTTTTAGTCTCTGTTTCAAGTGATGTCCATGTTTGGAATAATTTTGCGTCAGTTTGAGCTGGACTTGGAAGCAAGTTGAATACACTGCAGTTTGTCTTAAGTTCTGCTTTGAGACTGACTATTTATAAAGCCAAATATAAAGCCATATATTGCTGAATTTAAAAAACTCATCATTTAATCTCATTGGTGGTCTCATCTTTGATTCAATTTTATTTTCTAATTTAAGTATTAATCGTTTGACAATTTTATTATGCATATTTCAAAGAAGGAAAGTATCAATAAATACATACTCAGTCCAGTTACGGCACCAGCCATTCACAACATCAGAATAGGTTCCTGTCTCACATGGTTTACATTTGAATGTGAAGTCAAAAATGCCTACAAGAAAAGAGAATGTGCATTATTAGTGGTCAGTGCCTTTACTGAAAGGTGGGGATACAACAGATCAGAGCACAGCGCCATTCCCTCCACACTCTTTCTGCATTATGAGTCACCCCCCTGGCAAAACACATAAGCAGTTCTTGCCACTTTTGCATTTTGGGAAATGTATGGGCAGACCCCTGACAGAAGAGATACAGAATAGTCTGATCTGACAGCAGAGGGTGTAAAGTTAAGAAGCAACACAGATAAACAGTCTTCTACAGAGAGCAGTAGCAGCTTGGAAGAAAAGTAATATTGAAAGTCCTAGCATGAAAGTGAAATTCTCAAATTTAGGAAGGGAAGAGTTATAAAATAGGGAAGAGAGGGTTTTAGTCACAGAAGCCACAATATAAATGCCATTTCTCTCTGCATCACAAGCCTTCACAAAAGCAGGTTATAATAAGTGAAGGAAACTGCTGCTCAGCCAGCCATTTATATTGAACTAGAGTAATTTGCATTTCTTTAGTTACCAAGCTTAACCAGCTCCTCGCCCTCTGCACAGTCAGGCAGTTTTTCGCAGTACTGACATTCACCATCACTACAGCTGTACCCCTGACGACACCTGCAGTCATGGTCCTCCGTAGTCAGACAGACACTCACGTCTCCTGTCAAAAAGAAAGAAGTTAGACTTGCCTTTATCAGAGGCCAGAAATTAACTTAACCATTAGTCTTACTGGCTGACACAGGTGAAATAGTTCCTTCCTGTGCTGTGGTGGAAAATATGGACACCAGAAAGATGTCACTCCCAAGCATACTGGATAAAGTTTAAAGTGCTCAAATTCAGCACCACTCAGATTTTTACAGCACAGTTATCTGAGCATGACTTACCACTGTAACCTTTCTCTCTTATCTGGAGTATCAGTGTAGGCTGTGGTAGACAGAAGTAAGGCAGCAGGTTTGCTTTACTACATTGCGCAGATTTAGACACTGTGGTGTGAAGAGGGCATTGCCAGCGCCCCAGAGAAGCACTACACATTAATTAGCCATCCAGTCAGCTCTCAGGACGCTGCCAGAGCTCTTCTCATTAGGCTCAGCCATGTTAGAGGAGGGATGCCAAAAAGATCCTTGGCCAGTGAAGCCAGAGCTCCTTCTCTGTGTCCTTCCTAGCAACAGCAGCTGCTTCCTACACTCTGTTGGCATAAGTGGGTCTAAATCTATGCCATAAACCCAGGACCATTCCTGTCCTCTGTCCTTCTATTTTTAGAGGAGTTCTGTTGTGAACTTTGCTTGCACTCAAAAAATATCATCCCTAATTCTGAGAGGTTCCTGGGTTCACAAAAGCAAAGGATTGATCACACTGATCCCATCAGTAAACAGTATCAAGCAGTCCTTCAGGCAGCTGGAGACCGGCTAGAGGAAAAGTGCTGTCCAACCAGGAAACTGTAAAACCTTAAAGAAATAAGGGAAATACTGGCTAGTTCAATAGTGTGCTTAAAAACCCACAGTGAGTAGCAAAGATCAAGCAAAGATTATTTCCTGAGATTGGTGATGGAACATACAGGGCCACCAGAAACTGCCCACATCTTCCTCTGCCCACCGGCTTCCTCTTACCGGCCTTCAAAACTTAATGAATCCTGGCAGCAAAAACGACACAGCTTGGGGATGCTTCTTTCTGTGTATTACTAGTGGGTGATTCTGGAGTTGATCCCACCAAGCAATGACTCTCCTACCTCATGATGAATAACTTCATCTCAGTGGGAAGGGAAATACCCTGGGGCGTCCACACTGCTGAGGAGCTCTTCACCTATTTATTGCTCATTCCCACAAATGCCATGTGTCCACTCACTCCTTCCACGGGGAACTCAGTGTTCTTCTTGTCAGTTGAGGCAGATATATTCAAGCTACTAATAAGTGGGAGGCTGACTCCTACCTAGGCACCGAAAATGTAAATTTTCAGCTAATCTTGTTGCTAACCTGCAGGACAACAGCCCTACCATACTAGCTAGACAAGGCTGCCAGCAACCCTGTTCGGGACAAACAGAAAAGAAAGGTGCATTCCTTGCTGTAGGTCGTAGAAACAGCTTTGTGTTCCCTACTGTTCAGCTCTGGCTACTGTTATGGACAGCACTGTTAGAAAGAATAGTATGATTGTTCCTGGGACCATGGAAGAGGCCATCTGAATCACCTGTTCTGTCCTTCAGCCTAACAGGCACAGCAATGTCACCCACTAAGTCCTGCAGCGAGCCTGCTCCACCTCTAGTGCCTTAATTTGACTTAAAATTACGGGCAAGTGAGAATCCATTACCATCTCATCACCATCCTAAGATCAGGCAAGGATACAGGTTAGAACAGGCTGTTGAAACTAATGATCACCTGAGACCTTGTCTGTGCATTTACTTCTGGGACAAGCACAGGTCGGTGGGATGGACGGACACGGGACGGTGGGATGCTTCCTACTCCTTAGGACCACAAATTGCAAGGGACAGCCTTACAGAGAGCATCCCTCTCTGTATTCCCTCCACAGTCTGAATGGCACAGACAAACTTTGAAACCATGTTTGAATGGAACAAGGGCTCAGAATCAGTGTTAAGTGAACACCTCCCTTACACCTCCCTTCCATGTGAGCATGACCAACCTACAGAAACTTAACTTTCCCTTTCCCACTACAGAATAACAAGTATAAGCACGTAAAAAACCTGAAACATGAGTTCGCTCTGAAGTTTACAGCTAAGGCACATCATGAATTTAGTGGGCAGGAAGGAAGCCCTTGCCGTTTTGTTTTGCATATTGTTGCTCAAGATCCATTTACATACATACACACACACACGCCTGTTCCCCACACTTGATTACCCTGGTTGACATAAAACAATATTGACAAACAGAAAGCAGACAGACACATCATTCCCTTACCTGTGTTTGAGCTGCATTTGGGGCAACATTTCTTTTCATCTTTACTGATTATTCTCAGTTCACCATCCTGGCACTGGTTTGCCCAAGTCTGCTGTGTCCATTGCCATAGGCACACCACCAGCAGCAAGGAAGCTCGAATCTTGAGGTGACCAACTTTACTTGTCCGTCCAGTCATGTCTTGAGCTATACAACCCAAAAGCACACTAGGGTGGGCTTGTGTCAGGACCTTCAAAAGTACTCTTCCCCCCGATACTGGGGGAAAGCACTGTGCTTTTTGTGGCCGCACTCTTCCTGTTTCTTTAGGGGCGGGGAAAAGATTTTGTTTGACATCATCAAATTCTTAAAAAAGCAGGGCCAAGCAACCCTGCACCAGTGACTCCATTGAGAGAGCAGCAGGTTAAGAGCAAGATGTAGCATCACATAATTTGATTTTCAAAGGATTTTGCAAGTTGATATACAATTAAAAATGAATGCAAATTAAATTATTGTGTGAACTTCAGCACTCTCAGGCTACTTCATTCTGACTTAGAGTTCCTGATGAGTTTAGAAGCCTTCAAGGATTTAACTATCAGATTGCAATGTAAAGTCCATCCATCCACTCTTTTTGATTCTTATTCTGTTAATTGTTTTCAATTTCCTTCACTCTGGACCAGGAGACTCTTGAATTATTTTCCAGAGCCAATGTCACTCCATATGGATACCATGAAACCATGAGAAAGAATACTGTCTTCCCCACAGGCTGCAAGATCAGCCCTGGGACCAACACTGAAAATAGCTGCAATGGGCTCTTTAGAGACACATAGAGCCCCTCTGACCCCCACCCCCCTGGGATTTAGGTAACAAAATACAGCTGCTCAGCAAAATTGTACACAGGCCCAGACATGCTGCCTGTAATCATCACCTGCTGCTGGGTTTCAATTCCTAAATGTCTGGCCTTATACAAAGGCATATGCAAACTTCCATCTCTGCTGTATGTGCAGACAGCTTGCTTGCTTCCCCCCACCTCTATTTCCACCGTACCCTAGGGTTTGCTTCTATCCCTGTAGCTTGCGGTTACTTTTATGTGTGCACAGCGAAGACGGTATTTAAAATCCAATCTCATTCTCAACTGAACAGATGAATTCTGATGCAGAAACAATTTTTAACGGGTTCTTTTCCACACTGCGTGTGACAAAAAATAGGTCAAGGCAAGAGAGAGTCAGATCTGTGAAGAGATGAGCGTCTCCAGAAAATGGCATGCCTACAGCTTTTGACACTTGCCCTGTTAATTCCTTAGTTTAATACACAGCCAGTCAAGACTGAATAAACTTCTCACACAGACACCACCACTCTGCCTTCAGCTTGTTCTATACCTTCTTCCTGAAGATTCATCTATGGATCTCAAAAAGTAGGTCAGTCAACACACTCTTCATAGAATCACAGACTGGTTTGGGTTGGAAGGGACCTTAAAAATCATCCAGTTTCAACCCCCCTGCCACGGGCAGGGACACCTTCCACTAGCCCAGGTTGCCCAAAGCCCCGTCCAACCTGGCCTTGAACCCTTCCAGGGAGGGGGCAGCCACAGCTTCTCTGGGCAACCTGTGCCAGGGCCGCACCACCCTCACAGGGAAGAATTTCTTCCTTACATCTAATCTAAATCTACCCTCTTTAAAACCATGACCCCTTGTCCTATCCCTACCCCCCTGATCAAGAGTCCCTCCCACCTTTCCTGTAGCCCCTTTAAGTCCTGAGGCTGCTCTAAGGTCTCCCCAGAGCCTTCTCTTCTCCAGCTGAACCCCCCCAACTCTCTCAGCCTGTCCTCACAGGGGGATGCTCCAGCCCCCCGAGCATGTTCTTGGCCTCCTCTGGCCCCACTCGAGCAGGTCCATGTCCTTCTGATGTTGGTGCCCCCAGAGCGGGACCCAGCACTGCAGGGGGATCTCACATGAGCAGAGCAGAGGGGGATAATCCCCCCCTCGCCCTGCTGCCTACACTGCTCTGGATGCAGCCCAGCACACGGGTGGCTTTCTGGGCTGTGAGCGCACGTTGCTGGCTCACAGTCCGTTTTTCACCCACTAACACCCCCAAGTCCTTCTCCTCAGGGCTGCTCTCCAGCCACTCCTCGCCCAGCCTGGATTTGTGCTTGGGATTGCCCTGACCCATGGGCAGGACCTTGCCCTTGGCCTTGTTGAACTCCATGAGGTTGGCACATCCCCCTTCTCCAGCCTGCCCAGGTCCCTCTGGATGCCATCCCTTCCCTCCAGCGTGTCACCGCACCACACAGCTCGGTGTCAGTGGGGAACTTGCTGAGGGTGCGCTTGATCACCCTGTCCATGACCCCAACAAAGATGTTAAACAGTGCTGGTCCCAACCCCGACCCCCGAGGACGCCGCTTGTCACTGCTCTGCACTTAGTCTTTGGTCTGTTCAGGGATCTACCTGTGTTCCTGTCATGGGTTGGAAACAATCAGGTTTGGAATGGTTTTAAAAATGTGCGCTGCAACACTGCTTGTACTCTTATATGTGCTAGGTGAAACCTTTCTATCAAAAGCTGACATCCAGACTAGATGCAAGCAGGCAAAAGACGCAGGTCTCTGCCGTCACTTTTTCCCACATAGTGCCCCTAGAAGGCCAACTGTCATGTTTCAGAAACTAAAGTCTCCTACTTTGTACTTCTGCCACACAGGAGATCCCCTGCTCTTCCCACACAGCACTCCTTCTCACACTTGCCACAGTCTGTACCACTCACACTACACTGGAAACACAGACACACTGCCTGCTGCAGCTGCCAACTGGCCATGGAGAGTCCCGGGCACCATAGTGCTTGGGTTCAGCCCCCCAAGTCAGGATTCCTTTCACCAGCTCTTCCAAACAGCATAACCACCATGCCTGGGCAAGGCAGGGGCAGGGAAGGTTTACAGGGTGCTGCCCTTGTAGAGAAAACGCGGCGCACTCAGCGGCATACAAAACCTTGTCTCACCCTCTTCAGAACTTTGCAGAATCTTACGATGAAGTTCCCAGGCAAAGCACTTGGGCACTGCAGCAACATACCCTGCAGACCAAGCAGTTATGACCATTTCTGGATTACACACAAGCTCTGACCAACTCTGAGGACATTCTTATTATCGCTTATCCTTATAAGAACAGGCTACTAATAAGGAGAACTTGCTTCAAAATCCTTACTATGGTTAAGATTCACCCCAGCACATGCTGACTACAATATTGTTTGAAAATACTCCTCCTCACATAATAGGGCAAGGAATACCTGGAGCACACTAAGTTCCTGCAGCTTCCTGGGGGCAGAGCAGCCCACATTTGCCCTGGTAACAAGTGTTGCTACTGCTCTTGTAAACGGTGTGCTAGCCATGCTCTCCCTTCCACCTTCTCCTACCCTTTGCCCCTTCCCCAGCACGGGCTGGTACAGCAGTGAAATGTGGCACCAGCAACTTTTAGAAGCTCCTCGACACGTACATAAAGTGATTGTGGACCAGAGGGGATACACCTTCCTATCAGCCCAACACTTTCCCTGGCTCTGCAAGTCTTTCTGAGTCTGTGAAAGAGGTGCTTATTCTCAACTGCATGAAGAAAGCAACAACAAAAGACCCATGAAGGAAATCCAAATTTCTTGAAATAAAGATTTCTTCATCATCCTTGCAGCACCTACCTTTGAGGTCAGGTGCTTCCAGTTTCATTAAAAGTGTGTAGGCTCCCTACAAACCTTCTTACAGTAGCTGGCAACACTGACAGAAATTGTAGGACACATCATAAATGGTCTTAGGAGTAACCCTGACAAATCATTTATTCATGAGGTATGCAGAGAAAAATGAAACTCAGGAATAGGAAGAGATGGGATCAGCTCTGCGTGTTGCTGTGAGACTTGCCCAGGGGTGAAGCTCAGGCTCCCCAGAAACTCCCTAAGGCCTTGTTAGGTGTACTTGTACCCTGGGCAGAGTCCCCTGTCAATACTGATGTGGAGCAGACAAACCCTGTTAGGATCCTGACAGTTGTTCTGATGCCAAAGCTGCAGACCTGAGGAGCTGAGAGACATTTAGCCTCATTTTCTGAAGTTACACCTCAAGGCATACCCCAGAATAACTGGCACACCAGCCACTGATAACTAATGCTGCTGAATAACCAACAGACAGAACTGCTACTTCCAGCAGCAGCTGGGATGGGTCATTCTATAACTAACAGAAAGACTTGAGTGGTAGAAGAGCAGGTCTCTAAGTTAGGCACCACACTTAAGTCTCCTGATGCCTTACTCTCTTCATCTTTAGAAGTACAGACTAGATCACATCTATCAGAAGGGACAAGGACAGTGCAACAGTTCCAGATGGAGGAACTGGCCAGTCTCCTGATACTCCAATATGGACATTAATAACTAGCACTGCCTAAATACCAAATATGAACATTAATCAGACTTGTGCTCGGCATCATAAACACGGCAATAGAGAAGGGACCTCCAAAGGTCCCACTGAGACAAGCGGCAGGTGGTACCCAAGGGAAACCTAAGCCTGGCAAAGGCTGCAGGCAGGCAGTTACCATATATGCTATCTAATACCTGGTGTTTACCAGAATAAGAACTAATAATTTATTTCCTTCTACTTTTTTTGAATGTTGGGGGTTTTTTTCTGAATTCGTCTCTACATGTTTACATTCTTGTTCAAGCATTACAGTCATGCACAGATACTGCCAGATGATGGAACATTTACAGTCAGATCACAGACAACAGTTGTACATGCCAAGTCCAAATCTCTAGAGTCAGCAGTGACCTTTCAGAGACAACTTGACTATCTGGCTTTAAAATCTTTGGGGTTTTCTAAAGATAACCTTACCTGTCTCTGATGTAAGGTAGTGACATTTCATCCGTCAATCCCTTTCTTGCTCAGTCCTGTATGTAAAGTCAATGCTGCCAGGTTCCATGCCTCACTTCGTAGGGTTTCCAGCTCTCTCTGCACCTATTGATAGAACAAATGCCTATTTCACTCATCAATAAGCAGTAGTTCTCCCCTCCTCATCACCTGCCTGGTGGTTTTACTCAGCAGCAGTTACAGGATTAACTAAACAATATTTGACTGAGACTTTTCAGAAATTAGGAATCCTTACAGCCTTTATCTTCACACACAAGCAGAGGTTCTGTGGCCTGCAGAGTCCTTTCAATCCATGTGAGCCGTGTTCAAAATTATAATCCCAAGGTTTAGAAGGCTGCTGGAAGCAATGCGGTCTTTGGGGTTGGCTAAGCACATATATCATGAAGTGCCTTCTCCCTTGCACGAAACAGGAAGACAAAGCACAGTCTCAAAGAGGCAAAGAGAAGCTAGAGGCCAAAGATGTTCAGAAACGCCTCGGGGTTCAAAGTCCCAGTTGACACTAGAAAGAAGCATCCAAATAAAGCTGCTGCTGTCCCTCTGAAGAGAGACTCTGCAAGGGCTTGTGCTGGAGTTTGAACCAAAGGGTCTCTTGCGTGCCAGGGTCTCGTTCCTCAGTCTTGGACGAAGAGGTCTTAATCTTCAACAACTGTCTCCAAGAAATGAACCTCAGTTCTGAGTGTAGGGCCCTGCCGTATCCGACCTGAAGAAGATGGGTTTCTTCTCCTTCCTTCAGCAAAGAAAGGGAGGGACAGAAACACGTGGCAAAAAGACCCCAAACGCTGCAGCTCGCTTCCTGCCCCGACTCCACAGAAGGACAGACTGTTCCAGCCACACCCCTGCCCATACCCATACATAGCTCAGGGCAAATTAAGGCTGAAATGTAAGCACACAGTGATGGAACGGAAGATGTTACAGATCTCCTAATCCCTTCACCCTCCCCTGTGCTACCATGACCTGCACACATAACACTAGAAGGAGTGCTCAGGGATGAGATTTGAAGGAAGAACCAGTGGACTCTTCCACCCGCTGAAGTGCACCGATGTGGCAACTTGTACCTCAGTCTTCAGGGCACACATTCCTCAGAGTATTTACAGAGCTGGCTGCAAATTCTACTCTTGCCCACCTTAAGGATATCCAGCCACAAGCCGAACATGACACACATCGCCAGATGCCTCATTTTACAGTTTCCTTTTTGCCTGGGGCCACTGAAGCCATCAATTTGCTGAACTGCCCAAAGTACTAACCTTTTGAAAAGAATGAAAAAAAGGAAACAAAAAAAGAACGTAACCACTTCTCAAAGACATAATAAGTTCTTGCAAGTCCGGTGGCTTTACTGACACTCCTTAGACTTAACGTCATCAATGAGAGAATTGTTACCAGGGAGAGAATTTGGTTTCCTGACACTGAAATTTTGCTGATTACCCATAATGCATGACCAAAGAAGCTCTGTAGTTGTCCTGCAAGTACGAGGTTGTTCACATGAAACCTACATAATTTCTGAATGACTAATGATAGTTGTTAGACCAATGTATAAACTGCCTCGTAAGCTCCATCTTGTAAGTTATTTTCATCCCACTGTAGAAAACTGATTGCTAGCTACAGGACTCACATTTTGTTGTATGGAACTTGTCTGTGCTCTTGGGAAACTGTCAGTCAGTCTTTACTTAGAGAGCACTTTACGATGCAGTGACAGTTACAAGAGATGTTACTCACTCAAGGTGAAGTGACCTGCCACACCAGGGAACCTGTGGTAGAACAGCAGTTCTGATGGGCTGCAGAAACTGCAGAGGAACAGTCAGTGCTGGGGTGCAGGCGAGTGCTGCAGCAAGTGCATGGGGAGGCTGGTGTCAGAGGGGACACAGGGGCATCAGCTCCTCAGGGTATCATCCGAGTAGTGACAGTCCACATTGTACTGTCCAAAAGCTGTTTAACATCTTTGTTGGGGACATGGACAGGGTGATCAAGCACATCCTCAGCAAGTTCCCCACTGACACCGAGCTGTGAGGTGCGGCCAACATGCTGGAAGGAAGGGATGGCATCCAGAGGGACCTGGGCAGGCTGGAGAGGGGGGACGTGCCAACCTCATGGAGTTCAACAAGGCCAAGGGCAAGGTCCTGCCCATGGGTCAGGGCAATCCCAAGCACAAATCCAGGCTGGGCAAGGAGTGGCTGGAGAGCAGCCCTGAGGAGAAGGACTTGGGGGTGTTAGTGGGTGAAAAACTGACTGTGAGCCAGCAACGTGCGCTCACGGCCCAGAAAGCCACCCGTGTGCTGGGCTGCACCCAGAGCAGTGTGGGCAGCAGGGCGAGGGAGGGGATTCTCCCCCTTTGGGGCCCCCAACATGAGGACAGAGACCTGCTCAAGCGGGGCCAGAGGAGGCCAAGAACATGCTCGGGGGGCTGGAGCACCCCCCTGTGAGGACAGGCTGAGAGAGTTGGGGGGGGTTCAGCTGGAGAAGAGAAGGCTCTGGGGAGACCTTAGAGCGGCCTCCCAGGACTTAAAGGGGCTACAGGAAAGAGGGGAGGGACTCTTGATCAGGGAGGGAGGGATAAGACAAGGGGTCATGGTTTTAAACTGGAAGAGAGAAGATTTAGATTAGAGGTAAGGAAGAAATTCTTCCCTGTGAGGGTGGTGAGGCCTTGGCACAGGTTCCCCAGGAAGCTGTGGGTGCCCCCTCCCTGGAAGGGTTCCAGGTCAGGTTGGACGGGGCTTTGGGCAACCTGGGCTAGTGGAAGGTGTCCCCGCCTGTGGCAGGGGGGTTGAAACAAGATGGTCTTTAAGGCCCCTTCCAACCCAAACCATTCTGTGATTCTATGACTGGGGTAAAAAAAAGTCTAAGGACAGTTATCTGAAGCCTGAAACTACAAGGCAAAACTGTTGTGTTCCTTTCATCTCTGTTGACCTTTAAACCAACCTTGTGATTCTGCAGTGACTAGGACTGGCCACCCTGGGGGTTTCCAGACCTTGGGGTATTTGCAGTGCCTAATGTCTGCCCCCTTTTGGCACACAGGGAGAAGTAGTGCCCTGCAAACCTGCCACAGGTAAGGGGGGGGGACACAGGAGACAGTGTGGCAGCAGCATGGGCGTTTCATGTAGTGCCACATGTGGGCTCCCGAGGTAAGTGCAATTCTCACCCCAAAACAATTAGAGCTTTGCAAAGATCCCTGGATCCTTCCTTCAAGCAGTACTAAGGACCCTGCAGCACGCACTCATCAGAGCTCTGCCTGAGCCTACGGAATGAGTCTTGAGTCTCATGGTCCCCTCTCTGGGCTGTCTGCACGGCCCGGACCCCAGAAATGGTGGCTCGGTGCAGACAAACCCAGTGGCACACAGGCCAGGAGCGATGTCACTGACATTTTGTAGAGGGAAACCAAACCAGACCAAGGTAAAAACCGCAAGTCCCTGATGTTACCCAGCTGTGTATTTCCTTCCCAGCTTAGCACCTGGCATGGCGTCTATCAGCGGATGTGACCTTTCTTTAGTCTCTCATGGCAAACCTGAGTCACTGTGATGCACTTCTAAGTCACAGGAGAACGTGAAGAGAAAACGCAGGAGATAAAGGATCTGGAGTAGCCACAGTAGCAGAAACTTGTCACATATTTGCAGGGGAAAACCAAAAGACAGACAAAGGCGGAAGCGAACATAAAAAGCATAAACTTAGAGACCTGTTTTGTGGATTTTTAAAAAATTATAGTAACTACTGAAACATGAAATACGTGTGTTAACCACATCTGCAGTCTGAAAAGAGCGTTCAAGAACTGCTAAACCCAGCTCATTTATATATATATATTTTTTTTTCCCCCAACATGGCTCTCAAATACCATCAGTTCTTGTCCTAATCCTTCTCCAAAACCGAATGCAGCAAAGCGATAAGCAAAACAAACCTCCACTTTAATCAAATAGCCTTGTTAAAACTCCAGGCAACGACATGTGAGAGCCTCACATGTAAGAGAAAAAATACTGTAGATAGGAATTCCAAAGACAGGAAGAGTTGCTTTTTTGTTTGGTTTTCCGCCTGGTTTTTTGTAGCAATCTGACCTAACCTCTGTCTGTGGCTAATTACAAACAAACAATGTAAAGGGCTGGCAGTGTGGCCTGTAACTCATGGCTAGTGCAGCTGAAAAGAAGTTAAATTATTCAGGAAAAAATGGCATTATTCTCACCCAGAAATACAACATTACAGGAATTATTGGTCAGTTTTACAGACAATTCTTAAAACAATCAAGAGACCAAATTTTAGTGACAACATTCCTGCAGACAGTTCTGTATGTGCTTAAGTGACTTGCTCTATGGCAACCAAGATGCATTTAATTTGCAAATCATATGGGTTCACCAAGTACTCTAACTGCCAATACAGTTCACACTAAAACCAGAGTTAACATTCGTTTGCAGAATAAAAGAACTGACACCTCAGCTTACTGCATTACACTGGAAAAAATTTCCAGTACAGCCCTATCTTCATCAGCTTCGATGAAGCTGCACAACTTAGACTGTGTCTCTCTCAAGTGCCTGAAAAAGGGGAAATCTGAATGGTTGAAAAACAGGAACTTCCTTTGTGACACAGGCCCGTACCTTTGAGAAGGGAAAGTTTTGTTTCTGGCATGTAGGAACACAAGCGTGGGCAGAAGGCAGCACCAATTTGTTCAAGATTCACTGCCTATTTTTAACTACTTTCTGTCATTTTAGGGAGGATTGGAACAAAAAAATCCAAGCAAGATTTTCACAGAAGAGTGACGAGACTGAACATGGCAACTAAAACAAAAATTGTTACTCCTTTATTTAGAGTGAAATACCTAGATTAGTTTATTTAAACCTACAATCTACCAACACCCAAATGCTCCACAAAACTCAAATCATAAATGCCTCCAATCCTATCAAATGTTATTATGGTTTAACTCTTCTAATAGGATTCTGTGTCTCGGCACACTGTCTCCAACGAGGCACAGCCCCACAGCAGCACAGCCAGCTCAGAATGGCTCGCAGGTATGCATTAGCACAAAAGGCAGCAATTCCAGCCTGTGAGGGCTCGTTGTTACAGGCCTTCGGCCACACACATGCTGAATCTTCAGTTTTCCAAATGTTGCCGAGGAAATGCAACCTGAACCTCAGCTACCCTACCTCTGCTGTGCACTTCCAGGGCTGGCATCAGTTCCTTCTTCAGCCAGAGAGAACCCCATGCCCTAGTTTGCAGGAAATCTCCTGATCAGGAGGCTGTGGGAAGGCACAAGAGCACAGTGATCTTCCTGTGCAGCTGAGCCAGAGAGCACAAAACAAGTAAGATTCGTGGAAACAGCTGATGAGCCCACACCACAGAGGACCTCTGCTGCCACAGCAGCACTTCTGTCAAGCCAACAGCTCATCTGTTCCCGTAGGCTGGGTTTTCATCATATAACCCACAACCTCAGACAGATCATTAGTTATCTGCACCTTGCTCAGTTACAGGGAAATGGGGTACTTTCTCTCAAGTGCAGTCTACAAACTTGATAAGCATCGTTTCTGAGAATTTGTTGGGTGTTCCCTGGAATCCATTTCTCAGATTGATCCATTGCACTTTGTCATCCAATTCACTGCAAGATGACAGCATTTAGGTCACTGCACACTCCAACTTCACAACAGGGGCTCTATGTTTTTGAAGGGGCCAAGCAGTCACATCTTGAACATTCCAGCAACTCTCAGGGCAGAACTGCTGCCAGGCCAGATTTACAGAGAAAAACACTAAACACAGCTTTCTCACGTCGCACAGAAAGCCAGGAGCAAGGCAGCACATGAACGCAAAGCCTGCTAAAACCATTGGATTGACCATTTGGTGATCCTGCTTTCTCTAAGAATTATACACACGGGAATAACTTTTTGCCCATTTGTACTCTCCAATCATACACATCATACATGTCCACCTAGCTGCTACCACAATTTATTTCAAAAAGTCACTATCACACTTCGTATACAATACAAATATTTATATACATTGTATATGCACTTCAAAATAGGAAATTATTGCCAAGTACACCATATGTATAACATATAAAAAAATGTATGTTTAAAAACGTGTTTCTAGACACCAATTGTATTCTTGAATACATTTCCTGTTGCATATTTTGGCATATGCTTTGGTACTGCATATATAAAACACTTATCTCTAATGAGCTATCTACCAAGGAGCTATATTTGAAGTGAAAAACACTTCTGTATTATATAACTTTCAATTTTACTTCTTGAACTTTTACACTGAGGTATTTAATTTACACCAAAAGCTATTCACAATAACAATTCCGGTTTCTCTCAGACACTTTAGATTTTGAACTCACCATCTAAAATTTGAATGCTTCCCAAAACTACAGCCCAATTAACTTCTGGAAGAACGTTACAGAAGTAAAATTCATCTCACATAGTGTACAGGCAAAGAACCAGGTATTTTAACAGCATATAGACCACATCAAGAACACTTCTTCAGTTCTGAACACAGGTTCCACTGACAGCATGCACAAGGTGATCATCCAGACAGGTCAGAGCATGGTTTAGGCATCTATCCATTGTTACATGATCTTTGCACGTCTTTGCTCACATGCAACCCTTGAAGGCCCAGATCGCCAGCACTGTGTTAAGGATTCCACTCTTGCCTCTTATCAACAAAGAAGATCCAAGGAGTTACTCTTTTCTAAACCATCACAAAATTATCATTCATCAGCAGAAAAAATCTCAATGTCCATGTACGTGCTCCTAAACTTAAGACATAAACAGGCTTTCCCCAAATCCAGAACACTCTCTAGAACCAAACTTGCTTGTGGGTTTCTCCCTCCATCCACAGCAAGCAATCAAGTGCCACAAAAGTGGTTTAAGCTAAAGAATTTTACTGTGGAGATGTCCAAGCTTGACCGAAGCAGCCTTGCTGATGACAGACACACCAGGGTATTTGGCAGAATGTCCACCAAGAGGAAGCACATACGTTGGTTGCACATGGGCTTATAGATCAAACATTAGTTATACATGGTGACTTCTAAAGTTAACAGTGCAGACAAGTGGTACTCTACTTTTTCCCACATTTTGAACTATTTTCCACTAATAATGTTCCAATCAGAAACTACCATTCCCTTTGCCTTCTGACAATCCATGTATTCTACTTTCCACGCACACAAAGATCCCCATTGGATTTCCAAACACTTGGAGATCTGGAGCTACCTGATGATCATGAGTAATTCCATTTGTTGGCCTGACAACGAGGATACTGCTCAATACATTAACATGACATTTTTCTCAATGGATATGTTTGAAGAAATACAGAAAAGAGAGAACTGGCACGGAATAGCCATCTCTCAACAGTCACTTAACAGCTAGCACCAGAATTCCAGTGCTGTTCTGGAGCATGGCCAGCACGAGTTACCAGCAATGACAACTGCCTCTAGAGGCACAGCTGACATATGCCACGCCACCTGACCAAGAAGAATTAACTTGAAAAAATGGAAGCACAAAGGAAGTTGGCTAGGTTCATTGGGGGAGATTCTCCACCTAAAGTGAGGAGAGTTCATTTGAGAACTAGACTGAAACACTAGAGGTACATAACCTGAGATAAGGGAGACATGCTCTGCTTAGCATCTCAGAATTGTAAGACAAGACATAAACTGTCATAAAGCAGGTCTTTTGATTTCCCTGTTTTTCTGCTTGCTCAATGATCAGCTCTGACAGCTTCATAAACACTTTCTTCAGTCCAAAGACAATTGCCTATCACTACATACAGAATTGGCTAGAAATGCACAGAGGACTATATCGACTCAGTCCTGGCAACACAGGATCTGCCTAAGAGAAAGAATCACGCAATTCCACCAAGAACAGCTACTCCCCTGGGTCCTAATGCCAAAGGGGCTGCTGAATGAGACCCAAAGGAACTGAAGTGCAATTAAACAGTTACACACACCCACACACATAGCCACGGAATGCTGCCACATTACTTGTTGCAATCAATCGGCTCAAAAATGCAGGGAACAGTAACGTAATGTGGAGTCAGCTTTTGATGAGACTGGAATTGGAGTCAATTTGTTCTTCCTGGATAGGCATTCGGCAGCTCCTTTCTCCTGAAAGACAGATAACAATAATAACAAAAATACTGTACAGAGTAGAAGAGGCAGGAAGAGGGAAGCCAGGGAGTTTTCTAGTTTCATGGATGACTAGGCACCTATGAGTGACATTTGGGATGGTGCTTATCTTTCCAGCCAGTGCTAGGAAACACCAAGTGTAGGGAACAGTGAAGATACACTTCGCCATTGCTCTGTGAATGGAACATGAGGCAGCTGTGGGCTAACTCAAGGGCCGAGCTGCCATTTAATTCTGAATACAGAGTTCAGCTCTTCTCAGTCAAACCTTTTCTGTGTTTGCAGGAGACACTTCAAAACAGTTCACTTCTATATAAGCAAAAAAGTTCACAATATACTTTTTAAAAGACTGTTGATCCTCAACCCTCTCTGTACTGAATAGAACTCCCTGCACAAAATCATTACATCCTTTTTGCTGCGACTAAGGGGGGAAAAAGCTAGAAGGGAGTTAAAAATCAGAGAAAGAGAGAGAGAAAATCCTTCTGCATGGCAACAAGCAGGGCAGGCCGTGCTCTGTAAGAATGCTAACTCCAGACACTATTACCTCCAGTGCATCTGGGCTAAATAGAGGATCAACCACTGGTATCAACAGCAGATGACACTGTGCTACTTAGCCAGGTAGACTTCATTATGATTAAAACAATTATCAAAGTTCAAATAGGAGGCCCTGATTATTCTCTTTCCTATACATTTTTCCCATTAAAAAGAAACTCACCCTGACGGTTGTTTCTATAAGGCCTCTTCTTGGTCTCTTTTTTGGCTGCTTGGATAATCAACAGGAGGATGGACATTCCGCTCACCATGAGCAATATCAGACAAATAAGGATAAGCGATAAAGACCCTGGAACAAAAAAAAGAATACACTAGAAAAGATTCATGGTTCTAGCTGGCGTTTCCACGGCCTTCCAGCTTCCAAAGAGGGAACCTAGAACTCCAGAAGCACCCCTGAACTACAAAGCCTAAAAGTCCCAGCTGCCAAACAGACTAGCATGAAATCTGGAATCCTGCGCGTGTCTCACTGAAAGACTGTGTAAAATACAGGTATGGCTTCTGAGAAGCAGCATGACTTCACTTGCAATTAAATCAGTTTCAGTGAAAATTCCTGACCAGCTCTAGTAAATAAGAGACTAGACTTGGTCATCCCTTCTCCTTACCCCAGTTAGTCTCTGTGGGGCTGTTTTTATCCAGGCAAATGGAAGGAATCACACTGGGTCTGGGTGGTGAGAACACTGCAGTCGATGTATTATTCTTGTGGTCAGTGGTGGAAAGATTCAAAGCAGGTGTTGCACTCTGAGAGATACCTGGCTGTGTGACATGGTTGCTGCAAACAGCATCATATGTTTTTGTCCCTGGTCGAAGAGTATTTTTCCCAAGAACGCTGCAGCTAGAGATGTAAAAGAAATTAAGTGTAGTTTTTCCAAATAGTTGCAGTAATGACTTTACAAGTGATCTCCATGGAACGAGTGAGTGAACATTACAATCCTTGTTTTATCAATACAAACTCAGGTTTCACCCTTCCTATGTTCTACAGATATGTGAAGAACATCTAAGCTAATCAAAGTTATTATTGGAAAAAAAATGACATTCTGTTTTTCTTAGTATCTGTACATACAACAGCCTTGAAGCACAGCTGCATTTAGAAAGGGAACCTTTTGCTACAGAAACAAAACATCCAGACCTTTAAAAAAAAAAAAAAAAAGGCTGAGAATACTGTTGTTGCAACAGGTGAAGAGAGAAAGGACAGAAAGGACAGAAGGCAGACGTATGCTTCAAATCAGCACACAGACTGTTCGAGGCTCCTGAGAGTCATGAGGAACACTGTTTCATTGCACCATGATTTGGGCATCAGCTGCTACAGAAGTAAACCCAAAATGTTGCTCTGCACATGTTTGGATCAGTGATACATACTTGGTCCAAGGCTGACAGTTTTCATTTCCCCCTACGGAGTAAGTACCTTCAGGACACGGTAAGCATGCTGGAAAAAGAGAAAAGAGGCAGAATTTGAGTTCAGTTAGCAACATAACTGTGTGACAGCTACACAGTAATTACACTAATAGCATATACTAGTAGCCTAGCTAATAGAACAGATCCAACGAAACCCACGTAGCTTCTAAAATCATAGTTACTGGGTCAGAAGTAACACAACATGCTCAGTGGTTAATTTTAGTCTGCAACTGGCAAGGTTTCCAGTTTTCTCTACTGGCTAATTATGGATATTAACAAGGAGAGCATTAAGATTTCTGGCAGCTTGGGAATCACAGAGCAACAGTTTGCACAACTACCCTGCTCTAACACTTGTGTGGAGGTACCAGTGAGACAAATGACAACAGCTTTTACACTAGAAATAATAACCCTCTCCTCTGAAGCGGATGCAGGCGTTTGGAGAGTGTGACATATCAGTAACTTACCACTTCCCAGCGTGTACCTGACATCTGGCATGTACCCTGCAACACACATGCAAACTCTGTCAGAGGTCTTCTCGCACTTCTTTACTTCCACGCTTCCCTTTCCTAGCAACAACAGAATAAATGGCAAGTGAGAGACAAGAAGAAAAAAAATTAACTACTCAGTGCCTATCCGTTGTGTGTAGAAACAACTGCAGAGAACAGTTTATTAACAATTCTGAAGACACCAGTTTTCAGGCAGTACAAGCCTGCTTCCCTTTGACGGCTCTACCACCAGTACCAACCAGGAGATATCAGCTACTGAAATAACAACTCAGTCTTGGGACCTGGTCATCTCAAGTGACAGGCTTTATGACACCAGCCTTTGAGGAGCGTGCAAAGACAAGAAAGCATACTGATGGCCTCACATTCGTATCAAGAAATGACCGCTACACAGCTGACTTACTGGTGTTGCAGATGGTACAACTCTTGCAGAAGCTGTGGTTGTGCTCACTACTAAAGTATTCATCTTGACAGGGAGCACAGACTGTGTCTGTTTTTGCAGTGCAACGGCTTCTCATTCTTTCACCTAAAACAAAGACCACACAGAAGGAGGAAATGATCGTTATCGGAAGGAAACTCTCTTCATTTTCATGCATTAGAATGAAAGAGTGCCCAGAAAGCGACAGTTCCACTTACAACTCTGGCTGAAAACGTTCAGCAGATTTAGACGCACCAGAATCCCTAGAAGTTTTGACTGTTTCACTGTAAATTAAGGAGCTACGACGGGTTAGCAGGGGCCTGATGACTTGCTGAGAGTTGAGGCAATGCCTCAAATGATTCCCCCAGTGGATTCCAAATATTACTTCTCCAGACCACCTTTTCATATGGTTTGGACATCACAGTTTGCAGCCAACGTCAATTAGGAAAAAAAAAAGCAGGTTTTTAGCATAGCAAGAGGTCTGATCTCCAGTGTAATACAATGGCTTTATGACAGATCCTGCCTCCCCTTATGAGATAAGTCATGCAATTCAACCCAAAGTAATGCCAAACAGGTACAAGAGATGGCAATGATCTGCTCAAGTTTGCAGAAAATTCATTAGTGAAGCAGTCAAGAAGAAACGTTCATAGTATCTTTCTGCTGGCATTCTGAAAGCCCATTAGGCATGAAGGAACGCGGTTGTATTTTGATATGCATCTGTATTGCGCCCAACAACAAAGAGGTTACTAGGTGGATTTCATAAAAAGCGAGAGACAGCACAAGATGTGAGGCAGGCATTTGTTGCTCTTCCACACAGTACGTCTGTATCACACGCTGCATCTAGAAACAAGTTCTGAATGCCTGCACGCACAAACTCCAACCTGTACGATACACACTACTTACACACGTTAAGATGTGTTACGCTGAGAAGGTTTGTGAGCAAAGCAACTTGCCCACACTGAAACAGCAGTGATTAACAGTGGATTTTTGGGAAGTCAGACATGTTCCTTCTACCTCACTAGTTTCTCTCCATACAGCGCAGGCTGCAGGAACTATAGACAGCTTTAATGAGTAGGGTTTTACAGGTGAGCTTAAATATGTCCTTATTCTCATAGACTGTTTCTTTCATTTTGGTTCTCCATTTTCCCATTCTGTAGGTGAACAGTGAGCACCAAGTCTCTTGCTCACTGTAGTTTTCTCTGCATTTTATTGAGTGCTATCAGTGGCAAAATACAGGAGATTTTCAGTGACCACAATAAATGCAAAAACTTCTACATTTTTAGGATCTACACAATCAGGAAGAGACTATGAAGAAACATTTCCCCCCAACGGCAGCAGATGTGCTAACAATGCAAAAAAGCTGATAGAAGTTCTTTCAGCTTAAGGAGGAACAAAAAACTTTAGAGATAAAGGATGATCTGTATCTGCATACAGGTATGCCTTTCTTTACATTGAGTTCACAAACACTCAGATTTAAATAGTTCTGAGAACAATGCAATAATAAACTGCCTCAAGTCTTAAAGGTTGAATTTATTCCAATTAGCATCTTTGAAGATAATACTACTGCATCAGTTCAAACCATATCCATTTTGTGTAGCACTTAATTATGGGAAGAGAACTTAACTATTCTGAAAGATGCACATAAAACCGTACACAAGATTTTAAGTTGCAACTGTGTTTACAGACATGATCTACACTCTCTTTAGGCACTTACATATACCCTTCTTTCAGTACAGTCAGTATTGACTGTACTAAAAATCACCTCTTCTGTTAAGGGGCAATTCCCCTGAACTGCAATATTACCTGTTAATTGTTAGCATACTTCATCACTAAGCCATTTCTATAATGAAATCCCAACTATTAAAGTATCTGAGGTTTGACATTTTGCATTTGTGCTTCTCAATACTTCACTGCCTTCAGAGATACTCAGATTGTGGAAAAAAACTACATCTATGCATGCAAAACCCAGAATTCAGACTCATTCAGCTTCTGCAATAAGAAAGGAGGAAACAAATACATTTCATACCAAGTTACGCTTTGCTAATCTCTGTCTATGAATCAAGCATATCTTTTTCCTTAAAAAAACCCAGAGTCTTAAGTAGTATAAGCACTGCTATAAAAGAAAGCTTAAAAAACATCTTCAGCAATAGAATTAATCCCCTAAAGTTTTCCATGATTATTATGCAAGGTTTCTGAGCTTCTTTATGTGATAGGTAAAGAACAGTAACATAAATGCTACCATCTTTTCTCAGCTAATACTCCCACAATGAAAATGCACCAGACCGACACATTAAGGAAGCTGAGCCACACAAAAGAAGTTAAAGAACGTGTAGCTCTTTCAAAGAGGAGGATTCCTAAATTTAGCATGTTATAGAAATAATCTTTATCAGTCTAGACTGAAATGAAAGTCTCCTCAAATAATCTTTCTCTACGTTATGCCTCCTACATTTCAATGGTATTTCCATCAAGCTGTTTTCTACCACATGTGGGTTATTAACTGATAGATATTACATCGAGCAAGTATAAACAACATCCAGTGAAAATGACTTACCAGGGGCACAGTCCTTGCAGCATCTTTCACCAAAAGGATATTCATGCTCTTTGCATTTCAATTCCAAGCAATGGCTAATAGTGACTGCCAGCAGCAAGAACAAAACGGTAGAAAAATGCAAGTCAAAACTGACAGCTACCATAATGCAGCCCTACTGTTCCAGCAAAATTTTGAAAGTGGCAAACTTTTGGAGAAGTGATTCTAAACTGCTGATGGCCAGAACAAATTCATATGTCAGTTGCTGGGAAATTCCCAGTATGTGCTCCACGCCCCCATCCTTCTTCCCACACCCCATAAAACTATTTTCTGCCATTCACAACTAAAATATTCATAGGCAGAAAGACAGCATGCTGAATAGTGTTATGAAAAGATTTCTATTTGTAGCCTTAAAACAGAGTGCCTCCAGCCAGGTACATACCTCTCTACATAGTACTAAAGCACAGGCACTGAATGCCAGGAGAACTAGAAGAGATGATCCTTGTTACTGCGAAGAGGAATATTAAAGCAATACAGAGGTAACACCTTAAAACCTTTACGGATGAAAGCCATAGTAAAATGAAACATAGCCCACACAGACTTGCTCCTTAAAAGGTGAAGTACAGATTCTCTCCCCTTGGTCTCACGGTAACGGCAGACCCGTGACTTTTATTGCTGCATAAAACCCAACATTGTTAATACATTTCTCTTCTGAGGGAGAGTGTGGAATCACAAATCATCAGTCATCCTGATATTGCCCTCAGGAGCTAGCAACAGCTACAAATGAGAAGCGTTTGCAGTCTCCATTTCAACTCTTTAATATCAGACTCCCTGCATTGCCACTGAAGAAGAGTAAGCTCCTGACTCCACAATATAGATTTTGTGTTAAATCTCCCATCTGCTCCCACGGAAATAAAAGCTTCCAGCAGAGGTGTGCTCTGTGAAAGCAAAGGATGCAATATTCACGTACCAGCTACTTCTGATGCCTACTTTATTCCACAGAAGCATGTTAACTCTGGAATCCAAACCCCCAGAACACTTCTCCATCCAGCTGTGCAAGCCAGCCACAACAGGCCAGCAATGGAGGAGGCTGGCTAGCACGCTGGCATTGCAGTCCTGCCCTCCCCTCACACAGGCGTGTAGAGTAAAGCAATCCCACTGGGAATTAGTGGGTTTAACTTTCCAGGCTCACTATTAGAATTTTACTAATTTGATCTTACTGATCTAGGATCTAAACGTTAGGTCTTCCAGTTCTAAGAGACTTGAGCAACTCTTACGCAAAGGCCCAAGTAAATTAAGACATCCTACAGTAATTAAAGATGCTTTATTTAGTTTAATTAAAAACCATAGCCAGACTTCCCAGACAAAGCAGACCTACAGTCAATTTACATCTAAATGCAAAGGAGATTTGACTGGATCAGAAGTACATCTGGAATCCCAACTGCCTGCAGTATTTGGGAGGACTGAACAGCAATATTGTGGCATCTTTCACCCAGAACTGCCGCTTTTTATTTCTTTCTTAAATTTCTGTAAGACTGTTTAAGAGTGGAAGGAGAGACAAAAGTGAGATGAAACACTATTTTTCTACTTCTCCTACTTTTCAAGAATTCTGGAAAACAACCACTATGGAAAAAGAAGTTATAAAGCCATTCTTTCCAAAAGGGAGTAAAGCAAGTAAACTATACCAGCTGAACTTCAACTACCTTCACACTCCGTACCTGCATGCAGGAAATATCCAAAGCTCTTCCCACTGTAGTATCACACTCAATGCCATTTAAGTGGCTTTATGCCTCATGATTCAGTCATTCCCTCAGCAACATTTTACCAGATTTTTTTCCCCCCCCAGTTCTCTTTCACAAACAGTAGCAGATTTTCCCTATTCAATGTCAATTATTATTCAATAAGAAACTGAAAATGCAAATTCCTGTAATGTTCACAAACAAGGCAAGGTTAAAATTCTGCTGTATACATTTAAACTGAAAACTCCCAAAATACTAGAGCAGCGATGATCAAGCACCTATATTCTTGTTAAGGATACTTTAATAGAAATTAAATGCTCATTTAATAAAAGCAGTTAGCCATGTACTATCTGGAGAATTCAACCTTTACATACAGCATCCTTAAGAGTTACCAGGCTTGGTACTGGTAAATGCCTTTACGTGGCCATATTATGCAAGTAAATAAAACAGGGAGCGAAGACAGTGATTATCTCACAGCATTTCACACCTAGCACAGTCCTTGGCTGGATTTTCACCAATGCAAATTAATCTCTCCCAGATGCTGCTTGGCACAGCCATGGGGATCATATGTGCCACAGACTGCTCCTGAAAAGCCACCTGGATGCAGCTACTCTGGTTGTAGTAGGAGAGGAGAGCTTCAGAGTGGTGAGTTGAGCCATGCTATGGGTCAGAAATAAGAACTTGTTCTGCTTTTATTTAATATACACGTATCATTTTTGAATATTAATGCTTATCCTAGATATTCTATACTAGCTTTTGAATTCTGTGAAACACGTCCATGAGATAGTAGCACTCACTTGTGTACATGAAAAAAAAAACCCAAACCTGAGCATGGAACTCGTAACTAGTGCTTAATGAAAGGCTTTAAAGAAAAAGCCACTTGATTCTTTAGGGATTAAAGGCAAGTAAGGGTTCACCTATGGGGAAGGACCTACAAGAATCTGAGAAAGACTGAGTGCCTATAAAATACTTAAAAGAATTTTTAAAAATAGATCTATGGACAAATTACAATAGTTTGAACTTCTAAAATTCCAAGACAGGAATCATCTCCGGTACCTCCAAATCTCACCATGCAGTCCACTTTATCCTTACAGCTGTTAGTTAACAAGTGATCCTGATTTCTGGCAGAGAAAAACAAAACACAGTAAGGTGCAGAACTCCATGGATACATTAAAAATGTATTTTTCACAGTTGTTCCTCAAGTTTCAGATTCATCAGGTGTGTGGCAAATACTGCAACAACAGTACCTACTTTAACTTTTTTGCAGTTGCTAGCTAAATACTGTGTTACCTTGTATTTTTTAAGGGATTCCATGCTCACATTATCAGAAGATTGAACTAAGACTGCGTATGCATAATCTTCGCCTGTACTGACAGATAAAGTTCCAAATTCCATCACCATATTTCAGCTGCTCAAGAATCCCACTGCAAACCAGCACTTGCTTTCTGAGCATCAGGTATGACAAAGTAGAACTTGTCCACTCCAATTATATCTAAACAATTGAATTGTGCAAACAATTAGAGTATAATACAAGAATGCAGTCAGGACATTTATACAATTATCAACTAATATTACTAAAACTTTTGTCTTAACTGGACTGTGGACAACCACATTGCAAAACTGTATGTTTACATGTATAATTTTGTGTTAGTTCAAAGTGCAGGTCATTGCATATTTATAAACCCTTAGTTAAAACAACAGCAAAGCAAAACCTAGAGCTTTTGTCAATGAACCTAAACCAGCCATATCTATGACTTCTGCTAAGACCACATTTTTAGACACGGGATTTTGTTTTGAACATCTCCAGCTTCTAGTCATATTAAAATCTCACTACCCTGCAATCAAGTACATGTGGGGCGTTGGTACGGGGGTGGAAGGGAGCGGGGGCTGACTAATGTGGCAGGCATTCTAAACTCATTTTAACACAAGATTATCAACTGAATTTATCTCTCTTACAGTTCTTTCAAAAAATCATATTTTGTCTGTCCTCTGAAGAGTTTCAATTTTTCCCACTCGCTGACAAACCTAAAACCAGCAACATTTCCAAAGCATGAAGAAAAATATTTAATGAAAAAAGATATATGTATATAAAAAGACTCTGATACAAGCCATTTAACAAAAACAAAACAAAAAAAGGAGAGGGAATACTGAGTCAGAAACAGACAGCAATACTTATATTTACATTATATTAAGAGAATAAATTTAATCAAATATAACATCTTACTCGGATTTTCAGGCAACCCTTCAGAAAGAGGGGTTTTTACAGTAAAGATGGAACCAGAGTAAAAATAAATTTTCTATTTTAGACAGTAGTGGATATGACCCTTGTGTTACCAGATGCTTTCGGAGATTACCCAAAACCAGACTGATTAAAAAGCTTCCCGGGCGCTGACGGTACGTTGCTCTGGCAAAAGCAGTTCAAAAGCAAAGCCTGTATTTCCCCCAGCTTCATCATTCACGAGTTCATCAGCATTGTTGATTTGCACAGAGGCAAGTAATTATACTAGTTTTAACAATGAATTTTAGTTAAGTAGTAATCATACACCTAGGTGAATCCCATTGCTTATGTTTTAAAAATCAAATTTCATTCTAAAATGGAACAATGGGAAAGTTTCTTTGTGAACTTGATGTTGGACAATCTCAAGTCTCTCACATTCCCAGTGCAGCTGCAAACACACGACCTGTCACACTATAACCAGTTCTCTTTTTAAAGTAGATGCAGAAGAGTTTCTCTGTAACATTTAAACTAAGTTCTTCCCCACAGCCCCTAAAGATAGTTCAGTGATGGAAGGAGAACTTGTATTAAATTCTCAACAATATGTAAGTAGGCTGAGATACATTGAGGAAAATATTGTAAGATTAGCCAATCAGTCTATGTATGGATATTCTCATGAGGTCAGAACACGTATTTGAACCACAATCCCCTTTACAAAAAGCCAACTTTTTTCAGTGTTATTTGTGATTTCCATGGATCAGCAGCTATGAGGGCAACAAGAAGAGTTAAATATTTAAGAAGCCTCCATCAAACATGATTAGCCAAAAGCAGCTGAAACTTCAGCTGGATTAACTGTACAAACCAGGGTGAACTGATGTAGATGCCCCATTATTTATGGGCCTGCTTTTTCCCTCATACTGAAGGCAACAGAGCTGTAGATCTTATGTATGGACGGAAGTTTTTTAAGTCTAGGACAACACACTGTAGGCATATAACACAGATAGCAGCAAAGTAATTTTCTGTCTGTTTGGGGGTTGGATTTTTTTCGTTTTTTTCTCTTTTGGGGTTTTTTTTGAAAGCAAGAAAGTGCTTCAGAGCTCTGGAAAAGTGAGCGGGATCAGAACTCCTCATGGACGTTACGTGCATAGTCCATAAGCTTGCTGCCTGTGAAGTATTCACTGTATTTCAGGATCTCCTCCAGCTCTAAGTGATGATTTTGATTTTCATCTGCTACTGCGATCATTTGCTTCGCTTCATTTAGGGCATTGTATTCATTCATAGGATCCATATATTCCTAAAACAAGTAAAAAAATTATTTTCAATCACTAAGCACACATTTCCACACATCAGAATTAAGAACTTTAGCTGTATGTAAGCTTCAGCAATTACAAGACCAACATAAGAGAACAGAAGTCATCGAAAATGGTGTTAGCATTCTCTTTAACAGGCTTACATCTATCCCCTAGCTACTTTTGCAGTCACCACTTCCTTGGCTGTTCTAACAAAAAATCCAGATTTTCTCAGCTTATGCCAGTGTCTACAATAAAAATATTTTTGACATTTTGGTTGCAAACTAAACTCACTATCAAATCTGGTGGTTTTTGTGAAGAAATACCAATTCAAAATTGAAAAGTGGCACACTATTGTCTGTCTGACCTAAATTTTCTTGTTTCTGGAGATAATCTTCTCAGAACTTTCTTGTTCCATTTTAAATGTCTGTAACGTCTGCCTGGTAGCAGAAGGTCAGAAGTCTCAGACACAAAGTATTTTGCTTCTTCACTTAACTTGAAAGAGATTGAAAGTTTTCAAGCAGTGCACTTTAGTTTGTGATGTAGAAAACTCAAGATTATCTTCAATTTCTTTCCAGAAGATGCAACACCTATGTGCATGCATCTATGTGTGTATACGTATGCAAAGACTTCACGGATAAAATGGTTATTTTTAGAAGAAAATTCTCAGTAAAAAGGCTATTAACATTGTCTATGTCACAATATAACTTTACCCATATTACCACTACTGTTCATACCCACATATTCGCATACAGAGACGGTCAGGAAGTTTAACATTCATCCTGTCTCAGGGAGAAGACCAACATTTTAGAGGGTGTCCTTTCATGCTGCCTGTGCTGCAGTTTGAATTCTGTCAGGCAAAGTACATTCTTACATCCAGAAAGGCAAAAAAGCCAGAAATGAGCCACAAGCCTCTTCCATTGGCCACAGACTGCCACAACTATAGGGTGCAAAATATTTCATGTTGTTTGGTAGACTCTTCTACAGACAGAATTATTAAAAGAAAGCCTTACTTCTGCAAACCAAAGTCCCAAAAGGCCACAAACTAGAATTCATGCTTGAATATATTGTTTTTTTTAAAAAAAGAAAAACATTCTGAAAGACAAGAAATCTCTGCTATTTTCTAGGTTACTGGGGCCCCAGGGTTTGTTGGTCGTTGGGGCTTTTCGGTTTATTTATTTTTTTTGTAATGAATACATAGGTTGCCAGTTACTTCTTTTGCAACTGAAAGCATGACTCATTGTCCCATTAATGAGTGCACCTAATGAAGTCTGTGACTTGCTTATTTTCACGCGCTCTGTATCCATACAAGTGTATGTGACAAAACCCCCTAAAAGCATACCTATGAATAGCAGTTACGCTAGGAAATCTCCCCCTCCTCTTTAACAAAAAGCATAACAACACTATCTGCAAGCACTGTAGAACAATACAAATAATCCAGAGTTTTGTAAAGTAGACACACACACTGTACAGTTAATTCAAAAATGTTTGGACTTCATATTCTCTAAAGCAGTTTCAATCCTGTATTTAAAAACCAACTACCGGTTTTAAGAACACTAGAACTAACCATTTGAGGGAGACTTACCTCCAACTCTTCCATTGTGACAATACCATCGTGGTTAGCATCAATGACCTCTTCAAACTCCTTCCTTCTGTCTTTTACCCAGTCATCATCAATATCCTGAGCTTGCTGGTTCTCTACAGTACCAACAGGTAATGAAATGAACTCTGAAAGGGTAAGTTTCTTATCTCCGTCTTGATCTACAACAGAAGTACACAGTAACTGAAGAGTATTTGTTTAATGCCCATTAAAAATGAGAAATTCCTTCATGTCAGAGATGTCACTGGTACACTCTGCCTGGCTTCAGAAGCCCACAATCCTGACTCTAGCACAGAACAGTTACCATTTGTATCTTTGGTTAACCGAAAACCCTCTGCATTTTGGTACATACACAATGCTTCAGAAGGCTAAAAAAACATATGCTCATCAATATACTAAAAAAAAAAGAATTTTGCTGGACCTGAAGGACACACCAGGTGGCAAGCTGGGCTTTTCTTATTCTTTTGACATTGTTGTTTATTTTTTCAACAATCTACTGCAACAGAAATTTCCTTCCAGCTGCATCCAGCCTCCCCTTATATCAGCATTCAGGTAAATTAACTCTCACAAAAGACCGCATGCTGGAGTTGTTCTGTCTGTGCACATCACACACTCAGGTATCACTGGAAACTCTTCATATTTATTAAGCTATCAAGTAGAAAAGTCATAGTTCTCTTTTTTTAATCTAGGTGTTCTAGCAGTTTTAAATATGCATCGCTATTGACTCAATAGAAAAATACCACGTGTGCCAATACTTATGAATTTAAACAAAAATAATTGTTTTCATAGAAACCTCAACCATTTATTTCCACTTTCATGACTGTACGTCACAATTCTTACCTGGTTGCTGTACTGGGGAAGTACAAAGCAAGTTCCTCATGGAACATTCACACCAATATATTTTGTAGTATTTTATTATTCATCAAAACTTTTCTACTCTTGATACAATGACCCTACATTGCAGCAGCACTTCAGTATGAAGCAGTGTCAGCTGATCTTCTCTGTATGAAGTACTCAGAATATCTTTCTAGCATATAATGTTGTGCTGTTCTTTAACAACCAGAGACTAAATTTAGTCTTGAGAGATGCACAGACAACTCCACAGAGATGCCAGCGTTTGTACTAACAGTTTTCCTTACTCATCACATTAGAAGATGTGTAAAACAGAGCAAATAAGATGTTTCAGACTGACCCACGACAGTGCAATGACCTAACATCTACTCAATAAAATGGTTTGCAAGTAAACAACTCCCAAGAAACGTGTTTTAAAGTGGCATACCCAAATCTCGGATGATTTCTTTCACCATGAACTTCAGCATTCCCCTACTATGTTCTGGATGAAGAAAGGACAAGAATTCTTCTTCATTCAACAACAGATCAGGAGGTGGGTTGTCAGCTTGGTACCACCGATCCTTCAGGTTATCTAAAACTTCCTGTGCTAGAATTTAAGAAAAATATTTAAACTTAATCATGTTCAATCTATTTAAAGTTCTTAAAATATATCTTCCCCTGTGACTCAGCTGTTTAAACAAGGATGACCTGTGAACCTATTTTACAGTTCAACTCCCAGGGAAAGTAGGTGCTGAGGGGAAACGAAATGCAATTAGTTTCGTCTAGTTTGTGCTGAAACACTAGGAAAGATCCTTTAATCAAACAACTGAACTGAAATTAGGAGATGAAAATAAAGATTTAGCTACACTTGTATCAAAGCTTCAATATATCAAGTGAAAACTATTGTCCTACCAGTATTGTTAGCTGGTTCTGGTAGGAGATATGAATAATCCAACTGTGTTCAGTACTTCTTGTTCTCCTTTCTTGTTTTCATATTTTGAAGACAACTACCAACAGAAATCTTTCACCTGCCTGAATACCAGTAGTACCTTTTTTCTGAACAAATCACTTTTTTTCTACTTCAAACCAGTCCTGTGCATTGAAAAAGCCAAAACATTCTTCAAATTCAAAATATTCCTCAGATTCACTATCTCCGTGTATTGCAGTTGTGACACTTAGCTAATATCTACAAGAAAGGATGATGTCAACCAATTCTTTTCCTACCCAAACAATAACCACAGAACAAACCCTTCAACTTTAGCATGTTTTCTTCTAAGACCAAATACCATGACTATCATTAAATCTAGAAAGATGTTTCTGACCTGTGAAGCACCGCTGTATTAAACAGATTATAAAAAAAAAAAACAAAACCAAAAAAAACCCAAAACACCAAAGCCTAGTTTTCACATCAGTCAACCATACATTTCAATGGACAGCTGTTCTTCACAAAGCAGCTAACTGAAAAGGCAGTATAAACAAAGCCATAAAGCAGAGGACTAGGAAAGCTATAAAGAGACTTCTGTCATACCTCTGCTCCTCCCTTCTCCCTTTACACTGTCAAAAGCTCAGAATTTAAAAGAATCACCTACCCAGACAGAACTTAGATCCTTAGATTCACATACATTATTCAGTATTTCAGCCTAAAAATGTGATTTGTTGGAACTAGGAGAGATTTAAGAGGATAGATCTACAAAAGAAAGTTTGGAAACATCAAGAATAGATGCTAAGCCAAGCACCAAGAAATGCATTTAGTTTTCAGTCACTTCAGGGTACAAGTGCTTATTACTCCTTCTGGCTACCTTGTCTATTCTATACCAGAAAGCATTCTGACTTCAGTCCTGCACGTGTTTTAGTTACCACAATAACTTAATAAAGGGAAATATTTTTGCTGCAAGGAGCAAATGCAAGTTTAAGTACAGATGTATGAACAGATACATCAGCATCAAAATCACTTTACATTTCCACTTCTTTCATTTCAGCTTCCACCACGCAGACAAGCACTTTTTAAGTTAATTTTTCCTAAAATCAACTGAGAATCATAATTTGTGCTTGAATTTCCGCTAAAACCATACATCTGATTTGAAGAAAAAAACACCCTGCAACACACAACGTGAATATTGTGTGCACCTAGTGGTCCTGAACATAACCAAACAGGAAAAAAATACCTGTATAGAGTATTCTTTTTCTGGTGTAGGCATTTTCTAAATGACACACTGGAAAAACTACTGTCTAGCACACCCTGCTATCTGCAAAACAGACTAACACACACAAACCTGAAGCATTGGCTTTTCACAAGTTTTAAAAACACTCTGAAAGACTACAGTCTCCAGATAATAAACTTTTTCAAAATTTAATAAACTGTCTTAAATAGCTCCTGCATGCTTTTGGTTGATGAGTTAGAAGAGGGAAAAAAACTCCAACGGTTACATCTACATTTTTCAACTAGTTGCAATTAAGAGTTAAGTCTTCAGTGAATGCCTACGCTTCTTAGTCTTAAATGAAACTCAGCTGTCAGTCATCAGTTGAAACTGCCATTATCTGCATAAGTTAAATAAAGTTGTATCCCTAGTTTTGGCCTGGCATCCAAACTGTAGTGTGCTTCTGCACAAGACTCAGAACATGCCTTAAGATCCACACATTCAGTTATTTTTTATTATAGAGACTGAAGAAGAGTACTTCTACACTGCACTAGAGTATGAAAATAACGTTTTTGCCTGTCATCTTCAGGAAGCGGTAGATACCTAATTTGATTTTCCCAAACAAGGCTTGTTACCTAGGTAGAAAAATGATTAGGTACACACTTCCCTTATTCAGCAAATCTTTTATCTGATGAGCATTCCTGTAAACTGTAGTTAACCACACTGCCATAGAACACGCTGCGCAGGTGTTTTCCCTGCCATAAAATTCAAAGGCCCATTTGCATTTAGTTGCTTTTTGATAAATGGAAAATATAACATAACCCACTTTTAAATGACTAATTCCTGCAAGGAAAGTCTAGGGCTTTGTGTTTTACTTAACAGTAAATTTAAACACTTTTAGATGGTGGTGGGGGAGCAGGGAGAGTACTTTGTTAAGAGCTGTCACGTTTATACCAAGCCAGATTCAAATGAAAACTTCAAAAGTAATAAAGAACAAATGATCAATCTCTGTCTGCAGAGAACTTAGATGAAACATGAAACAATTGTTAGGCAACCTTATTAACTTCTAGTACGCTTTGCAGGCCCTAAGCACGTACCTATTTAAACACAACACTGTTTGGTAGCGCATACACAGCCCCCCAACTTTAGAACAGGAATCGTGTACAGCAGCTCCCTCTCATTTGGAGCAACAGGGGACCTGGTTCCCCCATTGACAATACAACGGTCCACAGACAACACGGGTCTGAAATTTTAGGAGACTGTTAAAAAACTGAAAACTATTCAAATCGGCAGTAACAAATAAGCAACCAAGAGTTTTCAGTGTTAAACAGTTACATCAAGAGTGTTGGGAAGGCAGATTTGAGTTGGAAAGAAATCTAGTATTTCTGTCTTATGACTTACACATTCTACATTTGCATAGAAGCAGAACAAGTGAAACATTCAGCTTGTATTAAGAACAGTTTTGACATTCAGGTTTTAGGAAAGTAAAAGAAAACGCGACACACACCGATGGTCTGCACTTACTTTCTTCATCTATTTTCAACTCTTCATTGTTTTTGATCTTCTCTGCAATCTCTTTTTCATTAAAGCCCTTACTTGCCAAAAATTTAATTTTATATTCATCCCAGGACACATGGCCTGTAAGAAAAAGCCATATCTCAGACATGACATAGCAAGCTTAAATGACAAACTTTTGTTCTCATTACTTAAAACAGTATGTGCTAAAATCTTTTGGTTCAGCACTATAATCATCACACTAAGCTTTATGAATGGCAAGATGAAAACTATCACCTGATTCACTTTTATGTTTCTTTAGACCAGACAGGCCTTGTGAAAATAACCTATTTATGTCACCGTCCTCCCCCATCCCTGGCAGAGCCACTGAACTTGTTATAATTTCCTACGACCACAAGTGAAATAACACAGCAGTCAACACAGAAGTACAATGCTGCCTGGAGCACGTTACTGTTTTGCTCACTTGTTTTCTGTATGGATCAAACCTGTTGTGATTACACGCAGGCCAAAGGAACCTGGATTTTGTCACAGCACATCTGAGGAACAGCCAGCAGGTTTGGCGACTAGCAACTGACTTAGGATGTCATGAGGAGATGGAGGAATCGTTCATCTTACCATCACCATCAGGGTCCACAGCTCGGAAGTGCATTTTATTCTCTTCCACAGCTTCCTGGAAATGTTCATCTGTCTTTTCCATGATCCAGCGCTGCATCTCTTTCGCACCTATCTTTTTATCATTATTTATATCCACCCTATGGATGAATAGCAAACAAGATTTAGACTGAGGGGTTGGGGGTGGTGATATATTTTTAGATTCTAAATTAATTACTTTATTCAACAATAACAAAAATAGGTTGCTACAGAAAAGAGTATATTTATAACCCTCTCTGAGAAGTTGCACATTCTTTGAACTACAGAGTAAACAAGTAGCAAGTTAGCCATTCATTTCACAATTACATTTAAGTAACCACAACATCTAGGTTACTACTCAGTGAAAAACATTCAGCTATACTTTACTTTGCTGTAAAGTTAACTCATTCCAAAATTATGTTTTGAGTAAATTTTTTTTAAAGTAGAGGAAACCACAAATACATCACTCACGGCATATTAACTCAATTCCTATTGGTTCAGAGCTGACAACTACCAGCTGCTTCAGACTTTCACTATTTTGAAAAATGTCTTCTCTAACATTCCTTCAAACCATGAACTCCCTCTCAATTTATCTTTCCAAGTCCTTTTTACCTTGATCTTCCAAGATCTCTGAAGTTTATTGATGAGCTGCCTCCCCGTGTCTACTTAGATCACATTACAACTGTCGTGACCATTAAAAACAACAAAAAATAATGTGAATAACCTTGGTGCAAGGACTTTTGAACTATTTAATACTTTGACTATAATACTTGTAAGTGGAACAAAACAAACAAATCAAGTTTCCTCTATTATACCTTGATCTCTGGCAACACATTACAAATGATAGTTTTTAATTCTTAACACATTTTTAAAAGTTCTGCACACACATTTCCATTAGGTTTCTGAGTTATCAGGCTCACTTTGCTTTGTCAAAGGACATGTTTGTACTCAGTGCTATTGAGCCACGGAACTAAACTTTTTCTACCCAACTAAAATGATCAGTAAAGTCCAACCTGACAATCCACTCTTCTCCTGAATGTACTACCAATACTGCTTTATTGTATTGACACACCGCTATATCATCAATTCCATTAATGCTTAGTTAATTAAAAAGAAGTTAATATAAAAATTACAATTGAAGAACAAATACTAAAACAGTAACATTCCACTTTAGGGTTTTTTTTATGCATATCATGAAGTATTTATTAAAAAAAGATGTAACGATATTTAAAACTGAAAAGACATCACTAACATTTCAGAGGCAAGATTCTATTTAAAGCATACCAAAACCATCCTTCTTCAATTAAAAAAAGAAAGAAAACCAACAAAGAAAAACACAACAAAAACCCCTAGCTCGACTCTGGTTTTTTTTATCTGTTTGTATCACTGTCTTAACAGTTCTGAAGTGTTAACATTGAAACTCAAGTTATTAAATATGTGATTTGCCTTTAAATGTCAACTAAATGTTAAAAGCTTAAGCCAAATAACAACCCCAGCACCTAATCTTCTACAACACTTAGCTGTATTAATAAATGCAGCATTAGTGGTTTTAAATACTGTATCACATCTTTCCACATATATAAGCACAGGCTCAGTACTAGCAGTTTTTCAGTATCAATGGCAAGACCAGTAAACTGTTCACGTTCCACTTGTGCCACCTTACACTCACCAGGTGAACAAATGTGGGTTTTGATATGGAATAGGTACTGTCAAAAATGAGAAGGGAAGAAAGACAAAGCACTTTCCCCTCAACATTTAACATTCTGGTTTCCTTAGATCAAAGCTATCAAACTTACTACTTCCGAGCTGTACTTTCCATCTAAATCACATTGTAACTAGGGAGAAAGGTAACAAACATCCCATTTATTGCGCTCTAGCTCATGAAAGCACACCTTTGTTCTGCTACCACAGTTCACAAGAAGTCTGCAGTGACTCAGATTTTCACGAACTAGCAGGCACCCACCCTCCAAGGTGAGCTGAAATCCTTTCAGTATCCATAATCAGCACTTCTGCTTTTGAGAGGAGCATTTACAACTGTATGAAATAAGGTGTGGTCCTGCTGGACCTGTGTTACCATCTAAGGCGATAAAAAAAAAAAAAAAAGACTGTCCAAGCTTCCTTAGATAACTGTCTCATTCAGAATGGACTACTGAAAACATTTCCACCAGAAATGACAAGCTTAGACAATTGCATGTTGCTGAACAACCTAACACTGGTAAGTCACGGAAAACTGATTTTATAACATGGTGATGGGCAATCAGTTTTCTGAGACAGATAGGCCTGAACACTCAAAAGATGTTAGTAAAGAATGATACATTCTAATGCACTTCTTAAAAAAATTGCCAAAGAACAAGTACTGGCAAGAAAGAATTTAAGTTCAAAAGAAGATGAATCCAAGCAAGAATATCATCCCAGATTATAACTTTGCTCAAACCTTCCTTGGTGAACTGTGTATAGAAATCTTGTGACAATTTCTCAGACTTCATGATGTACCAGCTCAAAAAAAAAAAAAAGTTTAAAAATATTGCTCTTTTTCTACAAGAAGCATAGTTTTCTGCTAAAGAATGCTATCTCAAATTTGTAGAAACTCAGGTATATGAGGTACTACTTCCTGAACTGACAGCAAAGAAAATTTTTTTTAAAAGCAGGGACTACCATTAGCATAAATTTGAATTACAAAACAAGACTACAGAGAGCAACTTACCTGTCTCATTCCAAACAAAATTATAGATAAACCACGGCCCAGACAGTAGTTGATGCAACGTGACCAATGCCATTAGTACTAACACATTTCAGTAATGGGCAGCATCAGACATAACAGCTCCTTATAATGTCTAAGTTCAAGGTTAACACTTCACCTACTATGCAAACTATACTTCATTAGCTATTCACAGCCTAAATGTTAATAATACCTTTGAGTAAGAAACAAGCAAATATGCTACTTTGTTAAGGAAAAAATTACAATTATCCTACAAAAGCCTATAGTAAGGGCTGTGTTGAATACAGATGTCAAGCCTGGAAGAACACGTTTTAAATACTTCAGCTCAGTTTCTCAATCACAAGCCATTAAAAACCAGATTTTTGTGGCCATCTTTCAAAAGGTCCACATCTGACAGTATTATCAATAAACACTGGCCACTCCAGTTTTCAGATTCATGTCTTCAGCTTCCTAAATGACAACATGGCAAGGCTGCCTGAGGTACTGGGCAGGGAGCAGGAAGGAAGTGTTCTTACATGAAGGACTAAAGGTCACAACTCCCTTGAGCACCTAATGCAGATCACTCTAGAGTCGGTTTCTGCTTCATCCAAATAATATCCAAATCCCAAAAAAATAAAAGCAGATCCTGAAAATAATTTTTAGTAATGGAAACTCAAGCAAAGCTCTACTTTACATGGTAGGAGGTATGCAAAATTTACTAGATCTATATTTAAACGTACAGGTTAGGAAAAGCACAAATCAGGGTGCACACACTACTTAAAACCTTCCAACAGCATACAGCATAAACGTTTTTTTAACTGAATAATACAAATCTTTACTCTAAACCAAAGATAACAAAACAAGAAAGCTTAAAATGTCCCCTTCTCCTCACTCACTATTCTACCTGCTGCTGTCCAACATGGGCTGTCATTTCTAGCACCTTCCTGCCACAGACAGGATGCATACCAGCAGAAACTCATACTGCGTTAGGCTGAGACAAACCTGAAATTAGGTCTTGCCCTATGTGCAGTCTGAACACAAATGGTCAGAGCTGTAAAGTCTCAGAGAGCCACATTTACAAGCATTGTGGGATTCAGAAGGCGTTCTGTTTTAGGAAACGGTAAGTTCATGACTTTTAAAAAGTGGGAAAAAAACAAACCAAAAAACCTCTGTACATGGTAGTATTTAACAGAAGGTCCATTGAAGCTTGTGACCTGATGAATGACCATCAAGGTAAGACACTCAGCTAACACAAAGATTTTAATTTTTAAATCACAGCTGCAGCTAAGTAGCTGTCAAAACATCAGCAAAATGCAAATGCTAGAAGGAAACTCCGCTTTCAAACTCACAGAGGTAGGTAACTCCATCACCACCTGACAGAAAGCCCCACACATTACATTCTTCTGTAATTGAATTTACCAGTTTTGTTCAGTACGGGTAATTTAAAGGATAACTGACCCTTAGAAGCAAGGCTCATCAAACTGCATTCTAGTACCCAATGCCATTGACTTAGCAAAATCAGTGCCACCATAAATACACTTGCTTGCTTTCAATAACATTCCTCCTTCCCTCCCATCAACACCCACCTACGCAAGCTAAACTACACTATACAGCAAATGAATTTTCTACAGATTCCAGGCTAATTTAAACTATTTAAATGGAGACGAAAGCAAATGTTTTTTTGGTAATTACAAGAAGTACAAGAGAAAGGCTGTCAAGTAAGCCCCCTCACAGATATTCTTGACCTGAACATACCTGAACACTTACCCCTGGGCAGGGAAAGAAGACTAAAAAGCTGCACCCAGGATTTTCTGCACCATGCCCTAATTTCACAGGGCAAAGTGAAAGTACTGGTTAACTTGTAAAAACCCACTTCTGTAGAAAAGTAAGGCTTGTCCTCCCAGTAAAGAGTGACTTCAGAAACTGAAATACAGAATTATGAAACGCCACTTGTCTTTCAGTCACATAGAGCTTGCTTGCCTAGAAAAACATGGGTTGGGGAGCTTTTCTTCCATGTTTCTACTTTATTTTCAGTAATCCTATTAGATAACAATGTATGCTTTGAATTAACTACTTTGTATCATCCTGGCACGTCACAGAATCTCAGCTGACATTAATTAAAAACACATTGTGTGTTTTCTTTATGTCTTCAAAGGAAATATTTCCAAAGCATCTGGAAGCCTGTGATTTACTAGCTTTTCAGAGAAGTTCATAGTATTTCTCTTTTCACCCAGCCTTTAAGAGTATGTCTAGAAAGCAATCAAATTCCTCAGAATTTTCTACATTTCTAATCTAATCATCTGACGGAATGCAATTTTGAGTATCTGAGTGAAGTTGATTCTGAATCCAAGTGGTTTAAGCTTCCTAAGACAATCGCTTTCATAACAAGTAGACAGAAATGATCAGGGTTTGCAACTGGCAAATGAAAATTTACTAACCACCAGTGGGATGTTTCCAATAAACATACAACAATAAAAAAATGAAAGCTTCTAAACACAATCTTAATATTTCTATATATCCTACCAATGAAGAGAGTGGTCTGCATAGCAAATGTAGAAATAACAGACTCCACCTACAGGAAAAAGACATTCTGGTTTGCCTATCTTCTTTAGCTACCTTTGCTCAGGAGAACACGAGAGAAAAAAAAAAATCCAATATTATTACTGATATTTTTTCCCTGTTAATGAAAAGTTTGCAGAAAAAAAGCTTTGTAAGCCTTCTCATTTTATCTCAAGTATACACACATCCCCACACCATCATCGTTAAGAGCACCAATGTAATTTAAGTTGTTCTAATAAAATTAATCTTCCATTGCAAAAATGCAAATAAAGCCAATTCTGCCACCTAGTGTCTAACAGTATGCCCTGATTTTGATTTCCATTTCAATTCTGTTAACTGACCTCCAAACATCTGACAGTTTATTAGATGACACAACCCTTACCCAGCACAAAAAGTGCTTTATAAACGGGAAAATGCTCTAATGTCTAAAAGTAAAGTTAATATTTTTATACCAAGTAAAGAGCTAGATGAAGTTTTCAAAAAAGCTACAGAAAAAATTAATCTTTCTATTCTCATGTTTCATTCTCATTCTTTTTTCTTTTTCTAAATTCTGAGGAGGTAAATGTTCTGTTAACAACATTGCTAACTGAATGAAGAAAGCTGTCATATTTTCTGAATTCTTGGTATGTGTAGATAGGCGTAATTATTTTTAACTTCCATGTATTTCATTTGAAACACTCGAATTTTAGACATGTGGCATCTACTAGAAAGTTTTATGAACAGAAAGCAACTGTTTGTTTACCACAATCTCACTCCATTGACTGTCCCTTTTCTTCCCTTCTGGCTTTACTATTTCAGTGTTTTTCCTCTGCAGTTATTTTCAGAAGTCACAACAGAAACACAACCACAATCCATAGGGAATATAAGACCAAATAATAAATAAGAAACTTAAGATTGTGAACTGAAACTAAACTTACAGCAAGGCAAGAGAGAGTACTACTGCTAGAACAAAACTGTAACAAACTCCCACCCTCACAATTCACTGCAGGGACATCCTGACTCTAACAAAGCCACTTCCTTACTAATTCCTTGATCTAAGGTACAAGTGTGATTGATTATTTATTGAGCCAGGAAACCAAGAAAAATTTTCATACCTCGAGAGGCTAGGTAGGTTTTTTCACATAGAAACAGTATGTTTTGTCATAAGTTTTACCAGGCCACAGCACCAATCCCATATATTGATTGTGACTCTCAACACATCCATCCTCGCTCCTGAGAATGATCTATACAGGTACCTTAATACCTTCATAGCATGAACACTGTGCTTATAGTACAATGCTTTCCCCCTCATCATTACAATTTTTAAATATTACAGAAAAATTTGCAAATTGTACTCTGAAGATCAGAGAAAGAGGCTGCACTGTTCCTGGCAAAGTACATAACTTACTTTGAAAAGATGACCATGAGTTTCTTCCTATTTTTTCTGGGTTCTGAATCTTCCTCAAACTCTTCCATCTCTTTTCCTAGAAAAACTTCTTGATGAAATTCTTTGTTAAGATGTCCATCCATCTCCATTTTGACCCCGTTCAAGTGATCTGGAGGCAAGATCTCATTCTCATCTTTACTGTCAGCTGGCTTTTCCTTGAGGGCTGAATTATTTGCAGGCCTTGCATAAACATCCATTAGAAGAAATACAAACAGAAGGGACAAATACAGAGATCCCAAACTGCAGAGAAAGGCCTGTCTTGACATCATTTTTTCCTTTTTATTCAAAGTATTGGCCGATTAAATTACTGTGAATGGATTAAATGATCTAAAAACAAAATGGAGAAAACACATGGACATTAAACTCTAGAACATTATGTCACTAATAGAACATCTCCTAAAATTCCGAAGAACTTACAGACACACACACAATTATTTGCCATGAAAGAATAAAAAAGACCACTAAATAATAAATACACAAGAAATTAATCTGTGTCAGTTTTCAGTCTGCACAATTGTAACCTCTGTCAGAGGACTTTGGAAGATAACATCCTTTAAGTGGCCTAGTTCTTCTCTGAAAACCGTCTTCAGGCATTATGGTGTGAGCTGACCTGACAGCTAAAACCCAAACATGGACTGAGATGTCAACCCAGCCCATGAAGCACACACTGACCGAATGTGCAGCCAAAGCTGAGCTGTGGCAATGCCCCTGACACCAGCATTGCACTTCCAGCAAGCTGCAGAAACAGCCACGACAGCACCACAGATCTCATCACACCACCTCTTTAAAAAGACTGAAAGATGTAAAAGGTCTTTTTGGAAAGAGGTGACCGAGAGAAATACGATTACAAATGCCATCACATCAAGTGGAGCTGGAAACACACAGGAACCAGCCGGCAGGAAAAGCAACCCCAGGGGCGGACCTGTCATGACCTACTTGGCGGGGCGTGAAAATCGCTGCCACATAACGAGTTCGCAGACCGCAGGGACAGCGAAAAGGGCCACAGCCGGACACCCAGAGCGTCGGGGAGCACAAAACCCCACTGACCCGCGTCGAGGAGCACAAAACCCACAGAGGCACAGCAGAGCCCTGGGCAGGGAGTACCCGCCCAGCCCGCGGCAGGACTCACAGCCCGGTCGGCGATGGCTAACTCTCCACAGGAGAGGGGGAGCCCGGCCGGGGCTGCCCTCCCCGGTCTGAGGGGCAGCGGCGGTCCCGACCCCGCTCCAGAAGGGCCACACGCACTCACCCAGCTCCGGGGCGCTCGGCGGCCTCCGAGAACGGTGACAGGCCGCGGGGAGGCCCAGCTTCGGCCTCGCTGCCCCGGGTCCCCGCGGCGGCTCCTCACGGAAGGACGTCAGCGGCGCGGAAGACCCCAAGCCCACTCCCGCCCCGCAGGCCCGGGCGAAGGGCGGAGAGCGGACCGCGCGAGCGCTGCGCAGGAAGTGCGTCAGGACGCAGTGCGTGCCTGAGGGGCGGGGAGCGGCCATCTTGGAGTCGGGCAGCAAAGGGCCCTCTCCCGCTTGCGGCAGCCATTTTCCCTCCCAGCGTGTCCCCCCGGACCCAGCCAGTGTCTTGGGGCTCCCGTGACCTGGTAAAATAGGGAAGGCAAACCTCCGAGTGCTAAAAATTCCTAACGTAGGCGCTCATCTGCTCTCTCTTACCTCAATTAATAATAAAGCAGACCTTCAAGCATGAAGAAACCTGTTAAATTCCCCATCAGGTCCCTTTTCCAGGGTATACCCTCCAGTTTTGTGCTTATCGTTCACCTATTTTGCTTGAAAGCACTTGATACAGAGAAATGATTACTTGTTTTAAGATTTACTTATAGAAAACTGCTTAGCAACTTACTTATTTCTAGCAAGTTATAGTATTACTTATAGTATTTTTTAATATCGCTAAGAATCCTGCTTGCCCAGACTGTTCTGTGGAATTTTACCAAGGACTGTGTCCATCAAAACAAAGCAGTTTACTGTGAAAATCTACCCAGAACTGCGGTGTTCAGCAAAATATCATGTTTTTGTCCTTGAGGAACAGGTGTGTTCTGACTAGTTGGGCCTCAGTAATGAGTAAAGATAGCCATATACAGATTGTAGAAGTTTCATTGGCTCCCTTAAATAAGATAGGATGAGTAAACCGGCTGAAAAACATTTTTGTTGTTCAAGAAATTGGCTAAGAGAATCTGCGCATGCTCCAGGGAAGAAAACAAGGTGAGAAAGACTACGAGCCTTCCTCCCAAAGATCCCCGAAGAGGACCACCAGGAGGGAAGGCGCAGGTGCAAAGATAACATAAACTATTGACATCAGCCTTTCGAACTAACCCAGCCTTACTCATGCATGTTTGTGTTATGTAATCCAATGAATATGTATATCCACACTCTGTAAGTTTTTGGTAAAATGTGCGGTGGGTGTGCAAGCTTTGTGGAGAAATCCCCTTGCACCCCGGCGCCGGAGTAAACATACCTGCTGTATAACTCTATCCGAGTTGTAGAGTCAGTTTTCCGCAAATCACACTTAAAATACGTGCTTTTTGTAGGTAACGCGCCGCTACCAAGCCTTACGAAGTCAGACCAGCTCGCTAACACACGACTACCTAACACAGCGAGGCAGCACCGCCCCGCCCCAGAGCTCCCCTCAGGGCTGAGGCGCAGCGGCCCCAGCGCAGCCCGTCGCCGGGACCCACAACAGCCGCCGGCGCGGCGCGCCCGGAACCAAAATGGCAGCGCCCGAGCCTCGCCTGCCCTGCTGCAAGATGGCGGCCGCAAGGCGCCGTCCTGCGCGGTCAGGTGGTGCAGGGCGCGGCCCCGCCTCCTGCCCCTTCCCCCGCAAGGCGAGCGGCGAGCGAAGCGGCGGCCGCGGCACGCACCGAGCCCGCGCCGGAGGCCCAGCAGGTAGGCAGGGACGGAGCCGCTCCTCCGCCCGGCCTGAGCCGGCGCTTCCCCGGGGAGAAGGGGGAAGAGGCAGGAAGGAGGCATGAAACCACCGCTGAGGGCCGGCGGAGCGCGGTGAGGGTTCCCACAGGAAGCTTGTCCCCTCTCGGCGACCGTCAGCCGGGGGTGGGGCTCCTGCCGTTCCCGCCTAAACCCTCGGGGGGCGGGGCCTGGAAGGGAGGGGCCTCCGGGCGGGGCCCGCTCGCCCCGTCGAGGCCCAGCGGCCATGAAGCTGCTGCGGCTGCTGTGCCGCCACAAGACGGCCCTGGGCCTGGGCGGCCTGTCGCTCTTCGCCGTGGTGCTGCTCTACCTGGCCAAGTGCACCTCCGAGGGCCTCCGGCCCCTGCCAGCCCCCCGCGGGCTCCCGCACAACCAGCCCGCGGCCCTGCCGCCGCGAGGTGTCAGGGGGCCGCAGCCCCCCGCGGCTCCGCCGCCCTCCCCGGAGGAGACCGCCTTCCTGGCCGTGCTCATTACGAGCGGCCCCAAGTACAGCGAGCGTCGCAGCATCATCCGCAGCACGTGGCTCTCGGCCGCCGGGCGTCCCCCCCACGATGACATCTGGAGCCGCTTTGTGATCGGCACAGGCGGGCTGGGGGCAGAGGAGCTTCGTAGCCTGGAGCTGGAGCAGAGCCGGCACAGAGACCTCCTCCTTCTGCCAGAGCTGCGGGATTCCTACGAGAACCTGACTACTAAAGTCCTGGCCACGTACGTCTGGCTGGATCTGCACCTGGACTTCCAGTTTGCCCTGAAGGCCGATGACGATACCTTCGTACGCTTGGATGTGCTGGTGGAAGAGCTGAGAGCCAAGGAGCCGCGTCGCCTCTACTGGGGCTTCTTTTCTGGCCGCGGTCGAGTGAAATCTGGTGGCAAATGGAAAGAGAGCGCCTGGGTGCTCTGTGACTACTATCTACCATATGCTCTGGGTGGTGGTTATGTGATTTCTGCAGATCTGGTGCACTATTTGCGTCTTAGCAGAGACTACCTGAACATGTGGCAGAGTGAAGATGTCTCCCTGGGGGTGTGGCTGGCTCCCATTGACGTGAAGAGAGTGCACGACCCTCGTTTTGACACTGAGTATAAATCACGAGGTTGCAACAATAAGTACATAGTAACTCATAAGCAAAGCATCGAGGACATGCTGGAAAAGCACCAGACCCTGGCTAAAGAAGGAAAGCTCTGTAAGGAGGAGGTTAAGCTCAGGCTTTCCTACATGTATGACTGGGGAGTACCTCCTTCACAGTGTTGCCAAAGGAAGGATGGCATCCCATGAAAGTCTGAGGAAGGAAAAGGCAGAATGTTGATGGACTCTCTCAGCTCGGTTACTGTTACTTGGGGAGAGTCCCAGTAACTAGGGCTTAAAAATTACTCAGAAGATTTTGCACGATTCATTGTCACGATCAATGAAACCCCGAAACTCCTAAGAGCTACTGATGTGGCATGATATAGAGATGTTTGAAAAAAAAAAAAGAAATAAGATGAGAAAAAGCATGGAAAGGCTCATATGATGGGATTGAAGGCAAATAATAGGTTGCAAGATATGGATAGTACAGAAAATTTGGGGGAGATAACCTGAATGAAAAGATGCTGGAAGATTTTTAACAGATTCTAAGATTTATTTGCTAAAGATCATGACAGGCCTTTATGCTATCTATGAGATTGTGAAACTAGCATCTGCTGTTTATTTCTTGGCAAGGAAGAAGTGTCAGTTTGGCAAGGTTTGAAGATTCTAATGGGGCCACAAATCAGCTGCTATTGCCAGTGGAAACTGGTGGCTGGTTATTGACACAAGCAGTCAAGTAAAGGGAACAATTTTACCTAGGATGTTTGTGTTAGGGGAGGGAGAGAGTCTGTTCTTTGACAAGTGCTCCGATTTACAAGAATGGAATTATTAGACCTTCTGTGTAACTTGTCTCTAAGCTTGTTGTTGCTTTAAAGACATCATGTACATAAATTATCTGGCAGCTACGGAGTAAGTCTATATTTAGAAAGGTGGATGAGTTATGGTATTTGGCAGATACAGATTACGTTATCTTATTTTGGGGGCAAATAGTTATGCTACAAAGCTACCCTTCAGTTATTAGGTGGTGTTCTTAGTTTATCCTCCAAACACACTGTGTATGAAGAAACATTTCCTCTCCCAACAGTAAGTAATCTGACTGACTACTACAAGGTCAGACATAGTAGGCTTCAGATTTACATTGTTCTGGATTACTTCTGTAAAGTGTAAATTAGCAGGATTAGGTCAGTGGAAGCTATTCAGAGTTCAAACAAGATTGCCCTAATGTGGGTACCTCAGCTAAGAAAGTAAACTCTGCAAGTAAAGAAAAATAGGTTCCCCCACCCCCCAGATTCCTGTTTGAGGAGAACCTTGTCTCTCTTTTTGGGAGATACATCGCAATCTAAGGAGACTAATCCCCCAACAGTCACATCTAGATGCCCAAAGATAGACTGTGTGAATTCTCTCCTCTCCAATAGCACCTTTTAGTGGAACTAAAAGTAATTTTACAGGAGGTCTAAGATAATAGCCCAAGTGATATGTCAGTAAATGGGATTATGTCCCTTAGACCTGTCTACAAATAATTCTAGCACTGGCAGAGCTCGTCAGCATCAGATGCAGCATTGAACAGTAAACACAGACACGACATTCTTGGCTGTAGAACAGATAACTTACAAAATTTCACCATGTTATTTATCTTCACACCTTTTGGTAAGCCTGTAATTCAAACATTGTTGAATGGCAGGTGCTCTAACACACAGAAATAATTTTTTTCCAGTACTAGTACAGAGCTACTGACTTCCAGTAAACTTTGTCAGCTACAGATCTTTCAGTATAAGCAGAGTTTTTACTTTTATGCCTGAAGGGCATTCTTACTTATCAATAATAATATTTACTGTTTGTTGCACACTGCACTTTCATACAATTTAATTTCCTCCACTCCTTAGGTCAGTGTCTGTTCCCACCTGCAGGAAGTGACAAATTGCAAAGAGGGAAAAAGAAAAAAAAAAAAAGGGTGCCAATATCTCTCTATTTTTGCTTCTTAAATTAGCAAGGTAACAATTCATACCAAAGGAATCAAGTATGGGTTTTTTTGTTATTCTTGTTTTGATTAAGTTATTGAGGATTAAGAAGAGTCTTCTGCAGAGGATGATAATTCTCTATTTTGGAAATTCAAAGAAATTTTTGACTTCTAAAACAAAGTTAAGATAGTGAAAAAAAGTTATTTTAGCATGTGTCCATTCTACTGCATGCTTATGTATTGACAGGCAGATGTGCTTTTCAGCAAGGTATACTACTCTAAAACAAGACTTCAACAAGATTACAGGAAATTTAAATTGGTTTTAACATTTTAAAAAATGCCTATTTGCCATTTGGGGTTCACTAGTATTGTGTGTATATATGTGATTAAATGCTTGTAATGTGAGTATTTATTTATAATTATTGAAAATGTGTTATGTATAGGAAAAATAAGATAGTTAAATGTCATTTTAAATTTAAGGAGGTACTGTAACGTCCATGAGAATTACATATCAAACAGTGCTTGAATTTGTTGGTGTACAAGCCATTATTTAAAGTACTGGGATCCAAACTGCAGATGAAAAGTCTGCTGCATGTCTCAAGCTAGTAAGAATGTACTGTTTATCCACTGCTATCAATAACTGTGTCCATGGAAGCTGTTTACATTGTTGACTTTGACTATCCCTACCCACAACTCCCATCCCCAGCCCCCCCAAAAAAGTGTTTTTCATTGCGAGCGAAATTAATGGCAGAGAAACGCTGGACCTGCCGAGCACGCTGCCCGCACACTTGCAGGGTGAGTGAGGCTCAGGAATGATGGTGACCACTCTTACACACTCGCTATCTGGATCTTGGTCTGACACAGCTTCCTTGTACCCTTTTCTGTTTAAGGTTACGCATGTTTTGCTCTAGTTGCAAATGAACAAATTAACAAGGAAGGTTTGACTGATTCTTGTCCTTTGGTAGGTGGTTTTAGTTTTCTTAGTAGGCATTCACTTACTGCAAATACAGAACTTAGATTTCAATCCCAATTAACTGGGAAATTCCACAAAAGTAAAAGATTAAGTTTTGAGACTTTTGGTATTTTAAAAGCAAACTGAATCATTTAGGAGATAGCAGACATCCTACATGTGTGGAAAACATTAACTAGTGCAGGATTATTTTTTAATATTTTAGTACAAAGAATTTGCATGTGAAAGACCTATTAATGTTATTTTGAGTAATCAAGAAACATCTGTGTATTGCATGAGTGAGTCACTAAAAAAGTTTGTCCAAAATTGAGCCCATTTTTTCTAAAGCAAAATATAAAGCACATTTTGAATAACGTAAGAATTGAATATTTTAGAAGTAGTAATTGAAGGCTGTCTTTCATACCTTCTCAGGACTAGGTTCCATATTTCCTGACACCATCTCAGAAGTCTCAGATATGATGTTTTTATACTTGAAAACCATAATATAATCTTTGTCCCTCTCCAGAGTCGGGGGAAGAGTCTGACTTCAGTGGGTCCAGCATTTGGGAGAATGTCTATGTGCTGCTGAGAAAAAAAGCAGGTTTTGGTCTTTATAGCAGCTATATTAGAGTGCAAAGTTTTGTTGTGGGCCTTAGTGAAAACAAAATCATCCAGGAACAGATTTATCTTCTTTTTTGTAGCCATTCTTAGCGGCAATAGGTTAGTGATGTGTTGGGCTTTTTATTTTTTTAAACAGTGTTTCTGCTGGTTTTCAAGTTTTCTCTTCATAAATAATTTGCATTTTTAATATTATTGTTAGTTTGGGGGAAAATTATCACCCTAGCTTTTCTAGATATCAGCATGTTACGCACTGTAAGTTCAGCAGCTGTGTCAAGTCTATAAGTTTATGTTGGCATCCATTCAGGACTACCATTGAGTTGATCTGTAACACTATTGAGCTTTTTGTTATTATTTACAGATTATTTTTTAAATTACTTTTTAAATCAGGCATTTAGCATTCTACCAGAGCTAATAGATACAGTAGAGAAATGAATCGTTCATGATGTGCCCTCTCTGTGATCGTATCTAAGACTTGATACTGAAATATTTAAAGCTGACAATGCCATAAACTCAATTAGAAAGTTGATTTTATTTTCCAGTGATTTTTAAGTTATGTGCACCATGACTTAATTACTTCAGTGTGTAAAAACAAGTAGTTAAACCATTAATTGCCATACTAAATAAACAGTTCCACTTAAACAGCATCAAGCTTCCAAGAATGCCTATAGTCAGTTCAAGATTTAAAAAAGCCACAAGCCCAACTTACAAATTATTATTCCTGTCACCGAATACTTTATTTTCTAAAAGTCTAGCCTTGTTCACATGAAGTGTGCTCAAATACAGCTTCTATGTGTCATGTTTTTGACAAATGTTACATTTTCTGTAGTTGAAATGCCTCATTTTTGAGCATTTACATTTGTATTTCATATCTGTTAACGCTAATGTTTTGGGGGGTTAAGGTGCTAGCTTTGCAGATTTGATTAAAAGCCCAGCAGCATGGGAAGGTGATTAAGAGTTGCATTCCTATTAGTTTCTGTTCAGCTCAGCTCCAGCATCAGAGCTGAAATATGGTTTTGGTATTACTGTATGCTTGACAAACTGTCAACACCTACACTACTACACATTTTACTTAGAACACGCTGCCTGCAAGACTCAAATCTGTTGCTACATGTACCTGTGTAAGATATGCTTTTACCTTGGAACTGGAACTACTTTATGCCAACATAATATGCCAGTTATTACCTTCTAATACAGACTAATTAGGTAATGTCTAGTAAAACTTGGAAACAGATCAGTCTGTTACTCGTAGCCTATCTGAAGCTGAAGGATACTACATAAGTGTGCCTTTATGAAACAGAATTAGCGTGGGGTACTGTGCTGAGTATGTTTTAAACAATTGAATGAAATTGCACATTTTTTGCAGCCACATAACTTTACCATTTGGGGGTGGGGTGTGGCACACAGTTTATTTGCTCAGCATTTATATAGAAAATAAACTGCTAGAAACCTGAAGCTATCTGTGATGATGAAAACTCTTGGTAATTGCGTAAGCGTATTCTGTGTGTATTTATGTCCTCTCATGTATGCCTTTATTGGCCAAAGGATCTGTGTGCTGTGATTTTTAATAAAAGACTTTTGCTGTATAGGTGATCATTTGGTCTGTGTAAGAACTGATAGAAGTGTGGTTATTTGAATCTCATTGTGCCACGAGGGGCGGGGAGGATTGGCTCAGTCTTAAGCAATTGCACAAAAATGCTTCAGTTAGTGTCAGTAATAATGACTGATCAGCATGCTAGAGCCCTGAAGTGAATAGTGGCCTAGAAGGAATGCCACTGGGTCACACACGTATACATAAATACTTGTTCATCCTAATTTTGTGTTGGTGGCAATATAGGAGCATGGCTTAAACTGTAATGCAGTCAGAAAAAGGGTTGCTCTGACTAAGAAGTGTATTGATTCTGGTCTCAGCTAAAAAGTATTTCAAGCAGTTAGACATCCATAAACACCATTGGCTGTAGTTCTGTTTTATGTTAAAAACCCAAAATACTAGCAACATTCTGACAAAGAATTGAAAATATTTTCAATATAACATCTGCTCAAATCATTTCAACACTTCAAGGAGCTTAAATAGCACTAACTTTCTGCTGACAAAGTAGGTGGTCCATTCCCTTTAAAATTAGTATGTTCTTGCTGCTGCTTCTGCCACAACCTTGGCAGCACATTTTGGGCTCTAGCCCAGAGAAACGCCTCTGGTTTAGCAAAATAAACCGATCTGTTTGAACCCAGAAGCACAAGATGACTCTGAGTAAGATGAAGTTGTTACTTTTGATCAGAAGTGGCCTGGTTCTCACTAACAGTTCTTCAATTACCTATTAAGATTTTTTTTTTCCTGGAGGTGTTTGTAATGAAGTACACGCTGACCAGAAACCAGGAGTAATTTTCCCTTTTAATACTGTGATCTCAAAGTATCACCATCACCTCTGCCACATGGAAAGCTTTGGCAAATTTAATATGTTGCTAGCCACATTAATTAGTTCCTAAGTGGAGAGCAAAAGGTAATGCTTCTTACCTAGCCCATTTGACTCATCTGCTCAGTGCCATTTGTATTAAGTATTTATATTGCTGTATTTGCTGAGGTAGAGGTACAGAGAAGTAATAATAAAAACACTTCTCCAGTGCATTAGTAACTTAAAAACACTAAGGTCTGATCATTCATTTAAACTAGAATTAAGATTGCAACACAATGTTTTTGCTGCTGTTTTGCTGAAATCAAAGACATCTCAATATCTACATATTTAGAAATCCACAGTAAGGATGCATCTAACTTCTAAAATTAGCACACCTTAAGCAGCTTATGGTTTATATTTTTCCACTATGTGGAAGCCTATGAGGAACACCAGCCTTTTTCAAGCATCCAGGTGTCACACCTGATGTTCTTTCTGGGAAGGTGGAAGAGCTGGCCTACCTGGAAAGCCATATCTAAGTAGTTTAAGTGAGGAGAGGAAGTGCCCAGAGCACCATTCCCTTGACACAGAACACTGAAGTTGCAGGCCATAGGGACATTCTCATTTAGAGTAACAGGTATTCAGTTTTATGTACGTAGTATAATTCAGAACTGTGGTAAGCCAAATGGTAAGATTTGTGTCTTGTAGAATATTTATAGATATGTTGCTAAGTAAACACATGCCTGTTCATTTTAAGAAGAGAAGTGCAAGTCTGAAATTCCTCATCTACAGAGACTGGAACAAGGAAGTATTTCAATACTCTGGAATTTTTAAGACAAGCCAAGTGACCATACGGAGCAGGGGGTTTGGAGTCCATGCTTGCATCCTGGCCCGTAGGCCATAATTAAATTCAAAATGTCATATTCACCTCATTCCAGCAGCAGTGATATTGAGCTTTAATTAAAATTCATAAAGCGCTACGATTGCCAAATAATACATGCGATCTCCTCTTTTACTTGAAGTAGTAAGTCCAAGGATAAATCAAGTTAAAGAACTCTGGTCAATTAGAAATGCTGTACTTAAACATTAAAAACACACTCGAACAGAGTGCTAACCTGTCCTCATTAGTAACCTTGGGTTCACCGTGTAGACTTGGGGGCCAACAAGTATAAGTCAACAGATCCCTTACTACTTTTATTCATGTAGCAACTGAAGTTGTTTCAATAATTTTTTGCAATTCCTTATTTGAAAAACAAGACTTCACTAATAGCTTGTAAGAGATCACACCATGCAGCCTGTTACAATATCAAAAAAGATGATTTTTCTGGTTATATGCAAGATACTGAAAACACCAAAGGATTTAATGTGGTTAATACTTCCATGTGCAGCCAGAGGAGCAATTTAAATGTTGGTTTTGCTCTAGCCATGGCAGGGATATTGGTCTACTAATTATCAGAGTACAGAGAAGAGAGGAAACTGTTTTAAACAAGTCAACAAGAGCTATTTCAGTCTGGCTCATCATGTACCTCAGGGTTTTCCCTTTTTCCTGGGCTACCATTGTAAAATGGTCCCATCCTCCATCTATCTCATCAGATGCAGTATCTTCTTAAAGGCTCTGTCACCAGTAGTGCTTCTGCTCCCCGGGAGAATCTAAGGTAGGAGAAAACCAGAGCCACAAAAATGATGCTGGATTCTCCCCCCCAGTTTAATCTGTACATGGTTTTGAATGTCCAGATCACAATACAAATGCAGCTTTAATCTACATTTGGACAAAAAGCAATTTACCTAACAGTAAGAGGGGATAAGGAAGTTTGACTCCAGCAATACTGCACACTATTCAGAGTCTTGGACTGGATGAGATTTGTTGGGTTTTGGTGTGTCCTCCCCAAGTTTGCTGGGGGGCACCATGAATTACACAATATTTGCTCTACTTAGGACCTAGCCACCCTATATATTTAAATTACTGTCTCTGGGACACAACAAGTTTTCATTGCTCGAAGCTTGCTTCAAACTCAGTCATCCAATTCCAAAGAAAGCTAGTTCAGAAATTATTCCAAGGCCAAGCAATCTAAAGTCAATAAAGTCACAAATATAAAACCTTGAATCTAAGATGAGTTATTTTGCTACATGATGTTAGATGTTTTAGTTCCAACACAAATGATCAAATTGCTATTGAAGTGAATATAAGGAGGAGAAAACTGACAAATAATGCAAGTCGAGAAGGCTAACTCAAAACAGGCTGCCCAGGTCATCAACCGAAGAAGACATATGTTAAGATTTCTGCCAGTAACCAAGAAGTTGCATGAAAATAGAATTCATGGATTATAGAAAAATAGAGATAATCAGTGTCCAAGGGCACACAGTGTTTCAGTTTTACAGTGAAGACAAGGCCGCTCAGAAGCGAAGTAACTTGTCTGAGATTGTGTAGAAAGTTGGCAACAGATCAGAAGCTAAAACTAGTTATTGGTGCTGTTAGGGTAATGCCCTGCTCTTACTGAGCAGAAAGCTGATGATACCATTCCAAATCTTACACACAAGCTGATCTTAAGTTCTTCCTTTGAAAAGAAACATGCCAGAATCGTACAAACCCAACAGCTTTTCATCCTGTTTGTGATAAGAGAACTAAGCCATCTAACTGTCATCTGGTTTTAATAGTCAGTTTTGTTTCCATTTGTAACTTCCCTGAGCCATGGATATCTAGGGACTCGTAGCAGATTGTCAGTGAATTACAATGAAGAAGCGTACACAAAGAAGTGTGTACTTCAGAGAAGTGTGATTTTTTTTTTTTCCCCATAACACAGGACTCCAGAATAGACAAGCAATGTTACCTCTCCTCTGAATCCAAACCCACCCTCTTCTGCAACAGCCCAACTGTTGTTAGAAGAGCTCTGCTCAAAGACCACCAGCCTGAGAGCCAAAACAAGCCTTTCAACTCGGCTACCTTACTTTTTTTTCCAGGAAGAATGCAAATAAAAGCCATTTACTCAACATAACTTTCACTGGATGATGCCCATTATCACAGCCCAAACACTCCACACCAAAAAAACCCCATAAAGCTATTCTTACTGCTTTTATAAAGACCAGCTGGTCCTCACCTTATTCCTGACCTCAGGGAATCGATAGCTGGGAAGCAACAAATGAGCTACAGATGAGGATTAGGCCCAACTATTTTAAAAGGACATCCCCAGATGGGTATTGTCCCTTTGTTTTCCCTGATACAATTAAAATGTGTATTCCAATTTTTTTAAAACGTGTTTTCTTCCAAATTAAAGTCTTTCCCATACGTATAATGAAGACACTTCTCTTTGCAGCTTTGCTGCAAAGATTTAATATAAGACTTTTTTCCCATTTTTTTTCATAAATATTTCAAAATAACTTTCAAATTTGTTATTGAAGCAGACCTTTGAAGCGAGGTAATCTCTTCGGAACCCCCCATAGTTTTTCTGTTGACTTGCCCTATGCAATTCAGTCACTAGATGTCACTATGGGCCTGTAAGAGCAGATAACGGGATGCGTTCCGTGGTTAAAAAAAGAAAGAACCTAAGTAGTGTCGAAAGACAGTTGTTTATGACTAAAATCTGTGTTCTCTAATAAATATCTGATGTTTAACACAGACTCAAACAGATGATTGGGGAGAAAAGGAAGAAAGTTTTCCAATTCAGAAATGGAATTCTGAAGGAATTATTGAGGATGAAGCCAACGTATTTTTCCATGTAATTAATGGTTGATAATGCACACCCGGATTTTCAAGACAAAGCTTTGTAGAAGCCCACAAACCCCCCAAAAATGGAGAAAGCAAATTAACTAAAAATGATGAGCCACATTTTGGTCATTATGATAGTGAAGTTTAGACACCATTTGGGTGCTACAATAACTGGGGATTATGGAAAGATAACTAACTGTGCCTCTTATGGAAAAAAAATGCAGCTCTGATTTGCCAAAATCTTTGGATGACTTTTTCTTGTCTATGTATGTTTGTGGTTAAACTGGCCAAAAATTTTACATCAAAGGACTTTGTTGTTGTTGGGGGGAGGGTTGGCAGGTGGAAGAGAAATAGTTTTTCAATGAAGTGGACATTTTTTATAGAACAAACCAAAACAAACCAAAACCCCCAGTCCCCATGCCCACTCCTGCTTTTCAATCGAGTTTTTCTGTGGCTGAAAATACAATTGATTTGAGTTGTCAAATTTAGTTTTCTGAAAGGAAACCCTCCCCAAAAATACTCAATCAAGAATTCTGTTCCAAAACATGTCTATGTATGACTCCTTCTTGAACTTCTGGGCTGATTAAAGAATATGTAGAAATGAATCCTGTTAAAAAATATCAACACACTGATCAAATCTAGGAGTTTCTCAGGTGAGTCTTTTCTGGGATAAGGAACTAATTATTCATTATCTTTAATGAAAACATTCACCTGACATTTGATGCTGAAATTTAGGAAGTGTTAAAAGAATTTTGGAAAAGTAAGGTTAAGGAATGAGTTATCAATACTTACATGTTATTGCAGAGGAAATAAATATTTGTTCTGAGTCAGATTCCAAAGTCTTTATTAATTCTAACAGCACCCACTCAGTAAAACAATCCCCCTGCGAGTGCAACAGCGCTTCCAGGGAAATACTGAGCAGCTCTGACAACCAGGCCCTGTCTCGGACCTGCCCTTACTACAGCTTTAGATGTGTGAACTCCAGAGCATGCCAGGCAAAGTGGAGCCGTGGGGGACTTCCACACCAGTGTCCCAGCGTGGTTCTAACCCTGCCTGGGGTCAGTCAGGGTTTCTGTCCGTGCCAGCTGTAATGCAGGAATACTTATTTATGCCTCAGTGGGTATGGAGTGGTACAGCTCTGGCCTCGTTCCAGCACTGCTGTCAAGCTGTCACAGCCTTATGCTTTTATACCCAGGTCACAAACATTGTATAAAATCCAAACTTCAGCCATATTTTCCACATCCTCTCCTCTTTCTCTTTTTTTTTTTTTTTATTATCGGTTTCAATGAAAACATGGAAAAAAATGTGGAAAAATCTAGACACTGATTCATGTTTTGATGAAAACTTGAAAAGCCACAAGCTTGCACATCCACCCCCTGCTGCCCACTATTTGATGATCACCCTGGCCCTGATTTCTGGAGACGCCAAGGCAATCACCTCTGCCCGGCACAGCAGCGTGCTTTAGCAAGTTGGCAGGGAGGCTAAAGAACGTTTAGTCATTTAAGGCCACAAGCCCCAGCTTCTGGTGGTCCATGTCATTCCCTTCTTTGCTTGACAGCCAAGATCCAGGGAATGTGAGTCCTGTTACAGCATCTGTTTATTTTCCAGGCAGCAGGCTGATGTGCAGTATTTAAATCTAAAGTGTTGGACAAGTAGGGAAGTTCCACACAAAGAGCCTCTACTGCAAAGTGCACCATACATAAGCAACAGAGGGGACTGGAAAATTAATAACAGTGCCTTTTTTAAATAAAGGAAAAGGTTGTTGTTGTTGCCAGTGATCAATTGATTTGGGATAGTGCCAAATGGCTCCACTTGGCTTTGAAGCATCATACTACAAGACACTGCAAAAACATTCATCCAGAACAGATCCCAGCCACAAGAGTTACAAATATTTACTTTATATATTTACTTTAGGGAAGGACTCAAGCCAGAGATAGTAGATCTTGACTACAAACATACCAGCAATTGAGGTGCTAAGAACTGGAGTTTTGGGCCTAATCTTTCTGACCTTATCTTGTCTAATATATTTGTCTTTCTTTCCATGCTTTGACCTCAATAAAACAAGCTACGCACTGGAAAACCACCCCTATATAAATGTGCCGTGCTGAGCTCCAGGCCTGAATTTCTGGCTCTGCTGAGATCAAGGAGACCAGAAGCTAACCTGGACTTAGCTTAATTTCGGTGTCTTTTGTAGGTCCTTAGATGTTCACACGCTGCACACTGTGCAATTTTCTCAGCTATCTCTGCCCTAATTTGCAGCTAGTCTCTCATAGTCCCTAGAAAGTGGCTTCTGTGTGAATGCTACACTGCGCCCCTTCCTAAAAACAAATCTTGCAAGGAATTCTGGCACTGGCAGAAGGGAGAAGAGCTACTGGTGATGCACTGTGAGCGGAGAGGACAGCCTGCTCTTCACACCTTCAGATTTGGTGTTAGCCAGCTCCTTAACCAGGTGCTGGAAGATGCAGTTACTCCTGGAACCCTCTCTCTCCTGGAAGTGCAAAGTAACATCTACTCTTGAGTGGAGTGGGATAGTGGTGCTGAACATTGGTTAATGCAGCCTGTAAACTGGTCATTTTTTTGTTATAGAGGAAGAACTGACCAATTAATTGTAGTCAGGACTCCTGGCGCCTACCATCAGATCAGTCTGCAGCCATGGGCAGGCCTGCCAACCCACGGTCTGCAGTGCCCGGGGTCCTTAATGTGCTCAGTGTCCATTATTCCAACAGAATCCAGTGGAAATAGTTCTTCAAATGAAACCAGTAACTACTCTGTGCCTCAGTTTCTCCCTCAGTAAATTGATAATAACATTACCTCTTCTCAGGGCATTGTGAAGCAAAGCTATCAAAGGCCTTTGGGATCCAGGCATGGCTGGGCTTAGGGAAGTGCCTGATTATCTTACACTTTGTAAAAGTCCAATCTGGCTCCTGGAAAGCTTCATCAAAGCAAAACCCATAGCTGGAAGGTTTATGAGGACAGGGAGAGGGGTAAGAAAACAATAACCAAGATCTAATTTCTTAGGAGTAATAGATAGTCCCGGGAGGATATAATTGAAGTCTCTAATAGCTGCAGATAAGATCAGACTGAGTTACTATTTTCAGCCAGTCTCAGACATCAGGACTGGAGTCACCGAAATAAATTCTAAAACCTGAGACAAATGAAATGCAGTGATCAGGAAGCTGCAGGGTCCCAAAGAGCAAGAGACAGCAAGAAATATATAAATATTGCAACTGGGTGGAATCAGCCACGAGGCAGGGATGTCCTGTCCCAGTTGTCTCACGTGCTGGGGTCACCCAAGAAGAGGCAGATGCCTGTTTGGGGAAGGACTGAGATGAAAAGGAGGAACTCGAAGGGGTAAAATGACCTTGATTTTAATTCCAGCTGTGACAAGAGGAACTTTATCCTCATCACAGTGCACCAGCAACAGCTCCCTGCTCCATTTGCTTTTGGAAAAGAGCAGGGCACAACCACAAAAGACCCAGAGCCACGTTTAGCCCAGGGAGTTGCTCTGGGGTGATGGGTAGGAGCCTGCAGAAGTGGGACATGCCTGAGTGAAGTCAGAGTCTCCCACCTGGGGACCTGATCACCAGGCAGTGGAGCCGAAGGAGCTATACAGGTAACTTCAAAGATCACCAGGTTGAAGACTAGTGAGCCTAGTAGGGCTAAAGTTTGCATGATCTTAGCAGAGAGATGGTGGAATTGGGAGTGGGGGAGACTTTTGTTTATTGGCTGGGAGGAGGTACTTACCCTGGGAAGGAAAAGGAAGGCTGGTGTCTCGAGGCAATGTGATTTTAGAAGCTTGCTTCCTGTTATGAGCTGTGTGATTCCTGGGTGCTCCACAGCACCCAGCCACCTGCGGGTCATGCAAATGGGTGCCCTGGTTTGAGAATTCCTTCCTCTACTTCTTGTTTGCTGTGCTGATCACCCATTGTAGTTGCCTTAACCTGCCCATAGGCCTATAAATCCTTTTCTGGGGACCCCAGAACACACTCCCTGCACTACCAAGGAGGTGGGGCGTGCCTTCAGCTGCCTCTTTCCAGACACAAGCTACTGAGAAGCAATATGGTCAAGAGCCCAGGGAGCTGGGCTTGTTTAGACTGGAGAAAAGAAGAGAAGTTAGGGGCACTAATGCCAAGCTTACAATACCTGTGAGAAGTCAGCAAGAAGACAGATCCAGGCTCTTCGCAGTGGTGTATGGCAGGAGGACAAAGAACAACGGGCACTTTAAAATAAGAGGTTCAAACTGGATTAAAAGACCTTTTTTTTTCATCATGCGAACAGTCAATTATTGGGACAGCTTGCCCAGAGAGATGGTTCAGTCTCCAAATGTTACCGTAAACGCCGGCAGAGGAACTCTCTAAGACTCATTTTAGAAAGCAGGAATTCTTTATTGCGGCGCCGGGCTTACACAACTACGGAGGTTTTCAAAACCCAACTGGATAAAGCCCTGAGTAACCTGGTCTGCCCCCAAAGCTGACCCCAGTTTGAGCAGTAGGTTGGACTAGATACCTCCAGAGGTCTCTTCCAACGTTAATTATCCTAGGATTGACAGCAAGTCTGCCTCCACTCATCCTTGGCATGCGTAGAGATCAGCCTTAGCCAGAGCACATGACAAATGAGAGATTACATCACCAGGCAGGGGAATGCTTGGGAAACATCCCATGGCTTGCCTTACATCAGTTCCCCATCGGCTCGTGCAGAGAGCACCCCACCCAATCCATGTGGATCTGTTCACTTTCTATCTCTGACAGCTTGTTTAGTCAAAAGCATTTGTCTCTCAATGCCTTCCAGATGAAATAAGAGATCAAAGGCCTTAATTTCCTTTCCTCCCACTGCATTCCCCTTCCACATTCAGGCTAGGGTTCATATTGACCAGGGATTTCTTCATGGCATGGGAAGTGCAGGTTTGAAGAATCCCTAGGAAAAGAACAGGCACAAGCCAGGAGCAGGTTGGAAGTGGCTGCAGATTCTTTGATTGGGGAATTGTATGAGGCTGAGTTAGCAGCAGTTGGGAGTAGGATTATTCAGAGTCAAGAAAAAAGACCAGTTCAGAGATATTACTAAACAGATACAAAGCTAGTTGGACGGTCTTGTCCTTGCAGGCAGGATTAGAAGTGTTAGGCCAGGTCTTCTATGAACAGTAGGAGCTGAAGGGAGTTATTTCCATTTAGCTCAGATACTAAATGAGGCTCCCATTATCAGAGAACTTCCCAGGCTTGACCTAGCCTCACAGTATCTCTACTAAAAAGGTTAGTTCTATGCAGTAATTTCAGAGGGGACCTGAGGCACAGGGAGCCCAAGATGACGACTATACATCATCCCTCAGATCCAAGCTTAGTCTCCTGCTCTACAAACTTGACACAGGCCAGCTGCCCCAGGAAGACATTATAACCATGTTAGCATGAACTTCAGCTAATCAGCTCAGACTCCCAGCCCCAAAAGTTAACAGACCACAAGGAACTTGCTGACATTGCTGGTCAGGAGCAAAATCAAAGAACTGAGCCATGTTTTCAGAGTCCTACCCGGGCCCCAGCCTGCTGCGGCGACTCCCCTTGGGCTGCGCAGCAGCAGCACTGAGGTCTTGAAGAGTCTCAGTGTCCCCATTCCTTGAATTATTCAGAGTGTGCTCTTTCTTCTCCTGACTGAAAACAACCTGATCCACTGATTTCTTTGTAAGTGAACACGCAACCTCTTCCATGCAATCAGAGTTTGTTTATTCCACTGCTTCCCCTTTCATGTGAGGCCTATGGCTTTCCATTTCTTTTCATGCATCAAACGCTAATTTCACTTGGCTTTTGTCAGTGAAATGGGCTGGAACAGAGAGTCATAAACAACTGGATCAGTAACACTGATGTTTATTTAAAAGGCAGTTATGATTTTTTTTTACTGTCATATTTTAACTCTTGAAATCCAGCATCTTTCTGCAGCTGTGTTGTTTCCCTCTCTGGCTTTACAGAGCAAGAAACTGAAGGTGGAGAAAACAAAAAAAATAAAGATAGAAATTGGGATAAAATGATCATTTAGTAATCACTGATCCTTGGGAGTCCACCTTGCAGAAGTCAATCTGCATTTCACTGGCAGTGTGTGCTTAATAATGAGTGCACACACCTACATTTAGAGGATCGTGCCCTTATTTGTGAATGGCATTAGGTTGCCATCACATAAGGAAATGTGATGATTTTTTTTTCTTTCCCCTTTTTTTCCTGGGCAAATTTAGAACCAACTAGTGAATTGAACTTGGGCAAACAGCATTTTAATGTAGCTGCACTGGGTAACAATCACACACTGAAGATGGTAACACAGGTTTGGCAGGGACTAGAACCTGCAAGAGCGTGGCCAGAAATGCACCTGGATTTACAGTCTAGACTGGAGAAACTGTTTTTATATTATTGTGCTTTTCCCTTGAACGTTTTGTGACTACACAGACTATCTTTCAGAACTTTCTTCTTCTCATTTTCACAAAGCAGGTGGAAATGCAAAATAAATGCCTGTGTTTGGAGGCTTGTGCAGATGCTGAAGTGATGCAGACTTTTGCTGGGCAAATGTATTCCAGTTCAGGCCTACTGTCTTCTCATTTCTCAGCACTTCTGTTTGCAGGCAAGAGTCCAACAATTGCCATTTGCTACGATGCCTGTTGCTACGCAGATGCCTCTCTTAGATGGTGGATTAGGGCTGTTGAGTCTATTTTACCTTGGCTGCCTAAGAAAGCGAACGTGTTACCTCTGCCCAGCCCCAGATCAGCTCTGGAGATCCATGTTAAACACTGCAGCATCCCACTGATGAACAAACACCTCCTCTTTCTGAAGCTTTCAGATTCACACAGAACATTTTCTTGTCCTTGGGGAATGTTGGAAAGAAAACAGTGTTGTCGATAACTGTGAATTGCACTAATTGGGATATTTAATACTTGGTTGCAATTGCACTGGTGCTGAAACCATCATACCCTGGCTATAAAAGACCCTAGTGTCAGAAATACAGTAGAGTTTTTCATGCCAACTGCTGTTCTGGGTTATGGCTCCAGTCTGGCTGCATTGCTCGGTGAAATATGTTATTAGAAAATTAAACCAACAAAGACAACGTTACAGCAATGTTCAGTCTGAGCCCAACCCACAAAGGGCTGGGACATTCATCACAGAGCAGGGAATTGCATCCTAGGTCAGCCTAGATGGTGCGTACTAGGCCTAATCCTGCAATGGGCTGAGCACTCTCCAGGCCTAAAGGCACCTTCAGCAGGCACCATGGTGCTTAGGATCTCGCTCCGCTCCCTGCAGGACTGAGCCCCCCCAGGCACCATGACCCCCCCCATCACAACACCAACCACAATAACATGGCTTAGCCCTCGCTGACCACCGCTGGTAAACTGACCCATCGCTCTTTCTCTCAGGGGATTGAGAGGCTTGTGTCCTGCTGGCTCAGGGCACAGGCTAGCACAGGAGCAGATGCCATTTGCTTTCTCTCCTCTGTCCCTTTTCCCAGCAATGGGCTGAGACATGGAACCCTTTAACAAAGCTCTTTCTACGTGCCCTTCTCTCCATGTAGGGCTGGACAGGGCCCCTTGCAAGAATGCTGACATAATCCACTGCTTAGAGCCCATTCAAAACAGGGTAGCTTTGCCAAGGCCACCAGCAAGCAAAAAACATTTTCTCTTTGCAGGCTGGACTGAATTCACTCACTCCTTTCCCAGTGGCTGCCCAGTACTCCTGTACTGGCCCGGCATGGATCTGAACTCACTACTTACTGGTAGAAGAACCTTCATGATCCCTTAGACCGTGTGCTGTTTAATCAAACTCACACCATGCTCACTGCAGTCACTACAGCTGACACACGGGGCTTTCTTAGCTGAGCCAAAGCTTACTGGAGATGTATGAAATTTCATAACCTGGAGTAAAAGAAGAGAAATGTTGTCACTCCATATGCTGGACAAAAATTGATTTTTGTGAGCATGTGTGTGCTTAGTCCAGGGGCCTATGTTTGATAAGAAATAATTTAACAAAGGGAGCTTGGGTGCTGAGGGGATAGATCAGTATTTGATTTAGTATTTCCTCTGCCAAGCAGCAGAAGTGATTAATCCACTTTGCAGTCTGATTGATTTTTTTGAGAAACTCCCCTACATTAAATGAAACCAATTGATTTTTTTCTCCTGTGTTCTTACTTGCAAGAGCTGTAAAACAACAGAGAGCATGAAAGAGTATCATCTTGCAGCCATCAAACCCAGTATGCTTTTTCCCTCTCAAATTCTACAATGCCACTCAGCCAAACCTTCTGCAGAGGTGGATTCAGAGGCCAAGACAAAGAACCTTCCAGCAGTAATCTAAACCCCTTCCAGTGGGGTTTATGGGTGAGACAATGACAGGCAGTGTCCTCTGTCTGGTATGGCACTGCTAGCGGGCGCCATGGTAATGATCTGATTTATACATTCATTTCCTATTCTCATCTGTGGTTTTGAGTCCCCAGCTCTCTAGCAGCATGCTCTGCGCAGGGACATAGGCTCACAGAGGAAAGATGGAATAACACTAAAAAACCCCAAAACCCCACAACAAAACACACAACTCCAGAGCAACCACTTTTGCTCTTTTTCTGGCTGGAATGGGCTGGATGGTCACACTCAAAGTGTTGTGGTCAACAGCTCGATGTCCCAAGTGGAGAGCAGTGACGAGCGGTGTCCTCAGGAATCAGTATTGGGACCGGTGCTGTTTAAGATCTTTGTTGGGACATGGACAGGGGGATCGAGGCACCCTCAACAAGTTCCCCACCTACACCGAGCTGTGTGGTGTGGGGGATACACTGGAGGGAAGGGATGGCATCCAGAGGGACCTGGGCAGGCTGGAGAGGGGGGACGTGCCAACCTCACGGAGTTCAACAATCAGGGGTGTAGGGATAGCAGGAGGGGTAATGGCTTTAAATTGAAAGAGGGTAGATTTAGATTAGATATTAAGAAGAAATTCCCTGTGAGGGTGGTGAGGCCCTGGCACAGGTTGCCCAGAGAAGCTGTGGCTGCCCCCTCCCTGGAAGGGTTCCAGGCCAGGTTGGACGGGGCTTTGGGCAACCTGGGCTAGTGGAAGGTGTCCCTGCCTGTAGCAGGGGGGTTGGAACTGGATGGTCTTTAAGGTCCCTTCCAAGCCAAACCTGTCTGTGATTCTATGAGTCTGTGTTGTTGCAATTGCAAGAGTTATAGTCAAAGAGGGGACAAGAGAACATCTTCCCACCAACAGCAAAGCCGTGGAAGCCCGTGGCTGTTGATGAAGAGTTTCCCAAATTTAAACCATAAAGCATTCAGTTCCGTTTTGTTAGAACTCATCTCTGCAGTGAGCACAGTACTCTTCTCATTTCAAAATATAAGAGGAATATAAGGGACGGGAATTTGAGCACTGAACTAGCAGCCTGAACAACCAGGCTGAGAAAGAGGACCCCATAAAATCTTGCAGGAGGTTTCCCTGTGCAACCAGTAGTGCACACTTCTCACGTGTGAGGGCACTAGTGTGTTTTTAATTGGGAACAGGTTTATTCTCAGTTCCAGCTCATAAGCAGATGTGAGGGAATAAAAAATATAGGGGTTTAAATCTGGCCACAGTACAAAATTCTGTTTGCAAAGACATCCCTTAACGAGTCCCCACTAGGTATAGCAGAAAGGCTTTTCAAAAAAGGAAGGATTGTGGTTAAACGTTGAGGAGGAGCTAAATCAGTTTCTGATTTTAGTCTCTGCCATGTATACCTGGAGTCAGACTTGCAAAGTCAGTGGTGTTATTTCAGAACTCGCACCAAGCTTGTTGAGAACTGAGTGTAGGTCACTGTACTGAGCAGAAATTGGCCAAAAAATATGCTACTCTTGACTGAGAGTCAAACAGATTCTGAGGTTAGTTTCAGAGTTTGGGGTCATGTTCAAATCTGGTTCAGAGTCCAAGTCCAGCAGTACGGAAATCTTACAGGCCTCATATCAGAGGAGAATTTCAAATAGTGTTTTCAGATAGTGAGACCTCTGTCATACTGAGTGGCCTAAAACTAGGCTGTGCAGAGCATCCTGGTGTCCCCAGGTCTGGCTGCCCATGTCCAATGGACTGGAACGTCCAGATCTGTTGTGTTTCTCCCCCATCAGCACTGCTGTAGTGGAATTATTTCCCTGAGTTTCCAATGCTAAGATTCAGGACTAGTCCCAGCAATGGCCATGAAGAGGTTAACCAAGCACTGACGGAGGCCAATGTATGTATCTCTCCACATATCCTTGCTGAGGCAATCCGGATTACTGTTCCTGTGTAAATAAAGCATAGTGAGAGTGGGTGGTCAGCTCTCATCCAATCTGCTAGAAAGCATCAGTTTTCTGGGCCTGGAAAAACTCCAGCCATGTTGGCCTGATCTGGGAACTGCTAACTCTGCAGGCAACGCATAACTGCCACCCCACGTTCCCGCTTCCAACAGACACGAAGGATTTCTCTTTGCATTTACTGTCACCTGCTTCTGAAAGGCCTGATAATTAATGAAACCAACCACTCATTAATCGATCCAAAGCCTATTAATGGAAGGTGGCACCTGATGAACGCAGTTCAGGATTGGGTCTCAGAGAGCTGATACAGAAGAAAGGGCTATATGAAGATAGACTGTAAACAGCTACATTTCATCTCACGATTTTAACAGAATTCCTTTAACTTGTTCACTCTTTCTTTTAGTATTTTCTACTATTACTATGGCCTCTGAACAGGTGCTGAACAGATCCAGAGAAAAAAAATAGTCTTTTGCCACCCAAAATCTGCAAACAAAGGTAAGATGAAAGTAACACACAGATACAGAAAAGAAAAACTAATCAAGCAATGCAACAGTTTTGGTCAGCATGCCAAGAAGGGATCTCAGCACACCATGACCCCAAACTGCAGCTTAAGATTTAAGCATCTCTGCTAAGCAGGGTTTTAATGGAGAATTTGAAGAAGTCAGCAAAGCTTTCCTTTCTTCAGCAGCAATCGAGCTCTTCGGTCTGAACAATTTCAAACAAATGAGCAGACCTTCAGGCCACTTAAAAACAACAGCCCAGAAATTCATAACAAGTCACATCAAGCTAGGAAGAACTCTACCCCCCAAAAGAGGCATCTGTTCGGTGTGAGAATCCATAAATAGGAAAGGTTGGATTTAATTTTGAAATACCAGACAGACAGGGCAGGCGTCGGAGCTGTGGGTTGTCCGAGTGCACTGGGGTAACCAGGTGTGTCGGAAGCACACGCTGCCCCGTGCACACCCACCCGAGCTGCTCTGGACTTCACTTGTAGAAGCCAAACTCTGCTCTCTGGCTGTTGCTAACAGTTCTCTCAAAACCAAACAATTTCAGCACTACCAAAACACTGCAATACAATATAAAACTACCTGCACTCTAAAAAAAAAGTCGTTTAGGAGGCTATAAATAACACATTGCCTGGTGAAGCCAAGCCTAAGAAAGAAATCATTTTGCCTCCTATGGACCTACAGCCACTTGGATTAAAAAAGAGATTAATCCAAAGGGAATATAGAATGTAAGATAAACCATAATATAGCCAGGATACAAAAACTAGCACCTGAGTTCAACATAATTTATCTCCCCGCATAACTCCTCAGCGCCTTTGCTTTCTACCTGAACCTCAACTTTCCCCAGCCATTCCCATTTATTTTTTATCTGTTTAAAAAAAGCCACAAAATCTGTTAAGCAATGCTCCTTGCTCTTAACTCACCAGAGCTTTTCAACTGTTCTCTTGCTCCAGAGTTAATGTATTCATGACTTTATAAAGCTCTAACTGGAAGCCCAGAAAGCCGAAGAGAAGAAGACGTTTGAATAGGTGCTTGTCTCCCGCAGTGTTTGCACATTTTATAAACACGTTTCACTGCTACCAGTGAATCCATTGTCCCATCCACCTTCTGTTTGCACTAGAACATACTACGCTGAGTGCAAAGGTGATGATGCAGACATTATAGAGAATAATTCAGGGTACTGGACTGCCTTCTACATCATGTAATGTTTCTCTTAGGTTAGTTTCCACCTCTCATGCACTAAGTCTCTTCACCTTGGATGATACCACACCCACTCGCAGGACCCTGTAGCACACACGACAGAGCAACAGACTTTAAAACGTTGCTTTAACTACCAGCAGAAGAACAGGTCTTCTGGGTTAGCCTGGGTGTCCTGGACGCTATACTAACTTGTTTTCTGCCATCTGGTGTCCAGAGACTAAAGGCAGATGTTACCACTAATCAGAGTCTTCCAGATGGTCACCAGCCTCAGGATGTTTGTTTTACACAATTCTGTAGCCAAGAACCAAAGAGCTCTCCTCATAGCCAAAATTCAACAACATTACCAAGGGAAATACCATCTGTGTGCTCTCACAGGGATTGAGTTAGACCTAACTCATCTGGAGTCAGCGCTGTTTGGCATTTGGGAAGCTGCTTATCTTATCAAAGATCTCCAAGTGCTTTGATAACATTAATCAAGCCTCGTTAAGCCTCCTATGCACATCTGTGAGGCAAGTAAGGATTTCTTCTGCCCCGGTTACAGAAAAAACACCGAGGTATTGGAAAGCAAAGTGACTTGCCCTGGGCAGGGTTGTTGAGCCTCATGGTATTAGCTTGAATGTTGTGATATATTATTAATGCAATATCATTCGTCTGGGGTCTCAAGTCTTAATTTTTGAAGGGTTATAGTAGACAATGAGGCAAGTCCATTGTGAGGCCAGGAAAACAAATGAAGAACCTAGACTTTGATTTTTCTGTTTAAAGTAAATTCATTCTAATCTCATCATAAAGACTCAAAATAAGCATTCTAACGTGTAGCAAGCTGCACTCTCTCCAGCATCCTCAAATCTCCACTGCCTGCTTATTTTGTGGGTCTGGCCCATTTGCTAGCCACAGAATACATGCTTTCAAATAAAAAGAGATATAAAGTAAAAGTTTGACCCACATTCCTGAGGGATTGTCCCAAGGAAATCACTACTGTATGATCAGATCACAGTTTCTTTCAAACACGGCGAAGCTGTAGTCGGCCAGCAAATGTGTACTTGTTAGGAGATGCAGGCACCATGCTCATGGGAAATACTTTGTTGCCTTTTTTAAAGTTTGAATCAACTTTATCCATCTTTGTTATTTTCGTTGTAACTCAGATGATCTAAAAATTGCCTAGGCCTCCAGTGTTTACTTTCGAAACAATAGAAAATGACTCGCTCTCAGTCACATGTATCCCAAGACTTTTTTCTTAAGCGTAATTAGAGTTCCTTCCACGGCTAATTAAATTCTCCAGTGAATGAAAACAAATTTCCTGGAATGAATATCATCTTGATTCACTTTGGGCAAAGCCAGGCTTACGTGCTTCTCCCACTCTGTTCTCTGAGGGTGTTGGCTACATTTCTGAAATCTTCTTGTCAACACATGACAATGCAGGGAAACAGTCTAGTACTGGGGTCTGCATACTCCTGTGCCACAGATTGCAAGAAATTGTGTCTACCTTATCCCTCTTCTCTGCTTTCTGTGATTTTATAGGCTTTTATTGTCTCCTTCATTAATCTTTTTTTCCAAGCAGAACAGTTGTAGTCTATTTAACCTCTCCCTATATAATATGGTTCTATACTTCTGACTATACCTCTTAGTCTTTCCTGGACCTTTTCTATTTCTACTATACGCTTTTAAGCGTGAGATACTGATTGACTACCACAGTTACACGAGTACACTAGGATATATAAGGTAGAAATATGAACCCCTTTCTTACTTAAAGAACTCAGGGTGGCAGTTTACTGCATGGCATGCCCCCTTCCTCAGACATTTCTACAAAATTCTGTCTCCTCGTTAGGAAGAAGTCTATGGTAATAAACGCTGAGTGAAATAAGAAGTCAGAAATATTGCTCTGACAACACTGAATTCCCAATACCTTGCTATTCTGCTACATTTCCCTTCCAAGGAATGTACCCAAGCACTTATCAGAAGTGCTCACATGGTTTATGAGTGCCAGCAGTTGATTTTTACTGATGATACAGCCTCATGTATGGGAGAAATTCCTAGAATTTAGGCAGTAGTTACAGTCACTAAGTTAATTATCCTTAGCGCCCCAATTGCCCCCAATAACCGCTCAAGAAAATGTTACTGTTTTACCTTTAAATGTGCTTTTAAGTTCCCAGTGATGGAAGGATGCAACCTTTAGCATGATCACACTCATCTGGTTTTGAGAGCAATTTGCTCATAACTTGCTGAAGGCCAGCAAGTTTACAAGCCACTTTGGATTGAAGATTCCTCCCAGGGCAGACAAAGATCCGTACCTGGCAAAATCAGCTCCTTTCCTATGCTTATTCCCCGGTTGTCATCTCCCCTGAGAGTCTATATTTCGTACTGTTCCCTGGGGCAAGGCAGGCCTATACTCTGCATTTGGCAGCCAAGTGAAGTTAAAGTCAGCCCAAAGGAGACAATAAATCATTATCATGGTTAGACTGTGAGCAGATGGCTTTGGAGGCCATCCATTTTGAAGGCAAATTCCTTCCCTCTCTGACGTTTGCTTTCCTGTTTATTCCTTTCAAAGCCTCCATAAATGGTGCTCAGTTCTCCATCATCTTTTGACACTAGACTCTGTGTCCAACTGGCCTCCAATCATCTCTGGATGGCAAACACCATCACATTCCTTCACGTGCTGGAAAACTTCATTCCCCAGACAAACTTGCAGTTTTATCACCCAGTTTCCATTGTCCTGTAGAAAAGGAGATTTGGACTATGCACTGAATAATAAGGCAGAAGCAAGGTGCTACTTCACAGCTGAACAGAAGCGAAGTTTTCTAGGATGTGGCCTCAGATGTCATACTCTGTCTACGTCATCTACCATGACACTGTGTTAGCTTAGGTACGTGAACTCAGATAGCTGTGTTAGCACGTAACTATTTTACCTGGGTGTTCAGGCTATGGTCAGCTAGTTGATGGTTGCATTTCTGTGGAATGAGAGATCATTCCTCTTCTGTGCTGCAGTGACTGATGGTGGGTGTTCTCCAGGACCTAGGCTGGAATGCTCCACAAACAGCCACAGAATCACAGAATGGTTGAGGTTGGAAGGGACCTCTGGAAGGTCACCTGGTACAACCCTCCTGCTCAAGCAGAACCACCCAGGACTGTGTCCAGACAGCTTCTGAATTTCTCCAAGGATGGAGACTCTACAACCTCCCTGGCCAACCTGTTCCAGCCACCCTCATAGTAAAAAAGTGTTTCCTGATGTTCAGACAGAACACTGTGTTTCAGTTTGTGCCCACTGCCTCTGGTCCTGTCACTGGGCATCACTGAAAAAAGCCTCTCTTGGTCCTCTTTGCAGTCTCCCTTCAGGTATTAGCAAGATCCAGCCTTCTCTTCTCCAAGCTAAACACTCTCAGCTCTATTAGCCTTTCCTCATAGGAGAGATGCTTCACTCCTTTAATCATCTTTGTGGCTCTTTGCTGGACTCTCTCCAGTGTGCCTGTCCTCTCTTGTACTGAGGAGCCCAGAACTGGACTCAGTACACCAGGTGTGACCTCACCAGTGCTGAAGAATCGCCCCCCTTGACGTGCTGGCAATGCTTTGTCTAATGCAGCCCAGGGTCCCATTAGCCTTCTTTGCTGCAAGGACTGTGTTTGCAGCCTTCTGCCCAAGAAGTACTTGCATTCTGGCAGTTACTAATTATACAGTTATCTTAAATCATGAGACTTTTAGGACTCAAGCATCCTGGCTAGTTTTTATACAGCTTCTGAGACTGGAAGCTGTGGAGTTGAGTTTCAACCCATTACACAGAATACACTTACATTTTAAATGAACATTGAATGTCCCACATCATCCCATGATTCCATAGTTTGGAGCTCTGAGGAAAAAACAGTATCTTAGGACAAAAGCCACGAGAGTTGTTAGCAGTACAGTTTCACATCAAATCTGCTTTGAAGATAAAACCGTTTCCTAGGCCTTGTGCACAGTCTTAGTTTATTGTGGACAATTCTAAGTATGCTGCACAGGTTTTTGGTTTAAGTTTTAGGACTAAACCCCTTGTCTTTGTTCTTAGAAACATTTCACTTACAAACTGAGCACTGGTTATTCCCAGCTCTTTGGGAATTGCTAAAATGGTGTAAAACAAGTACACTGTTTTCGCCTATGTGTCAGGCCAATACAGAACAGAAATTCTGTGTTAGAAATGGAATGGACATGATCTCATTTTGTAAGAACTGCAGTTCCCGAATTACTGTTGTTTGCTTAGTAATGTGTGAGTTGTTATGTGTGAAATTGCAGGCCTACTGTGTCAATTAACTTCATTATGCCATGAAATATTGGTGAATTTGACATTAAAAGGCTGATTTCATACATTGCCTTATGTTGCCAAGAAGTTTTCTTGTGCGTCTGCTCAAATGCAGGATGTAGAAAGGCTAAGGATGAAAAGACAGCAACTCCACTGGCAGGCATCATTTGACCCACTCAATAGCTTAGCTTCAGTCTCTGCAAAATGGGGGGACCAGCCTCTCTGTAATGGGGTAACAATTAACATCTGCAGACTAATTTGGAAGAGGAAAGCATCACAGAAGCAGACACTGCTTGGTTTTGCGTATGCTTCTGGAGGTAGTCTGTGATTTTCCTAGCAGAGGTATGCATGTGGTGGAACTGCTTTGCACACCTGGAACTCTTAAATTTCATTGGGCAAGAATGTGACTTGGGTAATACCAATCCAGGCAGAAAAGAACCATGCTTTTACATGTCATGGATCCTGAGACGTCAGACAGCAGTTGGATGTGCGGACTGTAACCATGGGTTGGGAGGGATGGAGCAAAGACTGTATTGGTTTCCTCTCCCACCACGTAAATGCCAGACAGAAAACTGTACGCAAGTGGTTAACTGTAGGATTTAACCTCTACATGGCATTGGTACCTCCCATTCTTGGAGCACAAACACATCATATTTGCCCCTATTTGAGTTTTAGAGGTCACAGCTTTTGATTGTTTGCATCTTCCACAAAAATTTTGTCAACTGAGATTCTCAGGAACCATAAAGTAGCATAATCCCAGTTACTCCTGCAACATAAGGTAAGCTGGCTTCAACCCTGCACATAAGGTAAGCTGGCTTCAACCCAGTCAGGCTGTTTCCCTCATATCTCCCCTGTCAGAAGACAAGGATGAGGCCTCTGGTGTGTGAAGCATAAAGAGGTGAGGTAGGGACTCTATCCATGATAACAGAGGGAAAGCCCTTTGGCCCCTGCTGGCTGCCTTCCCTTTCACCAGCTTTGGCAACCTCTACAGCATCAGCTCCGACTGAGGCCCCGACTGAAACAGAAAGAAATACAACCGAAGGAATTTTCCAAACTGCAGCATACAAATAAACACATTAGCCATCTTCTCCTCAGCAACCACAGAACATCCTCCCAAAAGCAACAACACAGCAAGTCACTTATTAGAGACTTAATGAGCTGTGGAAAAATAACACTATTCATTCTCAGCTACTTATTCTCTGTCCTTTCTGAAGTCATAACTCAGGCCACCACAGAACCACACAGGCAGCATGCAAACTCATGGGCAAAGGCACAAGCTCACTTCGGCACACAAGTTCCCAAACAGTATTTGCTGGCTTGAAGCTTTGGCTCTGACCTGGTTTGACTCCAGCCTCAGCTGCGTTAGCCCTAAATCCAAATTCGATCGAGCTCATGAAAGCTGGAAATTACTACCAGAAGAAAGAGTTATCCCTTCTAGCAGTTAATTAGCTATATACCTTCATCCTTACTTTATAAGAACTGCAGATATTTCTGTGATACCTTTTTTCCCAGGATCTCAAAGCACATCATGAAGTGAAGGTTGTTCGTATCTCAGAATGCAGAAAACCAGGTACAAGGAAATTATATGGCATGACCACTTAAGACAGTGGAAGAATAGAAGCCATGTCTGATATGGTCCTAGACCAGAACGCTAAGCCCCCGGGCACAGTGCCTCTTCCAGCAAGCTTCTACCAAAATGGAGGGATTATTTCATTTCTATAGCCTTTGCCTTACTGCTGTGGTTAGTGCTGCATCCCTGCCTTCAAAACCAGTCAGCAGCAGGTTTGTCTGTTCTTATCTCACGCTGGCAATCTGAGATGTATCCTCAGAGAATCCCCAAAAAATCCTTCTAGAATTTTTTTTAGCAGTTTCTAAAAGTTCACTGAACACTACTTTCTCCCAATTTATTTTCTGTTTCACAGGGTTTTTTCTTGGTCTCAGAATAAAAGCTGATGCTCACGAAGTGCAGAAAAGTATTCGTCAGATTTTCTTTTCCTCACAATTTAACTTGGAAATGTCTAACAAACTTCAGAAATTCCAGGTTTTCCATCTCTTACGGAAACAAGATCTGGAACCAGGGGGAGGAGTTATCTGCTATTCCACTGAAGATTCACATACTCCACACAGTTCAGATGATGGACTGACTGAAGATGGTTGCATTCGCATCTTGAAACTTAACAAGAATTGTTTCAAAGAGTGGTAACAATCTAACATGAATATCAACTATTTACTTTCTGCAAAAGGTCTGCCAAAGAAAACTTGTATAAAACCACAAGTTTGTTCAAAAATTGGTCATATTCCATCTGTTCTGTTTGCAAAGCTGAGAGCACCTGTAGGCTAGTAAAAGACTGTCAGTAACAGAGCTACACAATTTATAAAGAGCTGCTACAGGCACATCTCTTTCCTCATGATTAGCCCTGCTTAGTCATGTATAAATTAGATCCAGATATCATTCACAAAGGCTCAGTTGCTTCCCCAAAGACACTTCTGTAGATGGGGCTGTGAGCTAGGAATAGCGTGCATCACTCATTCCTCTTTCTGGAGAAAAACCCCACTAAATAAAAGCAACCCATTGGTGTTTATCAAGAAGAAATTATCTGTTTGTCTGGGATTTATCTGCAAGCATCTCAAAATCTCATTAAGACCTCTGCTTCTTTTAAGTCTGTACTAAGACCTCACAGAAATCTTAGGAGGAAAGGAGCCTGTACAAGTCTCAGGGACTGTGAGAAGTCCAATACAGCTACACAAAGCACCAAGAAGAAATGGAGTTAATCTCTGGTTAATATTAGATCTAGGAAAATAACGGCCCAAATCTTTATCTCCTTCTTAATGAGTGGGACCAGTTCATCTTCTACGTCTTCTTTCTCCTCCATAATATAAAACCATTTCTATAGAAAAGACAATCATGGCTTCAAAAGCCGTATCTCTAATACATCAGCTTGCAAAGGAAGAATAGCCCCTGCCACAGGTCACATGTGTTCATCATGACCACAGGCCCTTTGAGGCTTTTCTTGTTTGTTTAAGAAAGAAACCCAGCACATGATAAATCTGTGGCTGCCACTGCGAGGTAAAAGTCACACCTGCCTCCCTCCTCACTTTTGGCCAACACAAGCAAGAGCACAAAAATGCCATTAGGGAGTGAAGGGTGAGGCTGTGGCGGGTGAACTCGATGTTTAGAACAAACACTGCAGCACTCCAGGCGGGAATGGTCTGTTCCCTGTTGTCAGCTCAATATTTAGATCAAGAGCCAGGCAAATACAAAAAACATTTTGGGTTGGTTGTTTTTTTTTTTTTTTTTTTTTATTTTACAAATCACTTGTCTATGTTGTGGCAGTTCACAACTCCAGCATAATATCACCAAGAAAAAACTATAACCCTCTGTCCCATGTGACAGACAGAGACTGCCATCAGCTGCCCAGATCCACTGGGTTCTGCTACACACACAAACAATAACCAGCGTTGTTTCAGAGCTTCTGACAGGAGAGAAATAAAGTTTTTCCCTTTGTTTGCATTAATTACTCACGTACCACTGAAATTCCCTGACAATCAACCCTTCTCTAGCTTCCTTTAAGGCTCTATCCTGCAGGATGATGCGCCCCCAGCCAAGAAAGCACCTGGACATGTACTTGGACCTAAGCACAGAGAAGACTTGGTGTGCTCACACAAGGGGCCAGGGTTTTCAGCTACTACGGGGTTTTCAGAGAGACACTGAGCAGTTCTTAGCTATGAAAGGAGCTCTAGGAATGCAAGACATTTTTCTATACTTTGGATCTTTGAATATAAAACAAATCAAAGGCTTCCAAGCAGAGCGAGGCACTTTATTTTATAAACCAACATATTTCTGGAATTTGGGTTCTTCAGAAGCAAGCACTTGCTGAGATTCATGAATATCACAGAGATCAGAATATTCATGACAAGGAGCAAAAAAAAACCTCTGAAAAAAACACTAACCAAAAGATCTTGGCAGTATGGGGTGTGGCAGCACTGCTGTTGGAAGGTAGAAGGTAGCACAGGTAGACGGACCCGAGATAGATTCCTCCTAAGTTTATCAAGCAATAATCACAGCAGAACTAGCCAGCACAGAGCATAGCCATGGAGCATGTACGGAGGCCATAGATTATACACACATTACAGTTCCTACTATAGGCCATCACTGCATTTGCCCATTTTTCCCATTACATTTGTTTCCAGGCCTTCTATTCCTCCTCCTAGTCGAATTTTTCAGTGCAACTGCTTGGTCAGGGCATCTTAGTGCAGAGAGCTTCCTGTTCATTGTCCAAGCCTGCAAGATGTGTGTGGATCTCATAACAGATTCGTTTAGCAAGATCTGCTAACCAGTCTCCTTTGTCAGTCTTCAAATATTTCTGAAAAATGAAAGCTGTGACACACTCATTCCACAACTTGGAGGACAAGGCCAAGTGGATCTTTAAAAAAACATTACAGGGCTAGTGACTGGCTCTCTTCTCGCAGATAGAAGAACCTAATATCCCAACATTTTCCTTGAATAAACCCTAATCAAGTCTATTAACACAGAACACGCATTTCATTTAGTGGTGGAAACATCAATAGAGGAACTCGGCCTGAACACTAAGCTAACTATGCACATGTCATGCATGGTAAGCATCAGAACTGCCCATCACGATCCACAAGCCCTAAAATGCCGCTGGCTAAATTTGACAGCCCCTTAGCTCAAGTGACAGCCTGTTTCTGAAGCAGAAGGCTATACATATATCCAGCATACAGTAATTAGGAATGTCTAGCAAGTGGTTACAGCATCTAGCAGAACAAAAGCAGAAGTCTTATGTGGTCATTTGGTAATATAAAGAGAGATATGAGTTGAAATTAACCTTAAAGTTCAGTTCAGGATGGTACTGATTACAGAATCCACAGTCATGGGCCAAAAATTAAACCGTCAGTTTTACATAAGTTAACTCACATTATCAGAAGAAAAACACATATCAAAGAGCTGTACATGGTAACGGTCTTAAACACTGTAACCTACAGTTTTGTCTCTGCTGCACATGCGGCTGTCACATTGGAGTCCTATATAGGATAAACCGAACTACAAGTTGTAAGAAATTGTTTTTAAATCCAAAAGGTCTACTCAGCTATGACATTTACTGCTTGCTGCAAAAAGAGTACCCAGCATAGAAAATCAGGCTCATGTTGAGCTGAGTTCTCTATAGAAGTTGGCCTTGCTTTGTGTGTGGGCTGGACCAACAAACTCTATATCACTCTGTGATTCTGCGATGGTCCTGTCTGTTGGAGACAAGGGTCTACAATGTGCCGCGACAAGCACAAGTTCCATCACTCATCTTTTCTTACTAGGCAAGGAATGAGAGACCAAGACTTCAGCAGATAAACCACATAATCCGTTGTAGAAGACTGGCAGTCAGAACCTGGATAAACCTGAGCAGGGAGCTGGTTTGGAGGCCTGTCAACCTGACTAGTAACCCCCAGACAAAAGAAATACCTATGAGGAAATATTTATTTTAGCACACATTCCAGACTATCAGATTTCTGGCAGTTTGACTTCAGCACTCTTGGAATCACGAGCCATGGGCCAAACATGACAGTATCTCTGCGCACTCTTAATCTTATTTCACTGGGAATTGCAGCTGGCCCCAGGCAGTCTCCAAGGAATCAACTGTCTTTCTGTCTTCTCATGTCACCCCAATGGTATCTGACATCCCAGGCAAACTTGTCAGCTCAGTGTTGCACACACAGCTACTATTGGTCTGAATTTGCACACATTTTTGTGTGGATTCACTTTACCAATTTGCACATGCCTACATGACAGAGATCTTTGGGGTATATCTTAGCTTTGCACTGGACTGGGATTTGCACGATAGATTTAATTTCACTTTTGTTTATACTGACTTCAGCTTGATAAACTCAGAAGAGTTGCTCTCAGTATAACTGTGTGTCAGAAGCCAACCAGACATGAAAGATTTAAAATGTGGCAGGAAGGAATAAGACTGTCCTCACTGGGGCACTTTCTGTGAGTGACAATGAATTGCAGGTATTTTTCTTTCTTTGTTAGTCTTTGGACTTTTTTAGAACCTCTCTGAAGTGAGGTACATTCAGACACAGTTTTTTGTTCTAATTTTCCTTAAGACCTTCACACCGGAGGCCTGAGCTCTGGAAAAGTTCTTCCTAAGATATTTTACAGATGGTATGAAAAGAGAAATACTGAATATGTTGCAGGAAGCCTTCTAGTTTTCACAAGCTTTCTGGTTTATGTTTGCAGACACATGCAGCTCAGGTCAGAAAAGACTCCAGAGTTTGGGGAGCTTCTGCAAACCCCAATCTCTAAACACATTGTGGTCTCCCTGCATAGCTGCATACAGCTGCAAATGGTCTGAGAAAAGAATTGCCCTCCTCTTGAGCTCAAATCATTTGTTTGGGGAAGTAAATGCCAAGGAGTTAGACTCAAGAGTCTGCAGAGTGATAAAAGCAGATAGACCTGGACCTCAAAGGGACCAGCTTTTCTTTATAGAAGCGCCAGTGCTGGCCTAAGCAGCTCATTTCATGAGCAGTGAGTTGGCTGGCACTGCACAGACCTTCCCAAATTATTTAACTCACTTTTCCACAGCCAGACAGGCTTTGGACATGTGCTTAATAGCTGAGCAGGGCTAATTAAAACCACCCTTGCAAAATCTGACCAAGGCAAATTAAAAAATATCTTAATGATTGTCCCTCTGGAGCTCCCAGTACCCAGTGCTGTGCTGGAAGCTGGGGAAGCTGCTTTAGTACTCCCTGTGCACTTAGAAAAGACAACTTGGCAGGAGGTATAGCAGGCACTTTGAGATGACCTTAAGTTTGGCTTTCTTCCCCAGGGTGAAGCAGGATGGATCGCCCACCTTATTTGCAAGGATGCACCCTGTCTGCTGAAACAAACAGAGAAAAAAAGCACGTGCAACAACAAAGCACAAGCTGTTTAAAGAAATATTAATAAGGCTGCCAGCTGTGGATTGCTAGTGCTCTGCTGGCAGGCACCCAATATTATGGGGCTTACCACTAGTCAGACACGATCATGCCAAACGGCTGGGCAGGCAGACAGGCTCTGTTTTCTTAACGTATTCTGAAGGGGGCTAGTTAAGTGGTGGTATGGAGATCAATACATAACTGAGTGAAGACAAAACCTGCAGTTGTCACTCACCACCTGAGTGATGCTGAACGTGTAAATCACCTCTCCGTTTCTCTCTTCCTACTAGGAAGTGACTGTCTATCCTAAAGGCCTCATCTGAGGATACTAATGTAAGATTAAAAATGAAAAGCAGCAGGTACGGACACCTGTTTTCCCCAGATGAAAAGCCCTGGAGGCTGACCCACAGACAACCAGAACCAAAACCATCATAAAGGCTGGAATCTTTTTCCTCAGCTTCACATGCACCCAAACTGCTGAAATGTCAAGGCTGTGGGAATGAGGTAGAAGAGCCAATTTATCATTGCCCTGCTTAGGGCTTATTTGTACCACAAACTTTGACAGAGGCTGGTGAATAACCTAACACTCTGCCTGCTGACCTGTTAAAACCATATGATATTTCCTGTTAACTAACTTCCTTCTGGCAATCTTTAACTACGACAATCAAGCACCCGTAATCACACTGCAAGTTAATGCCCTAGGGAGGTGAAAGACATGTTGGAGGAATTCAAATCGCTTTCAGAAGAATTCTTTCAGGCCGTCTGGCCTGTAGAAACACACAAGTTGTACTCAAAAGGGTTTCTTAGGCTCATAGCAAGTTAGGAAGGAAGTGAATGCAAGGGGTCAGCTATTTCAACACATTGCCTGGGCAGGATAAACCACGTGAAGCTAACTTAACTGCAGAAGCCAAGGGCCACCTGTGAAGCATTGAAACCACGTACTGCCTGGTATCAGTCCTACTTGAACCTGGACTGCTGCAATCACTGGTCACAAGGCAGTGCTTCTTTTGAAGGCTTACTCCAAGGATTTCTCTCAAAAGCTTAAAAAGGAGAGAAATGTGAGCAAAGTGATAAAAGTTAAAGAAGGTTGTGTTTGTTTCTCCAGTAAGTTAAGCAAAGGATAGGGAGGCACTGCCAGACCACACAGTTCTGTTATTCAGGTACTTTTTTTTATAAAAGGGAGACAACTTAGTTTTTGTTTCTTTGGTTCATAAATACAGCACGTGTGTGGTCTCCGGAGAAACACACCAGCCTGGGCTTTCCTATCCCTAGTCTCTGCCCGACCATTTTAAGACACTGCTAATACCTGGTGGTAATGTCATCAGTGTATTTGTGTGGGCAAGGAAAATGCTTCACATGGAATGACACTAGGGCCTCTCTCCTGAAGGGACAGCTGCCCAGCCTCTCTTTTCTGTTATTGCCAGCATATTTCTTTGTGCCAGTGATTTGGTGGCTGCTGTTAAATTTGCCGATGGCGATGCTAGCTTTGGAAGGTCCAACTCCTCGGCTGGTGAGATCTGCAGTTGTCAGTGCTAATGCCAGCGCTGGCCCTGGCAACTAATCCTGCTTGCTGGATGGTGGGAACAATTAAAATAGAGCTTGTACTTTATTACAGGCCTGGAAGAAGGATATTGCTTTGGTTGCCTTTTCACAACAGAGCAAGGATAGACCTTCTGCAACAGCCATCACCCTGTGCCAGCAAGTGACAAAAGGTCCCGGCTCAGGACAGCCTGAAGTGAAGAACCAAGGCTCAGATGCTAAAAAGATCCGAGGCACTGAACACCAGGCAATTTCATTGCACTTTCCTGCTCAGTTCAGTCTTAAAAGAGATTCATGACCTCTGCAGATGAGGCACAGATGTGTCTCATACAGGGCTATATCTAGGTAGCTGTTACTTGTACAATACACGTTACTGTTGAGGCACAACAGAAATGGCTGAGTGTAGAATTTCAGGCTTACCATTGGATTTCCTGCCTTTGGCTGCAGCAAAATTATATCTGCGTCATTCAGTATGTGGGAATTTCCTCTTTTAGATTATATAAATGTTATTTAAAGAGGTACTGAGTAGATTCCCTCCCAAAGTTAAAATATGTTTTGAAATGTTTGGTATCGACTTATTCAAAATGTTGCATTTATTGCTGATATTTGGATTAAAGATGTTTGTCTCTCAGTTACAAGCCCTTACTATTCTAATATTTCTACAGCTCTTTTTTGCTGTGTTACTATATTAAAATTATATATCAATAGATAACAAATATATAGTATATTGTTATCGAATATAAATGCTCAGATACTGACAGAATACAAATATTAACATAATTATTTATATTCCTCAGTATGTAATCAGATATTCATTTGGTATAAATCAGCACAGGTTGAAGGCAGTGGAGTTATTTCCAGTCTTTGGGGTCAGCAAAGATACAGGTGCATTTGATCCCCATGTCAGGGGACTGTCACCCCATCTGGATTTGACTGGTGATATTTGGCACAAAATAAGTGACCTCCGTAGGCCGTGTTTCTCGAGACATGGAGCAGCAGACTAGGTACAGGATCTCTGTGACGGTACGTAACTCTGGCCAGCCACCCCTCGCTCTGTGCCTCACTGTCCCGCCAACAAGCTTTTTTGTCACCAAGATGAGATTGGTGACTGAGCAGTGCTGTCTGCAGGGCAGGGGTAAGGTGAAGCTGGATGCTGAAAGTCGCTGCCTCACCCCTCTCACCCAGGCTTGTGCCTCCAGGGCTGGGACGAGGCTGCTTCCCTGCAGCCACCTGGGACCTTCCCGAGTTCCCCTTTTCCAAAACTGCTGAAATCAGAGTCAGATGCAAGAATCCTGGGGTATGACACAGACTCCCTGCCTCCATGAAAAAGGATAAATCTATGACAGTTGCTTAAAACCATGCATGGAAAGTACTGGGAGGAACAAGCGTGGACAGATGATAGCTTAGTCCCCTGGCTCAGTCCCCACCCAGCTAGAGAGCAGTACATGGAAGAACACAGGTAAGAAGCAGCAGAACCTTATATTTATGCAGAAGTATCTATTAATGCTAAACTAACCTAGGTCCCTGGACCAAATCAGTAAGCCTAAACTAGGGGGTTTCCCCTCTCTCCCCATTCATGTTGCTTTTCCTGAGAAATGATGCTAGCATGCATTTCCACTGCTTTTGGACAACTTTGTTTCTAGTCCCAATCACCCTTTTGCTCTAATTTTCATACTTAATGCAAAGCAGAACAGCCTCTGGTCCTTTAGGCACGCCACAGGACCGTTCCCTCTTCCCCACCTCTTAAATATAAAAAGCATGCAGCATAATCTTCCCTTCAGTCATGAAAAATACAGTATAATCTTAAGTAAATATTAGTGTTCCACTTACGTAAATACAAACTGCCATTGAGGGCTAAAGCACTGAGCCTGTCAAAACCCCAGGCTGAGCATATTTCTTTGGAAAGGACAGTAAGGGTCAGGAGTGAAAGATACTTTGGTGTTCACTATGAGTTAGGGGAAGAGTTCTGCTGGAAAGAGAATGGGCCAGAGAAGAACTTGGTCCTGGAGCTCTTGGAAAAGAGGAGACACTGCTTGAAATAAGGTTTTCTTGATTTATTCCTGAATAAATAGCTCCTGCCTTTTTATTTTCACACCTGCACTTTATCAGCTGCACATGGATATTTCTGGTAAGATTATCTATCACAGAGTTGGTTTTCCCTTTATCAAGAACTGGAGCGATAACTTCTATCTCACATCACAGAGCGGATAATCAAACACAAAAACACTTAGGGCTGTAAATTACTGATGATGACTTGAATCTGTAATCACAGGGACAACACATAACATCTTATTTCCAACTGAGTTAAGAGGTATGTCTGGCTCCAAGGAAACATTTGCCAGAAAGGGATAACACAGAAACTCCACTGACCAAAGCCAAACACCCCTTGGCCCATAGGATTCCCATCCCCTATCATGAATAGCTAGTCCTTCATGGAGATCAAAGCATTTCATCTACACTAATGGCTGAGTCATAGTCTGAAGAAGGCACTGTTATTCTTCCCATTGTATTCAGGAGACCCTAACCTTGGAGGAAAATAAAGCAACATGCCTGAAGTCAGCCAGGGACTCAGAGCTGCAAGTAGAACCTGCACTGTTCAGGCCCTGGTCCTGTGCTTTTCTATAACGCCCTTCTCCCCCTGGCAGAGCAGGACAGGAGGGAAGGCTGGATCCTATTACTGAACAGATTAATTCTGTCAATTTTTTATTAGTCTTTAAAACATTAGAGACATTCTACACTTGGAACCTGGCTGCATTTGCCCCATCATTACTTTCTCTAAGCATTTTCAGAACCCTTTTTTTTGGTCTCATGCCCTTTTGTAATTCCCCTGCTCTGAGCAAAACCCCTGCTTGTTTCATAACTGCCATAACTTTGATGTAGACATCAGATTTCAGAACAGAGCTTTGTCAAAAGAAGGTTTCTGAATATTGCTGACAACAAGAGAAGAAATCAAAGTATGCTGTGCATCTCCCTGCCTTCAGGTTCCTGCAGATAAGATTTGTCTTTCTATCAGATGTTCGTTTTGTAGGTAGCACAGAAGTAATCAGCTGCTTGCCCTTTTACAGAGCTGTTATCTTCTGACCCCCACTGTCCAGATGTGGGAGAGTAGCAGTAAGACATACCCCATCAAAACACTAGATGACATTCAGAAAAAGCCAAGTCCTACTTGGCAGGCAGAGCCTCCGGAGTGGTGACTTAGGAGACCCTCAAGGCCTTTCATCTTGCTGCCCTTCACAAAAGCTCTGTGCTGACATGCTGCCGTCAGCCTGTACGTATGAACGGGCACCCAGGTTTGTGAATTCCCTGGGCGTGCACCGCACGTTATGTGTGCTCAGACCTTTCCCTAGGATCCCCCAGCAGGCTGCCTGGCTCCGCACACCCATGCTGCTTACCTCTCTTGCATGCAGGCCAACTTGCTCTTTTTGCTGTTAACTCTTTTGCCTACTCACTACATGATACCTTTCTGCATTTGTAAAGAGAACCTGAAACCACAAAGGCATTTAAATGCCAAATACCCACTGGCCTCAGTGGGATTTAGAGCCCCAAACACCTTTGTGAATCTACAAGTGGACAAAATGCCAGGAAGCAGTGATAGCTGAAAGACAGAGAGGGGCGAAAATAGATGAGCTCAAACTCCCAGCCTTGCAGTCAGATTAAACGAACCCAGCTTCTTCCCCCAGCTTTCCACCCTTAGTAGATACAACTGTGAGCACTGGAGAATAATCACCTATATCCAGTTCCTCCTCCTAAGCCCTCCCCCACCCAACTCTGCTTTATGACACTGAAAGCACGCACAGCCCATTTTAACATTTTCCAGCCCGAGAGCTGTAGTCCAACCAGGGTGGGCAAACAAACGTCTCGTCACCGCCAAGTATGGCCCAACATTGGCTCCAGCAAGAAATTTCCAGCCACTATGGAGCCAGACACATTTACATTCCTCTATTTGAAGTAAAACCCTAATCCTCTGGAAGATTTGCAGTCTGAGCAAGAGCTGTGCTCTCACCCATGCCTTTAAGGTTTCTTTCTGTCCTGCAGCAAGAGGCAGCAGCAGAATTCCAAAGAAAGAAGGGGCTGTTAAAGAAAATGGACTGGAAGTTTGTGAAGGGGGCTTTTCTTTTGTTTCAGTTCGACAGAAGATTTTCACCAATTTCTCTTCAGGATCTCACCTCTAGGAAATGAATGAAGGTTTTTTTTTCTTCTCCTTATTTTACCAGCAGGTAAACAAAAGTGTGTCTGATGCCATCAAAAATTAAAGATTTCACAGCAGAGCCAGCATGGAAACTCAAGGGACTTGGCTCCAGTAAGCCCATTAATAAACATTGACTTAATAAACAGGTTTGTCACAGTTCTGATCACTTGAAAGGGTCATTAGCAGCTTTGGCTTTCTGTCCTGGTTGTTGCCCAGAATTGTCACTCTCTTTTCCATTAGAGGATTGCATCAATTTTTACTGCGTGCATTGTGTTTTGCTCCTCACCCTCCATCTATTGGCACTGGGTGGAATTCTTCTAAAAACTGGAATATACTTGGAAGCCAGAAGGAAGATTGTTCCAGTCAAGTAAGTGCATGCCTTAATGCCATAACTCTTCCAACCCTTAGAAGTGATACACCTCATGTACATGCACTTCACTAACAAATCGGTTCACACATGCAGCATCCAGCCTCCAGTTTTATGCCTTCTTGAATAGTGGAGTATTTCCATAGACCTGAAATTTTATGACATGGCCTTCCTTGCTAAGAATAAAACAATGGGAGAAATAAGCAAACAGAAAGCTAGTCTTTTTGTACTGTGCAATGCACCAATTCATGAACTTCCTATAAGAACCAGAATCACCTAGTGATTGTCTTTTGCAGGGAAGGAAGAAGTGCTAATGCAGATGCTCATGCAGGGAATTCCTTCTGGAACTGCTGAAAACACTCAATCCCCGGCCCTTCTCCCCAGTTCTAAGCCCACAGACTGACAACCCACTTCTCAGCATTTCTCAGCACTTCATGGGAACCAAATGGACAGAGGACATTGCTCCATGCTTCCCATTGTCCTGTCTGCTCAGGCAACAGGCCAGAAAAACCATTCCAGAATAAAACATGGCTGAGATGTTTCAACTCAATAATAGAAGCAGCAGAGCCTACCAGGCCATGAAACTTGTCACAGCCCTGCACAAGTTCTATCTGACTATCTAAAGCACAGAATGTTAGCTCTGGTTATACCTGGAACAGCCTAAAAGAGCAAATTTCCACATTGCTATGCATGCAAAAATGTAGAGCAGCTATTTCTGGGACCCAGAGCACTGGATCTAGCCAGGCATCATGCTGGCAAGGCTTTGGCAAGCTCCTGTGGGCATCTCTGCCAGAGCACTAGGTACCTTAGCACATCCAAGCCTGCACCTTCCCTGTGACACCCAAGGCTCCCTCCTGTTTCACTGCTGAGGTGAGGTTGCACCAGTACAGGAGAGCTTTGGGGTGAGCACATGATGGTTATTGCCCAGGCTGGGACTCCAGGATGTGGTTGTGGCCTGGATCTCAGCCTTGGTCCCCAGGCAAGATCACTCTAAGTATAAGGGCTCTGACTTCCTTCCTGATCAAGCCCAAGGACTAGAAGCAGTCTCAGAATGGGTCAGTGAATGCCTTTTCACTCCTGGAATTCCATACAGATTACCTAGCAAACCATAAATTCTGGATTTCCAGTCAAGGGCTTGGACTTGCTGACCCAGTCTCTTGTTTGTTTCAGCACAGACATTGTGAAACTCTGACTTTCCTGTTTTCTCTCTCCTTCAAAAAAACATAAAAATCTTAAAAGAACCTTAAAGGTTCTTTTGCTGGCTAGCCTTACACATCAACTTTCCAAGCAACGTTACCACAATGGTTTCTCCTTTCAAATGTCAGACCCAAACACTTCGGCTTATTTTGTGTCTGCAGACAGTTCATCTACTCTTTTCAGGAGGATAAGGGAGCATTTGATGTAGGGAGCAAGGGTTAAAACTGGAGGAAAACATGTTCATTCCACGCTAAAGCATTATTCTTCCCACACGTGACTCATATCACCTCACCACTGCCAAGGTAGCTGTGAAAATAGAGTAAATAAACCTGATGCAAAGATCACACATGCAGTATTCTAATTATTTTAGCTTTGGCCAGCTACAGGAGCGTGACAAGACTGTGTCCTCCCAGCAGTAACACAGGTCTTGCCCAGCCATTCTCTCGAGCTCCTTCTGATCATTTGCTCTGCCCCGCTAAGGTTGGGCAGTGAGGGACGGAGTGGTGGCAGTGGTGCTTCCTGAGGCCTGCAGTGACTGTAACCTACGTGTTGGCCCTTGGTTCTCTGGGCCACTGAAGTCCTGTTGGAGTATTGGCTGAAATCTGCGTAGCAAAGAGCTAAGAGGAACCGATAGTGGGAAAGATAAATGTTTCTTTATAGGAAATCTCCAGTTCATGCCAAAGATGTGGATTCTCCCATCACAGTTTAGGTCCTGTTTCCCCTCCTGAGAACCTTTCTGTGAAAGGCTTAAATTAAAAGATACATATGCAAAAGTCCAGTCTGTAGGCAGTACTGACCATGCCTGCTGTCATACCCTGACTACAAACAACATATGCCTCCACTTTCCCTTGCTGGCTCGGGCATATTGCAAAAACATCACAGTTCCCTACAGTTTTCTCACTGCACTTCATATCACTGGATAAATATAACAATATATAATAATAAATTAATTGTTTCCATTTCGGATGTTGTAGCTTGTGAGAAGAGCAGCTCTGGAAACAGAGACTTCCCAACAGGATTACAGTTAAGTGGTTAACAGCCTCTGATGAGGATCGTTAGAATCTGAAAGGAAAAACAAAACAATACAGAGGAAGGGGAAAAAGGAAAGGCAAGCTGGCTCTTGTTCCGCAGTGCTATGCCATCTGCTGCTGAACAATTCTAGCACTCAACCAATTGCAATACCATACAAGTCCTTCCAGCTCCACGTCTTTCCAACCTTTTTCAGGCTATGGGCTACACTTATTTCAGGCTACAATTCCCAGCTCGTTCCTTACTATTGTGCTTAAATCACACCCAGAACTAACGCAGCTTGTACCACCTCAGTTAGCTGAGCAAAGACAACCTCTGCCCACCGGAGAGGGTCAAATGTGTTAACGTTAGACAAACAGTCACATCACAGCTTGATCAGAAATTATCACATTTTCCAGTTCGAATAAATCTGTGGCAGAGCCAAGACCACTGCATGATAACCTCCCCCTGCCCTGCCCGCCCCCTCTGTTTAGAACGTTGCTCCTTACAGCAAAGCGTCTAGTTGCTAATACAAAACAAACATCAGGTCCATCTTTCTAGCAGGAAAAAAGTCCTCTCTCTCCACATAGAAGGGAGCTTGAACCTGTGGAATACCACCAGGAATCATTCGATGATTCTATGAATATTTCTGTCCTGCCCTCATAGCAGTTTTTCTGAGAGGGCTTCATGCATTCTGGCTGGGTAGAGTAAGTCTGGACAGGAGGTGGTGCAGCTCTTCTTGATCCTTTATGTTCCTTTAGATTTTTTTTAATATGTTCAGAAAAAGGCAAAAGCCATTTTGACAGCTTCTTTATAGCATTTTCCAGAAGCCTGAAATGGGATTCAAGTGACAAACCTCTAAATTCCTGTAAAGTTCCTCTGTATGCCATGGCAAATCAGGAATTTTCTATCCAAACCACATATATTGAACTGGCCCTGATCCTGCTGCACTGACATTCTGATGTGTTTTCCTTTCCCTCCATTTCATTCCCTTTGGCCAACTACAATTGTTACACATCTGTGAATCATGACTTCCTAGTCATCAAGGCTGACCCACTAATAACAGCATTATTTGCATTATAGTCAGCCTATTTTGCTAGACATTGCGCAAAAATCTAGAAAATGACAGACCTTGCCTCACAGAGGCATCGGTAGAACTAGACATGTCTGTTTTGTGATTCTGTGATTCCTTCTTACACAGAGAAGTGGGAGGTTCTTGAATTCAAGTGCGTGTTTGTTCAGTGGTTGTCTGGAAGTGGTACTCTGAGCAGTCTCTCACAGAATCACAGAATCATCTAGGTTGGAAAGGACCTTGAAGATCATCTAGTCCAACCTTTAACCTAGCACTGACAGATCCCAACTACATGAGATCCCTCAGCGCTATGTCGACCCGACTCTTAAACACCTCCAGGGATGGGAACTCCACCACCTCCCTGGGCAGCCCATTCCAACACCCAACAACTCGTTCTGTGAAGAAATACTTCCTAATATCTAGTCTAAACCTTCCCTGGCGCAATTTGAGGCCATTCCCTCTTGTCTTATCACTCATTACTTGGTTAAAGAGACTCTCGATTAACTAGTTTCCACACCACACCAAAAGAGCCCCCTTCATACCTGGATTTGCCTCTCATCATCAGAAAGGTTAAGGAGGCAATAGGCCATGAATGTTGAATCATCCTCTTGCTTCAAGAGAATGTGATAAGGAACATGCTTTGCTGCTGTTTATGCTCTGTCTTAATTGGGTCTGACCTGAATAGTGCTCCTTGTTTGTCCACGTGCTACACAAATAATCTTTATGATGGCTACTGATATTTTTCAGAGCTGATGAGGAACACTTTTGCAATGTTCCTAAGTACACAAATGACGGATGAGCTGTCTTCCTTTCTTTTCCTCGCCACTTGTCCCATCCTCACTGACAACTGCATGTGAATCTACAAGGACCAAGATCATGTAGACTACCAGAACCCCAGTGAAGTAAACTGCTGAAACAGGCATGGAAGTGCTTTAAAGTTTAGCGACATCAGGCTGAGCATAGGAGATATTTTGGTCATCTCTTCCACTCGGGAAGCACAAATGTGGTACTGCAGGTAGTTGTGAAAATCGCTAATGTACCAGTTCACTGGGTGCCGTCTACAGATAACGGAGGGTACCCGGCCTGCCCTGACTACTTGTGGTTTATCTGTCAGGCAAATAACATCGATTAGATGTCATTACTTCTTTTCCCAGACTGAATTAGCATTTAAACATGCAGATTCACTACTGGTTTTCCATATCACAAATCAACAAAAAGACAAGAAGGAGTTTTCACGGTAAAATTGAAATGGATGCTAACAGACATTAATGTCAAAGCAACTAGATTGTTAACATATTCTGCCATTTTTTAATTACAAAAATTTAGATCGCTCCAAAGATGTTCAGTGCATTTTTTTTAAGCAAAATTGACCTTTGAACATTTACATAAATAAAAGCTATTTGGACTACTGAAAAGTGTTTCCCCCTAACTGTACACAAGAAAGGCCATGTCAATTAGCAAACAAGATATAACTATCATGCTCTGACATCTGCTGGGGGAAAGTGCTTAAATATTTACTGTCCATATTCATCAGCTAAAAGATTTTTGGAACAAGGTACGAGGGGAGAGGATAGAAATGCTCAGAGCTGTTAGCTCAAGAGAACGTGAATTCTCTGGGATATGCACTCCAGTCAAACCTTGAGCTGCAGGCTGGCCATCGCTGTAAGAAGGGAAAGCTTGGTCTGTTTTATGCAGGAGGTCAGAACAGATGGCCAGTTTTGAATGAAGCCTCATATCTGCTCTTCAGTTGGGAATATTTCTCGATTAGGCTGCTTCAGACGCCCTAACACCTCTCTGAAAATCCTCACTCTGCCTAGCACTGCCACTTCGAACGGCCCAGGCCCCATACTCTCTCCTTTCCCCCTTCTTTTCTTGCCTCTGGGGAAAGCCATCTACGTCTCTGAAATAACTTTCCTATATTAGGTAAAATAGCCTCAAAACTGGGTGCTGAGTGTTCACAGCCTTCAAAGAAGCATCTTACAGCCGATCATTTACCGCTGCCTACATATTTGAACCAAAAGGGATATGTTTCTTGCTGGCAGACTGTGGAGACTTGCTGAACCTGAGCCAAGAAAATAGATGAGGCAAGGGGTGTTAAAAGCTACCGTCTCGCCTCTTCTACACATTACACGCACGAGTGCCTTCAGCACCCAGGGCCCGGAGCCCAGACAATTCGCTGAAAGTCTAATGCATTTCAGATAAGGCCTGTGACTATTACCTGGATTGACAGCCAGAGAATGGGAGGAAAAATCCAGGCTCCGGCCTACTCAGCGGAGCAGAAAGCATCCCAGTTCACAGGCTAACCTAGGTCAAGTGATTTGGCGCCTGCGGTGTATTAAAGCTATTTACAGGAGAAGAGAGGGAGGGATTTACAGAATTTGAAGGGAACCGACTCTCCCAGTGAAAATTGGTTTTATTATTTTAATTCATGATATGTCCTGGCTCTGTGCCCACGGTCAGGGTTGTCTTTAGCAGAGACAATGGAAAAATGAACAATATTTCTAAACCCCCCCCATCTCACAACTACCCAGCTCACATGCTTTGCTTTCATTCTGTGGACCGTCATCAGAAAGCTGTTCCCTCAGGTTGGAGGTGGAAAGAGTCAACTCTAAGTTCCCAAGAGCCATGTGCATTTGTGTACACACTCTCAGACATATCTGAAAGTACCAGGACAAGGATGTAAAAGGACTGTCATGTTCAGAGCCCGTGTCAGAAAGACAAATATGTCTCTCATCCAGAAAGACACTGATGCAGGTGCTTCAGTAAATCTGTCCCAGTCAAAGCCAAACTGGGAACTCCAGAAAGACAAATGCTCTTGTGAGGTTTCAGCCATCTCCCATTTGAGCTGGCATGGTGTTTCACACATGATTAGTGCTCTCAGTACCAGGTATGCCTGAGGGACAGATTGCAGAACCTGCCAAAATGCTGACAGATGATGAGACATTTGGGACTGATAGAGTTGGTTCTTTCTGACTCTTTCCAAGGCTTAATTTCGTAGAATAAGCCTTACCTGTTAAAGCCTAATACACCCCCTGCAACACCATATATCATCCTCTCCTGTCTGACTGTCAGCCCAAAGGCAGAGAAGGGCCACGGTCACTCTTGGTGGCAAAGGTGGGCTGGGAGCTCCAGAGCTCCAGTAGCCAGTGCCCTGTCCTGTACCAGCGTAAGTCTCCTGAGTTCTCCAGACACTGTTTATCCAGTAGGTAAACTGAAGGGGGAATTACTCCTTCTGAAGGAACTGGACACACATCGTCTTTTGGAGTCTTAGAAAGCTGCCTTTCCCACCACTTCTTGTTTGTCTTCCAGTTATTTTATGCCACCACTGGCTATAAACTAGCTGAGACTTCTGCCAAGTCTGTTCACCACACCCCTGCCCAGCTGAGACACAGATCCTGCCTCATTTCTGTGAGGGACTCGTGTCTCATGCTGGCACGGGTGCCCCTGCCATGAGAGTGACAGCAGTCCTGCGTGGGACAGGCTTGGCACCTCGTGACCCTGCTGCAGCTCTGAGTGGGAGCAGACAGGCTGGGAGGCTGTGTCTGAGTTACACTCAGCAGACTGGAACCAGCACCAGTTCAGTGACTGTGTTAGTCCCAATGGTTTGATCTGAGCACAGACATACCATGTCAGGACAATAAGCGTAATCATTCTCTATAACATCTTGACTCTTTCCCCTCTGCTTCTATTTTCATTTTTTACTTTTTCTTTCTCTTCCTTTCTGTTTTTCTCTTCCTGGCATGTTTGTTGGGAAATCTAATATTCTGTGACCAACTTGACCCCCGCCCTTGCCCGTCCCCCCCCCACCTCCCATCCCCTTCTGCTCTTTGATCTGAAGATCAAAGTGAGAAAAGAGCACAAGCTGGTGACAGTAAGAAAATCAACACACGTGTGGAGAAAAAGAAAACACCTACTTATAAAGAAGAACAGCAATATCTATTCCTCCATTTGTGATGGCCCCCACATGCAGCTCTGTTCCTTCATTCTCTGAACCGCTCACAGAAGGCTGACAAATGTCTCTGATTGACCAATGCACAGTTTTTGGAGTAATTTGTGAACCCCCAGTTGTGGACTACCATCCAAAAATGTATGGTTTTCTTACAATTAAATCAACTGATTTCTGCTCCAGTTCTATTGTTTTTCTCCACTGCTGCAGTACCGAAGCACATCACAGGGTTACTGAATCAGCTGCTCCTCATTGCAGAGGAAATCAAGTCCCATAGCACCCATTCTGCACTGGATCAGTGCTGCATAGACAGCAGGAGTGCCACTCGACAAACTGGCAAGAGCACCTCGCTAAGTCCTCAGGCTTTACCCTTAGAAAACTTCCTTTTCAGTTCTGAATCAGAATCTGCTTAACTGAGAAATACAAGCAGGACCTTACTCTGACAGCATAGATGCTCCACAGTAGCTTTAAAAATCAATGACTGAAATGCATTTTTTTATCTGGTGGCTGTGATGCCTCACATGTATTAGACCAGGAACCTAATTTTCCCATTATTTATCACAGTTGTCTGATTCAAGAGCAGGGTAAGGACAGCCTGTACACCAGTCATCCGAGCCCCCTGACATCCTTCTCCACAGCGAATATAAGTGCAGAGCAAAGCATAGCATTTTTGCTGCTCAGGCTGCTTCTATGATGAAAAGGATAGTTTTGGTCTGCCAAGAAAATGGCCCAGACCCTTTTTTTTTTTTTGTGAGAATTGCCTAGCAATTACAAAAAAGAACAAAATAAATGACGGGGAGTGGACATTGCCTACTGCAAAACAAGGGCTAAACCCAACATCCCCATGGGTTGTTAACTCACTGTGGCTGTCAGCACTGATCATAATCAATTGGTCACTCATCACAGGAAAGCAAATGGTCAGGCCACAGCATGCCCCACAGAATCAACAGGCTAATTATTATACTCGGTCTCACTGGAATAAGCCTGCTATTAAACTCCCAGAAGCCTCACAAAGCTAAAACATTGTCCTCCAGCAATGCCAACAAGAGGTCTGACGAGGCCCGGAGCAGTATCCCTGGGGTTTCTTTGTAACATTTCTATCATGCATTTGTGTTTTAGCAATGAGAAATAACACGGTGCAGCCCTGTGGACACCTCTGTACAGAGCAAAGACATCGTGTCATAACGCTTCCCGAGACTCTTCACGACAAACTCTCTTCCACACCACTTCCCCTGTCCAGCCTCAGGAGGATTTTTCTGTCTTCCCAGTATGAGAACAGGAACACAGCGGTTCTCCTGGTGTGGCTTCTGAGCAGTGACTATTAATTTACCAGGCACATCATTTGCAAAATGTTAAAGATTGAATCTTGTGCACAAGAGCCTCCAGCTCTGCCCTGGGGCTGGCCAGAGGCCAGCGCTGTCACTCAGCGTGAGGCAGATTCCCCGTCAGCCTGCTCTTTAGCCATCACAACACTGTCAGCCCTGGCGCCTAGGCAACTGTGGGAGGATGCTTAACGAGGTCCAATTTGTCTGGCTGTAAGGGAGGAGAAGCCAGGGATGTGTTGCAGGATGTGTCCTGAAAAAGAGCTAAGCACTTGAGGCAAAAGCTGCGGGACCCAAGGAGAAAGAGAAGCTAAAGCAACAAACAGCCTCTGCTTCCCCACCCTCTCCCTGTCCCCCCAGGAATCTTACGGGTTAAACACAGGCCCCTCTGTCTCCATGCACAGTTCTGTCTCCTCTGAACTCCTTAATCTCTTTTTGCAACTCCTGGCTTTGCACCTACTCTATAAACAGTCTTCTGCTTAGCACGGCTAAATGCATTTTTATCTAGCACTGGGTAATTAAGACATTTAGATGAAGCACTTTTATTCTGCTTCCTACCGGCAGCATGAAACTCCACGTTGGGGATAACTGTGACACTCTGCTTCCTTGAAAATTCCTCCAGCCAAATGTTATTACAGTGCAACAATTCACCTGTCTCCTTGTAAATCCTGCAGCCTTAGCCACGCCATCCTCATGCCTTTCTGCCAAGCTACATCCTGCTTTTTTAATATAAATGACTAATTCTCCACACTACTTCGCGTCACATTAAAAGGTTTCACTCGGGGCTGTGTCTGGTTAAAACAAAACAAAGCACAGCAAAAATTGCTTCTAGCTAAAAGAAACATTCTTTCAATATTATATCACCATTCCTTTCCATCACATCTCACATTACGATTCCAAGGCACTGAATGAGAGCACATTTTACCTGTAAGCAGGAGATCGGTAATCCTGATTTCCCATGAGTTCATAGACACCCACGGTAGGGAAGGGGGGGGGGGAATTTCAACTTTAATTGGGACAGGAAAGATGAGTTCAGGTGGAGATGCAGCAGCTTTCCCTTGACATACTGGCCTATCACTCCAAATCACCAAATGAGAATGGTTACTTCACCCAGCTTCGCTCGACTTCAGTCAGGAAAGCACCACATCTCCCGGGTTAAATTCAATAGTCGGGCTGTTCATGCAGGATTTAGGTAATGAAGTATAGCTGCCTCTGCTGGAAGTCAAACTGAAGTCAGTTCTGTTACTCACTGGGATTTATTAACCTGGAACAGGAGAGAGCAGTTACAAAGGTAAAATAATCCAGGAGATCTGGGGATGGCAGAGCAGAGCAAGCTGTGCAGAGGGCTTCACTTTGCAGAGTGCTGAGGATGGAAGAAGGCGCCTTACACAAGATATCTTTTGCTCTCTTCTTTAATCTGCCTTCTTACTACTTTATTTGCAAAGGTACATTAGAGGACATCTCCTGTATGGACAGATCAGCCTTTCACAGAAAAGACTGTCAGTTACTGTCACCTTGAATTAATTGAAACAATCCCCTGTCAGCATGCGTTAGCTCAGGGAGATTGGAATCAGGTTAGTGATCTGCCTGTTAAATTACCAGAAGGCTATTGTTTAATCGTATCTTCCAGCAAGGAATTTTTTGCAATCTTTCCATGGGAGTTTGCTATCAAATGTGAGCCTGGAAGCGTGTGAGAAATGGAGGATCCTTGCCCCATTATGAAAACAATATAATCTACTCTCTCAGACATTAATAATTAAAGACAGAACACACTCCTTTGGTTGGGAATCTGATTGAAACTCCTTTTTCACCTTGAAAATTCTGGGGAGCTTTGGGGCACTCGGTGAGTTGGTCCTAGCTTATTTTAAATCTTAGTGGATTCAAACACTTCTGGATCAGACAAACATCCACAAAAGCAGGCTGGCTTTAGCTGAACTGAGTCTGTTCCATACCTCCCCAAGTCAGTGTGACAAATCTGACCTCACAGCTGAATGAACGGAAAGATGCTCAGATTCTTGTCCTACTACAAATCCATGAAAGAATTTAGACTTCCCGGCCTGCCTTTGACTATGGTTGATGCTCCAAACTGCTCTTACTCCAACATGCTTCCTTTTTCTGCATCCAGACAAATATGACAACGAACCCAAGGCCTGAAGAAAGCTCATGTGGTTCACCTGATTTCTGCTTACTATTGAAATGAGCATCTGAGTGCCTTTTGTGATCGAGACCTAGCAGAGACCGAGGTACAAACCAGCACAGTAACTAGCGCGTGGCTCAGTGAGTGCTCAGTCGTGGACTCTGCCTCTGCAACACAACAGCTGAGGTTTAGGCAGGAACGTCCTCCCCTCCAAACGATGATGACTGCCAACGATATTGCTGACCTTGCAACTGCAGGAGACCCCGATCACATACAGCAGGACACGATTGCCTCATTTAATCCTGTGCCAAGCTCTGCACAAGGTCCTGCTGCACACCACCACAATACATCCCCGGTGATTTCAGTAAGGTGCCCCAAAGAGAGGGACATGCTTCTCCCAAAAGGGGCAGGCCTGCACCCTAGACTCCTCTGAGCACTTTTTACTCATGCAGGTAGATTGATCAGCTTCAGCAAGACTCAGAACAGAGTTGTCAAGAGCGACTCACAATGAGCAATAAAGGTTTATCACTTGTGTGCACTGACTGTGAGGCAGTGCCTTGGTTTGGGTAGGGGTGAAGGAGGCAGGAGCAGGCAGCCTCCCTGCAAAATCCACTTGTAGCTGTGGCTGGGGGCATGGTGTCAGGAGACAGTCTCCGCGCCTGCAGGGAGGCAGTGGCATGTAAGGTTGTGCAAGACACACGAGCTGTGTGGTTAGCAGAGCTGAGCCCAGTGTTTGTGTTGCGCCGATGTGCCTCAGGTCATCTCGGGAAGCACCTGCTGTGTAGGTGCCAGACAGAGATGATATCGAATGAAACTTTGGCACCAAAATTGACATACTTCTGCAAAGCCAATTTACATTCCTTGCTCTGGGCTTCTGGAGCCAAAGGAAAAAAAAAAAAAAATGTACTTTGGATCCAAACTTGACTTCGTGGCTCCAGTTTGCCTAGCATAGTTTCCCTGGTATAATGTTAAAATGAGGTTCTGGCTCACAGTGCTGTGTCCTAGAAGAGTCCCCAGTGGGTATTGCAAAGTCTATCATAAGAGCAGACTGGGAACAAGACAGCAATTATGAGATTGTGATGAAAAATGGTCTATTTGTTGCATTGCCCAACCCTGTTCCCATCTTTGTCCTCAAGGGCTTCTTTGCAGACACTGTGATTTGCTTTTATTCTTAACGATGTTGGTTTGGAAAAAAGACTCCTTTTTTTCCACCCTCCTGACACACAGTCCATGTGATCCCTCCTTCCCTCCCTCCTGCATTGCACACTCTACCCTGTAGTAGCCGGGATTCTCAGCAAGGGAGATGAGCAGATTCACAGCCTCAGAGATCCTGTCCCAGAGATGAAGAAGCATCGAACGATATTTGCATGTTTATTGTTACCAAACTGACTCTGTTGGCTGCTCATAGGAAAAACAGAGTTGGGTAATCTGCATTTTCTGGTCTTGAATCTCCCTCACATCATACTACGAGTTATTGCTTGTACCTTTACAAGGCTGGTTTGAGAAGCCCATTCTACTGCAAGGGCTTCAACAGCTTGCTACACGTGCCCTGTCCAAGGGTCACCGACAAAGCGTAGTGGATACAGCCTGGATTGTGTCTTGATCTTCCAGTGTCACAGTCTCAGACAAGTATGTGGCTTGAGCATCCAAAATCCATTCTTTTCTTACATTAATAGCTAACAGCTTGGTGCCCCACCAACTCTGTTCCCAATATAAAGCATAAATTAATAACCCAGCATTAGGTTGCTTTCATATAACGTAACACTGATGTAAAAATATAAAATAACATACAATATTACTGATGTATATTATAATGCAAGTTATTCACTTGCCCACTTGTTTTGTATTTTGCCCACTTGTTTCATGAAGGCACCACCTTAATGTAACTCTGTATGAACACAAGAGTTATTTTAACAATAAATATATTTCTTGTTGCTTAGGCTTCTCATTCAGACCCAGCAAACACTTATGTGCGTGTTCAGCAAGTCACTACCACCTTACTGAAGTACAGGGCGAGGACTTTGGTCTTCCAGTTTTGTCTGTTCACTCTGACTTCTCTAGCGTTCCTCCACGCTAGCAGACATCACCAAGAGCTCACAGGTTCTTTGCTGACTTTCTGCTTCTCAACTCACATTCTGCCCAAACAGTCGTACTTAGTTCTTCTCAAACTTAACCGCCTGCGTCTGATGTGTTCTTGCTGCCTGCTTTCTGCCTCTGTGGTCCTTCTGACCATCTCGCCTCCTTTGCTTTCTCTCCCCAACTCCACAGCCCCAACCTTCTGCACCTGTGCGGACACAGCTCAGTGCTGGCATGTCTTACACAGGCTCTGTGATTTGATGGCTCCTACGGTTTTAACGACCTGATTTTCTAAAGGAGCTTTGTAGCTTCTTACATTTCTCCTGAATGAAGAGCAGGTCTTACTCTTACAGCTCCAGAGACATTTCAGACAGTCCCTAGCATCATAACATTAACCTGTTATGCTCCTTGAGAGTAGTACAAGCTTTTAGAAAAGGTGCTTAAGAAATCAGACTTCTGTTTTTATTGGAGTCCATGGAAGCCAAAACCAGCCAGAATTATAGGAACTTAAATTTTTCAAAAACTCCCCTTTGGCCTCTGCAGTTTCTACCCAAAGCAAATATGCTCAGGCTGTAAGGCTTGGCTGAAATGAAGGTAATACTCATTAGAGTATAAAGGCTTCACCTTTATGAGTAAGGCAACAGAAAAATACCACTGAACGGATTATTTAAAGAAACATGTTTTATGTAGTCTTTATTGATTCTCTTCTCTGAGGTGCTGATTTGGCAAATACTTATACAGGTGCGTAATTGAAGCCCCCGAGGAGTGCCAGGCAGCTAATTATTTGCAGGAATGGAGGGCCTTTTGTGCCAGCTACATAATGAAATATAAATTTGCAAACCTGTCAGTGAGTAAGCAGTTCTCCTTTCACTGACTATTATTCCATCTTTGTTATGGGTTTGTGTTAGGCAGCTTCCACTGGCAACGAAAAAAGAGTGGTAAGTAGATTCCAAAGATTTCCCAGTCTTTTCCCAGTTGAGTATAAATGCCACTTGGGGCAGAGTTTTATTTTCACTGTTTCTCTTGTAATTTTCTTTTCTAGGCAGGAATGTTTCAAGTCTTCATTGCTAATGAGGGTTTAGGATTAAAACCAGTCTTGTTAATTCTCCTCACTATAAAAACAACTCAGTTTATCTATGCATGGATTGCTTTTCTCAAGGCAGCCAGAGTCCCGCTTCACTCCTGAGAGGCACTAACCCTTCTGGCTCTACATCCGCTAGTTCCTTCTGCTGCAGAATCCTGTCCCTCTTGAGCTCTTCCCCACACAGATATACGATTGCTCATCTTCCTAGTTACTGAATCTGTGTCTGCGTACACGCACGTATGAACTAAGGGAAGGCCTTGGAGGACCTCTGTCACACCAGTGACAACTTTCTCTGAGTTGTGCTACCTAATGTGTAGCACAGTCCCACCGAGACAGCCACCTGGAGGTAAAAGCACTACCACTCTGAAGACGAGAGCTTTTTGGTGCAGACAATACATCTTGACCTAGCTGTGTGCAGAAGTGTGGAGTCTTGGGTGGGACAAGCATTTCCAGGAGGTGCTACTCCTTCCTTTGGCAGACCCTCCTGTAGAGTTTCGTTTCCTGAATGCCTTGTTAAGGCATCCAGAAGGAGGGCAACATTGAGGTTGGTTTAGCATTTGTTTCTGACAACTGCACTTAACTGTTAAAAGCAATGAAACACGTATATGGAAAAGATGCTGAAACATCAAAATGAAAAATACAATTCAAGGAGAAGCTATTGCTACTCCTGCGTCACCCCAGGAGATTCATAACTGCCCACTCCTTTTTTCTAGTTAGAAACTGTTTAAAAAACAATTGGCCATCAGGAGTAGCAGTTCAACAACCGTGAAGAATGAACAAGCATGGCAGAAAAACTGCCCTGGGCTGCAGCCCTGTAACCACAGGGCTTAACAGGCGATTCTTTTATGCTTGTGCTCCCCAGCGTGACTGCTGCAGCCCAAGACGGCTGTGGGGACTGACTGTGCTGAAGCAGCAGCAAGTACTCCTTGTGCTTAGATAGCCACAAACAACCCCCTCGTGGCCAAGCACTTATGGCATGTAACTCTAGCACGTGGCTCAGCAGAAGCAAGTGGTCTCTGGTGTGATCACTAGCCACGTGCTGCTGCAAAGCCTTTCCATTCCCTGCCTGTACACCTCCCCAGTCCAGTCCTGCCTCAGTCTCACAGGCACTTTGGCAAAGGGCACCCATTTTCCTTTCTGTGCCTATGCCCAACTCTGTCCAGAATAGGAAAAAAAAAAAATTATTTTCCTCTTCGAAGACCTGGTGTTTTCTCTCTTCTCATTTTATTTATAAACAAACAGGTGGGAACAGCCTCCTCTGGGGTTATTTGTCCAAGATAAGCTTTCCCTGAATTTCATTATCATCTTTCCCTACACTCCTCTCTCCACAGATTTCTTCATGTTCATATCTAGTCTTAACAGACTGCTTGCCATGAGACAATCCAAGACAAATAGCCAATGGGAGAGGTTTCGACTTTCTTTCGAGAAGGGATGTGTTTTCAGGAAACCAGCAGACATCCCCCAGAAAAAAAAAAAAAAAAAAGAAAGTACAGCTGAGTGTAAAATCAGTCTTGGAGGTATAATATCAGATCTGGAACTTTGCTTTGTTTCCCTACCCCAGCTTTCTCTAGCAAAGCCTCATCAAAAGAGATCCTCCAGAAGGGATTACTTTACATGTTTTCCCTGAGCAATCCCAAACCTTCTTGGGTCAGCAATCATTTAGATACTAGACATGAGAGGCAAGTTCCCTGTTGCCTCCATCCATGTCTCCAGCCCTTTCCTAGAGTCAGCCAGTCTCGCTCATATGTCCTTATCCTCAACGTTGTGATCCCAGCAGCCTCCTCCAGCCCCCTTTCAGGGTACCAGAGCCAACATCTTCCAGAAGGAGATTTACAGAGGGTGTCTATTTGACCAAAAGGCAGGCTTGAATCCCCTCCTACCAGGGAGGATCTTGCTCCAGTAAAATAAGCTGCTCTCAAACTCCCTGACATCAGTGTCCATTGCATGACCTTTTAGGGGAGGTACAATATCTTGTTTCAAGTCTTTTTGTCTTTATCAATGTGGGAGAAGAACTGTCAATTTGCACAAACTTCACTAAAATTCATGCTAGCAGGTTCAAAGATCAAGGAAGGTGCAAGAATTCCCCTGGGCTGAGAGTTGGTTGAGTAATGGCATTTCCTTTCCTCACTTGATTCAAAGCCCCCACTTTGCCAGCGTCCCGCTGTCCAGATTCCCACTGGGAAAGAACACATTTCGGAGGGTCCCACAGAGCCAGCCTGGCACTGGTCTTCCCTTTCCCTGTCACAGCACTCTGCAGCCCTGCTCCTGGCCCTGGTTTGTGGCATGCTCTCTTCTTGCTCCTCCCCATTTTATGTCCTGCTAATGACATTCTCTCACCCCAGTTCTCGGTCACTTCCTTACATGCTCCCAGTGCTTTCTGGCTGGTATCACTCAGAATTGCACTGGTGAGATGTTTTAAGCAAGGCACTCTAGATACTGAAAGATGGATGCTATCTTCTCTCTCTTGTCCTCCCTTTCACCTACACGTCAAAAATCTCTTCAGAATCTTCCACCCATTTTCCACTGATTGATTTCTCTGTACTCTTACATAGGTTGTTGTGAGCTTTTCTCCTCTACTGCTCAGGGCTATAATTCCAGCACATCTTAAATTGCCCCATAAGTGCTCACAAATTCAAAAAAAAAAAAAAAAAAAAGGATTTGTATGTGTTGCAATAACCTTGGTGGAGAAAAAGATACAGCCTTAGGACAAACCCCAAGTGGTTAATGCATATATCAAAAAGAAACATCTAATTATATTAAAGGAAGCTTGTTAAAGGAAGGTGTTGATTTACTGTTAGATTCGCACAAAAACGTGTCTGTGTATAAGCTCGAGCCATTTGAAGCAGATGGTGCCCTGCATGCCTGCCTCACCTCTGGTACTCCTGCATCAGCAGCCCCCAGCTAATACAGACTGTGCTTCCCTGGAGCTGACTTCAGGCGTGACTGGAAAGGGAGTTCTGGAGTCTGGTGAGAACCGAAAGGCAAATCCTTTGCACGTGGCGTTTACACCCAGAGTTATTTCATTTACATGCTGTTTTGTCTCATCTCTCTCTAATAAAATTGACTTTTGCAGAAAACTTGACTCTTTTAGAGTCAAGGGCCCAGATTTGTTCCTTGTGGTAAATTGCATAGCTTCATTAAAGTTGGTTAGAAGATGATCTGCGTGGCAGGACTTGGAGATTTGTCCCACAGCGTGGCAAGTAGCACAAATATAAAGGCAAAGAGCTGAGCAAATGCACCAGTGCACAGCCAGGCTGGGAGCAAGCCTTCTACACCAGGCTTACGGGCAGCCAGCTCACTGTCCTTTGGTGCTTGAGGTGCTGCAGAAAAGCCCTTTCCATTTGGTTTGCGTTTTACTTCCACATGTCTATAGGAGTGCCTCATCCTTTTCAGATATTTGTCCCTATATTCTCCTCCAGGAATGGAACTGGAGCCCTTGGTATTTAGCTGGAGGCAATGAAGTAACTCGTCCAAAAAGCGTGGGAGGCTGGTAACATTTCTCTCCAGAGGTCAGAGTACAATCTGACACTGTTAGCAGAGAGAAAGATAATTTCTAGCTGTTATCACATTATCACTTTACCTTTGAATAATCTGAGAGAGTTACATTGGGGGGTTGTTTTGCTTTTCCAATCCCTTTAATCATCTCCTCTAGTCTGGGAAAAGCTGATGGGATTTGTCATGTTAGGTAAGGGCTGACTCATTTGTAAATTGGCCTAAGCTTGCACTCAAATCCTGACCCAGTCTCTGTCCCAGCCTTCCTTTTTACTCCAAAAGGCCTTAGTACCCCAAGACAGTTGAGATACTAAAGCACACAACAGGAGGCACTCAGCCCTTTGAGGAGCCTTGAGGAGGTTTTGCCTGGAATAAAAATAAAATAAAATAAAATAAAATAAAATAAAATAAAATAAAATAAAATAAAATAAAATAAAATAAAATAAAATAAAATAAAATAAAATAAAATAAAATAAATCCTTCCCCAGAGGATGCAAGGCATGTTTGGATGAAAATGTGACACAGAAGTCAGACACCACGTTATCTTGTTCCACACAGTTTGTATGTACAGCGATAAGAGACAACAGTTACTCACAGCTTTCTGAGCAGTGATTTCCTGGTTTCTTAGAGAAATAAGATCATGCCTCTGACATCTGTATGTAATACATTCTAACTAAACCTGGCAGCAATGTGAAGATCTCAGATATATCTAAGTTCCTACAGATTTCATGAAAAAAAGCATCCAGGTAAAAGCAGGCAATCTATGAATATCCTCAGAAAAAGTAACCAGCCATCTAGAAAGAAGTTAAATGGTCCACCTGAAATCATCAGAGCTGACCTCAGGCATCCTACCTCCCACAATTACTAATTGGATGAGACGGAATTTTTATGCAGGGAAGCAGAGGAGGCAGTTACTGAAATCCCTAGTCAAAACTGGAGTCCACACAGCACGGAACAAAGCTATATACCCCAAAAAAGCCATTCTAGCATAGCTCTACCAAGGCCATAGCTCTACCAAGGCCGTAGCAAAAACCCCAGCATGGAAATAGCTCTGCCAGGTCAGAGCAAGCTCCCTGCACCCCCACGAGTGACCAAAAGTAGATGCTGAGAACAAGGCCAATGTACGGCGACAGGGAAGGGATCTTACCCCTGTACTCGGCACTGGTGAGGCCGCACCTCGATTATTGGGTTCAGTTTTGGGCCCCTCACTCCAAAAAGGCCATTGAATGACTCAAGCGTGTCCAGAGAAGGGCAACGGAGCTGGTGCAGGGTCTGGAGCACAGGTCTGATGGGGAGCGGCTGAGGGAACTGGGGGGGTTTAGTCTGGAGAAGAGGAGGCTGAGGGGAGACCTCATGGCCCTCTACAACTCCCTGAAAGGAGGGTGCAGAGAGGGGGGATGAGTCTCTTGAGCCAAGGAACAAGCGCCAGGACAAGAGGGAATGGCCTCAAGCTGCGCCAGGGCAGGGTCAGACTGGCTCTTAGGAAGGATTTCTTTGCAGAAGGGGTTGTTGGGCGTTGGAATGGGCTGCCCAGGGCAGGGGGGGAGTCCCCATCCCTGGAGGGGTTGAAGAGTCGGGTTGACCCAGCGCTGAGGAATCTGGTGGAGTTGGGAACGGTCAGTGTGAGGTTCATGGTTGGACTGGAGGAGCTTCAAGGGCTTTTCCAACCAAGATGATTCTGTGATTCTATTCTATGACAGAGGCTCACAACAGGAGGGACAGGCCACAATGGCTCCTTTTTGCCACTTAAGCCAAAGGAGAACCAGTGACTCATCAGCAGTGTAGAGCCTGTGACACAAACCAAGGGAGACTCAGTGTAAGCCATGCGGGCTCCACGCCACGCACTGCTGTTTCATTAGGGTGATTAAACTGTGGCAGCAGGCCCTGGGCAAGGCTATGAGCAGTACAAGGACACGGGAAGCAGCAACCTGGCTGCAGTTGGAAACAGTAATTTTTTCCATTCCCCCACACCCCCTTTTTTTGGTCCTGATACAACTACAGCGTGTCTTTAGCGAATGCTCCCGCTGAGTTTTCAGAGTCAAAACAGCACATTCCTTATGACCCCAAATGCCTGTGTGATTCCACTGGGCATGAGAGGAGAAGGGGAAGCAAGAACAATCCTTGAGGTTTAGCTGGGCCAGCTGGAAGGAGGAAGGTGGTCTCAGTGGTCCAGTGGAGACAGAGCTAGTTTGGAACTGCCCCTTCTGGAGATGAGCAGGACAGTGGTTCCAAGCCCTCAGGGCTGGAAACACGCTCCTCAGCCCAGCTTCTGCTGCATCCAGCGTGTTAGGGCTGAGTCTCGCTGTAGGGCAGCAGAGCTGAGCGAGGACAGGCATCCCTGGTGCATGAGCACCTTCACCCATCAACATCCAGGGTGCTCTTGTGAAGTGCTGCTGGCTGGTGGCGTGCGGAGAGGGGACTAACTTTGGATGGCATCTTGTTTTCATGTGGCTAGAGTTCATCATGCCTCAAACAGTAATTACTTTTGCTATTTTTACTGCAAGCAATGAAAGCTAACATTAAAAACACAGACATTTAGGTAGCTTTAACGCCATTAGCGATGGCTTGGAAAATGAGGCAGGGGGGAGCGTGGGGAAGCATGGGAGGAGGACTGGGTTCTCTGGGCAGGTAGCTGTGGGTTCAAGAGAGGATCCAGTGGACATGCATGTGTGCACCTATACCCCACTGTCCCATTTCCTCACACAGCCCCACGCAGGCTCTGTCACCAGCACAGGCAGCAGTTCCCACACACCTGCTGGAGCCTGCAGAAAGCTCTCTGCTTCCTTCCCTTCTTGCTCAGCCCTGAGACAGTCACTGGGGCTGTTGAAGGGGAATGTTACCTGGCACAGCTACAAATAGTCTTCCTCTCCCTCTCATCCACCCTCTGCCTCCCCTGTTATCAGATCCTGTTCGTTGTGAGTTTTAAGCTAATGGCCTCCTCAGGTGTAGCCCAGAATGGTATTATCAGAGAAGATCCCTATCACTCTTTAATACAGCCTACGGCTCCAGCTCCTATTTGTTTAAAACAGGGGGGAAAGCAAGAAGAATGTAACCCTAGCAAGGCAAGGGGCAACGGCTGGAGATCCACCACTGAGATGTCTAACACTACTGTCTGACACTCGCTCCCTTTCCCTGGCATTTTTCTTTAAAGGAAAGAGTAAATATGTAGGCACTGACCAATTCCACAAACAGCAGAGCTGCAGGAATCAGACTGACTGCAGTTCACTCCCTTGCCCCTTGCTCTTGGCTACCCAGCGTGCTCCAGCTGCTGCCAATGGCTTCGTAGCAGTGATCTTTTTTGAAAGGGGGACATTTGTCCTGATAGAGAGATCCAGGGAGACACGAGTGGATGCCTCGCGAGCACTCCGTGGTGGGAAGAAGCCTCTTCGAGCACGTGTGACAGGGCTGCAGCCCCACAAGATCAACACTGCGACGACAAGATGTGCAGGGACATGGAGGCATTTGCTAACTGATACATGTATGCTGCTGTAAGATGGATAGTCTCCAGATAAGTAACATGATACATTTTATTATTTAAAAAATGGGATTTTTATGTGCAGAATTTGGATGTCACACATACTTGTTTCTTTTTCTGACCATGAAAGTTATGTAGTTAATTGATAAAAAAGAAGTTACTTTTAACACAGCACATAATATTAACCCTCTCCTTGCCTCAGGCACTCAAAAGCTCTGACAAAGTCAAGTGGAAAATAAACTCTTTTCCAATCACTTAGCAGGTCTGCAATGGGAGGAAATAAGGAACTCTGCACACCCCTCAGATTGCATTAGTCAGACACTGCAGCATTTTTAAAATAGTCTGTCATTAATCATGACAACAAAAGAGAGTGAGAACAAGATCAAAGAGGTAGAAGTCTGAAATTCCTGTTTCCCCGCAGTTAAAGGTAACAACAAGGTTAGGAACAAGTGAGCACTAAGTGTTCTGATCGAGCTGGGCACCCACTGCTGTAGGAACCAGAACTTCTGTATGCCCCTAATTTTACTGGTTTAGCCCAGGTGAAGATCTACTTGCACAGATTTATCCAAACCACAGAAAACAGCATAGCAAGACTGGAACCTTCAAGGGGACGATATTTCCAGTAGCTCCTGCCTGTGGTTGAAACTGGAAATACCATCTTCTGAGGTCAGCTTTTCCTCACCTCCAACTGCAGAACACCTCTGGCAATGCAAAGGCAGCAGCATAATGAGGGGGTGGTCACCCAGAAACGTTTCAGAGAAGACACTCCCCCCACTCCCAGGGAAATTTCCATTTCATTTTCATCAGGAGGTTTCGGGAAGGCAGATGACTCTTTCCCTGAGTAGAAGAAAGATATGATCCTTCAGTGCTAGCAACTTTATGCACAAGCCCTGAATTCATTTAATACTCCTGTCCTCCTTCTGGGCAGGAGGAAATGAAAGCTCTCACAACTTGTGGCAGCGTTAACAGGAGTTATTCACACCTGTATGTAGAGCACTAGCACTCTTCACAGAGACAGTGCTCTGACTGGTCAGCAGAGATACCAGGTGATACCTAATGCCAATTTAAGAGAGTTCTAGAACTCAAGCGCTCATTAACCTTGGGTCAGCCCAATGCACTGGCTGCTGGAACCCACCAAAGAGCCTTTCCTGAAGAGCTGGGGGCTGAACTGGGCAAGACACAGAAAGAATGAGGGAACTTGCCCAGGGTCAACACGCAGGTCAATGGGAGTGCTGGAAACAGAACCCAGGTTTTCCATTCTTTTGCCCTGAGACTTATTTGATCCCAGACTATTTACTACCACAGGCAAATATGTGTCCCCTCAGGATACAACAGCCGTAGTCTCAAACAGTTCCAGGCTTCAACCCCAAGGGCAGCAACACAGCTGCCCATGTGAGCTGCCCTGTTCCTCACTGTCCAGCCTCTTGTAAAAACATCCCCAGAATCTCTATCACTTCATAAAACTTTAAAACCAAAACCTGGTTGGAGATATTTATACTGTTTGAGATCATTTCCCCCAGACTGCCTGTCATTCCTGTTTTATAGATTACTGGCAACTCCCAGCACCCTTTGCTGGGAAAAAGAGGGTTTGATAATTACAACAGCCCTTGAGAACTTTGCTTGAAACAAAACCAAAACAAAAACAAACAAACAAACCTCAAACTTCATCATCCTGTAAAGTCTTATTAGATTCCAAGTATAACACACACACACAAAGCAAACATTCAGTACCCTGTCAAAGGAGACACCTGAGATAGCTGAGCTAATTTAAAGCGGCTGAAAATTGTCCTTAAAGCTTTTTTTTTTCCCCCCCTCGCAACTAGAGCTACACTGAAGAATATTCTCCCATCTACTGAAACCTGGTTTCCTGTCCACGCAAGCATCTCAGCTAATTAGTATGGCAGCCAGTCCTGCCAAGAACTTTGTGCCTACCTTTAAACCTTGTGCTTAAGGAAACGGGCTGCCTCTGCCTACCTGCAGGAGCTGCAGGCTGGAAGCTCAGTGGAGGGAGGGATGGATGCTCCCAGTCTTACCAGTGTGTATCAATTAAGAGATCCCTCGCATTTTTCCTAAAGAAAAAGACTAGGAAATGTTGTCAGGCATTTATAAATAAGCCAGGAGTGCCTAAGTGAGGACAACAGGAATACCCAGAATGCAGCCCTGCTCCTTTTCTGCCACGAATTCTGAGCACTTTGTTTTTCTGCCCCCCACGGACCCAGCACTGATCCAGCTCCCCGCGCCAGCCTGTCCTTAACACCTCTTCTCACAGCTCCTGCAGGAAAACAAGCTCTGAAAAAGCATACGGTGAAGAGGAGCATTCCTTAAACAGAGCAAGACAACAAAGTCTTATCCAATGTCCTCCTGCCAGATAGAAGCTCCAAATGCCCTCATGTCTCCACCCCATCAACCAGGGCCACTTTCACAAGAAAGCATCATGGCTGAGCCTCCTTCCCGGAGAGCTGTGAAAACTGTATCTGCTCTTTCAGTGCTCTGCAAACTAGCCACAGCTAGAGGGGGAGCAAACAGCAGACAGAAAAAGAAACAAACACCGAAACCAGTGAAAAAACAAACATGCAAACAATGTTTATGCCAAACAAACACCAAACACAACACTTTCTTGGCCAAAAAAACCCAAGCTGCAGTAAAGAACCAAAGTACAGAGCGGATCTAATGAAGAAGCAAGTGCCTCAAATGAGGTTTAAGATCCTAACTTCAAAATCCACAAAACCTGTAGGACGATTTTATGGAAACACAAAATGTTGTTCTCCATGTGATACTGGGTTTCTCTCTTGGTTTTGCATCAGAGTATGTCAAACATTTCTCAGAAGTCCTAACAGTACAGAAAACATTTCCAAGCATGCTAGCACTGCGTGTGGGGACACCCGAGCTGTCTTGAAACTCAGCACAGGAAGGGGACATTCTGCAGAGCCAGCCGCACAGAAGCACCTGTATAAATCTAGAGTCTGCAATGGTCCATCCTCACCGAGCTGTCACTGCCATGCAGAGCTGTGCGCTCCCGTTCAGTGCTGCGTAATTTTAGAGCTGATATTTCCCTCCTTATCTCCATTTGGAGCCTCCATATGAATCGATTAACCAACCCCACAACCAAGAAAAAGCCACAACAGACATTTCACAACTGCTTCTTCCATCCCCACCCCCTCTGAGCCGATTTCTTTGTCTAGGCAATTACAGAACCACGGATCTGTGCAGAGAAGTTGAACTGTATGTATGAGAAAGCTGTTTGTTACATGGGTACGGTTTTGTCGTTACGCACATCTGCTTCAGCCCCGCTGTGGATCGAACAGGGATGTGAGAGCCTAAAAGCACAGGGCAGGTCTGAGGATTTCTGGAACCCCTCCCTTTGTCACCAGGGGGAGCAGGCTGCATGTCTTCAGCCAACCTGCACCTGCCAGTGGCTGCAGGGAGTTCAGAGGACTTGACAAGCTTTATGGTAAGTTTGTGGTGTCGTAGAGTGACGGCACAGGGCAGCCAGGTGGGCTGTGTTCACTGTTCCATATTAATTCCAGTCCTTTCCTCAAACCAGGGTGCCAAGCTCCCCTCCAGCACACATCCCTCAGCCCTCTGCTCCCGGCTGCCTTCCCCCTCCTCACCCAGACCCAGGCCTGCACACAACCTACCTCATGCCAGCTACAGCAAGACAGGTCTCATTACGTCCAATCTCACTTTACAGAAAAATAAGTCACCTTAAAGCACAGCACAGGAACACCCTGCCCACAGACACGCCCCTGGCACAAGGGGGTCTCTGGAGAAGCAGGGCCAGGAAGCAGCCCAGGACCCTGTGTCTGTGGACACCTCTTAGCTGAGTCTATGCTGGAGGTCAACCCAGCTCAGGTGCCTCAACAGCAGGGTTCAGGTTTGGAATTTCAATGTACGACCTAATAAAAGGGCACGTGTTTGGTCCCTGCACACTGAGCCCCTGCAAGATGCAACAAAATCAGCCCCAACCTGAACCAAAGTTACATTAATAGCTAGGTCAGTTATTCTGGAATATTACAGCATCAGGAACAAAGGCATAAGATCGTTGCCCCAGCTGGCAGCCCATCTTTCCCATCTTGTGTTTCAGGATAAAGGAAGCTAAAACATTTCCACTGTTAAGAATGTGAGATCATAAAGCGTAGGCCAGCAGCTCTCCTAGACACTTCACACTTTCCAAAGAGCCAGAAGGAAGGAGGCATTTCCAACTCTTACGGCCTGACCTGTCTATTCTCAGGACTACCTGGGAGCCTAGAGACTTTTAAACCAGAACTGCTTTCCACAGAGGAAATAAAAGCCTTTTCTAAGCCTGGAGATAGAGGTCATCTAAGTAGTAACAAAGAAATGCTTTTTTCCTCCTAAACATCAAACAAACAGTAGGATTACATAACTAACCAGCAGATGCAACTCCTCCACTCCACAGGGATCCAATATCTGCTCATCAACACTATTATTACAAATCCTACCTGGTTATCAGGGGAATACCGAGTCCTAGAAGCTCTGCAGGAAATGAGCTATTCTGCAGGAAACTGGTTACACCTGAATCCCTGATGTCTTCATCAATACCAGCCTAACCTGAGCTTTAAATAAAGTTGCTGAGTGAGAATCAGCTCTGTAATCAATGAGAGTTTGACACTTTTCTTTTCACAGATGTGAGCCAGGACACAAACCAATAAAGACTCAAAGTCTTCTTGGTACTTAGCTCTATTTTTAAGGGGTCACCAGCTCCCTAACTTTCTGTGAAACCTTAACAGATTCAGCTCCTTGGAGTCTGCTGTTAGGGAGCTCTATCACAGTAGTTATCATGCCAAACTATGGGGTATTAATTTCTAAATATCGTATAGTCTTAATGCCTATATAGGGCCAATTTTCTGCTTTTTTTACTACAGCCACCAATTCAGAATGGTTTTCATATTACCCTTGAGTTTTCCTTGAAGACTAGGCATTTAACTGACATTCTGTTGCTCACTTCTGTTTGCAGGCTTCTCTCCGAGAAGACGCTTCAAAAGGGTCCCTCTGATTTCATCATTGTTCTCAGGACTGATTTATAACCTGCGCCTATTTATAACAAGAATTTTATATGACAAACTCATCATTTAGCCCACCCTTCAAGGGGAGTTTACATGTGCTGGGCTCTCTTCTATGGAGTGAGGAAAGGCAGGCAATCTGCTGCTAATCCAACATAAATACCCCTGGAGTCAGCCTGGAGCGTGGCATCGAAATCATTTACAAAACGTGAAATTTGAATAGAACTTAAAACCTCATAACCTGTCAGCTCCCAGCCAGGGAAAATATTCACAGAGGGCCTGCAACTGGAATCTCAGAGCCTGGAAGATTGTTTTTATTTGTCTGAAGCAGTTAGCGGAGAGAGCAAGGGTGCAAACTGGACAGCCCTGGCATTGTGGAGGTACCTTTGCTCAGCTCCTAACTTGAACTCCACCTGTCCAAGAGCTACTTTGAGGCACTGTGTGAGTTAAATAGAAAGAATTCACTGCAGCTTCCATCTGTGAATGGCTGATCCAGCACTGCACTGTGTCCTACTGAGCCAGCTAGCATGGTGGTAAACATGGGAGTAGAGAAAAGTAGCAGGATCAGGACAACTCAGCAATCTGCTGTCAATACAGCTCCTAGGACAAAATTCATAGCAGCCATGCCAGCAGGAACTCAACTGAAAGGTAATTTTGGAGTTAAGCCCTGAACTAGGCCAAATACCTACACTCTGGGGTGAATCGCTGGCATTTCGGACAGATTTTTCCACCAGCCTCAGTGGGCTCTCCATCAGGCTCATACACCACAGTTATCTGCATGCTTTGAGAGGGCACCCAACATAGACAGAGCTAAAAATCCTGCTAGCAACACGACCTAGCCTAGACCTGTGAGACAAGGGCAGAGGCGTGTTCCAGAAGCACCAGGTTATGACATTTACCATCTCACTCAGCAAGTAACTTGAGCTTGAAGCTGGAAACTTATAGCTGGACTGTTTAGAGCAAGGAATTACGAGTGAAGATAATCACTTTTTATAGACATTGAAATTAGCAGTCAATGCTCATCCCAGGCTGGCTTGGTTTATTGTTCCTGAAACATAAGCTAAACAGCAAAGCAATCTATTTACAGAGCAGCCCCTGTGAGGGGGAAGTGTAGCAACCAGAGCAGCGCAGTATACGGGGAGAATATTGAGCCCAGAGAGTCATGTGGGACTGGAGCATCAAATTCAGTGTCAGTATCTTAGAAGTAAGCAGCTCTCAGGTAAGAAAAATTCATGTGAGAGATCTCAAAACTCAGGATCGTGAACATATTTCCCTTATTTGAGAGAGATCTGCATAGAAAATTAACCCTAACAGAACCATGGTGTTTTGCATTAGTTTTGTCTGAATCTGAACTGCAAAAAGCTCGGTGTAGATTGTTGCAAAGATGGAGTGAGGCCTTTGCAGAGGAAGGGGCTGGGAGGAAGAGAAGTGAGCAAGGGCATGGTGAAGGCAGCAAAGTTTTAGTAAATATTAACTGATGTGTGTGGGGTGCCACAATAACCTTTTTGAAAGTGCTCCTGAACCTGGACAAAACTATGTCTGCAAGTACAAGTTATTAATGTTCGAAACTTTTTGAAGGTGATTGTGGCAAACGTTTCTGTGAAGAACTCAAAAGATGAGGGTAGGAAGCTTGTTCCATGCAGAAGACATGTACTTTTCCTCACCTCCAATCTCCCTGAAGCCCTAAACTTCTTAGAAATTTTAAAGAAAAAAAAAATGCAGCAACTGTTTGTTTCCTATTCAGCAGCGAGGTGGCCCCATCATATCCTCCTGCCTCAGCTTGTACAGATAGTGCCCTAAGCATGCTGGAAGGACCCAGAAAAAAGCCCCAGCAATTTAATTTGTGCATCTTAGATTTCTCCCCTTGCATGCCACAAATAACCATTGCCACTGGGTGGGATTAACACACTTGGCCATTAAACCATAAGCTCAAGCACATGAGGTTTATTTTGTTATAAACAACTTCTTCATACTGAACTCAGTCCTCCTAAGTTCTTAAATTTTCTTGGACTATAAATTTTATGACTACAGAGGAGCACTGAAACTTTGCTTCGCACACCATTAATCTCCTCACTCCAAACAGCACGGAAGCCTGACAGAGGCTTTGTCCTGGGCACAGCCCAGCCAGGCGGCTCGTGTCCATGTTAGTCATGAGTTTTGTACACTTGCACCTCAGCACTGGGAGGCCCAGTCTCAGCTTGAGTCTTGGCTGTTTCAACCCCTTCTGCCCCATCTTAGTGCTGGACGGACAATCTCATGCTCGCCCTGACTGCTGGCTGAAGGCCCAGGGTACAAGAGAACTGCAGCCTGGTGGCATTCAGAGCTAAAGGACTTGAAGAAAAATAAAGTCTTTTGGCAAAAAGACCTGGGTGATGCATAGGAAAGCTCCTTAAGGGACAACCCTCTATCCTGAGGATAAGAAAAGCTGAACAAAAACCCCACGAACTTTCCAGCGGTGATAATGAGCTCAGGACACATCAAGAGCCACAATGTTTGTGTCCTCTGCTCACTTGGCTTCTTTCCCCAGTGCCGAGTCTGACAGCAGCTCTCTCTGCTGGCTAGAGCAGAGGCACATGGCTTCCAGGCACCAGAGGTGGAGGCTTACTCCTCTCCAAGGAGAGAAGTAAAGCGAGGGAGGTTGAAGCCTTCACCATTTAGGCTGCGTGTTCCTCAGGACTGTCTGACTACACGTTTAAGACAGCTTCTAGCACTCTGGGGAACCGCCTGGCAGGACAGCACTCCTTACATAAATAAGGGAGAACGGGTATAAAGGCAGAACAATTCATCTCCTACTAGGACGACCATGAGAGTAAAGCACAGCAAGGAAGGGGAAAAAAAAAAAAAAGTCACAAATCCCAAAACAAAGTCTGAAAAACATTTTTAGTTCTACAACAAAATAAATATTTTAACTCTGATTTACCAAGAACAGTGAGACTTGGTTCAAAAAACCTACAGATATAACAACATATGCTGAATGTCACAACACTTTGATTATGTTGCTGGAAGTCATGCATGAAACAGCCCAATTTATTACAAATATTCACAAAGTACAGTATAGTAATACATGCCAGGATACAGGCCACTTGCCCCGATTACACTTACTCCATCAAAGCCCAGTGTAAACAGCCAATCTTTATTGATAGGGTTCAGTGCTACTCGTGTGTTACCTGCTTTCTGAAGCTCCAGGGATGAGCACTCTTGCTACTTGCTGTACCTGCCAATAGCTGTGGACTCCCCTCTGCCAGCGGAGCACCCAGTTTATGCTTAAAAGTACATTCTCCCCAAAATGTACTACAAAAAATAAATCCATAGGAATTCTGGCATGTACTGTGGAGTAAGAATGAATACATAAACACTGATAGCTGCTATATTTTAGATAGTCACACAGGTCCAGTTAAAAAAAATGCATTCCATTGACCAGAAATTCAAATTTACCTGTGTTTACTTGTGTAACAGCACTACTTTATTATTCTCCGTACCCTCTCCTTCCTCCTCCAATAGGTATCACTTTAATATGGAAAAAATACTATTTAGTACCCTTAAAGATCTGTCTCAAGGTATTTATAACAGAGATGAAAAAGTTTCAGCCATGCCTGTTCTGCAGCAGATATTTCCACAGCTCTTGAAATAAGACATCTCTGCACACCACCAACTCAACAGCAGTGTTAGCAGAGCTTGTAGAAGCATCATATATCAACCTGAACAACGGACCCAGAAACCCAGAAAAATGACATTTTTTTCCATGCCTTCTGCTGTCCCCAGCAGTCCCTGCTTTCGTTGCACGAAGATAGTGTAGTTGATCAAAAACTGCAACACTATGCAAGGGATATCTCCTACACACTGCAAACATTCAAGAACAAGTATCTTGGACTCCATTTTGGGCCTTGCTATCATCTATTTATGATACTGTTATACAATTATTTCTTCAGCTAAGGTGAATCAATAGAAGGGCCAGTTGAAAGGGAAAGCTACAGGGGTACATTAGATGAGTGTGGGGGTTTTCTAATCACAAGGATGTTATCGCCTCTTGGGCAACACCTTAACACCATGATATGTCAACACCCTTTTATTTTGTTAAAATGAGTTTATAGCCTGGAGCTATATGCAAAGCTGCTTTGGGGCTCAATCTCACATGCTTACATTTGCAGAGATTTGTAGAAAACCAGAAAACATTCACTGGACGGTCTTTGACAGCACTTTCAGTCTCCAAGGAGAGCTCTGATAGACTCCCCAGGACCCTGGCAACCTGACAGCAGTAAGCCTTGCCCCTGTTTTCTTCCATTATTTCACTGCAGTTCAACAAGCACCAAACATGTGACACATCTGATCTGAGGCGTCTATCCTCACTGTCTTTGCCAGCCTTCTGACACCCAGTGTCATGCATTTGACACATTTATAAAGGATTATATGGCACCTCAGAGGATGCTCTTTATATGATGCAGTCCAAAACCACGTGTGTAATCTTACTAAAACATAAGAACACAAGTAAGGGAGCTCACGCCAGAACTGGTGCCATTGGCCTTACCTTTTCATAAAAACAAAACTGCACAGGCAGTGAGGTATTCGGCTTCATCAATAAGATCAAGGAAATACTTAGATATGAAGAACCACAATTAAAGAGTTCAGACCTTGGATTCCCAACTGTGAGGCAGGCATTGTCTGAGAATTCAACATAGTTCTTGTCAAATACATCCAATTCTGAACATGAGAGAGGGCCTATACCATTTACAATTGTACAAAAAAAAGCAGTTTTGCTGGCAAATCCTTGTCTCCTTCCTCCACAACACAGAGAATATAGTTACTATTTTACTTTCCTTCTCAATCCTTCATTTACAAAACTCAAACACCCCACAATCAATCCCAAAAGACATGCTGATTACAAGTGCTACTGCAAAATAAAGTTATAATGTAACAATTTCCAAATCTCAGTGTATTGTTCAGTTAGCATCTGGTGAAGCACAAATTAAATAGTACAGAATTTGTTTCTGAATTATAAAAGTATATTTTTTTATGATGAATGAACTGGTGTGGACCTTGAAAATCAGTAGTCTCTGAAAGCAAGCTGATTTACATGTAAAGGGAAAGGCTCTTTGCTTGTTTAGAAAGATGCCGACAGTTACAGGAAGCAGTCTTCAAGAGTCAAAATAAAGGTTTCTTCTGTCAAATATACACTGCAAGGCTCTAATTCATGTCTTTCCCTGCTACACTGCTGCAGGTGATGTTACGCACCCATTAACATGCCCATGAAATCTGATCCATTCTGAATGGTGATGGGAGCTCCAGCACTGTTGTCCACGAATATGGAGGTGTACTGGCCAGCCTGCAGAGAGAACAAGAGGGAAAGGAAAACATCTCACACTTCATCCCAGTGCAAAAGGAGGGGAAAATAAAAAGCATTTCTACCATGAACTAAGCACAGAAGCTTCCTCTCCTTTTCTGCGGCTCCTGGGAACAGAATCTGACCAAACACTTTTACTGCAGCACATCAGCTTTGACTTGGTGGAAGAAATTTTCTGTAGTGAAACTGTGCTATGAGTTTATTGCTTAACTAGGTCCTTACTGCACTAGCACCTTTTTTGGGTGTCTAGTCAAGTGGCCATCTGTGCTTCAGATTCCCTTCTATGAAATGGGAAATACAATTGCCATCTTGACAATGCAAGGGGAGATTTGAGAAAGAAAAATATTGACTGTCATTTCTTAGAGGGAAGATTATTTCTGCGGCTTAAGATCAGAACGTGAAAGACAAGTCTGGTTTTCACTCCTGCTCCTGCCACAGATCTTCTCTAGTCACCCCAGGTAAGGCATTTAACTTCATTAACCTTAGAAAGAAGGTTAATAAAAACTTCCCCACCTCCTGGTAAGATTTCAGCCTTGCCAGTAAATAACTCCACAGCTTGCCAAGCAAACTGGTGCAGTGATTCCAGTCTGCACGGGCTCACCTGCAGCTGCAGTAGGCCATGTACATAGATAGTGAAGATTTTGCTGTTACTTTCCAGACCAGCGATGACTTCCAAAGACCTAAACAGTAGCAAAAGAAAAATAAACAGGTTAAACACCTGAGGCAGCCACAACAGTTTTATGTGGAATGACGAGAATCTCATGACCTCCCCAGAAATAGGGCCTGGTGGTTCTAGTGCCCGTCGGTACTAAGCAGGTGGCCTGTTGACTTCATTCTAGCAGTAATCAGCTGCCTTGGAAAGAGAACAGGACAACCTTGTCCTCACCATAGCGTCCAACAGAAAACCTACAGAGCATACGGGATTGTGAATGCGAATCTCAAGTAGAGGCAGGAACTGGGAGCCACCTTCTCTCACAGAGGCCTTTCTCATGGTCCTGTAGTCTCTTCCTGCCACCCTTGAACACGTGCTAAATACGCCCTTTAGATTTATCTACATACCAGTTATCCCAGTTTGTTGACCACCACACTAGTTTACACTCTTGTTACTCTGCAAAGAGCTAGCTCTATGCATTCTGCCAACAGCAGTTCGTTCATTTTCGAGGTATGAAAGGCCTGTTTCACCTTAACAATGCAAGAAAGAACATACTCTGCAGCTGCAAGCTGTTTTGGATCAGGGCTCAATTACAAACCAAAAAAACCCCCAACATTGTCCTTCAGTTAAAATTCAAGGGAGAGGTCCAGATCACCCCTCAGGCACTGTTCTAATATTATGTTGTAATAGACATCATATTCCTTGCAGTAGCAAGATGTAGGAGAGCTGCTCTCTGTGGCATCCTCTGTTTACAGAACTCTAACTTGGCTCCTTTGTACAGGATTCAGGGTTGAAGGAGGTGCCCGAGACGTCAACAATCAGAACAACCCATGTAAGCTCAGTTCCAAAGCAATATGAAAGCACAGAGCTCCATGCGTGGCTGGTTCTTCTGCAATCTGCCTAGGCCGTGGTAGCAGACCTAGTTGCTTTCCCGAGAAAACCAACCCCTTTCCTCCCTTTTTTCCATGAAGTGGTGGTGACGAAACCCAACAAGTGCAAACGTGCTGTTTCCAGCCCCCTTGCAAGGAAATAATACACATAAAAGGTAGGGGCAATTTGGCCCAGAGAGAGGAAGCCACTTGGCACCACCTTGATTGAAGAGCTCAGTCTGTGTGTCATACCCTGCCAAAAGCCTAACTTGGGTGGGAACTTCCCACCATTAATCTCTTCCACTCCAACTGTCTCCTTGCCTCTGAGTTTCCATCTCTCTCTGCCGAAAGCCCTCAGGGCTCTTTCAGCTCCCTCAAATGAATGACTGTGTACGCTGCCATCCCCAGGAAATTCCACAAGCACGGGTAGCAGCTCAGCCTGTGCCAGCAGAATGTCTGTCCAGACAGGTTCCCATCCCTCCACCCACTTTCCTTCCACGCCACAGACCAGTCACACTCTCACCCACCATATGAGAGATGCCTCTCAGAGCCAGTACTGATTCTGCTTTGCTCCCACTGCTGCCCAACTCACTCAACTCAGGGCAGCCTCACAGCACAACCAAGCATAAATTGTGACCCTGGACAACTGATGAAAACTCAGAGTCAGACATCAGAGAGCTTTATCTAAACAATTAGTATCTGGGTCAGTTCTGTCTAAGAAAAAAAAAATGTTTCTACTGTTACTGTTCTTTGGAGAATGTAGCTATAAATGCTTCAGATAGCAAGTTAATCTCAAAACATCCCAATAAACCTGCCTGGGCTGTATGTGACAGAGGTTGTTTATACATCCCAGCTAGAACCAGAATAGTTTTCTAGGAGCTTTCAGCTCAAAAGCCCTGCAATGAGGAAGGCAGGGTAGCTTCTGTGGCCCACAGGGAAGCTTCCTATTCAGGTAACGCTTGTGCTTGCATTTACGAGGACAGGGAAGCAAGACTAAAGTCATGTTGAAAGCAATCAGAGACCAACATTCATTCTTTAGTAATATCACTGTAAGGTTGTCTGAATAGACAGCAAAGAGAAAGAGACACAGACAGACACTGTCCTTGGAGACAGAAGTGAGCCTTCCAGAAGAAAAACACTTTGTTCTCTCTCAGATGCCTTAAATCAGTTGGGAGCTTGTGGAATCCTTAGGAAGAAAAACTCACCACTGTAACTTTCATTTATTTTGCAAAATGGTTTAAGTGGGATTTATATTTTCTGTATGATTCTGTAACTGAGGACGCTGTAGAGTGGCGATCAGGATGGGAGAACAGCTTTTCACTCTTGGAGATCTGCAGGATCAATTTAAATCCTTACAGGGCTTCATAAGTCTCACCCACTCATACACTCAAATCTTTATTGAAATAACATCAAGTCAACACCACCAACTGACAATATTTTTCCACATCCCAACAGGGAATATCTTTCCACATCCCAAAAGCACCTAGAAAAAGATTCTGTGGAACTTGCAGTCCCTGTTCACAAGGAATTCAAGGGCTAGGGACATGAATCCTCCTCTTGATGAAATTGCTAAGATAAGTGGAGATTGTTGTAGGTGAAAAGAAAAAAGCACCAATACTGAAGATAGATAAAAATTTGATTCCTTGAATCTGACTGGTCTTTGCTATGCAGAGTAAAGGACAGGAATAGGGATCTGCACTGTGCAAAGGCAGTTTGAGAGCGCTACTTGTTAAAAGGACAGTAACATACTGCCCTACTCATACCTGTTCCACCCCTCTGATTAAAGGCCTGGGCTGTCTCAAAATCACTCGTTGTCCACATGCATCGCAGATTTCAAGATCAGGCTGAGGTCCATTCTTAGCATGATCTAAAGGAATTCTCACAAGTGCCAGAAATTAAATGTCCCATAAGTTCTGCAGCTTATCAGAATATAAGGCATTCCTTCAAGGGACAAGAAGTTACACCCCACTTCTGCTGACATTGTGACTGCAGACAGTCTGTCACTGCCTCACTTTAAGTGCTGCAATCATAAAAGACTGTTATAAAACAGTCTACAAGGCCAAGGAGGTGCCAGTTGCTCCAGTCAGCAAGCTCCTTGACTTCCCATCAGGTCAGTGGCACACAGCTCCCTCTTACCCTAGTTACTAATGAGTACTCAGATACCAATCATGTCTTTCCCACAGGCCAATGAAACCTAAGAGAGGTTTATTTATTACACAAGGTTTCATGTCAAATTCACCCGCCAATAAAGCCTCTAAACTGAAATGCCTGTGGAGAGGTCAGTCCTATTTGCAGCACTCTGACTCATGAAGCAGGAAAGGTGAGGGCTGAAGCAGCCAGTCCAGCAGCAAATTTATGGTTTTGTGGGTTTTAAGTTGCACCTGTGGAGTGGTTTTATGGACATATTTCAGTGGTGCTATTGCAAGGGTGTTGCTACAGCTGCACTGGAAGAGCTGCGGGCAGGGCAGAGCAAATCTGCACAGCACTGTACAGATATTTTTCCTCCTGGGACAAGGGCTGAGCCATAAGCGGAGGCAGTGGCCACTCTGTGCAAGCAGCATTGCCCTCTGCTGGGTGCAACTCAGCCCAGCCCAGGGGCTCCCCAGCCCCTTCCTCCAAGTGAACCTTGCCAAATCTCTCCCAAGCCAGCTGGCCTTCTCCGAGACACAGGGCATCTACATGCTGAAGCTGGGAGGATGACAGAGGCACAGCAAGCGGAGCAGCCAATAGTACGGTGATGCCATGGCCCATGGCATAAGCAGCAACACACAAGGTTGCCACGGCCTAACAAAAGTGTTTCTTTAGCAGAGTGTTGCTAATGGATCCTGGCAAAGAACAATTCAGCATGGTTCTCTGAGCAAGCTCCACAAGGCAGCTGTGAGAAGGTATCATATACCTGTATACAAGCCCTGCACTTTCTGTCTCAGGACCCATTTGCCTCTATTTTCCACCTACTCATTCTCCTCATCACTCCAACACTTCCATGGCAACAAGAGTGAGATGCTGTGATCCATTCAGGATGCAGCTGAAATTATAAAAATTGACTAACAAACTCTGGCACAAAATTAAAATGTTCCTCTGCAAACCCAATACGTTCTCTCACTCCGTATGTTTATGGTGTTAGCTGAGCATTCAGCATCTTTAGCTGCCTCCAGTTTCCGCTGACTTCATTCACAATTCTCTCAACATATGCAATATTTAGCTATTTAGAGTAATTAGCACTGAAAGGTTAAAAATCAGAATAAAACACACACATAAAACCTAAGGGCCAGATGGCATCACTCTCTTCAGAAACATTCTACAAGCATTTATCATATAAAATTCACTGTTGGTGAACCTGATTTCCACAGTTGGTTGAAACATTGGCCCATCTGAGAAAAATAATTGCCAAGACAGCACCGCAGTAACTCACGTGTATCGGTGGCACAGCGATTCAATGCAGATCAACACTCGGACGTTATCTCTGGCTCGCAGCTGGACTTTAGTCTTCAACTCACTGTGGTCTGGGGAAAGCAGTGGAAGAAATATAAGCACTTCCACAACACAACAGAGCAGCAGTTGCTGGTGTTTGGCTTAACAGAGACACCAGTAACCTTGTGACTTCTGTATTGGGTTTGCATGGCAAGGTTTTGGTAGCAGGGGGCTACAGGGGTGGCTTCTGTGAGAAGCTACCAGAAGCTTCCCCCATGTCTGACAGAGCCAACGCCAGCCAGCTCCAAGACAGACCCATGGCTGGCCAAGGCCGAGCCCGTCAGCAACGGTGGGATAACATATTATTCACCACTGTGGGGGAGGAGGTAAAGAAAATCAGGAGTAAAATTAAGTCTGAGAAGAAGGAAGGGGTTAGGGGAAGATGTTTAAAGATCTTGGTTTTATTTCTTATTATCCTACTCTGATTTGATTTGCAATAAATTAATCCTTTCCCAAGTCGAGTCTGTTTTGCCCATGACGGTAAGTGGTGAGTGATCTCTCCCTGTTGAGCCTTTTGTTATATTTTCTCTCTCTGGTCCAGCTGAGGAGGGGAAGTTATAGACTGGCTTTGGTGGGCACCTGGCATCCAGCCAGGGTTAACCCACCACAACTTCTTAGGAAAGCACCCTTCTGGTGTTGGATTATAAAATACTTCCTCACTGAATGATTAAAACCATTGAACAAACGCACTGGTGACAAAACACAGTCAAAACTGCCTTGATGCAGCTCTACATCATCATGTTCATTTCTTCTAAATTTTTGATGGAAGCCGTAATTCCACACATGAATATATTTGGTCCCTAAACTCATCCTCCATAAGGATTGTTTGGTTTGTGTGGAGCAGCCTGATGTGGCTGTGAAAGTACCCAGCTCCAAGGACAGGGGTTTGGGTCATGGTACCAAAGGGAGAGCTCACTGCAAAGGGCTGCCATTGCACGTGCTTCAAATCAAACAGGACCCCGAGAGTTCTCTCCTTCCTGCACCTCTCGAGCTGTACAGAAAAGGTTTCTGGGGACAACACTCACCAACATGGACATTGGCTGAAAACTGGTAGATGCCAGACACAGGTGCTGTGAAACGTCCTGTTGCCAGATTTAATCCTGTCCCCCGGAGAAAAGCTCCTTTGGCCAGAGGCTGTAAGATAAGAAAAGCAGACCCTAAGCAAGTCCTCAGCACCCTCAACAACTACCTCTGCCCATGAAAAAGAACAAGTTTACATGCATGAGAGCAAAACTGAAAAAATTTGCAAGGCCTTGTCTCCCCACAACACACCTTCCAGAAGGGCACGCTCTCAGCATTTCATGCCCACAAGAGGCAAAATGATGAGACATGAAAATGGCCTTTTTGCTCACTCCCAAACTCTTCTAACTCATCTTGATTCAGACTGTGCTTACTGCATCCCTATGCTCTGCTGGTCCTAGTGGCCTCTAGCCTCCCCTGATGTTCTGATACACAAGATCTCCCACTAACTGAGTCAGGAGGTCCCTATTCCTCCCAAAGACTTCCTAGATGGGGCCAAACAGTGTCTCCAGGTTTAAAAACCTGGAACCTTATACACTGGTTTTGTGATACAAGTACAGAGGAAACACTCAGATGGGTCTCCAGAGGTTTTCTACCCCTTTAGGTCTAAGTCAGATGGCTTTGATACTGTTGAAGAGCAACTGCTTGGATTCTTACAGATTCCATATTTAGTTTCATTTTGTTCTAGCCTTGGATTCTACAGAATAGGCAAAAACCTAGTAAAATAGCATGCAGCTTCTCCTCATGGCAAGAAAGCAGTCTTAAGTCAAACTTGCAGCAGATTATCTGACTCAGACTAAAATAAACTCTGCGAGAAATGTTTATTGTTTGCTTTGGCCTGCCTCATATGAATTTGGCTAGAGCTGGGGAGAAGCAGGAGTGGCTTCAATGGGCCAAGAAAGCGCATTAGTCAGACTCTGCTTCCACCGCAAGGGCATTCTGTGCAATGTGAACACGTTCCCATGAATGCTGTCCTGACAGATTTGCCCCGCGTCGGTCTTATGGGACAGAAGAGCTGTTCCAATCTGACTCTGTAGAGGCACACACACTGCTATATCCCTAAAACATGCACAAATGTATAATTGAGCAATCCTAACAACCCAATATTTGCGTGTGTTTTCCAATACTAGATGGCGAAAGGGGCCTGAGACATGCTGAAGAAATTTGTAGCAGTGTTACCACTGGTGCTCTTATGCTAAAAAAAAAAAAGTAATGGTACGCCTTTGTTCAAGTATCAGAAGGAATTTAATTGCCTCCCCATTCTGGATCATCACAGCCAGATATTGCCAGCTTTCACAGTGCAGGGTAGGAATAATTTATTTAGCTTTCACTTTGAAAGAAAGTAAGGCTGCAAATATTTGGGTCTGGTGGTGTTTGTTTAGAGAGTTACTAAAGGGTAGAAGGAGCGAAATGACTAACCTGCCTTTATTCAGCAAATCCCAGGCAAGGCTCACAAAACAGTAATTATTTATTTACCAAGATCTAGCTGTAGTCTTAAATTTGATAGAACTTTACTAGAAAACGTTTTGTGTATGCATGTGGTGGTGAAAATATATCCGTGTGCAACAGCAACGGCATTTCCCTGAAGATGATATATGTATAATGGGAAAACTAATAACGAACTGCAGAACAACTATGTTGCGGACAGTGATTTCTAAGTCTCTACACTTATCAGTGTGCACTGATGTGTGCCTGTGTGCACATACACGCACACAAAAGGAGCTCTTTTTTCTTTACGTGTACACCCACAGACAATATAACAGCCAACCCAGCAGCAAGGGCTACAGAAGGAGATTGATTCCGTCCTTACGCTGTCACTACACCATCACTTTTGGTAACGCTATTTTTGCTTTACCTCACTGAAAGAGCAGATCTAAGCCCTGTATGTGCAAAACTGTACTGAATAGTTAATTCATTCCTTTCCTGTTACAGCTATTAGCAGAATCAGCAACATAATTCCAAAACCACTGGCTGAGCATGGAAGGCAATTTTAGGCACCAGTAAATTATCACTGATAAAACATTCCTGTTTCTTCATGCCCTCTGTGGCTTTGTTATTCTTTTGCTGATAGAAATAGACAATGCAGGGAGAGGTCTTTGGGCAAAATATTCCATTAAACCCCATGCCAATTAGAGCTCCCTGCTGCATTTGCTGCCTCACAGCAGCATACTCACCTATCTGCTTCAAACGCTGCACTGATTTATATCCGAGAAACTAACTACTTGCACACAGCTATTTCAGTAGCCAGACCAAAAGCAAACAAAAAAGTTAGTGTCCAACCATTCTGGTCAAACCAAGGTCAGCTTCTCCTCCTCAGTTCATCTCCTTCATACACTCCATAGTTTACTTCCAGGTGGAAAATAGGAACCACGCACAAAGAATTGAGATATGAACTGTCAGTTTAGCTTTTCAGTGACAAACACTGCAGAAAGCAATGCCTTGACTTATCTATTATTAAAGAAAAGGATAACCCAGCCTACACGGCAACCACAACACACGGGGGATGCACCAATCTCCTGAGCAGCAATAAAATTCAACTGCCAAAGGTAGACATGTAGCCTGACCTCAAGGTACTGGAGACACCGGGACACCTTCTGGGATATTTCACCATGAAAGGCACGTAGGCCACCTTAGCCTTAAATGATCTGATTCCAGTGATGTTCCAGGGCTCCAGATAAATCCCACTTCCATGGCCTGCCAGAGGCTGAAGTTACTTCAATTCCTGCTGTGCAAAGTACCTTTCTGAAAGCTTTTGCAACAGGCAATTGTTAGAAACCTCAAAGCATGAGATACAGGAGGAAGAGGTGTGGGGAAAGGAGTATCATGTGTTTCATTTCAGATACTAAGGAAATTGTGAGACCAAGAGGAAGAGTGGGAGGGAATGTTCTTGGAGGAAATTTAGCATGGAAGGATGAGAAAACCATCATGCTCTCTCAATACTTAAGGTCAGAGCGACTGAGACACCATACTCAAATGATAGAGTATGGAAGTGATAGGCCATTTCTCAGCACAGGTTCTTTCCACTATCTCAAAATGTTTTGGGTAAGGTCCAAATTCAGGAGTTAGAGTCAAGCCCTATTATCTCACTGAGAAGTATCAAACTGTTGGCTTCTTCACACTATTAAACTGACAGAATGGAGGAAGGGAAATTTCTCTCTCTACCCCTTGGACTGTTTCAAGACAATGTTTTCATCTTTGCAAGAGCATCCACTGTCTCCCTCCCTGCTAAATTCCCCTATATCAGACCACAAGCTAAAACCAGACACTTCTTGTCCCAAAGCTGAAATGAAAAACTGGCATCCAGAGGCCTGCCAGCCCTCCCACATCAGCTTCAGGGCCAGAAGCAATTAGAAAGAAGCTAGGAATATGATAACAAAGCATGGGAAGCATCAGCCTACGCACCGATTGCCGAGATGTCTTTATTCTCATTTTCCCTCCTAATTAACGAGGCAGCAGATCTCTCTAGCCCTGCCCACACTTCAAGTACAATCTTGCCTCTGTGCCAGCACCCACAGAGCTGTCACACCAGGCTTCCACAAGTGTATTTGGGAAAGATCCAGGAAAGCACCCCATTTAGAACATAACCACTGCCTCTAGTCCTGCAGCTGTGAGAAGTCCTAGCAGCAAAACTACTCCTTAGGAAAGGATCTGCTGGACAGGATTCTTCAGAAATGGGACTCAGTACAGCTGGGCAGAAAGCTTAGCACCTTACTACATGGATAGTGTCAGCAAACCCTGCTGACGAAAAGCCATACTCCCTGTTCATACTCTTCAAACTCTTCTTGTCACATCACAAAAGCAACCGTGTATCTGAAGGCCTTCTGCTCTTAGACAATCTTTGTGACTTCAAAGTCTAAAATAAGTCTCCTCAATTACCAAGTAACTATTTGGTTTTAGATATTAGTTTGCCTAACATTTACACTTCAAATTCAGATCCTATTTGCAACTGGTTCAGAAATGGTCAGTAGAAGTTTTAATACCAAATTCAAGAGCTTGCTTGTAACCATGCTTATAGTGCCCTACAGCATCCCATTGTGGTGTGCTTGTCATTATAACATGACTATAACAAAATGATATAGGTAACTTCCAACAGTCTTCTATAAAAATTATGTAAAGAATTTGAGCATCAGGACTGGCCCATCTAACAAAATGATGGCTCTTACGTGGGCTCACAAGTCTACAACCAATGGCTGTCTACCTCTGACTTTTTCTACATCTGAAGGTTACTCTGGAATTAAACAGGGTGTGCACTGAAAAAAAGAACAGATCCTTCAGACTAATGCCAAACATGGTCAAGTCTTTCTTCATCATTAACTGAAATAAAAAGACTGACTGTTGTTTGGACCTGTGAGACAGCCCTCTCTTGCACAGACCTGTCAGAACTTCAGTAAGAACTGTAATAAGATTCAGCTGGGCTGCAAGAGAGGGAGAAAGTCTGTCTCTTGGGTTTGTCAGGAAGGAGAGGACCCAAAGGTCAATGTCTATCTTGCTGCAGTTGAGTTTCAGTGCTGAAATCACCGTGTGAGATCCTACTTCTGTCCATCACAAAAGAGGTAGTGCTATACTCATAGCATCCAAGCCTGACACGAGCTTCTGGAATTAGTCTGCCCTTTTAGGAAATGCCTTAATCTACAGAGCCACCTAGCAGCTTTGCAGACTAGGGGAACTACAGCTAATCTACGTGCAATGGCTCTTGTGGAGCTGCACAGGTTCAGTCTGTAATCCCTTCTCACCGACTGGAAGTTCTGAAGTTCTACCAGGGTCTTCTTATCTACAATGACTTGTCCTTTTAGCTTGCAATGGAACGCCTCCTCCACACGTCTGTGGGGCGAAACTTCCTCCAAGGAGAGCAGGAGTGGAGGCAGCTGGCTAGGATGGGCTGAAATAGCCAGGGATGCTCGACGCTCAATTGCTTCTGAGAAGAAAGGAAGAAGTAGAGGAAAATAAACGCTTAGTTTAAGAACCTGGTCTATGAAGCCATCAGTTGTGTGATTAGACTTCTGCACTTAACTCTTCAATTTGAACTAAGCAGCACTGGGGAAACGTTTTTTCAATTTTTGATTGCCAGGTAAGGGAATGCTTTAAGGTAAACTTTTGCAAAGCCAATTCTTTATTTGCCATGGTGCTTACCCAAAGATGCAGATCACAAAAGCACACAGCTCTTACAGTCTTTACCTTTTAATATCTCCTTAAACTCCTGCAGAAGGACTTCCCGGGTGACTTCAGCACCAGGTGCTCCTGGAGGTCCCTGGGGACCAGGAGGTCCTGGGGGCCCAACAAGGCCACGCTAAGGAAGTAACCAAAGAAAAACATGTGAATTGGAACCAAGGAACTGCACTGCCAGACAAAAAATTCTTTCAGCCATGAGCCAGTTCTACAGGGCTGTCAGCCATGTGAGCAGCCCCCTCCACTATCAGTTCAACTACAGGCCTGATGCAGTAAATCTTAAACCAACTCTCCAGCCAGCACTTGGAATTTACTCACATCTTTATGTGGGAAGATAAACTTTGCTCAGGTAAACGCTGACTGGTTCTTCAAGTACATATATAGGGTGTGAAGCACAACAGGCACAAGACTAAATTCGCTGCCTCTGTACCTTCTTGTATCACCGAAGTATCATACTAGCCTTTGAGCTTCTTATTCTGCCTGTTTGCTAACTAGAATAGACATCTAGCCACACTTTACGTTATTAATATATCTTGCTCAGACATAATGATCACATACATGAATATTTGGTGTGACAGTAAAGCTCTTGGGGAAAAAAATGAAATGGTTCATTCAAAGCCTGTAAAGGTTAGGCACACACACATCAGAGCTTTAAACTAGTAGTATGAACGTGCAACAGTGTTATCAATGCTATTTTGATGTATATTGTTCCCAGGGAGTGCCTGTTTCCTCAACTAAACTGCAGCAAACCTGCATGGATGCACTTCTGCCTACAGGCTCACTGAGAAATAAAAGGAAATCATTAAAAGCATTCAAGATTGTCTAAGTAGCAGATTAAAAGTAACTCATTAATTTGAAATAAACGACTTGTCCACACCTTGATTAATATATCCTTTGAGATACCTGGACTTTATCTAGTGGGAGAAAAAAAATATGTTAATTTTATTTCCACTGAGCAGAAAAAAAAACCAAAAAAGGCTCTGTCCAAGGAACAGCTGGTTTAAACAAAATGAATGTTGACAGTGGAATTCACATACCTTATCTTACAAAGCATATAGCACTTATTGTCTCAAACTTCCCCAAAATACTTTGAGAAATTAAAAATAAACAAATTAAAACGCAGCACACTTTGGTGTAAGAAGGCAAAAGCTGAAGCATACAAGCCACCTTGCATATCAGCAGTGGGAAGGGAAGCCACAGGGCACATTTATTAGCTGATGGCAATCTAGCAATAACCTACTAATTTCTTGTCTTTCCCTTTGCATCTCCTTTTAGAGGTATTGCCATCGTCTGGGCGGTGAACAAAGGAGATCCAGGTCCGCCGTGGATCTGTGATTCGAGGATCTGGAGATTCTAGGATCTAAAGAGAAACAAGAACAAAGACTGATATCGCTGTGTCTCTTTGGCCACTACAGGGATTCAGAGAATGCAGTTTCCAGACCAGACTGTTGTCTGCTGCTTAAACCACATCTTCGATCCAAACATGCTGCATTTGGGAGGACATTGAAGGTGGGATAAAACTGGATTTTACAGTTCCATAACAAGCATTTCAGTGTGGATTATCCAGTAACATGCCACTTTTTGTCTTCATTTACAGGAGCATTGCAAATGCAGGACAGCACTTGAATCTGAGTTCTGACGCAGTGCATGAAAGACATCAGTCTTTCAAAGAGTCCCATTAAAGTGGGATTTTTTTCTTCATAAGTTACAGGTTAAGCTTGCCAGCAGAGATGTCCCACAAGCCAGAAGATGCTGCCCTTAAAATGTCAAAATGCCTTCTCATAACTTAATATGCTATCACCTGCAGGGCCTCCCAGCTCCCTTTGCTTAAGAAATCAGTAAGAGCCATGATCTGGGAGCCAGGGTACCTCAGAGACCTTTCTCAAGCTGCTGAGACTCTCAGCCCTCTGACAGTCCCAATACATGCCACAGAAAACCTGCCCAGATGCCAGAGATTGTTCACCACTGGCATCTGACACTTATCAGTTGGATCAATCAAGCAATACAGGGAGATTAAAACGTACAGAAAACCTTGAAATGCTCCGTAACTTTCAAATCACAGGCTGCAGAGTGACAAATGTGCACACAGAAAAAAAAAAAAACCCAAACCCACAATTCACAGTGAAAACCAAAGTCAATGTCTGATCACAGAAAAGATGTCCATTTAACTACCTCGGCCATTCCTGTGTTCTGCAAGTATGTTGTAGCCATAGAGGAACTATCTAGGGAAGCTTTGACATTACAGTGCCTAGTTCTGGATCCCTTCTAAACACAGACTGGATGGAAGAGAGGATCTGTCTTTATGAATTTGGATCCACTTCCTATTGGACTCCCTTGTTCCCGTTACTCACCTCCCAGAGACAACCAGAAGTGACCAATCAACTAGCCATATCGGTTGGTTTCATCCTAGGCTAGGAATGAACATTTAACTTTAAAATTTAAAAAGGCACCAGAAATCATTGGTTACCAATACCCTGCCATGCTCTTATCAAGAGCAATTAACTGTTGACTATGGAGGTTCCAATCTGTTGGCACATCAGCCTCCCAAATGTCCATCACAGTGAGGATAAAAGCACACATCCCCCCAAAGTTTCATGAGCCTTGCTTAAGTATGGAGAGTCATTAATGAAAAAGCCAGAGAGGAAAAACTGCAATGAACACTTAAAATCTTTAAAACAAACAAACAAACCACCCTATGCTTATTGTAAACTTTTGGAATTCATTCAAGAAACCTGGTGTTTTTCTCCTGGTGAGACAGAACAGGTACAGATCAGAATTCCAGCAGGAAAGCAACACAAGGCAGTAGTGGGTTGAATGACATTTGACATGATTCCTAGACCATTACAAGTTTAGGTAAATCAATATTGATCTATCACCGTTCAGGAGAAAGTAAACAAGATGGGTGTGGAAAAAGCATAGAAGGAAAGTCAGTCAACAGTGCACTTCTCAGTGCACTGTGTTTGCCCCTGGGTATTAAGCTCCTACTAGTCTGACAGCACTAGACAGTTGTGCCACAGCTCACACACCACAGCTCTACACTCCGTGGCCTTAACAGTAACAGTGACCTTGGAAGGTGCTTCCAGGGCATCCAAGTTAGCAAACACATCTACATTTGCTCGTTACCTGTCTCACTTGGCTCCCTAAAGCACTTGCCACTTCTCAGAGAACCATATTGAGTTTTAATAACATTTCTAGGACCACTTGTAAGCATAGATTCCCTTTTATCAAATAGTCTGCAGAAGCATGTAGAAAACAATTAACCTTAAGAATGCAGGTGGAGCTGAGGTCCTAATAACTGTAATATATGTCACTGTGAGAGCAACAGGAATTGGATAGAGATTGCAAATTTTAGTTAGCAATATCAGGGCAAGTCCATTTTGAGGAGAAAAGACCACAGTCTGGGTGATCTGCTATGAAAAAATCCATGCAGCTTAAATAGTTTCAAAATAAATCTTCGAAGTCTGCTGGAGTTCCAGCTTGAGGTTATAAGGAATGTCGGTGCTTCTAAGCTGATGCAGAGCGTGGAAAGCCCTCTCTCCAGCATGCATCCAGGCACATGGGTGTAATACAAGGCACTTGTCCACAGATTTCTGAGCTGATGCGATCACAACTATTTATTTCAAACAGCTCGGGTCAACAAATGGTTTACAAACCAGCAGAATACGAGCAGCTCCCCAGTAATCAGCTGTGCTGTGCATGGAGCGAGGGTATTTGTTAAACATACATCTCAAACTCTGCGAAGCCAACTCTGTCTCCTCTATTCAGCAAATAATCTTAGGTGATTTACAGCTCAGACACAAACCACAGAACGATCTACTCCTCTTGAATTGCTCCATACAGGCAATCCACTTCACCTCCCCTCCAGATAGATGGCTGCAGAGCAGCTGGCGTCTGTGCACTGAGCCAAAGCAAGGATATCCCCAGACATTTCACATCATTTGTGCATTTTACTATAATTGATCAGAGCCAGAGTTATGGTTATGCACACTCCCCCCAATGCTCAAATTTAGCATGCATCACAAGACAAACTATTTATAACAATCTAGTTCATTATTTCTGTACCAAAATCAGTCTTGAACAGACTTTTTCTGTTTATAACCACATTTACAGTCAGCCGTAAATTGCATGTTTACTCAAGGGGTTCTAGTAGGTTGTTTTGGCTAAATTGTTATTTACCTTTTTTTACTTACTGCACCCAGGACTTACACAGCTTTCCAAAATCCCATTGGAAACTAATGCAAATGGAGCACCATAGGAAGTCGTGGGTATTGTGAGATTAGTCACCTCACTAAAACATCATCTTCCCACAGATTGCTTGACTACAGATTTTTGCAAAGCATAAGAAAGAAGTCAAAGACAGGCCAAGAAGATCCTTTGGTGCAAGACTCCATCTATTGTAACATACAAACATCAAGCCCAGAGGCAACCATTCATAAAGTTTGCAAAAGTCCTTAGAACAGCACACAGGGTGCAGCTTATTTCTACAACCAGCATGAAATATATTTATCAGAGTTTCATGGAGATTTAATGGTTTCTGATGGGAGAAGCTAGTTCTTTCCTACCCCACTTCATCTGAAAACAGGTGGGTGCAGCATCACCACACACGAGGTCACACTTACGAGCATTTCAGTTTACAAAGCTCATCAAGGTAAAGCAGGTAAAAACCTACCCATGCTTTGCCCAAAGGAAGCAGATGTCGTTTTGTCCCAGTGTCTGGGACTGACAGGTCTGTGGTAAAGCTGCAGTGCAGTTCACAAAACAGAAGGAAACAACTTATTAATAGAAGCACCCAACTCAGGCAGGATGGAGTATTCCCTCGGTGCTGTAACAGAAGCCAGCAAAAGAGCAGCTGGGTTGCAGAGAAAAGAGAAGCAAAATCAGTTCATCCTTCAAAAAGGGCTGGCTCGTGGCAGGAACTCAGAAGTGCAGTCTCCAGAACACAGCAAACAAGACTGGAGTCTTCGGAACTGGGATGCAGCATTTGCTGCAGATGTGGAAGAGACTATTCAAATAATCCTGGTTTCCACCAGGCTGCAAGACAGGCATAAACTCCCCTCCACTGCAAAAATGAGGAACCAGGCCAGCCAGAAGCAGAAGCCAGCAATCGGGGACAGACTCTGACCATTAACTGTGAAGACAAACAGATGTCCTCAGCCTTTCTGGAGCTCCAGCTGTGAAGAAACAGGCCAGAGCAGACATCTTGTTAGGGAGAAAAAAAGAAATCCAGATGGCACATCCCAGAAAAATAAATGAAAATCTCCTAAAGTTTAAAAAAATAATAAAAAAATTCCCATACCTCTCCAGTGGCTTGCTTAAATTACAAATCCCTCTACAAGACAGTCATGGCACTCCCCAATTTCTCCAGCACAAGGATGATTGACAGTTAAAATGAATGTTCCATCCTTGTGGTATTATTATTTAATTACTATGGCATGCATGAGCAATCCCAGCAATAAGCATGCAAGCCTCTATTTTTCTTGGCAGCAGCAGCCTCCAGCAGCCAGAGAGATCTTGCAGCCAACTCAGGTATCAGTCAGGACTGAAAACAGCCTTGGAATCCCAGCAAAGGGGACTTGTCCCTCCTGGGGTGCTGTTTGCAGAGCAAAGCTAACCTACAGGAGTCAGGAGGAATCCTCATGTTAACTGCAGGGAAATCAGGCTTCCTCCTTCACACATGAAACAGTACCTCCAAAATCAACAGCAGCCTTGCCAGCAATTTTCAATGAACTTTCAATCAGGTCTTTTAACATTACTTTGGAATCTGAACACAATGGCACCTATCACTTCAGAACGAGTTTATGACACTAATGAGAACTCAGCCCACTCTCTCCCTAACTTCCCTCACAATAAAAGGCAAGTTGAGCTGTAATTGAGACTGCTGTACACAAGCAGAACCTGTGGTTCTTTCTGGCTCTTAACTCCCAGAACAGCACGCACTGCCCAGAGACACACACAGTCTCTGGCCAAGATTCAGCCAGCATGGAAGAAACTACTAGCAGAAATCTACTGTCAAGTAGCAGAGTTTGGATCCTGAGAAATTTCTGAACTGTATCTGAACTTTCCTGAAATTCAAGGATACTGGGATCCACTCTGCATCTCTGCTAAAAACCAAAGTGAAACGAACAAAAGAGTTTCAGAGTCTGGATGAATAAAAGAAAAAATGTCAACGTGACCTGTGAGTAAGTCTGTACACCTAAAAGCATCTCAAAGTGTTCTCAGGCACACCTAAGCATTTCGCAGGGTGGGACAGGATGGAAATAAAGCATGCAAAGGTTACAATTTTGTGAGAGGACAGCATCCTTTCCACCTGCAATTAGCCGGATATGTGCGTCCAAGAATATATACCTAACCATTCCAGTTCACAGTCTTTATGCCTGAAATCACTGTCCTGCAAGTTTTGCACAGTTATCTATGTATTTGTCCACCTGTGATTGAATTATATTTAAGAATTCTTTGCTTAAGCAGTTGCCAGACACAAAATGGACCTAACTAACCATTTCAATAATCTTAATCCGGAAATGTCTATGTTATTACACCTGATTTACAACAGCAAGAGTACTGTCAGCTTCATTATGAAATTAGGAACAAATTATTTATTTCAGTAGTGTATTTTACTTGGAACAGGTTAAAAAGTGACAGACCACTTTTTTTTTTTTTAGCATGAAAAAATCCTATGTCAGCTGCTAATAACTTATGGTTATACACAGTCTTGGTTATTAACGAGATGTAAAACCAAGGTCCTGACCACTTGTGGTTTTTATAGATCTCAAGAATTTTCCCTAGAGCAGAAGTGTTAAGTTTGGTATCTTGGCCAAATACAAAATGGAATTCCTATCTAAATTCCCACTATGTTTTGTGATTAAAAAAATTATACTTCACTCCTCTAAATGGCTATCTCAAAAAGCTTCTCCCTTCCACTTAAACACAAACTGCCTTCAGTGGTCACACCCATAACGAATTTAATGAATCTAATGGAACAGTTCCTGTGAGCAAGAGCTACTTTGGGTGAGAACAGGATGTTTCTTGCTGTGTTAGCTGCACTGCAATGTTAACCAGTGCCACCCTGGATGTACCAGTAGAGTCTGGCTTTAGGGACGCCACAAAAAGGTAAGGAACTGAACAGCACCCATGGAACAGGCATAGCACAATGCACCTAGCACACAAAACCACATCTGATGTAGGACTACGTCATTTAATAATGACCTTTAAACATCTTACAAACAGCTCTGAGAAATGAGACCAAGCACTGAATTACTTGATATGCTGAGTCAGATGTATGAATCCAACATTATTTTACATGGGCCACAAGGAATTGCTAGGAAGCATGTTATTTGTTATAGCTCTTCTTGTTCATAATATGCCTGAGCCAGACTGACAATGATGACAAACACAAAAACATGAGAGATAACATCTTCTACCACAGATAGGTCACAGTCCAGTCTCTCCTATGGCTTTAACACTTCTCAGGCCCAAAAATATTTTTCTCCATTACACATGCAATCACACACTTCAGGCTAAGACTGAAATCTCTTTAAAGAGGAGGAATGCAATCTGTGCAATGTCATCGAACCAGCTGCTGTTTTCCACTGGAAGCAAAAGGCCCCAAAGAAATGATTCAGAGAGATTTAAGTAATAAACCAGGTAGACCTAGCCCTAGATATTTGACAGAGACAGAAGGATCACCAAGGAAATAAAATTTCAAGGACTCCTTGGCTATGTAGTGGGTAACTAAAGTAAAAACATTACATTATTTCTTGCAGAAATTCCATGGAAGGTAAAATCCTCTTGACCTCAAATCATCCCTGAAATTTCACTGGGACACTGAGTCAGTAATTTCCCCCAGGTTAGGATGCTGCCTTTGAGTTGCTTAGCTGAACTAAGTCTAAAAGCAGCTCACAAAACAGCTGAAGTTGGAAGGGACATCCTCAGATTGTCTAGTTCAACACCCCCTGCTCAAAGCAGGTGAACTAGAGCAAGTTCCTCTGGACCACGTGCAGGCTCTCCATGGAGTTTTGACTCTCCCCAAGGATGGAGACTCCACAGCCTCTCTGTCCAGCCTTTTCCAGTGTTTGACCATCCTCACAGTAAAGATTTTTTTTTTTATGTTTAAGTGGATTTTCCTGTATTTCAACTTGTACCCACTGCCTCTTGTCCTTTCACTGGGCACTAAGAGTCAGACTCCATCTTTATTCCCTCTGCTCAGGTATCAAATGGCAACTCCGGATCAGTGTCAACTCTATATAACCACTGGACACTCTACTACTGCTGAACCCCTGCTAGTATAATACTACATCTTGCAAGACAAGATCTGTGCCTGGAAATGGGAAGGCAAGCCTGGCAGGTGGCAGCTGCAGGTACTCAGCCACACACAAAGAGGTCCAGTAGATGAAAATCTCTGCATCCATCAGTCATGTTCTGCTCTTTCTTAGTCCATCTGTGTCAGAGAAGAAAAATCTCATGTGCTTGGCACGCACATGACATTGACAGCAACTCAGCAAAGACTGGAAAAAACTTTTTTTAAAAAAAAAACCACTACCCAACACACTTCTATTTCCTTGGAAATACCAAGTTTATCAGGAGATTTGAGACTTTTGCCTCCCTGTTTTAGGTAGAAGTTTCACCACATGACTCATGCACTGTGAATGTTAAAGTGGAGCTTTCTCCACTTCTATTTGAAAAGAATTCCCAAGAGAAATTTGTCCCAAATTTTTTTGCTTAATTAGAAGGAAAACATATCTACCTTTTCAACAGTATGAATAAAAATCACTGCTCTCAAGTAATACTTCATTCCCTGCTCCTTCTGCTTTGATAAGCCGACCAGCTGGCCACAGAATCTTCCAAGGTAAACAGAGCCTTAATTTTTACTGCACAAGGCCACAAAAATTCCATCCTTCCTGTTACGTGCTGTAGAGAAATGAAACAGGACACTGCTGTTGTTTCACTTCCCTGTGCAGGGCATCTTTTCATGAAACAAAACTGCTCACAAAAGTACCCTCAAGGCTCTGAGAGATCAGTCTTCCAGAGACCTGATTTCAACCTTCCTTTAGCTCGATAGGTTTGGTGAGGATAACTTCCCTATTATGTTACTTCTTCCCTTAGTGAATACAAATTGTGATGCTTTGCTGTAAATGGCAACTGTCATTTACCCCAGAAATGGTGCCAATTCTTAAGCACTGCATTTACAGTATGTGTAAAAAAATCCCTTAGCTTGGGCAGCTGCTATATAAATATAAAATACAGTAGAGTCACCCATGACATTTAGAAACAATACTTAACTAGAGTCTGGACTTCAATCTCAAACAGATTCCAAGGAGAGAAGTTCACACTGCAAAATTTGGGAGTGGATATCAAGCAGAGCTCATAAGCATTTACATCAAAGATTTGGTTTTGTCCTATCCTTATTAAACAGAACCTGCCTTCACTGAACTCGCCAGCTCTTAGTGCAGCCAAACCTTTGCCATGGATATTTTAAAGCAAAGTATTTCAACACAGAAACTGCAGCTTCCAAACAATGTCTGATTTAATGAATGCCCACTAGCCTCCAAATGAGGACTGTGTTTCTTCTAGCAGTAACGTATGTATGACTATATCAGAATTAACCTGGACCAGTTTCTGCTTGCTTTTGCAATCAGAATATATTCTGCTTGCGGTCCAATACATTTCACATCAAGGCAAATTAATTCCAGAATAGACCAAAATTTAGTTGCACCAGATATGTATCTGGCCCCTTTTGTAAAAGCAGAATGAAACAGTTCTAGAGAGAGTGGAACAAAGTGATGGATTATAAGCACCTCAAGAATTTAGCATGTATACAACCTGTCCTGACAAGAGCCCTGCAATACACAACAAAATATTAGCTGAAGAAACACTGCTTACAGTCCCCTAATGATAACTTTAAGTACAGCAGCCAGCTTTTTTTATATAGAGGACTGTTTCCCAGACTTGCCCAACCTTAACCAATTACTCTCACAATACCATTGAATAGGATATTTAGAATGTCAGCCCAATTGTTCTAACTTGCCCCCTCTGCCATGCCCCAATTTTTGACAGGTTTGTTCCTCTATTGCTATAGTGACTGCCATCCCTAATGCTTGTGATCAAAGTCACGTTTTAGAGGTCACCTCCATTTGAAACAAGGAACATTTTTGTGTGAGCAGGGGAGGGAGAGAGAGAGAGAGAGAGAGAGAGAGAGAGAAGGGGCAGTGTGATAGGAGAGACTCCCTTCTTTCTCAATGTTGTACTCCCCCTTCCATTTCACCCTACTCCTAAACCTAGGACCTGCCTTTAATTCCCTAACCCCCTCTCCTACTCCCAAGCATTCTATGCAAATGTTCATCTTAAAGGATTCTGGGGGCTCTGATCAATTGTCTGGAAATTTTTTTTGCAGCTTTCAGCCTGCCGTGTTTCTCCCAGACATGTAACTGGAAGGATCCGACCCTGCAAAACTCACTCACTAAGCCTAGCAAGCTACAGCCGTTGAGGTATCATACACACAGTCTTACACTTGCCACTTACACACAATTAGCACCACCCCAAATCCTTTCCTACAAAAGCTGCAATCACCTTAAACAGATCATCTGACCACAGCAAAAATTTCTCATCTGTAATTTTCAATCACCACAGCCTCTCTGGTGGAAGGTGCAGTGCAGAAAGCTCAGGCATGCTCAGATGCTTATACTGTGGTGTTTGCCTAAGAAAGTTTTTAAATAACATTTCAGAGAGCAAAGGGTTTGCCTGCAAGAAATACATTAATAGTCCTGTATCATTACTGTACTGTGATAGCCCACTTGCCTTTTTTTAATCGGTTGTTTCTGAACAGGATAGTGTTCATACACTACAAGTCCAAAATGTCTTTACACTTAAATCAGCTGCTATGGGACTGGAATTTCAGTCATGCATATTCTAAAATAAATTATAAATAGTAGTATTCCAGTGTTTGCTTCAGTAAGCTAGAAAATCAACCATGCAAAGGCAAAACATTTCTCTTTAAAAATCAAATAGAATTTGTCAAGACTACCTCAATCACTGGAAAAAGGAACCGGCATCACCTTACTGCCAGATATAAGTTCTACCAAGCACTGACAACACATAAACACCTACCTTGGGATGCCCGTGCAGTTCTTCACTGTTTGAGAGGGTAGCATTGAAAGGCTCTGTATACTGATTAGGTTCTTTCTTCATCTTTCTCTCTCTCTTTGCTGCCGTAACTCTGAAGAGGCAAAACTGCTGACAAAGTAAAGTTGCCACAAATACCCAGGTGCACCCCTTCATTTTGAAAAGGGAGGGGCCAAGTCAGGAAGGGCACTCTCCAAGCACAAAAACCTTCACCACGAATAATAGGAATAGACACAGACTTCTCTCTAAAAAAATAAAAAATAAAAACGTTAGAACTATTAAAGATGATCCTCTGGGCTATGCAATGTCAGATGAGCAGCATGCATGGATGCGCTGGTTGCTGGAGAGATCTCTGTTCAAGCAGGACACATGGAAATGGTAGAGATAAACTTGTTTGAAAATCTGGATTCACTCGAAGAAAGAGGTAAGTTCATTCAGCCTCTTGAAGCTTACATAAATACAAGAGGCCCTGGAAAGTCCTGCCACCCACCTTGAAGTGTCTCTTCCCCCCCCCCCCCCCAATAAGTCTTCAGACTCGTTTAAAATGCACTCAACTATGAAACCTAGAGAAGTCAAATTGCTCAGGGCAACAGTTGATCAGGCCAGGGCTGACAACACAAACTCATTAGGGGGGTTATTTGGTTGTTCCTCTTCAACAGGAGATTTCACTTTCTGTCATTTGAGGCATTGTGTTCAGTTCAAAGCAGGCTTGAATACGTTCCATCCATTCTCTCTTGAATGATACTTCCCTTTCCTCAGTGACAAGTCCTCATCCTTTCCTTTCAAGATGCTGGAGAACTGTAATCCAAGGTTGCTACAGCCACTGCTCTTCTGAAGAGGCTGGAAGCATCACAGCTCACCCAAGTGCTCAGCCTTCTAAGAAGAAAATAAATTTCTCATATTATAGAAGTTAAAACAGGGAGAAAGAAAGAATCTGAGGATGTACCTAGGTCCATTAGGAACAGATAGTTTTCCCAAATCTAGTTTCTCTCTCACTTTAGCTGAGTTTATCTTCACTTTTCTTTAATGAAATGATGAGCAGGAGGTCCTGATGTCACAAGCAGCTGTCAGGATGTAGAATCTCATGTCTTTTTCATCCTCATCTCCCCTCACACTAGGCAAGATTTCAGGTACCTCTGAGCGGAGATCACGTCTGATTTTTGTCGCTGCTCCTTTCCCCTGCTGCACACTGGCAAAACCCTCCTCAGCTTTTGCTTTACCTCAGCAAATAAGTACTTCTTTCCTGAATGAGTTTCCATCAACTTCAAGAAAGGGGAAAAAAAAAAAAGAAAAAAAGGAGGAGGGATCACATTCTAATGAGCTGTCAAGCCTATTCTCTTCACATTCCTATTAGACTCACTGATAAGTGGAGCTGGCCCGTGTGCCAGGCAGATTTAAATCAATGCCCATTCCCTGCTCCCTCCCCTCAGCCCTATTCTGTACCTCCCCTTCATTATCTCAGAGAAATCACCATTTTTCTGGGAAGTTTGTAAAACTGTACACGAGTGTGTGGTAGAGCTAAAAATATGTGGCTTGGAATATGCACTCAGCATCACACCACACACTGCTACATCAGTGCTCCTGCTTTACACTCCAGTTAGCTGTGTTCCATACAACATTTTCCCTTAGCTCTCATCAGAGGCTGGCTCAGTGGGGGCTGATTTCTTTACAGGAGGGTGGGCTGTTTATTAAAAATAACAGAAAACCAAAGGTTATACATCTCCTAAAAGCATTTCATAAGGGAGATCTTGAAGTACTTGGACAGTCTGCAATTTTTTTGTCTAGAACAAATATTCCCATTCTTTGTACAAATACAGAGGGCGATGCAAAAATTTCTCTGAGATTGTACCATGAGAAAGCCCAAGAATGATAAAAGGTTGACAATCACATAATTTGAAGTCCCTTATGCAGTCAGCAAGTAACAGATTTGCTTTAACAACCCCTTTACCATGCCTTCTGTAATCTAAGTAATAATACCAGCACAGTTCTTCCCTGGACTTTAAAGGTGGCCAGGGTGGGTCAGGAGCAACAGCTCTATTAGCTATGGCTCAGGGAAACTGAGGCATGAACAATCTGAGCACAAAATCAAGAAGCAGAATACAGATTTGCTTTTTTACAGCATCTTTTGAGAGAAATGGAGTTTGGGAAAGGGAAGAGAGTGAGAGTAAGAAGGGAAGTTACACAGAAGCTAAATAGTTAACAGCATATCACCCCTCCCCCAACTAGCTCACATTCCATCAAAACTACGTGGCAGACTTTATTTGTTAATAATATTTAACTTTCTTTGGCGCCTTCTCATACTTAAGCCTCTTTTTTCAGGTTAGTTGTAGACAAGCCATGAATTTGTAAAAGTGCACTTGATGACACATTAATAGGACAATCTGTCATATTGCAGCTAAACAGCTTGACAGATCCACACACCACGGCAAGAAATGACATTCAAGGCTGGAATGGGGCAATCACTTTTTTTGGACTGCTGGGGCAGGCTGCATCTGTCTGCCTGCAACATCCCCTCTCCCATCCCAAGAGCCAAATCCCAAGAGTATATCCTCAGATTTGGGGGAAATGAATCCTAACTACGTTTGCAAGCACAAAGCAAAGTTACCTGATGGTCCAGTAGGACAAACTGACTGTAGCTAACTCCTGACTGTGTACTTCTCTCTACATTGGGCTGAAACAAGTGTCAGCACAGTTGTTACCTCTCCTCCAACCTTCAATTCAGCATTTTTATTATCTGTAGAAAATTGTACACCTTGCTGCTGCTGTTCTCACATCCCAGTTGCAACAGTTCCAAAGCATCCGAGTCTTGCCAATGCATGAACAATATTCAACTCCCATTTGCAAAAAAATAGGAACAGGCTGACATTGCACTTCATAGCACAGCAAACCAGGGATCTGAAAATGACTGGAAAGACAAATAATTTCTTCTCTGAGCTCAGCAGCATTGCAGCAATAATGGGAATAGTTAAGAATGTAACAATATCAATTCTGCACGAGTAAAGTTTTGAAGTAGGGAAGATATTATAAGCCACATTTACATTTCAAAACTATGTGTGAGAAGCCAGATACAGTGTTTGCAAACACTGTAAGAAGTGTGCATAAAGCTAGAGAGGAAAACTGAATAGTCAGGTAAGACTTGTGATTTGATCTTTCAATCTCTACTTACACAATTCACCTTTTACTCAAGACAGAACTTACCTAACTATGCTAAGAACAGTATCCAAAGGGCAAAAGGTCAAAAGCTAGGGTTTTCCCAGAGTTGCCCTTTGTAGATACATCCAGTAACTCCTAAGCCTTGGTGCAGAGGTGGTGATTTTCTAAGCCAATACAGTAGAAGGCACGTTACCATTCACTGCCACCCTGCTTCATGGCAGGTAAAGGGCTGGAGTGCTCCTATGACAGATCCCTTAGGTTTAAAAACGAAGTTTCCCAGTGCTAATCCGATATAAACTCAACCTGTTGATCGGGTTAATATACAAAAGCTGTTAGAACAAACCTAAACACACCAGCAGACAAAAAAAAAGCAGCTTTGGGAAGCCAGACCAAGAGTTTACGGCCACTTCAGTCGCCTTCTGCGAAGTCCCCCCGCGGAGCTGCCCACACCCCCGTTTCGGGGACCCCCCCCGTTTGGCTGTTTCCCAGCCCCTGGCCAGCGGCGGCTCCCGCCCCACGCGGGATCGCTGCGCCATCTCGTGGCAAACCCACGGAAACACCCGGACGCGGGGCAACACGCGACAACGCCGGCTGCGACTCGTAAAGGTTCGTCTTGCAGCGGGCTCTTCATGGTGACCGAGGTGTGAAATAGCCTTGCTGCGGTAAAGCTTTTACCACTGATAAAGAGTTCTTAGTAAAGCCTAATAAACCACCCTCATTCGTTGCCCAGAAAAGTCTTTTCAAGAACATGAGATGCGAATGCTTTGGATTGATTTTCAAGAGCCTCCCTTGGCTCTTGAAAAAGCAATTTTTCCACTGAAAACATAGGTTTTATGCTTTAAGATTTGGCCTTTGCTGGGCAGCGAAAAAAGCATCATCTTGTAACACTGTTTGTCTTCCTGAAAGCAGGTTGCAATATAAGCCATTCACAGCAACAAGTTATTAGCAGAAATTATTCAGGGACATCAAAAAAAAAAACCCCACCTTTTGAAGCACAGGGCTTAAGGTAATAATTCTAATTACAAATTACAAGATGGCTCTGAAGAAAAGACAGCTTGTCACTTGATGACTGCTTACACATTTAAAGCAAGTTGGAGAATCCATCAGATAGACAAGAAACATCTCATTTCGTCCTTCTGGATATGGGAGAGTTTCCTATTTTAATACTTGGCTAGATACACATTATCAGTCTCAAATCCAAGTACCTGTGCAAATGCAAGAGCAGTTGGTTGGTTTTTGTCCCCCCTACAGAATTTGTCTAAGGTAGGGGCAGCACAACATCCCCACAGCAAGAATCCTGTATGACTACGTGGATCTGGAATCCGGCAACATGACTATCCTCATCTGACTAGTTCCCTACTAACACAAGCACTAAAAAAACCTGACGCAGGGCAACGGACAAAATGAAAAGCACCAAGTCTAAACAATGGAGTTCAAAGAACTCCAGGCACAAGAACTGTTCTGAATACGAAACAAAGGCAGAAATACCAGCATTGTTAAGGAAAATGTATCATTTCATAAAACCAGTTAGGACACAACTCAGCCCTGGCAGATGTCAGTCAAGCAAGAAAACCTCACTTCCATTAAGTTATAAAGAAATTGCTATTACAAACAACTATGGTTTGGATCCACACACATAGCTGGCTTGCCAGTCCAAAATCAAATTCTAAGTCAAAAGTGAAAACAGCCTCTGAGTAACATTTACTGCTTTACACAGAACTGAAGCCATCTAGGTATGCAGGTAACTGATGCTGTCTAGATCTGTCCAGATCTTAAGGGAATAGCAGCAGAACAAAGTCAAACTGTACTCAAACAGCAACTGCTGAGTTAGCAGCAAGGTTCCAATCTACCTTTTTCTTCAGAGACATCATCACTGTTGGCAAAAAGAGTGAAACAGCATCTTAAAGTGGCTCCTCCATGTCTCAGAGTAGGTACTGAAAACAGATACTGCGCTGCAATGAGTTGTGACATTTATGGCATTATAGAACACGTACCTCTCTGTAGAGGAACTGCATTATCAAACAAAAGATCTAAAAGAAGTTACTACCTGGAGGTCTTTTACCACAGATGTAAGGGATACCAAACTAACTTGAGGAAAAAACAAAATCCGGAGGTGGGAGAGATGCAGTTTTGGTTTTCTAGTCCATATGTATCCAGTGAGATTTCTTCCCACTTAATCCTTTCCCAAGAACAGTCCCACAGAAAGTATAAATTTTATCATGAATGTTTATTATGAACAAACAACTTTACAATGCAGTCATTTCTACTCCTCAGTACATGCTTGAAGTAAGGTAACTTCTGTGACCATGAAATCTTAGGGGGAGAAAAGTTATGACTACACACAAATCCAGGATTTTAAAAATCAAGAGATCTTTAAAGGCAACCACTGAGATGTCTTCTAATTCAAGCTGCAAAAACTCCCTACCACCTGTGTATAACAATCTTACAGAAATCCATGAAATTGCAGCATGAAAGTGAAGGGCCAGACATTTGTTTCAGTATCATATACTGAGGGACAGCTTTCAGTGTTATTACATTAAGTAACACACTGCTTCAGGGCACGATAGTATTTTTGCATGGCAAAGAATGGTTTACTCCATCTAATGACTTTGGTAACAAAAAGATCAGATACTGCATACTATTATAAGTTATTTTTAAAAAAAAAAAAAAAAAACACAAAACAGTAAAACCTACACAAAAGAGAATAAATCTTCCGTTACCAAAGGCAAGGAGCAAGGAGATGTATCAAAATCTTGTAAGCCATAGGTGCAAGGGTTCAGTCAGCTATTGCTCCTAGCTTTCAACAAATGGCACCTGAAATGACTGTCAAGTCTTTCTCTGAATCCAGGGTACTGAAGAGAAACCGCAATTGGAAGCTTCGTTTCTTAAATACAACCAATCCTCAGAAAAAATGCAGCATGTCCAGGGTTTAACCAAAGTTTTTTTTGTTTCCAATTGTGGCACTTACTAAAAACAAGAGACCCACCTTCAAATGCTTGGGTGTAGTTTAAGGCCAACTTCTTGTCACATGATAAAAATGCCTTTTATTCAACATCTCCAGATTTTACTAGTTTATCTTGGTAAGGTACATTTCACAAAAGATGCAAACACACCATGCCCAAGGTCTCCTTGCCTTTGTCTTCATTTATGTGACTAAAAAGACTTCCATAAGAAGATAAACACAGATAACCAATTATAAGCTTCTGTCTGTAGGCGACGTCAATGGTAATAAAAGGCATTGCGAGAACACAAACATGTTTGAATACTAAGATCTATGAGGCAGAACAGCCTCAGCTACAGGTCCATATGCTTTGAGGAAAAAAATATCGGTCTGACAAGCCATTCTGAAAATCCTATCACTGCAGGAAAGGCATGACACCCTCCCTTCCTTTCCAGCACACGCTCAGACCGACAGAATGTAATTGCTTCTCGATAGATACAACCGGTGCTTCTCTTTTTACAAGAGCTGATTAAGCACATACAAGAGGTAAATTAAAAAATAGTTATAAATAAGATTTGGTAAAACCACAAAATTAAAAAAAAAAATCAAATATTTATAAATACATTTTAAAGTCCAGCCTTTTCCAAATTCTATCACCACACACCCCATCTTCTCCTTCCCTTCCTTACCTCAGTAAGAACTGCTTTAAGATTTCTTTAGTATACAGCTGTTCTGCTAGTTTTGATAATTCCTACCTATTGCAGAGAATTGGTCACATTTATTGATGCTTTAAGCTGCATGGCTCATGGGTTAACAATACATTTTTCCTTAGAATTCAAGATATCAAGGGAAGCAGAGACACAGAACAAGTCTGAAAGGGAAAATAAAACAGTTTCAAAAACATTCTTAGAGACATGAGGTAATATTTATTTGGGCTCTTCACAATAAGACTATGCAGTGAGATGCAGAGCTTTTTACCCTGCTATCACCTTCGACAGTTTGTGGTACCATTAACAGTGAGCGCGTTCTTCCCCAGATGACTAGGCATCACTGTCAATTATGAAAGGCACAGTAAGTTTGCCTCTGATGAAACAAAGCATTTCGATAAAATTAAGCAGGGGAGGAAAACCAAGCAAACCGAGTTAAAAAAGTAATTTCCGACAGACTTTTGAACTAACCTAGGAGCTTTAGTGTTTATCCACAGTCCTGTAATCCCATGAACAAACATTGGTATTTCAGTCATCAATCTTCTTAAGGGGAACAGTGATAAACTTATACCTAAAAGCAAAAAGCTTCCAGAACCTCAGATGAATTAGAAGGGTTTGGGTTTGGCTTTTGGTGGTGGTTTTTTTAAGAGTTTATGCAAATCTTCAAGTAAGCAAGCAGAACTAATTTTAAGGGTTTTACTTCAGCTAGTGACACTTCAGATTTATTCAGTTGAGTGAAGAAGCTGGTTTGTTTTTCAGACTCATTTGTCTTTTTATCTTCACAAGGGCTAGGGTTACTTCATTTACCAAAGCCCAAGTAATCCAGAGAAGATTTTCTGAATACACAATCAAGTCTCCATTGGTGTGTGCAGTTTTATTTTTTTTTCCAACAGTGGCACCTTGTGATCAAAATTAAGTATTACAGCTTTCAAATATAACATCTCCCACAATGGAAATCTGTAAGTGAACAAATCCAAAACAATACTGGATATGGGTACCCCACTAAAGGCTGATTCAAATGTTTTTTCTTGCTAATCATTCCTAAGGGCCAACAACTGCACTTCTTGTAGCCCAAATAAAACCTTCAATGACATTGTGACAATTTAGACAACACATTTAACACACATGGTGTTATTTTCCCACTCATCTAATCACTACTGACTAGATATGCAATGATGTTCATTCTAGCTTAAAAAAGAAACCAGCAATCTTCTGCAGCATCAATGTTCACATTAACCAAACCCTTGCCAAGTCCACATGAAATCTCTACTTGAATCATTTCAACACCTGTACAGACTCTTCCCTAATGAAAATAAAATATGATATACATGAATTGTGAAACTTTAAAAATTGTTCAATGAAGTAAAAAGCCTTATTTGCTTAAGATTTTCAAATTTCAAATAACACATGGAGAACTGCTGTAAAAATCAAAGCACTAGAAATGTTAGTGTCTCATCACTAATGCTTTGACTTGTGAGCCACTACTAGAGAGTAGCAAGGACAAGAGGATCTGCGAGCAGAACTTCTTTTAGTTTTCTGACTAATCAAAACTACTCCATTTCTCAAACATAACCCATGAGCCAACCAATGTTTTACCTGCAACTTGGTAAAACAAATATTTATCCCAGTGTCAGAGTCAGATGCCCAAAGAGTCCCACTCATTCTGCAACTACCACTAATTTGGTCTTGGATTTCTTTTATTATCCTCATTCTTGCGCTATGCTTCTCAGTACATACTTGACTGTGTAGGCAAAGGCTGCAAAACCAACTATAACAAACAAGTTCGCCAAAGCTCCGCCTAAAAGTCCATGGTTACGATTGGCCTGTTGGAGACCTGGATGATTGGCTGGTGCCAAGGGTACATGCCCATTAAGAAGGGGGATTCCATTCTGACCGTAGTGTGCTTCCCCATCAGGGACAACATCTGGTAAAGGGAGGGATGGAGGTCTGTTGCTGAGCTCTTCTTGTGCTTTCTGTTTTTGTTTAATCTCCTGGAGGAAGAAAAAAAGGAAACTGAATAGCTGCAAGTGAATAGTGGTGAAGCTACTGGGCGTTTTGAAAACATTTCAGAACCCAAGTTCTTACACAACTTTAGGAAACGGATATGGTATACTTCATTATATTGTAGATCTTTTAAACTAAATTAACTGCATTACAGACATTTGTACAGTCTCCCCAACTTCTTCCAAAGTGACCTACTTCAGTAGTTGACACTAACAATCATATGGTCAGGTGTTTTTAAGTTCACATGTACATTTTCTGAGAAGCTTTTTTTCAGAAATGAGAAATTCTTGCGTGTCCAGCTTGTTTTGAACACAAGACATTAAAAGAATGAAAGCAATCACAGAATCTTCAAAGGATTAGGACTCTTAAGTATTACATGTTAAAGATCTGCCTGTGCTTGGAACGCAACAGCAGTTATCTATTATTGTCTTCAGAGTTTCCCCAATGATTTAGGTACTGGCAAAACAGTACTGCAGAAAGTATTTCCAATTCTCTGGCATTCTTGTAACTGATAAGAAAAGGCAATTAAAACCTTCAGTTCAGATTTATATCTGCATGGGGAAGAAAGGAAATGGAAATAAAACTTTTCTTTTTCCAGAAGGCTGTCCCAGAACGAAACAAAGAGGGAGAATGGTTTTAAAACTGGAGTTTTGTGAATACCTTTAAGAATAATCATAGATGGATCAAACCTGAAGTTCCATAAGCACTCACCACTCTGCCTAGAAAGGCCATTTCTGTCTGTGGACAATGTTTACTTCACTAGCTGGGCTCACATGTTTATGACCTCAGGTTATCTCTAACAAAAACACAGATCTCAGGCTTAAGAAAACAGCTGGAAAAAGGCCCTTCTCTATCTTTTCCCTACTCTTCTACAGTACATAGTCTTTGTGCAATAATTGAGACTTGCAATTTGGTGAAATCTGTACAACCCAAAACAGTTTGCCTGACAAAATTAATTTTATGCCTAGAATTCCAAATTACAATGAGCATCAGCACTGTAATATTCTAACTCCAGGGTCATAAAAAAGAACCTGTAAGAAAAAACTATTCCCTTCATATGGTATGCAGGAAATTACCTCTCAAAGTCTCAACAGCAGGCTGAAAGAACTGAATTCCTTCACTAAGAAGTTAAAGGGAAGGAACCGTCTAGAGACAGGAATGAAGAAAGGAGCATCCTTCATTCGTAACAGGTGAGACCTTTCAGAACCAAGTATCATCAGTGGAACTGGCGAGAGAATCTAGAGGTTTGAATGAAGTGAGATTTTTTTTTTTCTTTCTTAAACCTACACCATCTACATAACTGTTGTCTGGCTGAAGACACCTTCCACAAAGCAAATTTCTCCATCTTTCAGCTGCTACCTATACATGACAACATAAACTGTGTATCCACACCCCTCCAGGGTTAGCATTGTGCAAGGAAGATACATGCCCTAAGAAGATATCACCCATTCTCAGAAGTTAAGCAGGAAGAATATAACAGTCTCTGATCTTAAAGCAGAATTAAGAAAAAAAAAATAATCTAGGATATCGATGGACCAAGTCCAGATATACAAAGATTAGTCCTACCCAAACTCAAGACAGTATACAATCCTAAAATATTGGGACCACAACCACATCTGCTGCATGTGCAACTCGGTCAAGGCTTTGATACCAATCCTGAACACACACATTTGATTCTCTATACAACAGATCTTTGTGCAGCAGAAAAACAATTCCATTTCAAGATTCAAGTTTTTAATTCTTACACATAGCAAAAGCACCTTTTAAAAGGCTTCCAAGACTGACAAAAGTAGCTACTGTCTGGGAGAAGTCCTAAACAATTAGTTTACAGATCCACACAGAGAAGTTGAAGAACTACAGAAAACCAAATTATAGCACAGATGAATTCCCTTACCTCTACCACTTCAGGGAAGAGCTCGCAGAAGACTTTATCTTTTAAATTAAATGCTAAGCTTTGTGCAGCAAGCTGTCTTTTCTGTGGAGGAAACAAAAATTATCAGCAGTTGTATATAAACGAAGTTAATATACTTTAACATCTGACTATTTCCCAAAAGAATGGTGCAAACCACTAGACAACTAGTTTCTAATATTTAAAACTTCATACTTGTGAACATTATTCACTACAACAGACATCTGTGGAGAAAAGTTATGTTCTCAGTTCTTCATCTTATGGGATTAGAGTTCTGTACTAGTGTGTCTGCTTGGTAGACACTTCAAGAGGAAGGGAGGAGAAACTCCTAACCATACTGTTTACTAAAAGGGATTTTAGGTTTTCTAAGAAATCCTCTCCCCATCTCCACACTACCCAAAACTGACTCGATTCATCTGCCCATCATCTGTAGTAGGCAATTTCCAAGATATCACAATGCCAGCTGCTGCTGCTGTTGTTTTAACTTTGAGGGGATGTTCAACATTCCCTAAGCTGACAAAAGGTGCATCACAGAGTCTGGAGCTTACTGTGAACTCTGACGTCTCTATGCTGCCCAGTGTGGGGCCCTTCTCCACCATAAAACTAAGAAGGCCCGTCAAGATCGTCGAGACTGACCAAGCTGGATTCCATGTGTCCGGGTGGAAATCAGTGATCGAAAGACACAACCTCCAAAAGGATAAGACAGTGTGTTTTATTTTTGCCATTAAAATTATTACACAGTATACATATTGCTAAAATGGTGTTAATTGCTTAAGTGTTAGAAGAAAATCCTTACCTTGTATTACACTTAAACCTTCCATTAGGTGTAATCATATAAATACTAGGAGGTTTAAAAGGAAATTCTCTGGGGAATATTAGTTTCCCATGATAATAGCCACCTGCATTACATAAAGAGATGAATTACTTATTTTGCATGAAGATGAAGTCCTAAACTGCTACTCAAAATGGGCCACATAAAACCCTTTACTTGTCTCCTTCTCCCCCTCACACTAAAGAGATCAAGCTCACCATCTTGTGCCTCTAAAACACAGGAATCATAATCCACACCTGCGGTAGATTTAGAGGCAATTCTCTCACATGTGTATTTTAAATTGTACTTTCTGTGGTCAAGTCCATAATACACTTAAGGAAAACCAGCCAAAGTGTATTTAATACAATACAAATGGGTTAGTTTTCCAGAAACACAGGTAACTGCTAACATAATCCTATGAAGAATCCGATTTCAAAACGCATTTTGTGAGGGCTCCAGAAGACATTGTGAAATACATGACTACAACAAATTAACAAGGCTTTTATGAATTCCTGTGGAGAAAGGGAGGAACGTAAAGACAATATATGTCTCAGTTCACTGACAACATTTATGTGATAATAAAATGGGATTTTTTAAAATTATCTTTGAGTGAGTTATCTGCTCCAAGACCTTTAGCAATTACTTAATTGGAAGTTATCTATCTTCAGTTTAACCTACATGTGGTTTTGTTAGAATCCTTGATAACAGAAAAACTACTAATAGGCATGGTACCACTATCAACAAGCTAGCAGACAAGTCACAGACAGCTTTGAAACTGCACTAACAGTTTTTAGAGCTATTTACAGTAGTTACATTTTGCCCATTCAAAGAGGCATGTAATTACTCAGGCATGCAAATCATAACATAAAGTACATGCACGCTTTTGCTACATGCTAACTTTTACCTTCATAGGGAGTCATTTCAGGTCCCCGTACAACATAGTGCCTAAGACAAAGAAGGAAATTGAAACAGTATGAAAGCCACCACACAATCAGCCACTAATTCCTCCAGAAAAATGAAGATCAATATCACTTCAGCAAAATTTTCATACTCCACCCCCCAAAACCAAGATTCCCATACAATCTGTAGGAGTGAGGGAGTCAGACTTGATGACCTGGAAAATCTTGTTCTCTCAAGTGAGTGAACAGTCCATTCTAATTCTTACCATTCAAGGATATTGGATGGGAGGGGCTCTGCACAGATATAAGGCACTGGATCTTTCTTAATTCGAAGGTAGTCTTGTTTAAGTCTCTGTGTTGCTGTTGTTGGTGCTCTCTTATTACTGTTGTTGCTCATCTAGTTTTTAAAAAATATATACAAATACAATTTCAATACAAGCTTAATAGATGCAGAGCTACTATGCTTCACTGAACACAAGCTTCAGATTTTTGCAAAAATCTACTTTACAGAGCATTTTTTTAAAATATAAATTACTGTAACTTTTAAGCAGCAAGAACCATGCAAAATCTTAACTAATACACTCCCAAGTGACTCTGTATATTGCCAAAATGGGAAAACACTCCTTCCAGAACACTGCTGTTTAAATGCCACAGTGAACAGCTATCATGAAAATATGCTGCGCTACAGAACCCACATGAACTCTTAATTACCAGTCCTGTGTTCAGGCTGAACACACATCATTGTGACCCTGTTTTAAAGGGCTTAGTCTTTCTGTATAATTCATTTCCCTATTCAGCTTTAATATCTATTATGTAAATTTGCCCATGATTTAAATTCGTTTGGTGTTTCTACACATCTAGTTATTTGACATAAATAACAAACAAAAAACCCCACAATAACCTTATTACTGATTTTGATGTGAAGGGTTTTAAATTAAATCTGCTGCCTGCTTAAGAGTCAGTTGAATTTACAGAAGGGAACTTCTGAGCCAGATTATTCTCTTCCAGAGGAACAAAGACCTCATCCAAAATGAGACAAGTCAGTGTGAAGAAAGAAAATTCCATGCTGCTTACAAGACAAAGAAATCATTAGCACTTACAATGCACCTACAGAACACATACCAATTAACAAATGCTATTTAACTCACTTTCCCCTGAGATATTTAGCAAGTTACTTAGCTTTATACATGGAAATTTAAGCAAGAACAAAAAGGAAAGATTGTACAAACAGCTTGTGAAAAGAAATAAAACAATGCTTACAATATGACAGCAGCATTTGACACAAAAAGTATGTTAAATGCCTACAATGCTTTCTATTCCTTTACTTCAAACAGATGGCCAAGTACAATTTTATTAAAGAAATATTATTTAAACCATGAGCAACGATTGTATGTGGTCAAATATTCAAACCCTACTCAAAATATATGCATCTAACCTAGCTTTTCTCAGAACTACTGTAAATCATTGTTTGACACAAACGGTATTTTTTCTTGAAGAAAGTCATACCTCTTGAAATCATAAAATTAAGATTTTTCCTCTAAAGAAGTCAGTTTTAACTTTAAAATAGAGATTAAATCGTATCTTTTTAATTTAACCCAATTATTCTAATAGCGCCCCTCACTATGGACTGCAAAAATACACTGAAATATTTTACAGCACTAAGTATAGTTACCGGGATTTTAACACCCCTCAAAGCCTTATCTGAATGACCGTTTGTATTTTAACGCAGAAAATAAACGGCCACATTTGCAGAAGCTACGACCGCAAACCCATTTTCCCATCTCGACAATACAATTTACCAGAAGCAAGCAAGAAAGCAACTCGCCAGTGTTCAGACAGCCCAGCATCAGCAGCATCGTGCGCCCAAGCCCTGCTCCCAGCCGGGCAGGGTGGATCAGGGAACTAACGAAGGGCACCACAGGTCCCCGGCCCCCCACAGCTGCCCCGTGGGACGAGAGCCAGCGCCTCTTTCTGCGGGTGTGACCCAGCTGGCCGCTCCGTGCCTGAGGAGACGGGCAGCGAGTGCAGGAACTCAAGAAGAAGCAAGAGAACAACCGAGGAGCTCACAGCCCACAGTGAGCCGGCTGCCCGGCCCAGGCCCCGCCAGGTTGGGGAAGGGGGGACAGGGGGAGGGAGACAGCCAGTCCAGCCCTCCCTGAGCTCCCTCAGGGGCTCGCCCCGCCGGCCCAGGCCCCACTCACCTCTCCCTGCTAGAGCAGGCCCCTCCACCGCCGGGACGCCCCACCTGCCTGCAGCCGGAGGCCGAGCGAGGGAGGGAAGGAGCGGGGATGGAAGGAGAAAAGGAGAAAGGTAGGAAGCGCCACAAGAGAAGGCGAGCAGAGCAGGGCCGCGACCCCCACGCCTCCCCGCTGCGGCGCGACCGCGGCTCGCAGCCAAGATGGCGGCCCGGCGAGGCGGGGCCAGCGCGGCGCTGGCGGCTCCTTCCGGGAAGGAGCCGCCCCGCTTCCGGGGCGCGGGGGCGTTCCCCCGCCGCGCACCCCACTTCCGCTTCCGGTCCCCAAGATGGCGGCGCGGGGCAGCCGCGGAGCTCTCGGGTCCTGGTGGCCTAAAGCCGCCGTGTTTCCTGTGCCGCTTGGTGTACTTGGACATCGCCGTTCAATTATTACGGCTTTACATCAGATTATATTTGGGAAAGATCTGGGAATGACCTGATTTTTTTTCTTTCCTGAAAAAGAATTGATTGTATGTGGTTTTTTGCAATCACTCTCCTGACCGTTTTCTTCAGATTCCCAGTGCTCATAAAATGGATAAATCCAAACTAATTTTTAGTCATTCAGTACACAGGCAGTATCTTTTTGTTCCAGGATTCCACTAGTAGGCCCATAAAAATACAGCAAATCGGTTTGTATCATTCGTCCATTTGTTGCTTCAGTAATGTGTGAGTAAAGCAAATTACTCCGTTATACTTAGGAAGCCAAATGTGACAGGAAGATGTAGTGACTATGCACTCTTCATTTAAAATCAGGTAGCCAGACCATCTTAAGAGAAAACGCTGCAAAACCTGCTCCGTTGAAGTGAACTCAGAGTTCTCGGTCTTAGATCCTCAGCTGCTGCCCAGCAGATCTGCACGGCCCTTGCCCTTAAGGGATTTTTTTCCCCAGGCTTGGGGAGGAGTGGCTGGAGAGCTGCCAGTCAGAGAGGGACCTGGGGGGGTTGATTGCCAGCCGGCTGAACATGAGCCAGCAGTGTGCCCAGGTGGCCAAGAAAGCCAATGGCATCCTGGCTTGTATCAGAAATGGCGTGGCCAGCAGGGACAGGGAAGGGATCTCACTCCCTGTACTCGGCACTGGTGAGGCCACCCCTCGATGAGTGGGTTCAGTTTTGGGCCCCTCACTCCAAAAAGGCCATTGAATGACTCAGCTGGTGCAGGGTCTGGAGCACAGGTCTGATGGGGAGCGGCTGAGGGAACTGGGGGGGTTTAGTCTGGAGAAGAGGAGGCTGAGGGGAGACCTCATGGCCCTCTCCAACTCCCTGAAAGGAGGGTGCAGAGAGGGGGGATGAGTCTCTTGACCCAAGGAACAAGCACCAGGACGAGAGGGAATGGCCTCAAGCTGCACCAGGGAAGGTTTAGACTGGACATTAGGAAGTATTTCTTTACAGAACAGGTTGTTGGGCGTTGGAATGGGCTGCCCAGGGAGGTGGTGGAGTCCCCATCCCTGGAGGTGTACAAGAGACGGGTTGACCCAGCGCTGAGGAATCTGGTGTAGTTGGGATCTGTCAGTGCTAGGTTAACGGTTGGACTAGATGATCTTCAAGGTCCTTTCCAACCTAGATGATTCTGTGATTCTGTGGTTGTGTGAGATGCCCAGGCTTGAAAGATTAAACATTTTAACAACATGGGCGTTGTGGAGTGTTTTGTAAAACACAAAATTCCACCTGGCCTTAACATCATAAAACACGTTGAATAAGTTAACGCTACAATCATATTTACATGCCACTTTGTGCAAGGCAGGGTTTAGCAGACATCAGTCACGATGGTCCTTTTCTAAGGGTTTCAACCCAGCCTTTATTGTCAGGGTTATGCTGATCTCTGGTGATTGGAGGCCAGCTCGATGCTGAGTTTCAGCTATATTGAATCTGAATACTTGTATTTCCTATTGTATTTGCTCACATGCAAAAATCACCAGCCAATCAAAAATTCCTCTTCAAAAGCCTAAGAAATAAATTGGGGTTAACGTTTAATGTTTTGGCGTTTCGGATGTCACCCATATACTGAATTGTATCCCAGTCGAGAGGCATTTTCTGCTCACTCCCTTCCAATGCTTTTCTTTCAGGGCTTATGAAATTTGCAACTCAGATAATGTTTGTGAACGGGAATTCACGCAGTTTGGTTATCCAAGATTTAATTTTAAAAAACGTAAGAGATTGGCTCCTGATTTATACATCTGTGGTTAGTGCTCTAGGCATAGAGCATAGCCACTGTATTCTATTCATTAACTATTAGCATAGGTACTAGTTTAAGGGAAAGTTTACCTCTGTCGCTGGGCTAATAATCTTCCTTCATTGTCTCAGGTGAAACGAGAAGGCAGAAGAGAAAATGATTGAGTTGCCCAAAGAGTTTGCAACAGACTCATAGATGGGACTGCATGCCTGCAATAAAGGCCAGAATTTTTCTTACTGTTCCAAAAGATGCAGGCATCTTCCACCCTGTAGTGGCCACGATTCTCCTCTATGCTTGAGCACTTCTGCATCGGTACCCAACAGAGGGCAGTGGTAGACCACATACTTTTTAAGCTCTTAGTTCTGTCTGTTGCCAGAGTGCCATAAGCTGTTGATCCAGATTTGCACTCCCTGTCATGGGTCTGTGGAGGATAATCAACAGCAAGAAGGGAAGAAAAAAATAATGGCTGTGATGTCAGTACCTATGGGCAAAAGTCAAATTTGAAACACCTTTAAATTTCACTTTGTTTCTACAGACTGGGGATTGCAAAATATTGTGTGTTCATAGAACATCTCACTCGAGCATGTCTGGTTTTAGTGGGAGTATGTAGTTTGCATTATGTCCTAAGCACTGAGGCAGGGTTGTTGATGCAGAGGCTGCTGTATTAGACCTCGGAGAGAGCTACAGTTGTGCAGCAAACTGAAATGATGTTTGGACTTACAGAACTGAGAGATCTAATAATTTTTTTTAGTTGAGCTTCAAATATGGCCAAGAAATATTTTTCTAGAAGTAGGAAAATTATAGGAGATTTTAGAAAAAAAAAAAAAAAGCCAATCTGAAATCTTGAAGAGAGAAACTACCAAACAAAAATATTTTCAGTTTGCTGAGGGATGTTAAAATTTTAATTTCATGGTAGTTTCATTTCAAATGTCTAATATTTTCCATGATTACCTCAGACTTCAATCACAATAATGGGATCTTTCATAGACAAAGTGTTCAGATGTCCCACCTGTGACCACATCAGAACTTTCTGAGTTAGTGAAGTTTATCAAGCCGTGTCCTTTTCTTTGAATTATTTTGATTTTGGTGCCATGAAGTGCTTCAAGGAAAAATGGCTTGCTTCAGAAAAGAAGCAATAGTTGATCTGTTTTGTTTTAATCTCTTATACTCACTCATGCTTATATCTAATCTGAGCTCACATCTTACAAACGCTTGAAGGTTTTGCAGAACAAAAGGAACTCTTTATTATAAATTATTATTATACTTCAAGATTTAAAGCACTGTATAAATACAAAGTGTTATTAGAATGCTGAATTAGCCTACATGTATTTCACCTAATAAATTCCCCATGGCAACTCATGCAGTATAATACATACCTAGTTTATACCCTTTGACCTGAAGACAATTACCTTTTTTTCCTCTGCTACACCCTTTTGTCTTCTTTTGCATTTACACTGCAATTCCTACTAAGTCTAGAAATGTAAGACACATGTGAACCCAGAGACTGTAATAAAGGCCCCAGAATGCTGAAGGGATTCCAGAGCTCATATTTACACCTCTGTCATTCTCTCTAATGTTCCCCAACCCCAAAGTATTTCATGCATAAGTGTGTTGTCATTAACATTCCATTCATCTCTCTGGTATGTTATTCTCAACACTAATGATAGCGTAGAATGAGACTTCTCTCTCAGAGTAGTTTCTTTCTTTCCAGTTGTTTTCCAACATGCAAATGAATCATACTATAGAATTTCCTCTTTCTGTAAAGTATCTTTGGTGTACTGCTATTGTGTCTTGAAGGCATATTTTAAACCTGGGCTTGGGAAGTCGCTAGAAATTCCAAATATATGTTCTTAAATCATTAAGTGCATGCAGTAAGTAAGTACATACTGCTAAATTAACTTGGAAGGTGATTAACTCCAGGACAGAGACAAGTGAGGGAGTTCACTATCTCATAAAGGTTCGAGTTGTTTTTTAATTTGATATGGGCCCCTCAGCAGGACCACGTGGCTGGTTACAGGACATGAAAACATCTTTATGTCCTCGTGAACACAGACCTTTTGCCTTATTCTTTAAAAATATGTAGCTGTCTGACTTTTGCACGGCAGAAAACTTTAACTGTAATTCTAAGAAAAGCATTGCAAATTTTTAGGGCAGGTACAAATAACAGGAATCAGAACTTGTTTTATTTGTTCTGTTTGTGGGTGCCTTTGGGTAAGTCCTTTGCTTCAGTTTCTCCATCAAAGGAAAGTAGCACTTCATGCACTGCTGCACGCATGCAGTCAAATGAGTATTTTGAGGCTGACCTTGGTGGATGAAGAAATAATTTGAGAAAGAAAATGCACCCCGAGGAATGTAGTGAGGGTTAATTAGTGTTCACATGTACTCAAATGTAATCTTGTCCAGTAAATGTGGCAACGCTGTGGCTGCTGAGCGTCTCTGTTTAGATTGTCCAGAAAGACAGAGAACGCTTGGAAGGACAGCCATGCCTCAAGGCTGCTCAGAACTGAGGATGCTGATGAAATGCAAAGTTCTTGTATCCCAGAAAGACATCTGATATATCCTTGGGGAAGCAATTTCCCCGAGTCCTGTTACTAACAGCCATGTTAGAGTGGGATCAAGAGAGCACCTAACTGCATAACTCATATGTACTCAATGGGCAGGCTTTTTCTTTGGTTATCTCATGGGTTGACCATTGAACCCGTGGCTGCTTCAGATAACCAAGATAGGTCTCTCATCTTAAGTAGTGAAAAAAACAGGAATCTTTACTTCTGCCCTGAATAGAGAGAACTACCCCCTAGGCCCTTTACTAGTTTTTCAGTCTCTATAGCCTGTGGAATTGGAAGATCAGTCAGTTATAATGTGCTCTCTTACTTTACACATCCGTATAATCGTGGGACTACTGGTCTATTCATTTTGTTTGCTGTCTAAAGCCGCTGCTAACTGGCACCATGTAAATATTTGGGGTGTACAAAGGCAGAATTTGCTAACGGTGAAGAGTTTACTGCCTACAAGCCCAAGATGCATTGAAGAAATCATTGCCCAGTGAATAAATGCAGGAGTGTTTTGTGGTGTCTCATGCCTGACTCCCTCTTAGAACAGGGGGATTAAGGGAACTGTAGGTGCCAGACAGATCCTGCCTGGCCGCTTGCTCCGTTACCAAAGATACAACCAAGATTCAGAGCAAGCAAAAGCCACAGGGATCAGTAAAGAAGGAGGCTTGGGAGTGTTACACCCAAGTAGGAGAGATCTGGGTGGAGATTACCAAGCACAGTAAAAGTGAGGGTGGAGTTGGACAGAGGGGCAAGAAGCTTGGATGGAACGCAGAAGGAGAGAAACAAATGGGGAAAAAATACTCAAGGGCCTCAGAACAAAGGGGACTGTGGCAATCTTGATCTGAATGAGCTGGAAGAAGTAAGTCAGGCACGGGGCTGAACCTTTGCAAAGCCACGGGGAAGGAAAGAATGAATCTTTAGGATGTTGTTAAGGAAGAAGTAGCAGCTGAACCATCACCTTGAAGAATTCATCCCATGAGTAGCAGGTGATTTAGCTCAGAAAGCCACAGAGACATCTTCTCTTGTTGAGCAAAGGAGCACCATTTGTTAGCGTGGCTATAGTCAGTGTCTGCCAAAGACGAGGCACAGTTACAAGGAGCTCAGGGATGCTGGTGAAGCCATTTTTCTTTTATGCTAGGTAAAATCTGTGCTCCAGACACTTATCTGAAAGGTTTTAGGATTTTGGTTTTGTACTGTGTTTAAGCATTAATAATTTTTGCTGAACTGTATTTACTCTTAACTTTTTAAAGTGTATTTCTTCATTTTGGAGGAATGCAAAACTTTTGGGAGGGTTTTTTTTCTTTTTTGAGGGGGGCTTTCAACAAAAAACATTTGGAATTCTGAACCTTATTAAAGGCAGAAGGATATTTGCTGTTCAATCTATAGTAAATCTCCATCACTGATATCTGAATGTTCTGCAGCTGTAACTACCTGTGTGCAGATGACGTCAGTGACACTGAGAAACTAAGTCACTGTCCCAGGGTCATGTAACAAAGCACTTACTGATCCCGTGTTTACCACTGTCTGAGCTTGCATTCAAATCAAGACGTGTCCTTGACCAATAATCCTTCAGAGATCTTTTTATAAGAGTACAGGACATTAATGCTAATGTCTTGGACAGATTTAGTTCAAGTAATTATATCCCGCCTTCCTGAATTCCCTTCCAACTTCAAGTGCGTATGAGATGCATCACTTCCAGGTCAAAACTATGAGCAATGTCATTTGCATTAAAACATCTTGCTGCTTTCCCATCTAAAAGTAATTCCATTTCATTGATGGATGAAACAATGTAGGGTTTTTTGTTTTGGCTTTCCCATAAAGTGCTGCCAAGTTGAGTTTCTTTTAATCTTTGGCCACAAGGCAATTTAGAGGTATTGTGTATTTATTTGTTTTTCTTATTTTTGGTTCTTTGTCCTTCTGAGGGGTTTTATTGCTTTAACTACCATACTGGCTTTTACTGAGTAGCTTTCCTTGGCCACTACAGTGCGTGTTTGATTCATAGTGTTACAGAAGTATAGTATGTTATTATCTAGTGGAACTATATTATTTTGTAGAATTCCCCAAACTCTTTGATTTCGTAGGAAACTGATCGTCATCATTTTTTAAAATGGAAACTGATAACTTGTTGATAAATAGCTTCAACATAGATGATTATCTTGAGTTTCAAAGAAGGGCTGTGGTGTTTCCTGAGTCTCACTGATTCATTGTTCATTGATCATGAGGAAATCATTCAATCATTTTGAAGCTCCATTTTTCTTCTTGTATAAAGAAAGGCTAATATTATATATCTAGCTTTACTGGAAGCGTGCACGCTTAATCATTTGGTGAGTGTCACATATTTTGAGCTCTCTGGACTAAAGGTTCCACATCAGCAAGTGCCAAACATGAATCATAATCTTTGTTTTCCGTAATCACTGCTGTTGTGATAATGATAAATGTTGTTCATTTATAGACCAGATTAATATTTCCAGGCATCATGATTTTTGTGATTTGCTTCACTTTCTACTGTCTGAATTGGAGGGGCAGCAGGCAATCAGATAGCCTTAGGTGACCCAAATAAAATGACAGGCAATTTAACCTAAGCGTGGATAAATCCCTGACAAACTTGCTGAAACTAGAGCTTTTTCCCTTTGAGTTCCTCTCCTGCCTGACTAAAGTCAGGCGTGACCTCCTTTGTGATGACTGACAAGGAGACAGTATTACTTAGAAAATAATCCTGGCATGTTTCTGAGTCAGAAAGAGGAAAGGTCAGTCCTCCTCCATACTTATTCCACAGGAACTAGGTAAGGAGCTCCATCACCAGGATCCAGTTCCCATTTACCTCTCCATCCTGTGTTTCCCAAACAATAATTGGTACACAGCCATCAGTGGCCATAAGTGGCCTTCTAATGACATCACCTTAAGATGCAAAGACAAATAGTATGACATACCAGTTTCTCCTTACTGTTCATCACTTTCACTCAGAGCCTTTCACTACTTCCGCATGCTCTTCTTTAGTATTTGACATTTGTATGATTACATTGCTCTTTATATCCAAAGCACAACATGCCTAGTATTAGAACGTTATTAAGCTATTACCTTGCAAGATGGATGTATGCCTTCAAAAGCCACTATAATGGCTGTGGTTTCGTTACTGCTGTACTTCCTTTAAAGCCAGGTAATCTCTACACAGATCTCTATAGGTAATCACTCTTCACAGAGGTCATTTGTAATTTCATAGCAAGTTTCTATGACAAAATATTTTTTCTTACTTGTTTAAAACATTAATTCAGACCTAGAGGAAGATCCTGGCTGAACTGACCAGCGACTTGTTTTCCCCTGGTTAGTCACAAAATGAGCCTCATTAAATGGGCTGCTTTGCTAAATTTCTGTGACAAATATGCCTCTGCCTTGACCTAGAGGAGTTGTCTCCAGTGCTGACAGGAGGAACTGAGACTTTCAGTGATAACACATTTCCTTTATAGAACTTACTAAGCAACAGAGTACCTGCTAAACTTAGCCTGAGCTGTAAGTCCTTGCTCTCCCACTCCACCTTCTGACCTGTTTTTTCCTTTACGTCTATGAAGAGGAGTGGGCACGCACTGAATGCCACCAGAACGGTTGGAGCAGAGTGTAGGAGCACATGCAGTCCTTTACAGCCAGATTGTGATTGGTTCAGGTGTAGATAAACAGTTCACTGGTTGCTGCAAGCTTCTGGAGATGCTGCAGCCCTGCAGGAAGACACATCTTTGAAGATCAGGAGGAACTACTGGTACACATAATGTTTAGAATTTATGTCTGCCAGCACAGTCTCTAGGCAACTTAATAATAAATATACACCAGACAGAATATCAGAAATAAGAGCAAGGCAGCATGATTTCCTATGGCACCCAGAATAACAGAATGATGTTCCATCCCACAATTTACACTGAATATTCATGACAATGTGTCCTAGAGGGTCTTCTCCAGAGGGGTGCTCAGGGCATATTCTGAAGTCTGTGACAGATCAAAGGTAATCTGCTTTTGTTCATCCCAACAGCAAAAAAACCCGCCGATTTTACCCTATTTGTAGCTTCACTGTTGTGTTTAATCTTTAGTACACAGCTATGTGTAGTATACAGTTTTCTTTGACAAAGAACTAACCTAGCTACAGTGGCAAAGCAGGGCTTGGGTAAGCAGGGAATGTCTTAAACAGAGTTTCACAGATAATTGCTGCTGATCTATCGAGTCAAAGTCAATGTTGAGGTTTTTAATGGAATAGAATGTGAAGCTGATGTTTGTTGCCAAAACCTGCTGGAAGATTTCAGTCAAATGTGCCAGGGGTAATGAGGAAAAACAGGGTGTTTTATGCTAAGACACTTTTCAAAATTAAGTAATACAAAATGCATTACTTGTATTGTAGGCCTAACTGTCAGTCCTTGTGTGACGAGTGAATGCATTCTCTCAAAGAGTAGAGAGAATTTCAGAAGAAGTGTCCGGTAAAGGATATAAGCCCTCATGATGCACATTCACGTCTGGAGGCATATTAAATGGCCTACGTGGCAAATGCAAGTTACAAGTGTTCTTCATCTATAGACCTCTTTATGACAAATAGGTCTAGAAGTGAAAATAATCTCAAGATCTTATCCTCTCATGCTGATGAAGCGAGAAGAAAGTATTATGTTAAGCAATGGACATTGCAAGGAGCTCATTTGATGAGGCTGAAAGCTAAGGGCCAAAATTTATGGGATCTGATGTAGGCAGCACCCCTTGCACATTGTTGCAAGGTATCTGCAGGATTGCTGAATGCACAAAGAATTGTCACCTGTTTGTCTAATACAGGAGTAAGTACTGATCATCTTAAAATATCAGATGAGATCTAGGAATATCTCTTAAAAACATATTTTTAAATGCTGTAGCATGACTACAACCCGTCCTGTTGCAATTAACAAGCAGTATCAAAGCAATAGTCATCATCATGCTTACATGGCAGCTTACATCACCAAAGCTTTATACAAACACCAATTAACCCTCTCAACAATGCTGCAAAGTGTCATTATGTCTGTTTCAGAGATGAAGCAACAGAGAGGCAGAAAGATTTGCCCAAGATTGCACAGCAAGAGGAGAGAAAAGTTCAAGAGTTTAAGGCTTTCAAGTTGGTATTTCTTTGTCCATGTTGTGGCAAACTCTACCCTTGTCTGTGGGTGGAGTTCTGTATTTACTGCCATTGCTTTTGTGGTTCTGGTGGATAGGGAAGATTGAATATCTTCTTGTTGCATTTGTTTTTCGTTTTGGTTGGGGTTTTTGCTTGGTTGTTTTTTTTTAAATGTGCTAGAGACTGGACAAAATCTCCTCGGCAAGCAGGGACCCTCTAACAAACAGGACGCAGACTTTGAACAAATGGTTGTGAAGAGTTTGTAACTTCTGCCTTTATTTTGGGTTTCTTATGGTGCTGATGGAGTAAATTCAGTGAGAAAACACCACTAAGCCAGTTTAGGTCCTTTTGGTTACAAACCATTCCTGATCTAACTTTTGGGGGGTTGCTCGGGGACTTTTGTGGCGGGTTTCTGTTAGTGCCAAACAGACAGGTCAGACCAGGAATATTTGTGCTGTCCAGGTGGACTATTCACTCCACATTACTCATGGTGAGGTACGGGTCATAGGAGCCACGTGGCAGAATTTCTACTCTTTGATTGGCTAGTAAAGCTTTCCCGGGCATGAAAAAAATGAAAAACAAGTGATTAATAGCAAATCTTAGGGCTTACTGGCTACGTACGGTGCTTTCCCTGTGAATAAGCACACCCCAAACATCAGAGCAAACAGACCCAGAGCACAGGGACGTTCACGGATCTTCCAGATAATCTTCTGCAAGTTTGAATGAATCAAAAATAAGTCATCTATGCAATCCTTACATCGGCCTAGCATTTTGGATCGCCTTTGGCATCATTTAAAGGTTACAAAATGATCTCTTTTTTAAAGTCAGGTCTTCTCTTCAGCCACAATGCTTCCCTGAGGGTTTACCTGCGTTTAGAGGATTATTACTGTGCTTTTTAAAGTTTTCAGCACTGGTAGCCTGTATAGAGCTGTTTGTATGTTTGCCATTGGGGCATCGGGGCTATGACTTTGCAATTACCGATTCAGGCACGGATAGAGTTGTTCTGTGAGAAGGTGAAGGAATCCTTCAAAGGCTGCTGATGGAAAATATAGTATTGCACCTGAATTTAACCCAAAAAGCATCCATCTAAAGAGGTATGGCAGCTGACACAGCCACTTATGTAATAGCTAGTTTCAGTTACTGATTTGCTAATGACTGTTTTGCCCTTGCGCAGTTTGTTCCCGGTTTCTTCATTCCCCTCCTTCCTAGTTGCCATACTGTAGTACCTCTTCCTCTTGTTGACATCTGTTCTAGTTCCCAATAGGAAAGCCTGAAGTTACTGGATTGATTAACCCCAGTGAATCGCTACCAAACATTGCATTGCAATCTCTTTCCTGGTTACCAAGAGGAGTAGGGATCGCCAGGGGAGATCTGCTTGCCTACTGCCAGAAGACAGGAGCCACAAGTACTATCTACCACTTTCTCCAGGAGTTTGGACAACTGCTTGGGGAGATCTAGGCTTCATTTGTGCTGGAGTTATGGTATCTGTGATTCCAGGATGGTTGCGTCTTGCATGTCCACAGAACAAGAAGCTTTTACTGATGTTCTCCAACCTCTGCCAGTCCTAATTGCATCAGAATTCCTACAGATACTGCGTCTGAGCTGGAGTAGGATAAAAAAAAAAAATCCACTAGCAAGCAGGATTCCACCAGCCTGCGAGTCTTTGAAATTGGCTGAGGGCTTGACAGGTCTGAACTGGTGGAACAACATCTATGAAGGCCTGTGACTAAAGAACCAAGAACAGAGAACAGGAAGAGAAACAAAAAGCAGGTGTTATCCCAGAGGGATGACAGGAGCAGCTACAGACATCTTACTCAGAAAGGTGAGTGAGTGGAAATGAATGCTTGGTCATACTGGAAGCAAGCAGGATTTTGCTACTGAGGCTGCATTTTTAACCCTCTGCGCCTCTGGTGGAGGCTTAATGAAAAGCAGGGGTTACGTGGGGCCTCTTCATAACAAGGGGTGCAATTAAGGAATATTTAAATGGCTGGTGACTAGCAGAATATGCATGTGCTCATTGCTGTGATTTCTGGGTTTTGTAAGGATGTGCCAGCTAGCTTTAGCCTTGCTAACTCAGGCACTGCTGTGATAAAACCAGAGCACTAGGGAGCTCAGCACAAGTTAAGGAGTGTTTACCTAATTCCTTGAGCAGGTTTGGCAGCCTTTGCAGAATTTGAAGCTGCCTTGGCTAGATGCACACCAGTGCAAAAGGGACACCAAGGTACACCAATGCTACCCTATTTCTGCAGGCATAACTCGCTGTGGTTTCAAGATATAGATCCCCTCACCATGGCTCAAAGCATCGCACAAGCAAAGCAGTGAATGTTGGGATTCCCAGAAGAAATTTTGGCGAGCAGAGCTTCAACACAGAGATTCCAGGAGATGAGGAAAACACCTGAAAAATCAGTCCGTTTAGGAACATTTTGGGGCAGGATCAAAAGGAGACATTAAACAATGTTTGGAAGCTCTCCAGGGACTGTCTTTGTTCTGCCTCTTGCATAGGACTGAACAAGCTGTCAGCACTTCCATAATACCTTGGAGTTCTGCTCCTTTCTCCAGAAGGACAGCAGAGAAACAATTTTGTGTGCTGCTTTGAAAAGACGACAAAGTGGTTCTGGCTAGTAAAAACTGAGCAAAAATACAGGAGGCAGAGCCTGCTGCATGCCAGTTCAAGTCCATACACAGCACAACCAACCAACAAATGCAAAGAGGAAGCACTGGGAGTTTCCTTTTTCTATGGTTGCCCACAGGAGTTTGTCTGCCTTGGAGTGGGAGGAGGAATAGACTGGCTCATCCAGTGGCCATGAAGAAAGCACTGTGAGGGAGTTTCCACAAAACCAGAGGAGACAAGTCACGCTGATTTCAGCGAGAGGAAAACTGGGTTGGCATGCTGTGTTCTGTGTAATGAGAGAAAATGTGGGAAGATGGTTTGACAGAGTAACCTGGAGCATTCCAGGAGAATAAACGCCATTCATGCAGGAACAAGTGACGTGAGTAAAGCAAGATTTGCTAAAAATCAAGATTAAACTGTAGATCTGCAAAGCCTGCTGAAGGCAGGAGGGTACAGGATCTGCTCCATATCCCTTCCACTGCTAGAGGCAGTGGATGCCAAAGGCTGCTTTTCTCTGCTCACAGACTCAAGAACAATATAGAGAAAAAAGTGGGGACTCTCCAGAAGACACAGGCGAGTTGAGGGATAATAGAAAGTAATGAAACACTTAAGTGTGAGAGAGAGTGATAATATGAAACAAATGCAACAAGGGAGAAAGTTAATAACAGAAAGACAGTTTGTGTGGTTAGTGGACAGCAAATTACAGTGAAGTTTACAGTGTGGTATGGCAGCAGGGAAAGCTGCTAGAAGTGGGGGGATTTTGATGTGTCGTTTCAGGCTGCTGGTTTGTTTTAGGCCTCTCAGTGCAAGCAATTTTCAACCAACTGGGAAAGTCTTCATGGATGAGTAGCTAAAGTGTCCTCTCTTGCTCATGTGTAAGCCAAAAAGTGTGATTTACATGGTTAGGAAAAGCACTTTTATCTGTCTGGTCAGACTCACCTCGCTGCAATTCAGTGTTCTCATGAGTACTCTGGTACCTTTTGTTTTGGACATTTAAAATTATGTTGGACAAAATATTAATATTTGAGCTCTAGAGGACTAGCCAGCCACAGCAAGGACTAGCTAGAGATGATCACTAAGCTTCTCCAGTTTAATCTCTGACTCTTTCACTCAAGCCTGTAACAGCAGCAGATGTAGTAAGGGGCAGGCACACTGAGTGTTCTACACGCTGAACGCTGTCTGTGCTGTTCATCTCCTCAGTGTCTAATAACAGCCAAAGTCAGTGTTAAGGGAGAGATTTGCTTTATAGAGAGCAAAACTTTTTTTGCACATGCACCAGCTGTAAGGAAATATTCAAGGATAAAACCCACGATTGTGTGGTAGTAGACTTCCCTAAGTGCCCGAGTCCATTCCGCAAGGAACATTAATTCATCGAGTAACTCTTTAGCCCATGTGAAGTAGCTAAAGTCTCCTCTCTCTGCCTGCAGGATCCTCTTGGTACCTCTCTTCTGTTACTCTGAGCTGGTGCTGATACTAAGACAGGCACATATTCAAAGGCATGTTTGTATGGACTTATTTTCATTTCTGTTTCAGCAATCTATCAAATAGGTGAGAATTTTATTATCATCCATGCTGAGTATGCACAATAATCAAGGCTGATGTGGAGCCAAGGGTCAAGAGTGGAGTTTGGACAGTTCCCTTAATATGGAACAGCAATGTAAAAGCTTAAAAGCAAAAGGACAAAATTCCTTTATTTTGTTTACCTGTATTGTCTTCGTCAACTAACTGGGACATGATTCCATTCATCTCAACTGGGGAAGAAACTGCAATTCAGGGAAAGGGGTTTGAAAACTCACAGTGTGGGAGGCATCCTTCTGTGTAAAGCATAACAGGTCCAGAGGGTGTATTCAACCACCGACATTTGCTGCTGCTACACGGGGCGTGCAAGATACTTACTCCTTCCCTCCATTACAGCACTATGAGAACTAATAAACATTTTCTGCCAAACTGCAAATAATTCCAGCACAGCCTTTTTGCAACCCTGACGGATTTTCTCATGAAAGTTATCTCCATAATCTGTTTCTGTATTTTGAAAGAAACATCAACTTACTTCTTAACCAGCGAAAGAGTTCTCTTCCCCTCTCCTCCCAGTTCAGGATACAGGATGACAAATGAGCAAGTGCAGACAGAAATGGTATCTTGCTTGAGGGACAGCGTTGTCTGCATATCCAGTTCGTCTCCATTTCCTGCAGGAAAAATTCATGGCTGGCTCAGAAGGTATTGTTCTGATGTGTTGCCAGAGAATCTCTACACTGAGGCCTGCAGCCATAATGAAGCAACAGAATTTGTCTTGTGTATGTTCATTGTGCAATAATTTCATTGTCAAGGATTTATTGTTGCCATTTTCTATTGCACAATATAAAATGAAGAGAGAAAGAAGGGTGGGGGACAAATAGATGTACATGACAGAATTAGGTTTTCAGTGTTCTGAGTTTTCTAATGAGAATTTAACTACTTACATCTTTGTCAGTCAGTGACAAGTGGCTCTGCTCTAGCTGTTCATTCAAGAGCCAACTGGATTTTTTTTTAATCAAAAGTTTAATTTTTACACCACAAAATACTGGATTTTTTTAAAATTTAAAACATTTTCCAAATATTTTTTGTGGCATTTTCTTTTAATACCAAAGAGGGGTAAACCACCTTAATAGCAGCTGGTTAATAGGATTCACATCTTTTAGAATAATTGTTTTAATATTTGAGATGAACGTTCTACATGAAGTTTTTTTCTAATACAAAATCCAGCACAAAGCAGTTGTTAAAGATGTAAGCAGGATTGAAATCAGTCGAAATCAGAAGACTATGTTTCCCCTGATCTTTGTCCTTTCTTTCTTCTTTTTGAATTCAATTTCACAAGAAATTTCAATTGTCTTCGCAAATGACAGTTTTTCACAGCTTCCAGAAAATCCGGTTCCAGCCAATTTTAAAAGGCAGGCAGGAGCTCTGCTGGTCTGATTTGGAGCTTTAAACATTGTCCATATCCAGAGTATTAATATTTTCATATAGCAAGCATCTTGCAAAATCATTGCAGAGCTGTTTTCCAACTGGGCATATGTCAGTACTAATTATGCAAGCAATCTGAGGTGCTTGTGTTTTAGCAGTCCCAGAATTCCAAATCTACTTCTGCATTACTTATGCAGACTTTTGCAAGTCTTAACTAAGCAGTATTACAAAACCAGGGTGTTCTGATTTAAATTGAGTGTCGTGGTTGATTTAGTCTATTCAAGTCTCAACATCTGAAGATTTAAATTGTTAATGGGTATGGGATAGCCCACTACAGGTGAGCAATATTCTTGGAGAAGCAGGAAGAAATCCACTGCCACGTGTGCCTTAGACTGAGTAGCTGATCATTTCAGATTACACTGAGGTATGTAATTCCTCAAGCACACCTGTGGAAACCTTAATGGCTTCAATTACTAGTGATCATGCAAGCCTCCGGAAGCCATGGAAAGAAGGCAGAAAGGTAGTTCCTTGATGGGAAAGTTCAGAGCGGAAAGAACCTTACAGGATCCATGGTTACTTCCCTAGGTGTTTGTAGGAATTATGGCTGAAAAGCTATTCTAGCCATTGAAAAAAAATAATTAACACATCACCATTCAAACCAACTTTAACTCAAGCGTAACCTTAATGTTAACTTGTTTGTCCAGTTCATTCACTTCCTATTATTCCCTGGATCATGCTTTGAATAATTTCCATGATATGTTTCTTAAGTCCTGCCCCTTTTGATGTCATCAATTTGATCCATATAGGCTGGACAGCTCCCAATGTATCTTCAGTTAGAAAAGGAAATCTGAAAGCTTTGGACCAAGACTTGTCTTCTACTCAGGATAAAGCCGAAGGCTGAGTTTAGTGGCTACTCTAAACACTCAAAGATAGAGTTTCTGCCAAGGTACAGTGGGATGTTTTGCAATTTGGTCTTAGTTGTTTTACTGTGTATTTCTGTATAGATGTATGATTGATATATAGATACCTATACACATGGTTAAATACCTGACTACATGGCATTCATGTGTGTTTAGTGTGCGTTGAGCAATGAGTTGCTGTGATAATACCTGAACATGTACTTGTTTGCCACTGCTGTATAACTTCCACTGACTTTCTTATAACCTGCAGCCTCTCTCCAGGCACTTACCACAGACAAGACAGACACCTGGTCAATGTTTTGTTAAGTCCCTGACTGCAATTGCTGTGTTAAATAAGTCAGTGGTAAGTTGATCTGGGAAACCAGTGGCGAGAGGATGTTCTGTTGCCTGTACACACGTGTGTTTTGAAAGATTCCCTCGGGGGTTTTTTTGCATTATCATATGCTTTTTCATTTGTTATTTTAAGAATGCAGATTCAGATGGTATGAACTAATTAGCCATAGCGTTAAAAGCCCAGTCAGAACGTCTGAAAACTCTATAGATTGTCTCTGAAAGCCATGGCTTGAATGTTTACAGGTGGTTTTTTTTAGATTCAGAACTATACATAGAAAAAGTGTGTGTTGATAGATTTGATTTAGCATTCACTATTGGTAACTATTACCTTTTATTCTGCTCTTTCTCATTAGATCAAGGCTGACTAGTGAGACTAATACAACAGTATAAATTAAATTTTTCTCTTTTAGTCTCATGCAGTTTTCATTTCTATCTCAAAACACCATAAATATTTAAGGACTTATTCAATATATTTCTTAAGGTACACTGCAGGCTTATTTTCATTTATTCTTATCTAAATAAAATGAGAAAGAAAGAACTTAATAAGATAAAGGTTGAACATACAATTTAGCATAAGAGTTTAATCTGAACAATAGGTAACAATTGGGGGTAGCAGGACTACCATGGATTCGTTTCTGGAGTTTGCCACAGATAGTCCTTTTTGACTGAAGAAGCATTCAGCTGTAAGCCTTCAGCTGCAGGCTTGGCTGGTGAAATTTGTAACCAGTGGTTCACAGTACTGTGGCTCTGTGTAGTCTGTGTGGGAGTAACGGTTCAACTATGTGTGCGCTGCAGAAAAACAGCGTTTCCTTGTAGCAAAGGTGGAATTGCTCATTTCCCACTTCAATTCTTTATCACACATGTTTTCTTTTAATTGTTCATGCCTTTTAAAAAATATTTTACTTTACTTGGGCTTCCTGTACTTATTCAATGGCAAGTATATCTAAGAAATTTGAAAAATCATTTGTTATGATTAATTATAGAAGTATAAAGGAGGTGCATATGCCTTTGAGTTAATTTTGTATTATTGTTCAACAATATCTTAGAAAATACATAGTATAGGGTTATGGTCTTTGGGGAAAAGAACTTGTGATAAACTGGGTTTCCTTGTCAGAGAATACACTTTTGTGGGCTATTTTAAAGCTAATCTGGTATACTGCTTTTGGCAGGCTCTTCACTCTTTAAGGATTATTCCTAATCTTTCTGACATGAATAGGTACACTGAAGAGACTGTTTTAGCAGCTTGTAACTCTAAGATATCATTTCATATGAAGTGGCCTATTCCAAGGACCCTTGAAATAAAGCCATGTTTTAAAATGGAGAGGTCTGGTTGAGGATGAAGGCATTGCAGGTCAGGGGACTAGTGTGTATCAGCTGAGGTGTGGTAACCCCCCTGGCACCTCAGGCTCAGCCACCACCACACACTTCCAGGCCCATAACTCAGCAAAGGGCCTGAGCTTTCATTTCGTTATCATGTAGCTCGCTTGCCACAATTCTTTAGTTATTTGTGCGCTTCTTGTCTTGTCTTCAAACTCTGTTACTGTATTTGTAAGATTTTTTACTTGGAGTTGAGGTTGGACCAAAGTCTTGTACTCAGTAAACTTCTCTTAATAGCATAATAGGCAGGGTGATTCACAGAGTGCTGTAATGTTGGGAACTCACGTATTACAGGACTTGATGTCGTGTTCAGTAAGTGGAAGTATGTCAACATTAGTCCAATGTCCCAGACTGGTACTAAAACCTAGGAAGATGTCCTCAGTCTGTGCTGGCTAAAACATGAGCATGAATAACGTTCACACTTCCATCAGCATAAAGTCTGAAATTATCTAGAGTAGCATAGTGGATGTTTTACTTACTGTGACAAAGGAGAGATGGATTTTGATTTCCAGTTATGCCACTCTTTTTGAGTGATTTCCAGTCTCTGTGCTTCCTTTTCACTTCTGTAAAACAGGGAGAAGATTTTTAGATCCCTGGAAGAAACTATTTATGTAAGAGATAGGTGGCCAAATTTCTGTTAATAGCAGTAATTAATATTTGTGGTCTTCAGAAGCAACCCAAGAGCATTTTATTTTAAGTAACATCTGCAATGCTTTATCCACATCCTAATTTGGTTCATCCCTTCTGTGGTTTCAACTGAGGTGGTGTTTTTCTTCACTTCCTTTCCTAAATACCCAATTCTGCTTATCTGAACTATGAAATACCTACTGTATTTCATCTTGGAAGTGGCTCTATTTCAGGGATGGCAGAAATTAATCCTGTTTACCTCCATTCTGCAGAATGAGAGATCAGAAGAGCAAAAATTAAAAGCAGACTTGTCCCTTTCATTCACTTGGAAGTTGGATTTATCCCGATTCCTTGGAGATGAAGCCATACAGCTAGTTCTGAGACAGTCTTGTTCCAGGCCTACAGGCCAGCGTGTTTCCCTAGCAATATACTCATAATAATAAATTAGTTATAGATATGCATTAATGCCCAGTGACACAGTGTTTCAGAATCAAATGCTGGTCCTCAGAGTTCTTAGAAAGAAGAAAACCACACACCCCTTTGGCTGCAGAGTTCTCTGCAGCTTGGGTATTAGTCACTTTAACTTTGCATATCCATACTAACAGAGAAGTCATAGTGTAAGTGGGGTAGAATGCCTCGAGTTCATTCTGAAGTACGCAGAACATTTGACCTCTCTGCTACTTCCTGGTGTCCAAACTCTGGAAAGACAGATGAGTCTCAGCTCACAGTTATTTTCAGCTTTTGCTAATAACAAACTCATTGGCACCCTGTTTGAAAGAATCCATTGACTGGCCATGGTCTTTCTAACAAGCTAATAAGATTTCTTTTCTTTTTTCTTGAACAGAAACATACTTAGAGAATGGAGCAGGAGGTGTCAAGAGAAGAAGAGAAGAAAGAAGGCTTGATTGAGTTTTATGATTCCTTCAAGGATATGTTTGAGTTCTTCTGTAAGAACACAACAATCCATGGCACCATCCGCCTTGTATGCTCAGACAGCAATCGGATGAAAACAGCTTTTTGGACTCTGCTTTTACTTGCCAGCTTTGGCATGTTATACTGGCAATTTGCGCTTATGTTCAGCCAGTACTGGGCCTACCCTGTTGTCCTGACCATGTCAATGCATTCAGAGCCCAAGATGTTTCCAGCAATTACCATCTGCAATCTGGACCCATACAGGTAACCTGTGCTTTCCCCTTGGCTGTAGTCATGTCTTTACAGTCACAAGGGTTCAGGAAGGGTCAGCAGCCTTAGGACTGCAGCCTGGAGGAGGCTGAAGGTAGAGGAAGGCCAGTAGAGAGAGGTGTCTCTGCCTCACAAAAGTGGAAAGGGACTGTTGTTATTTCCAAACTGCTTTTAAGATAAGATCTTGTTGGAATTGTGCAACAGCATGTAGCAGTTTATTTCATGCACTGAGTCAGGATAGAGGGAACTCTACCTTGTGACTTGGTTCAAGCTGCTAACTGATTTTGTGCTCTGATAAAAACAGTCTTTCTCTGAAAAACGTGGCTACTGTGTGTATTCATTCCTAACTACACTACTGATCTCTAGAATGAGGCACGCTAGAGCTGATTCTGCTTGGTTTTTCACACCACAGAATGGCTTTAAGGAAACAATATAACTTCTGTGGAAGCCTGTGTGGCTCTGCTTGTCAAACAAGGCTCACACAGTAGTGGCAAGTTGCTGAGAAGTTTCAAATTACATAGTAAATGAATTATGTCACTTCCGCAGAATAATTATCTAATTGGCTGACTAGAAGGCCAGTTGTACAGCTGATGCTGCACAGCTACAAGTTCTGAGGTTTTCAGTGAAGAATCCAACAACTGGAAATTCAGCTACTTGAGCTCCTAATAAATTAATTTATTGAAGTTGGTATGCTAAACATAGGCACCATAACTGCTGACTTTTCTCACACAGGCATCGAGGTCTGCAGAGACTAACCTTCCATAGATACTGTGAGGGTACATAAAATAAAGTGCTTTAGAAATAGAAATGTGGATATTCACAAATAACTAATATTTCTTGCAGGTTTGAACTGGTTAGTGAACATTTGGTTCAGTTGGATCACATGGCAGAGGAATCAATCGCTTTTTTGTATGGCATCAACACATCAGCCAGCTTATTCCACATGAATGAGAAAAACATCCACATAAAAGACTTGACAAGCATAGGCAATCTCAGCAGATCTAGCTTCAAGCTCAGCCAAAACTTCTCACTCTTGAGAATGTCTGACCACAACAACAGGTCAGGGAAGAAGCATTCCAGCGTGGGCTTCAGGCTGGTAAGTGCATGTCCTCTTCGAGATTTTAACCTGGCTACAGACACGAGCAGCAAGGGCTGGCTGCTCCCTAAAGGACTGGGGGCAGAGGGGGAGTCCATCAGCAGGGGAGGGTGGAGACCCATCCCACAGTACCTGAGCAAGCAAGCAGGGAAAGCTTACAGATAGTGGCCAGGTCCAACCAAAAGTCCAGCTTATCAGGCAAGCTTGTGGTGATGAGGCAGGTTTAAGATCAGGCCATGGGATCAACAGAGTCCCCAGTGAGGCAGGAGCACAGCAGCAGCCTAAATGAAAAGCAGCAGCCCTATACTACAGCCCAAAGAGAAACTAAAGATCTGGGCTGAGCTTAGATGAGCTCCTGGGCCCATGGGCAGAGGGTGTGGGTGAAGGCCTAACAGTGGACTCAGGGTCCTGACAAAGATCTCACACGGTGCATTCAAAAAAATGAGTGAAAAAATGGAGTTTCAGTGCTGTGTAATGACAGCTTGGAGGATGTTTCAGGACAGCCCATCCCTGCCTCTAACAGTTTATGCTTGATTGCTGGGAGTCTTGTGGAGTGAAGCAATAACAACGTCAATGATCTTACACAGCCCACCCACTTGTAACGTCCTTCTGACAGTGACAAATCAGTAGAGGATGGTAGCAGCAAGATATGGGAATCATTGTACCCCTTTCTAAAAATATACAAAACATCTAGACTTGGCAGGTGAGCCTAGAAATAACAGAGAAACAACATGCAAGGATTCCCTCGGTATCTAAATGCTGTGGTACTGGGGTCACTAGAAATGTTGCAGATAAAAGATGACAAGAACAGATCAAGAGGATGAATACAATAAATGTGTATCTGTGACTTTGGAGAAGAATGCAAATGCTTCAGATTCTTCATATCAAAAACAGGGTTAACGGAGATCTAAGAGCAGAAGCTATGAGAGAGAGATTGATGTGGCTTGAAAGGCCAGCAATTTTTTCCTGATTGTTATCATCCTGCCCTATCCTCAAGTCCTTTACCAGGCACACTTTCACCAGAATCTGTGGGTGTTCAGCTGTCTAACGCCTGAGTAAGAACAAAGAAAGTGTCTCAGGACTTGGTTCATGATTCATGGGTTGTAGAGAATTCCACCAGCCCTGTCCTTCCTTCTCCCAAGGTTTGCTTGTCTGCTCTCTTCTCCTGCCTCTCTTCCCCTGCACTCATTCCCCTGAGATGAAGTAGCACACCTAATTCAGCTTCAAGGAGAAAAGTGCTTAGAACATAACAAGATGAACTCTAGATGTCCCTTCCAAACTCAGCCATTCTACGATTCTGTGATAACTAAAATGATCAGAGACTTCACTTTCTGAAAAAAATAGAGGTTCCTCTTGTCCCTGTATCCCGTATTGCCTTTACCCCCTGATCTCTGTTACCCTTAGGCTGTCATGTCCTGGCTGTGCTGAACGGGTCCCTCTCTTCTTCCAGTGCAATGCCACAGGTGGGAATTGCTTCTACAAGACCTATTCATCTGGGATGGATGCAATTCTTGAATGGTACAGGTTTCACTACATGAATATCATGTCCCAGCTACCAGTTATAATCAACATTTCTGATCATGAGGAGCAAATAGAAGATATGGTCTACTCCTGTCAGTATGATGGGGAGCCCTGCAGACCCAGGTATGTTACTTCTGATGACACGGAGCTGTGTGGTGTGGGGGATACACTGGAGGGAAGGGATGGAATCCAGAGGGACCTGGGCAGGCTGGTAGGCCCCTGCCAACCTCATGAAGTTCAACAAGGCCAAGGGCAAGGTTCTGCCCATGGGTCAGGGCAATCCCAAGCACAAATCCAGGCTGGGCAAGGAGTGGCTGGAGAGCAGCCCTGAGGAGAAGGACTTGGGGGTGTTAGTGGGTGAAAAACTGACTGTGAGCCAGCAACGTGCGCTCACAGCCCAGAAAGCCACCCGTGTGCTGGGCTGCACCCAGAGCAGTGTGGGCAGCAGGGCGAGGGGGGGATTCTCCTCTTCTGCTCCGCCCTCATACAGAGGGAGACCCCCCTGCAGTGCTGGGTCCAGCTCTGGGCGCACCAACATCAGAAGGACGTGGACCTGCTTGAGCGGGGCCAGAGGAGGCCACGAAGATGCTCGGGGGGCTGGAGCATCCCCCTGTGAGGACAGGCTGAGAGAGTTGGGGGGGTTCAGCTGGAGAAGAGAAGGCTCCGGGGAGACCTTAGAGCAGCCTCCCAGGACTGAAAGGGGCTACAGGAAAGGGGGGAGGGACTCGTGATCAGGGGATAGGGATAGTATGGGGGTAATGATTTTAAACTGAAAGAGAGTAGGTTTAGATTAGCTGTAAGGAAGAAATTCTTCCCCATGAGGGTGGTGAGGCCCTGGCACAGGTTGCCCAGAGAAGCTGTGGCTGCCCCCTCCCTGGAAGGGTTCAAGGCCAGGTTGGACGGGGCTTTGGGCAACCTGGGCTAGTGGAAGGTGTCCCTGCCCGGGGCACGGGGGCTGGAACTAGATGATCTTTAAGGTGCCTTCCAACCCAGACCATTCTATTATTCTATTATATGATTCTCGAGGCACTAATTGTGATTTCAGCAGAACTCAAGGACTTGGGAGATTGAAACTGAGCCTACACTTTCAGGCAGTGCAGGCACTGCACCTCATGGCATACTGCCAGGCTTAGCCCTTGTTGGAGATCTGACTGAAAGAAAGAACAGTCTTTCATGATCAGAGTATGAGGCTAGGAACCCAGAAATCAGCATTCTGCCATGGCTTACCTCTGTGACTGTGAGTTAGTGTCTTAGGGTGTCAAGGAAGCCTAAATTAAACCTTTATCGGTACAAAGATGCATTGACTGTATTGAATGGGAAATGATGACTGTCCACCTGCATGGGAGGAAAGGAGCAGGAATCTTCAGATATCCAATGGATAAAAGTGGGATGTCTTTTTGCTGTAATAATGAAAAGGGGCGAGAGAAGTGGAAGAAAGCTCTCACGACCCTACTGTAGCACTTGGCCCCTGAGCACTGTTCTCAACTATTATGCCATGAGAACTCAGTTGATACTAAAAGGGTCAGATGGTCTTTTTGCATCCTTTTGTCCCTAGAGGCTGCACATACCAAAGGCAAAGGTGTACCTTCTTTTTCCTGCATGCCTGCGGTCTTCACTGTTGGAAGCTCTTCCAAATACAACTGACATACACCACCCAAAGCAATGCTGTGCCTCAGGCACACATGAGCTATTCGCTGGCCTACTTGTTTCAGCTGATGACTTGAACAAATTTAACAGCAATGCACTCATCTATGACACAGAATAAGCAGAAGGCAAATTTAAATGTTTTTCTGAGCACTTTCAGCAAAGAGGAGAGGGGTCCACTAAGTCTGTTGTAGATCATTTTGCAAGACAAGGTCCTGTTTTATCTTTCCTGGATGCAAGTGACTCTTGCACTCTTCTGTACTTAGTGTTTCTGATGCTTTCATGTAATATATCTCCGTCTGTGCACTTGATGGTGAGCACTGTCACTTTTGTACGTGTGTGCACCCAACTCTCCTTAACTCCCGGAATAACTGGTGGAATGTGGAGGCTGACTTGGCCAGGGAAATTCAGCATGAGCATAAGTGGTACAATTTTTAAGAAAGCAAGGAATCTATTTCTCCTGTTGATTGGAGCACAGAACTTCAACCTGCCTGGTTCTTATAACAAGCAGGGAAAAATTTAGTCTACTTGGTGGGAGGAAAAGCAAGTCAGAACTCTGAATTCGACTCCTGTGTTTGCTGCTCTGACTGTAACCTTGGGTGAGCAGTGAATCCCTGTGCATCTGACTTTTTTCCTTGTCTCCAGTGAGTTAACAACTCTTTCCCATAGGCACTCCTGTGCGTACACACACACACACAAAACACATCCTACATAGAAGTAAAGGTGTTGCTACGCTCATAATTAAATCCCGTCAAAATCTCTCTTGATTTCAGTGACTATGTTCACTTTCACCACCCAGTCTTTGGAAGCTGCTATACTTTTAACAGCAAGGGAACAGACTCTTTTTGGACAGCTACAAAACCAGGAATTCCTTACGGTATGTTACGGTATTTGGCAAAGGGTGGGAAGAAGAGCTAAAGTTAATATAATTTGGCTATGGATTAAATGTGTCTTCCATACATGACTTACTGACATATATCCCTCTCTTCTAGTGTGGTGGCACAAATTATATACTGTATTTTTTTGCTTCGCTAGCCACATGTATATGATAGCCATATCAGCCATATCTTAACTTATAGCAAGCAGAATATATTTTAATTGTCAAGCAGAATATTATTACAGCTTTGGAATAGGCTGGGGCAGTTGCTACCTGAGCACTCACCAGGTCTCTAAGGAAAAAGAATGGCTCTTCTGTGAGCTAAGACAGCAATTTGATCAGTGCTGAGAATTCAAGATGTAGTGGTGTTCCTATTGTGGTTGTTATATGCTTCCCTTTTCCTTGGTTTACAGGACTTTCCCTTATCCTGAGAGCAGAGCAGAAGGATCACATCCCACTCTTGTCTACAGTAGCAGGTGTGAAAGTGATGATACACAACCACAATCAGACACCATTCCTTGAGCACGAAGGCTTTGACATCAGACCAGGCATTGCAACTACCATAGGCATTCAGCAGGTCAGCCACCAGCTCAAAGAGCGTTTCTTTTCCTTCTGATTGCAGGAGGTTGTGAGGAGCTGAGCACTGTGATTGACTCGTACAATGGACTTGTGGGACCTTTGTGTTCGTTCCTTGACTGTGCATGTATATTTATGCAACCCCTATTCTCTCTTCACTGTGCTCAGGTTCCCATGGGTTCAACAAAATCCTTCCAAATGTGCATGTGGCCTTTTGGTCCTCAATACACTGGGGCCTGATTTGTTTTACACTGAGGCTCTTACACCTCCTACATATCATTCCAGCCCTACACAGGGGGCTGCATGTGTATATTAGGATGAGAACCAACATTCAGAAGTGATTTAGTTATTTTGAATGATGAGTTACTGCTTGTCAGCTGAACCATAGTGACTGACCTCGTGCACTCTCCTACCTTTGCCCTGTTACTCTATATGTTTTATTAGCAAGGTATAGCTGGGCTGCTAACATAGATTACTCCACTTCCTGTCCTTTATATGATGCTCCATCCAGTTAAGTTCAGATGGTGATGGCTAGGTCCAATTAAAGCTCCTAATCACTCAGGCCTCTTTTCTGTGTCCACAGGATGAGGTGAATCGCCTGGGTGGCAATTATGGGAAATGCACAACTAATGGCAATGATGTGAATGTTAAACTGCTGTACAACAACTCCTACACCCTGCAGGTATTGTCAAAGTGGCTGGCTGAGGCCCCAGCTTATTCAGAGTGGATGAATAGCAAACAAGTCATACCTTACTGTCCAGAGAGCTTTTACGGATCAGCAGGTGCATTGCTGGAGATAACAGAGAGATTCATGCCCCTCTGAAAAGAAGCTCACAAACAGGGTGTTATACTGAGTGAGAGTTACTCAGTCCCAGACACTGGGGCTCTTCCCACCTTCTAACACAAGAGAGATCAGACAGTGAGCCAGTTGAGGCCGCTGGACTGTTCTAGTAGGATATTCTTGAGCCATCAGATCTTTATTTGTGTAAATAGTTGCTCCTGGCTCTAGACATTTGGGCTGTTTAACTGAGATGTTACTGGGCGTAATGAAAAAGGGAGCTGGGGGAAATTCTATCTCACTGAGTTCAATACTGTTTTCAGATGTAAAGACAAGGAATGAAAAGCAAAAACCTTTTGCATCATCATGCTCTAGTAATGGCTGGTGTCTCTTTGCAGCAACAAAATCTGCACGTTGTCTCCTAGAAGCTGCATGATACAGACTGAAAATTTGGGCACTTGAGAATTTCTAGTTTACCCAGTCTTTTATGTCTTCTTTATTTTCCAGGCTTGTTTGCATTCCTGCTTTCAGCACATAATGGTTCGAAAATGTGGCTGTGGCTATTACTACTACCCACTGCCTCCCGGTGCTGAATACTGTGACTACAATAAGCAGCCTGCATGGGGTAAGAGCAAAAAACTGCTCTGTCCTTGTTGGAAGGGAACACCTTCCTACAATAGTCACTGCTTACGTGACTCCTTAGGTTACTTCCCTTCTACTTTGTGCCTATTTCCTGCTTAAACTATTTCCTCACATCATGTCTGAATCCAGACAGATGGCAGACACCTTTCTGTGTATTTGCGTGGCTGTCAAGTTAATGCATAAAAAAATCTTGATGCTATCAAGCATCCCTTTATAAGGACGTTAATATAGGGTCAAGCTCTTTCTTGTTACCTATATTGGTGGCTGTACCGGTGTAAGACAAAGCTTTGAAGAACTTCTCTTGGTTTTCTGGTTGGCCTATCCTCAGCAGATCCTTACAGAGAAGGCACCTGCACTGCACACAGGTGATTAGCTCGGCCATCTGGAACCATTCCAAAGTGAGAGTGAGGCAAAACCAGGTCTCTCGGAGAGAGTGCTGGATGCTTGGGCAGCGAGGGCAGAGGTTTTGGTAGCCTTCCATTTCCTGAGGAAGCGCCTGAGTGTGTTCCTCCCATTTCTTTCACCAGGTCACTGCTTTTACCAGCTGTACAACAGGCTCAGAAATCATCACCTGAATTGTTTTGACCAGTGCCCCAAGCCTTGCCGGTAGGTCACCAAAGCAGAGCACAATAAATGCCAGCTTGCAGAGGAAAATCACAGCAGTGGAAATGCAGGCAACTTAGTGGGAAATTTATGGACCAACTGGCCATCTGAATTTTGGCATTCTCTGCACCAGAGGTTTCATTTTGATGTTTGAACCCCAGCGCTGAGGAAGGAAAAAGATAACAGCGCTAGGCAAATTAAATAAGAACTTTGTGTGTGCATGAAAGCAGAGAGGGGAAATTATTTTAATCACACTGAAATGTTTTATTAAGGCCAAACCAAATGGTTTGTGTCATTTTTCAGTCTGTATTACTTTTCTTGGTTCTGCTTTTTTATTGTAGGTCAATTTCAAAATGGAAAGACATCATTTTAAAGCAAAATATCAAATATTTTGGTTGTCAATACGTCAAAGAAAACTTGTCAGGATTTTTAAACCGTTCTAGTTTTCCTCCTGACCTGAACAGTTTTCAGGCAACCTCTGCTTTTATTTTCTAAGCTGAATTACAAACCTTTTTCCAAGGTTTTCAAGAGCTGCCCCCAGAATGTCTGCTTTGGGCATTGTTAAATTCCTTTGTGTATTCGCTTTTAAACACCAAGAGTCATCATGATCATAATCTCCATTTTTATCTCATCAGGGAATCGCTGTACAAGGTGTCTGCTGGGACAGCTAAGTGGCCATCAGCGAAGTCTCAGGTAGTCCACACAGACAACTGCTCTGTTTCGAGAGGATACTGTATTTACTGTTGCTGTTGGAGCATTGAAGTTAAGGGTGAAAACAGTGACTCAGGCAGCAGCAATGGAAATGGCAAATAAAGCAAACTGGTCCAAAACCTGGGCCTGAGGGAATGACCCTGTAGTTAAGAGGCCAGACTAAGATGGGACAGAGGTACATCCAATTCCAGTTCTAATCCAAACTTCCTTGTGACCTTAAGCAATTCACCTCACTGCCTTAGTTCCCACCTACAAAATGGTGTTAATGACTTTCTGCTTCCAGTGGGTGTTGTGGTGTAACAACTCACTCATTACTGTTTGTGAGGTGCTGCAGGGCTGCGATGGAAACTCTGTGAGTCAGTAGATGACCTCTTGCCATTTCTCATGTTCTCATGTTAAATGGGCATTCAGGCTGTATGACCAGGTAATTAATTCATGTGAAATAAGTGATAATGTAGATGTAAATACAACCAATACAGTTTAAAAGAGGAAATTATTTGGTGGGATTGCCATTAAAGGCAGAATTTAAGAACCAGAGTATTATACACAGCTAAAATACCAGTGTGGAGTTCCTTTCTATTCTGGCAAATACAGCTACTACTTGATAGCTATCACTATATGTTATAAACCGATCAATTACATCCTTTTTTATTATTTGCAATAGCCATTTTATTGCTCATGAAATCTACATTTACAAAATATTAAACACACAAAAACTCAGCAGACAGGATTGCCAATAACATCCATATACTCTGCTGCAGGACTGGATCCGCCAAGCTCTAAGGCATCAGAATGGGTACAACTCTACCAGCAACAGGTTAGTCACTGCGAGGAGGTACTCCTGTTAAATCTGCAGCTTAACTCTTCATCCTTGCAGAATTTGTAAATGTTAGACTGGAAAGGGAGGACAAGAGAAAAATGTAGTGTCATCCAATAAATTTGCCATCCTTCTTCACAACACTGTAAGACAGTCACTTCTGAACCCTTTTTCCAAGCTCATGTTAAACCCCCTCAGGAAGAAAGCTTGAGTGAGTGGTGAAACCTATTGCCTAGCAATCAGCATGTAAAACCAAGACCAGAATGCCAGCAGTACCTTCCACCAGGTGAATGACATGTGGACATCCCACCGTTGCTAACTGCTCCCTTTCTCCAATGCAGGAAGGATATTGCCAAGGTGACTATCTTCTACCAGCAACTGAACTACCAGTCTGTGAACGAGTCTCCTTTACTCTCAGTAGGTTGCACTACATCAGCTCAAAACATTGCTACATGTCATTAGTGAAGGTGTGCGGTGTGTGGTTGGAGGGAGGGTTATTTACAGCCCCCAAGATGGGATGGGATTCTTCTTCTTAAAGAAGAGACCTGAAAATGTCACATTTTACAGAGTCACATGAAATTACTCCCCAAATGGCAAACAGCTAACGGACCTGCTGGCAATATGCAACAATTTCATGTTCCCAGAGCTCTGCTGTGTTTGATAAACACAAGTCTTTGATTCTTTCTGCAGGAGAATCTGCTTCTGTCCAGCATGGGAAGCCAATGGAGTCTCTGGTTTGGATCCTCAGTGCTGTCTGTAGTTGAAATGTTTGAGCTGCTCATAGATACACTGGTCCTGTCTCTCCTCTTCTGCTACCAAAGGTTCAGGTCAAAGAAGACGTTGAAAGTAGCTCACACCCCTACCATCCCCAGTGTGAGCTTGACCCTAGAAAACTACCGAGTTGTGCAAGAAGAAGCTGGAAAAGGTGATGATTCTGCTCATACTCACCCTTCTGGAGTGACTATTGCCATGGACAACAACAGTGACCTGCATCTTCACCCACTCTCCAACAAGGTGGAAATGCCAGAGCTTTGCCCAGATGTGGTGCTTAATGGATTTAGATACACGAAGGACAGCTCTTTGGAAGGGGAACTGAAAGGATAGGATGTGCTTGTGTGCAGAGAAGCGGGGGTCTCAAAACTCCCTGAATGCTCAGGTGCTGTCAGAAAGGTTGCAAACAGAAATGTTCTGGATCCACGATCTGGGAGCACCACACTGCTGAGCTTGGCAATCCTCCTCCAGCTATTACAAGTTCATTATTAAACCATCCGTGTGTCCTGGATTCAGGCATCATGCAATGTTCTTTTGTTCCTAATGAGTATCTGGGGAGGGGAGAACTGTACTCCTGCTCTCTGGGACAGTTGTCAAGTCCTCATAAAAGCCTATTCATAGCTTTTAACTTTTAAACCCCTGTGAGGAAATCAGCCTGTGGCTTCAGACAGGCCCATCTACATTTCACAGACGTACTCAAGAGAAAAGTCAGCCTGGCTGTTGGTGGAAGGATCTCCTCTGGAGGCTGAGTGTGTGCTCCTGTCAGGCAGTGCTGTCCTGAGGATGACAGAGCACGGAGTAACAGGCGGTGGCTCTGATCACAGCTTTGCTTCTGAGGCACCTCTCGGTCCTTAACCAGTTACTGTTGTGTTTTGAGGACAACGCACAGAATGCTGCTGCTGAGATGCTTTTAGACTTAACCCAGATTATTTCAAATGAGATTTACTATTTTAGAGGAAAGGAAAGAGAAGAAATGGGGTTGATAACTTTTTAAGGTCACAGACGAAGCATCTGGTTTATTTAGAAGATTAAAACAATACTGCGTTTTTGTTGCAGTCCATTTATAAATAGAGATGTTTTAATGTTAATATTTGACAGTAACTTATGTGTACATAAAATAACACTTTTATTTTTGATGATGATGTTTGCACAGGAGCATTTTACTCTGTTATAATCTTGTTTATGACTTTCTGTAGAAAACAAGAGTTAACGAGAAATCAATGAGCTTTGTTTTGTAACTTTTTTAAATAATAAAATGCTCTGAATACAGACTATGACTGGGGGTTTAGTTTGACTTTGTTTTGCCTTCAACCAATACTTGGGTTTGTTACTGCCTAATTGTTACTTCTGAGTGTTGGCTCTGGAAAAGTCTTTTTCAAAATGTCCAGCCCTTACTTGCAGAAGCCTAAATGCGTAGAGACAAATCATGGAAAGAGTTTTGGTTCCAGACGTGGAGGTGGGATCCTCATAGCCTTCAGTTTGCTGCTGACATCATTGGAAGCCAAGCACTAAGGTGCATTTGAAAGCCTCACTTTTTTGCTTGATGTGCTTGATTTTTTTTTTAGTTCACAGGGAAAATCTACAGAGATGTAGACCAAACCCAAATGAATTGTTCTGTAATACACCAGCCAAGTCACGGTGAATAGGAACACGGGGGCTCCATTGCAGTGGGTGATTCAGCCTTTTCTCTGGGTCTCCTGCCCTGGGAAATACAGTTTCTTTGCTCTGACAAGAGTGATTTTACGCAATACTGTGGTCCGAGTGACTGTTGAGAAAGGATACCATGAAGAAAAAAAAGCTCTAGGGACAAGAAAGAGAGAAGAGGAATCCAACTTCGAAGCAGAACACCTGGGCATGCCCTGGGAATGCAAAACTCAAGTGGATGCCACACTAAGTCATTACTGAAAGATTACAGTGCCTTAGGTATACACACAGCTCCGTGTGTGCATACCCCTACACGTCCCTCTCAAAAGAAAGTCCCTCTCAGAACTCCCAGACTGGTTACCACCGGGACTAACTGGGAAGGCTAGAGGTTGGCTAACAGGAAATTGTTGAAAGAAATTTTACGCTGGTCCCAATGCACAAAAAAAAAAATGACTGCAGAATTCTGCATCATGTAATCTAACTTCAGGAGGAGCCAGTTTTGGGACAGAGGAGTGCAGGACCAAGCATCAAGTGGGAATGTCTTGGCTCATGGTCACATTTGGAACAAGAGGGATGTGGCAATACAGGACAAGGATCTGTTAGCAGGGGTGTGTGCTTCAGTTTACACATGTGCAGACCCAGAAGAGCAAGGGGTGTTGCAAGCCAGGAGGGAGATGCCTTGGCAGCACAGCATGCGAGTGGGCAGGGAGTGTCTATTGGTAGTACGGAGACGTAAGACTGGAAGAGGAAAAGGGTGTGGGATTCACTATGGGAGAGGGACACTTGCTTCACACCTGCTTGTGCCACCTTTAGTAGAAAAAAAAAAAAAAAAAAGGTTTCTAAGCTAGTGGAAGCATAAGTGATAGGTACCCAGTTTGAAGGTAGCTTAGAGCAGTCTTCTCTGAGGGTGTGGACTAATTTTCAGCTTAATAGTTACTTCTTTATTACAGAACATTCCCGTAGCCTGCTCCAGTTGAGAAATCAGCCATGCAAATTCTTCATTAGGGTTATACCTGAGTGCTTGTGATATCATCACTGAAATATCTGTCCTATTTGGATGTCCTTATAGCTGAGCTGTGCATTTCCAGTGTGGAGCAAAAAATGGAGGCAGAAATGGGAAACACTGTCATACTCAGAATCACACAGCAATGCCATAGAGAAGTATAACTGCAGCGTGCCAGCTCCCTGCTCTGGCTGCCAGGCTACTGCTCTTCCCCGACGGAAAGCTTCTGTGATAGCTGTCGCTCTCACAGAAATTAAAGCTAAGCAGTAGGAAATCATAAAATCACAGGCTGGTTTGGGTTGGAAGGGACCTTAAAGATCATCTAGTCCCAACCCCCTGCCACGGGCAGGGACACCTTCCACGGGAGCAGGTTGTTTCAAGCGCCTTTCCTGCTGCAAGCTGCATGGCAAGCTCTTCTGCAAATGTGGCCAGAGGCTTCCAGCGGTCCAAGAGGCAGCTGCTTTCCTGCAAGCCCATCATCTAAACCACTGCCCAGCCAAGGCAGGGGAGCCCAGCTCCTTCACCGAGTGCACGGCCCACCGAGCAGCTCCACAGTCACCTCGTGGCATCTCTCCTTGGGTCCCTGGTTAGGGAGGTGTCGGAGGCTTGTCTCTTAGGAGAAGCAGCTTGTCAGAAGGGCTGAGATGTCTATTAAGCTGCCACGTTGCTAGTGTGTTTAATTAATAGCATTAATGAAATTAGAGCATGTCTTAATCAGATAAAACAGAAGGGCTACCAAGAGAGTTAGAATCCTGTGTCGCTTTGGAGAAAAATTCATTTAGCTTCCTCTTTTCAAGCCATAAACCTGTGCCAGATAAACTTCATATTTTAAACCTTCTCATACTGAAGTGCTTCACTGACTTGTAAAGATCTAGAATCAGAAAGAATGAGTAAATGTGTGTGAATTTAAAAAAAATTCCTGTCTTTATTCTCAGTTCATAGATAATGTTTGCATGGGAGATTTTTTCACTCCCACCTTTTCAAAAAAATACATTTCTTCTGCCATAAGATATATTACATTTCAGCATGTCATAGTTTATATAGATCATTCTGACAATGCACTTTATTATGTCATGGTGCCTATACCTGTATAGTCCACACATAACCTTTTATTATTTGTGGTAACTATGACATACAATAATAAAAATTACAAAAATAATACTGAAAGCTGTGCCTTACAGAAGAGTACAACTCTCCTAACAGTGAGATGCACAACTAGTAGGAGATAGAGAGCCCCTGAGGGAAAGAGCTGGATTCTGGTTTCGGTACTGCTTGTAAAGTCTCCATGGGGTCGGTGTCATATCTCCTGGTCCATGTTAAACCCAATATCTCAAAGCACTCAGTGGCAGAGGTATCTTAAGAGGCGAGTTACACCGCAAAATGAAGTATTTTGCCCAAGGCTTTGTGGTGGACTGGTTGGGACTGGGAGCCCCATGTCTTTAGTGGCAGTCTGGTGCCGTGTCCTGGGCAGCCTTTCTGCTTTGAGAGGACGGGAGGTCTGCGTGTGCAGGGCCTCCTGCCACAGGGAATTGCATCCTACTGCCCTTGTGGGAAGCTGGAAATGCCTCGGAGCACGGCTGGTGGCCAGCGCTGTCTGTTAATGAGCTGAGCAGTCTGGTTCCAGTGACGCTGCCACAAAGCAGCGTATCTAAATTCTGCAACATTCCCTTTTCCTCAGTTTTTAGAGCCCTTCAGACTTGGTCTCCTCCTGGCACACTCAATGGTCAGGACCACTTACCTGTACTTCATTTTAGGGGCAGGCACTGCTGCAGTATCATAAATGCTAGTGTTTGCATACACCCAGAAAGGGGAGATTTTCCCAGAAATAGCAATGTAGAAATGGCATCGAGAGCTAAAAGATCAGCTGAACTCATTTTAAACTGCATTCAGGTACATCAAGACGTGGGACCTCAGCCTACGGTCTGAACGCGTACCAATGCTAGAATTACCCCTGGGAGGTCTGTCATTGTCCTGGTCCGGGCTCAAAAGCAAACACCAGGGGAAAAAACACAGGTTTCTAGTAGAAGCATGTCTGAACAGAGAACGTCTTTCTTCAGTAGCTGAGCTCAGCTTGCCTGTTACACCTGCTCAGACGTTTCTGCTGTCCTGCGCCTGCGGAGCTCAGGCAGCTCCGAGCTCGACCTTCCAGCAGGAGGTCTTGGCAGAGGGAGGGAGGGGGCTATCTGCAGGAGTGGCTGAAATGTAGGCTCCTCCTTTTGAGTTTCTCAGGGTTGTTCGAAGCCATGTGAGAGAACTCCCGGAAGATGTCCAGGTAGGTAGCATCTCCTGCAAAAATACACAGGAAGAGGCATTAGTCCCCATATTTTTCCTTTGCCTTGCTTTGATACTTCCCACCCATGGAGATCATGGTGCATCAGGCCATTTTCACTTGGAACTCATGACTTTCATCTGGATGTAAGAAACAGCTCTACATGTGATACAGAGACAGAGCCCAGCTCATTTGCCTTGCACTGTCTCAGAGGGTTCTGGTTTGGCTTTCCATTCTTTGTTAATAAGAACAGGATTATTCATGAGCTTGCATAGGCCAACATGCTCTCAGAACTCTTGCTTCACAATCAGATTAAGGATAATTCCTCCCTTTTAATATTATTGGTACTTTTTTCCAAAGCCCAAGAGACAGTAGAGAGACTTTTAAGACTTCAAGGAGAGCTCTATTCTGGAAGCTGAGTGCTCTGAAATGCAAAGGTCTTTTGTTGTGCCACTTGTGCAACAGCAGAGCTTCATGCAGTCGGGAACACAGGGCTTGATATTAGTTTGCTGGCGACAGCGTTCAGCCAGGAACAGAGATAAAGTAATTTACTAGTTGTCTGGCTTCTCTTCTGGCCGCCAGACTTTTCAGAGCTTGTTGTGGCAGGTACAACATCAGTCCACCCGTACTGGAACAAAACAACAACCTGTTGAAGAGCACTATCAGATAATAACAATTCTCCATGACAGCTGACTCAAGGCCCTGCTCAAACCACAAGTGAAGGCAAAGAGTTCAGGTGTCCCAGCAGTGGCTCTGTGATAGAATCTCCCTTGATGCAGGAATGGTTTCAGATTTGTGCTGCAATTCCAGAGATAATTAGGCACCCGCATCCCATTAATGATATCTCTGCTTGTATGTTTGCTGCTTGATGTTCTAGGGCAATTTTTTGCCAACGACTGGGCTACTGAGCTCATTTTTACCTGATGATGAACCCATGTAGCCACAGGGTAAAAGATAAGTGAAAGATCCCAGGTATTCACCTACACAAGTACAGTCTTTCATACAGAGCTCCTGTGCCCTTTGTTTGACAGGAGACATGTCCTGGGGAGTCACTGAGAGGGTAGAGCCACAGCTACTGTGAGCTGCATAGCTCCAAGGCACATCATGCATCAACACTGGTGTAGGGCTGAGGGAAGAGAAAAGGTAATAAAAAAACTTAGTTCCACAAAGCCAAGTCGATAGCAGGATCCAGCGTAGCTTCGCATTGCTTCACAAACTCGGCTGGAGAGAAGGTCTGAGAGTGTGTCTGTCTGGCTGCGAGTGGACAGAGAAGGCTTGCAGCTTGTCCTCACCCTCCTGGCAGTGCTCCCTACCCTGCAGGCATCCTCCAAGACGCATTCCTCCAGCTGCTCCTCTTGAGGTAAGCTCGCAGGACAGGTCCCTCTGCGAACGTGGTGTCCCCTTCCAGCCCAGCTCATGGGTGAGCACACTGGGATGTCAGAATTGCCTCTTCTCAGTAGACGAAGAGTGTCCAGCCCAAAAGGTCTTGAGAATAATAGTCTTCAGCATTATCCACATGCAGGTGGCAAAGGCTTATAACATGAGCCTTATCATCAGGCAGGCTTTGATCAGGATCTGTTGATTTTCAGGCACAGCAATGCTCAGGAAATGTATGGTTTTGTGCCTGTCACAAAAATCTTGACCCACCTGCTAGCTTCTGATTACAGTCACTTGAGCCCTTCCTTAACAGGTGGGACTCAGCCTATTTCCACTGCCCCCACCAGTGCTGCCCTGTGCATACAAATATATCCCAGTGCTACAGTGACTTCTGCCTTGCAGCCTGTTAGACCACTGTCCCCTCCCACCAGTGACAGGCCCTCCATGACCCACACGGCCTTTCATTCCCTACATGCATCACTCCAGCTTCCTAGGATTTCCACCCGCTCCCCCACCGCCTATTCCTCCCCACCTTCCCTAAATGCAATGTGGTCCCTTTCTGGGAGATGAAGAAAACCCCCGCCCTTATACACTAGATAGAAAACAGGCAGCTTTTCTGTGAGGACAATAAAGACTCGTCTCTGCAGGGTGTTTCTAGAATGAGTCTGCTGTTGAACTGTTAAGCTTACCTGGCAGCAACAGGTAAGTAAGTGCTGAACTGGCTGAGTTCTGGTGTAGAGACCAGGTAACAGCCGCTACTTCTCCTCTTTGATCCTGACTTAGTTTTGACACCAGCAGGGTGGTGTCAAAGTGGCACTTTTAGATAGTGGGACAGAGAATTGCCGTTACCCCCTGCCAGTAGCCCGACCATGTTGGTAAAATCAGGAATATATCCTTGTTCATCAAGATCACTAATCCTCCTGCATACCGGTGAAGTATCTTCTGGCAACACTCAGATATAACTACAATTGCAAGAATCCTATTGTAGTAAAGTATTAGTCCCACATTTTTGCAGATATTTAAGCATTTAGTCCTCATTAACTGAAGAAAGAGACAGTCTTTTGGAAATCTGGTTTTCTGTAATGGCATTTCAGTCTTCAGTGCATTTATCCTTGTGAGGTTGGGTGAGACCACAGTCTCCATTTCAGACTGCAAATGGAAACGTAGTAAAATAAAGAGGTGGCAGCAGGAGTCGGTAACAGGGTTGGGAGCGAGCCATGTGTCTCCCAAGCTCTGTGCTTATAAATTTGCTGTAAGACCATGCAGCTCTCCTTCTGTAAATGCCTTAAATGACTGTAACGCTCCTGATTTCAACACATCCTTCCTATTTAACTCCTTTACTGAGTGCACAAGCCTACCCAGATTCATTAATTTGGATCTGTTTGTCCCGCCAGGGCAAAACAGAGGTTATTCCACAATTTTGTTTTTCTGCATTTGTTTTCCATGTTAAGTATGATAGAAATCATGAGGCCAGGCCAGTCTTTCTTTTCTTCTTTTATTTTTCTGCCACAGACACACAGTATGAGAGAAACCAACGGGGGAAGGATTGCACTGTGATATGTGGGAAAGGGTAGTCCATGTGCAGAAGACTGATATTTTAATCTAGTGCAAGGTCTCCTTTTATAGGATGGCCATCAGCAGAGCTTGTATCATACCAAGCACTAACTGATTCAGGTACTCTGAAGAAACATGAATGGGTGGGGTGGGGGGGGTGCGATCTGAGCCTGTCACCTTTACCCCAGCCTTCTTCCAAAGCACCCTGAAATCACATTATCACGAGACAGTGTCACAGAAACAAAAATGCAGAGTATTTACGTGGCATTCCAGTCTATTCACTGCCATAAAACTCAAGATGTGGGTTGCAGAGAAGGAAAACAGGTTAAAAGGGGATGGTTTTTCCAGATCCAGTTAATACAGGCAACAAGGCAAGAAACCGTACATAAATAAATCAAGCCAAAGGAGGAGGAGGGAAGGAGTTTATCTAGATTTTTATTAACAGTGTTTCAAGAGACAATAGAAGAGAAGGGAGGGGAAAAAAAGGCAGACACCACAGCAACAGTTTTAAAATTGTACAAAGATAATAACATACAGAATATCTGGTTCCATAGTTACAGTCAGTACAGGCTGTGTAGGGAAAGGGGGAATTAAAAAACGTGTTACAAAGTTGTACTGAAAGCAGGCAAGTGAAGGAGGTTAATAGGTTATAGCATATTTACAGCAAGTGTCAGCCCCTGGTACAGCAGCCCAGCCATTCAGTGTGTAACGGAGCCGTGTTAATCAACCACACTTAGCAGCTTTGACTTGGCTAAAGAACTTCTTTCTCTCTGTGCTGTTTAGATAGGAAGGTACGGGAGCCTTAGCCAGGAAGAGGCTGGCTGGGCTTTCTCATCTCCAAGGCTTTCACTCCAGGCTGCCGGCCTAGGTAACCCTACAGCAAGGAAGGATTACTCTAATTGTGGGATTCAGCAGTCGCAGGTCTGACGTAGCGGGCTCCCAGGATGGGGACTCCACACTAACATTCACGTGTTGTCAGAGGGACGTGACGGCTGGAAGTCAACTGAGACAGGTCTACAAAGCCACTGGCAACCTGACAGCAACCACCCGGCCGCTCCCAACGTGTCACCCGTTGGAGCACAAGGGCGTACAAACTAAACGTGCTCCTTCACGGCCCTCGCTGCGAGGAAGGTGCAAAGTGCTGAGATGCCTTTGTGGGGCAAATGCTCCTACTTGAGCGAGCCTCTCTAGCCATCTCAACTGCTGCACCAGAAACACACATTGTCCTCGTCGTGCCTTGGAAACTATCTTGGCTACTACCCCCACCTCTATCCCTGATTCCCCCCCTGTAACTATTCAGCTGCCCTATCGTCCCACTAACACAGCGCTGGGTAGACAGCTCAGAAGGGATGTACCCCAGCCCAAAATTCCCTACAAGGCTGAGGAACCAGCAGGCAGACTGATATGAATCACATTCCTATGGAAACAGCACTCTATATTTCAGAATCTCAAAAAAAAAAAAATTAAAAAAAATCATCGTTTCTTCAGAACTCCCACTCTCCCTTCTCCTGCTCAGCCACTTCTTCCCCACGCTCCCTTCTCCATATAACAGCAGCACACACTCTCACACCCACACTCACGCAGGCGTTTGTCACCAGCTAATCAATGGTTTAGTATCACATTTAATCCGTTCATCCTGTTTTGTCTTTGGTTGAAAGCAATAATGCTCGGGCAGTGAGGAGAGAGAAGTGGGTTTGGGGACAGTCGAGCAGCACAGGAACACCACAGTAGTTCAGCACTAAACAGCTGTGTTGCGGCCACTGGACAGTAAGTTAATCAGTGCATTTCTTTAGGAGGTCCTGTTTTTCTCTTGCATAAATAATGGCCATTTTTCTGGTCTGAGATGTTACTGATCTATTTTATGCTGGTCACACTCTCAGCTTGTCAAATCTTTTTCTTTAGAGACATAAATTCTTCCGATTCCATGTTTTTCCTCTAGATTGCTCAAAGAAATTTCACATTGCAGAGACCATCTCAGAGACAACAATATTAAAATAACCTGAGGCTTCCCTGGATGACATGTGTAGTGGGAACACTGAGAGTATCATTCCACTTGCCAGCAACCTGAACTCATCCCATTTGGAATCAGAGACATGTGGCAGACCCCAAAGATTCAAACCTAGACTACCCGTCCAGGCACTTGGTTACAGGGTTTGGGTTGAGTCAAACAAAAGCTAGGACAGGTATATAAATATTTACCCAGATCTCAAAAACTCAAAAGATGACAGAATCTGCGTGGCTGAGGCAATGGTTCGTGTCCATTTGTGTTTTGACAATGCCTGGCATGTTGCTTTCTAGACAAAGGCAAATCTCCTCATGTTAACTGTGGTTGCAACCAAGTTACTGTCATATAGATAACATACACACTCTTTTAAAAGAAAGGAAGAACGAAAAGAGAGTAGTTTTGGCATTAGATATTTCAAACGAGATTGTACAACACAAATACAGCTGTATTTGAAGAAGGAAAAAAAGAAATTGTTCAATATCTAGTCTTCCCTGTAGCCTGGCTGGCCATTTACTTTGCTGAAAACAAATTTTCTGTACGACTTCCCCACTCTCCCCTCCAAACTTCTAAGCACACACACACACACACCCCCCAATCAAAAAAAAAAAAAAATCAAATAAACACAGAAAACATTGAGAAGTGCCTCCTTAGCATTTTTTTCCTGGAGAACCTTTTTGTTTTAGAAACTGCAGGATGTACTAAACAGTTTGATTACATTTCAAACTAGAGGCATTTAATGCCTCATGATCTGTATAATGAAAATAGAAAAGGGGGGGTGGAGAGGCAGGGGAAGAAAGGAATATTGTGGGGGGAAAAAAGGCAGGTTTTGAAAAATATTCCCTAACAATGCTACAAAAAAATCCTGACATTAAATACAGACAAACTGTATTGAATAAAAATTGCACTAGTCCTCTGGGCACATCAATAATAAATTAAATACTTAACAATTTCACTGATTAAAAAAGACAGCACAAAATCCATAACAAAAGAACATAAAACCCCCCAATACTGTATGTAGGAAAAGTGCACAAAGTTGCTTTATACATTGAATCTAAATAAAGTACCAATACATGTTAAATAGATAAATTGTCTTGCAAGACACCGCTTTTTGCATCAGTATTTACAAATGCTTTAACTTCATGTACTTCAGCAGTGAGTCTGAGCTTCAATGGACCTAAACTGTACATGATTTCTGTGTTGCTCTCATAAGCCACTAACGCTGACTGTGAAATAAGGTGACCCAAAGTGGAAGCCACGTCTCCAGTTCTCACTGGCTTACAGAAAGGATCAGTCATATTTCTACCTTCTCATAAAAAACTGGAAAACCAATTGGGGTGTTTTAAGTTGCTGTACATGTAAAAAACATTGCTAGACAATGACCATGCTGAAATTCATTAACAGAATAGGACCATGGCAGTGGTGGAACATCTCTTTCACCTTCCAGATCTCTGAAGTACCCTGAAAGATGCCAGATTTGATTCAGTGTGGCCTTTTTCTAGGAAAGGGCACAACTCGAGGGGACATCAGCACTGACAAATGTCTAAACTGATGCCCATCAGTATCAAATGGGATAGGATTATCGACGAGAATTCATTACAGAGAATCTCTTGGTTCCTAACCCAGGAAACAGAGCGAGTTCTTGGCTGGATATTGATTCCTGTACCGAGCACTCTAAGTGCTGATGCATTAAAACTAGATTTACTCCTGACCCCACTCAGACTGATAGTAACTCTACCACCAGTTGCAGAGTAAGTGAGCTCGGCTGACAAGAAAGGGCTGTCAAATGGGGCAGTGACACACGAGTGAAGGCACCACCCTGCTCAGTGGGGGACCCCATTTAAATTTAGGGTGACTTGGACCAGAAAGAAGACAAAGCCCAATGCAAAGGACCGAAAGATGAAGCTCCATGAGGCTGTGAAGTGGTAACGTCCTCTAATCCTGCACAAGAAACGCTGAGTGGGCAGCCTTGCTGGCTATACCTTCACACAGGTATCAGGAAGAAAGATAATTTAATCCAGGGCATATTAAATGCAACCTGGAGGAGACTGCGTGCACAGTGCACATCTGCCTACATTTGGCATCACTTACACGGGTGTAAAGCCTGGAGTCAGCCCTCGTCACTCAGTGATGCGACTCCAGAGTCACGTGTGGGAGCTACAGCCAGAACACGGTCCCTACTCACAAAGAAACTGTCCTCTGAACTAAGGATTTATACATCCTAGCATTCCTCTGAAACCGAATTCCAGCAATGATGGCGTTTTATGCCACTCTGCTTCATCCCACACGCAATCCTGAATCACTCCTGAGGGTGCCAGAGCTGAGCAGGATACAAATACAGACCGAGCAATCTGCCCTCTGCCAACTGTTCAGGGCACATCCCACAGCTTCTACTCAGAGAAGGGTTCAGAGGGAGTTTTGCCTGATCAAAGACCACAGGATAGTTCCAGACCAGGCCCTGGAGAAGGCAGAATGCAAGTCTGCACGGTGCACTCCCCCTCCAAGCCACCGGCCTACTGTGAATCGGCAGGGTCACCAAGGCGGGAGTTAGGCAGCCCAGGTTCTGCAGCAGCGTGCAGAGCACTGGCCCCCGGGCACAGAAAGAGCAGGGTGAGGGAGAAAAGGCTGTGAAAGGCATTGCCAATGATGAAAAGGCTGACGGGGCCAAGCTCATTAATTTGGGCCTGATTTTGCACCGCCGTTGCTCCGCAGCAGTTTCACTGCAGTCACCAGGATCACTTCAGATTCGCAACGGACAACTGGGACTGAGATCAGAACTCAGCACTAGGTACAGAGCACCCCAAAGCTCCAAAGGGAACAAGAATGAGAAAAGATGTACTTCAAGACCCAGAAAACTGTGGTCTGGCTGCAGCAAAACTTGGGACAACACTTTCCTAAGGAAGCAGGGACTCCCCCTTGAACTGAGAGGACACCCTACTAGAGACTAAGTGGAGATTCTTCATTGTTCCACTTTTAGATGTGGGGGGGGACACTGAGTGCTGTTGGTTTAGTCTCTGAGGGCAGTATCTTGAGTGAAGAGCTGGATCACTGTTGCTTCAGTATCAGAGGACACAATTAAGTCAATAGAAACAAACCTGCAAAGGTTTCATCCACTAAGGGCTGCAGCATGACAGCAGCTGGGATACAAAAAAAGGTAGTCAAATGTGTATTGGATGAAAAAGAGTATGATTGTGGATCACTGCTGATGTAATGCAGGAGGATGGGGAACTCTGCCTGGTATTCTTGCATTCCTTACGAGATCCTGATCCCCTCAAGATCCCAGCACTATCCGTAAGGCACTATGGCCCAACCCCAGAGCCAGCAGCCTAGGTGCCCAGGCAGGCTAAATACCACCCACGAGTCCTGAAAAATTCAGATGTCACTTGCAGTTAAGGGCATTTTGAAGAGGCTCTTACAGGAGCACACCTCAGCTTGGCATCCAGACTGCCAGCAGTACGTGCACTCTGTAAGCCCTCCCCAGCAGGATTACATGGCTGCAGCATCTCAGCAGAGCTACTGCAGCATGATCCCGTAACACAGACCATAAACATAGCAACAAAGTGCTCTAAGTAGAAACACATTCCCCCAATCCAGCAAAGAATAATACAAGGAAAGAAACAAAAAGAAGATTCTGCTGGTCATTGGAACTGGGGAACTCAAAAGGCCCTGGGCCAGCTGCTGAGATGCCCTACTCACATGCTTTAGCACGTGGAGGGAGAGCACAGAGGGGTTCACATGCGAGTAGAAGTCTCCTTCACAGAGATGCTAAGTCAGAAATCTGAAGTGACCAGGAAACAAACGGAACTAAAGTCAAATTGCATCGTGCAGGCAGCCATTTGGGCAGTGGGAGTTGGACGTGGCTTTTCTTCCCTGACACAAAGCCCATCGCCAGCGACAAGCTTCTCCCAGCCTCAGAAAATTAGCACTGCTGCTTCTGTAACACCATGCAGATTGCATCTTGGCCCAGGAAGCAGGCGAGCTATGGCTTTGACCAGCTAACCACCACAGGCAAGAAAAGGGGAGCGTGGCTGGTATAGTCCTGAGAGCAATTAAGGTGAGTAGCCATCGCTCTCAATCCTACCCCTTCTCTTGTGCCTTCTGGAGCAGAAATATCTCTGCCCCACAAAACAGCCTGCTCCTGACTTAGAGGTCATCTTTTAGGTTTCTAAACTGGCCCCGGCAGCTGCCAGACTCTGCAGCAGTCCCATGAGAGAGCAGGCTGCTGGTCCTGCTGCCAGGACAGAGGGCTCCACGTCAGAATCCCTTCCAAACAAACTGTTCAGACGAGAACTCAGTGCATGGTAACTACACTGAAGCAGAGACAGGTTCATCTGATCATATTGTTGGTGGGTTTCTCCTGGTGATAGAGGGTTTCCTTTTCTTCTTTTTTTTTTTTTTTCTTTTTTTTTTTTTTAATGCTAAACTCGTCTCCCATACTTTTCACACACTCAAGTCCACACGCCATGGTCTGTGGTTATGCCCTAGGAGTCTCCTACACAAAATCAACCATCCAGTAGTCAAGCATGAGAACTTAACACTAACAGGAAAGACCCCTTTTCCTTCCTGTGCGCATCTCAACCTATATGTGCAGGCATCAAAAACAGACCAATCTGCAAGAAACACCAGTATACCAAGGATGGGGCTCTCGGGGCTTTTAGAAATTCAGCCCAACTTCAAGACAGCAAAGGGGAGGTGGGGGAGTTGTCACTAACACTCATCTATATTAAGGCTGATGAACTCCTGTATACACTTCCTGTACTGCAGCTCAGTAGGGCTGTTGCTGGGATATTGACCTGGTTGTCCAAAGGGACCCTCTGCTTCTCGCATCTCCTCGTTCATTCGAGCCAGACGCAGCCTAGAGTGAAACAGAGAAAGCACAAGGGAGAGAGGTTTGGTTATTCCTTCCCTGATGGCTATTTACAGGCAGTGTTCCTGTACACACACACACTGCAGAGTCCTGGCTGCACTTACAAGGTAACTATGTCTGCATTGGCTGCCTGGACAGCAATACTGAGCGGGTCCTGCCCATCGCCATCCACCGCGTGCTGATTTGCCCCTCGCTTGAGGAACAAGCAGACCTGACTGCAGGAGAGAAAGAAAAGACCATCAGAGCAGAAATTCCAGCTCCCCCAGCCCACACTGCAGGGGGCAGAGGGCACTGTCCTTCCACAGGCAGGCACAGCTTCACTTCTACTGGTCTAAATCAGGAAAGGCTGCGGTGGCATGGAGAAAGGAACGGGGGTACAAGGGCCCAGTTACCCCCCATCTATCATCATGGGGGCAATTATCCTGAAGACAAATTGTTGATGTGATATAAAGAGGCATGTTTTGCAAAATTCACCAAAACCCAGCTCCCTTGCCCACCTCACCCTGTGACTCTCAGTGTTCACACTGATCCTCAACCCAAGGGTGAGGGAGCATCTCACTGCAACGTGCAAAGAACTCACCCAGTATGCCCTAGGTACGTGGCGTGATGCAAGGGAGCGCGGCCTCGGATATCTCTTTGGTTAACATCTGCCCCATTCTGCAGCAGGAATTCACAGGCTATCAAGGAGCCCTGGCAAGGTAAAGGGGAATTTCTAAATAAATTCAGCCAGCAGTACCAAGAGGAGGCATGAGCATGTACCAGGCTGTAAGCTGCCCGCTGTCAGCGCGCTCTGAACTAGAGTCAAGGCCTCACAGTGGCCTCCCAGCCACCCAACGTACCCCCATCACAGCTTGAATCAGAGGAGTTTTGTTTTCATCTTCATCATTCACCCAGTTGATCTCAGCACCATGTGCGAGTGCTTCTGCCATGAGAGGCAGGTTTCGGGCTTGTGCTGCCTTGTAGATCAACAAGCCAGGATGCAGCTCCCTCAGGTCCTCCAAATCTGATGCCTCCTGTTCAATCTCTGCTTCGCCGCTTGACTCCTCCGACACCTCACACTCTAAGAGGCAGAAAAGGATGGAGAGAGATGACCCAAAAAGCTTCGCATTTCCAATTTCTTATGTTCCCTGTTGTTCTTGGCACCAGGCAGTCCTGACCGTCCATCCTGCCTCCACCAACAGCCTGTGACACCCACCTTCCTCTGTCACGCTGTCCACCACAGAGCCAAACACCAGGATATCGGTGCTGCCATCTGTGCTTCCTCCAAGCCCGCTGTCGCTGCTCAGACCTGCAGGGCCAACAGAAGACAAACCAAGCCCATTTTAATACACAGGCATTCCAGAACCAGGCACAGCTGAGACCACGGGGGGATAAAGGGCTGCGCAGAATGTCACACACACATTGCACCGGGCACTGCTGGCAAGGGAGAGGGGGACTTCTAGCCCATTTAGCCCCACTCAGTAAAACTGCCCAAGGAAAAATTGCAAAGCCTTATGGTGTCCGTGTCCCCACGCTGCCCTTCATGCAGGGATGCTCCAACATTGCCATGGCACTTTGGGCTGCTGAGGACAGCCCTTGCTGCAATTCATGAGGGACGCTGTGACAGAGACTGGAGCAGAGCAGCAGCAGAGACAGCTTTGCAGCAGGTTATGCAGCGTCACAAGCAAATGAAGACACTGCTCTGCTTTTACCACTAATAATCTCAGTTTCCACTCTATCCGTGCTCTCCCCAGAACTTTTCAGTTTTCACTGGGGCACTTTGCCAATGCATTGCTCGTGACAGATTACTGACCATGACTGGGCCAAATAATATCAACAGTGCATATCTCAAGCCAAATTCTTAAAAACCATTGTCTGTTGGCTCCTTCACCTTCACAGACATCCCTTCTGTTCCCCCACAGTGCTTCCCACCTTCCCTGCTTAGCTGGTGAATGTCACAAGACAGCTGACTACATACAAGAAATGGAGTCATGAAGAGATGAAGCAACTTGTCCAAGAACACACAATGTGTCAGCAGCAGAGAAACTCTGTACCTTTTCCAGTTTGCACCCAAAAGCAGTCAAGAAAATGACAGAAGGAAGGAAGAAGCACATGCAGAAACTGCCCCTGCGGGAACAGGGATGGCACATCACCTTTGCCCTGAGGGATGCCCAGCCCCTTTGGGAACTCTGGCTGGATTCAGCTTTTAACTTCCCAATAACTGTAAGGGCTGGGGGTGTCTGTGCTCCCAGAACTCAAAAGGTTAAGTCCCCATGATCTACCCCAAGACCTACCCTCAAACAACTGTGATTAGAAAGAAAAACAATCCAAGTTGTAGCTGACAAAATGATTCTAAAATATGAGCTGAGTAGCCTTTGCAAAGAGTAATAGCAGGAAAGCCTGCAAGAACTAAAGATCTGAGCCTTGAAAACCAGAAACCTGAAAACAAGACACCTTAACCTTAAAGGCTGTCCATTGAAATCTCCAGAGCAGCTACAGCTAGGTCCCAGACAAAGAACAGCCTCTAAAGCAGTGGTCCTGAAATCACAGCTCACAAGCAATCCTTCAGCACTGCTCAACAGCCAAAGGAGATAATGAAGCTACAACAGGAAAGGTTTAAAGTGGCACACATCATGCAAATCTTTTTTCGGATTTGCTGTCAAAAAAAAAAAATCATTGCTGGTTTTTTGTAGAAAGCAAACATACTGCTTGGTGAGACTATGCTTTCCATTTTGTCAGTACAAGTAAAGAGTGACTCCAGTGAGGCCACATGGCACTACTCTAGATTTACACCAAAGCAAGAAAGGAGGATCTGGCTCATATCACATGAATATTAAGAGGTCAAATTCCCAGTTCTGTTCCCACTGAATCAATGATAAAATTCCTGTTTTCTACAGGAGCCAGATGTTGAGCAACCCTGAAGTTCTACATCTCCCAAGTATTGTTTCTGTTGACCAATAACACTAAATCCCTTGAAACTGCAATAGCCCTGGAGACACTGATTCAGACAACCACTAAAGCACCTTCTTCACTGATTTCAGGCAGTAACATGTACTCGTGGAAAAGCCTGTGATTTTCTGCTGTGTTGAGGACTGTAAATATTTCTCCTCAGTTCATACAATAACAAGCAACTGAGCTAGTAAGTTTTAAAAAGTTACCACTCCTCAGCCAAGTATGATAGCAGACCACACGACTAGTCTGTGACAGATGGGGGGCATTTGAAGTAAATGCTTCTTATTTCCTATTTGCCATGAGATCCCACCTGTACAGGATTGGATCCTTTCTCTCATCTGAGGGACAGTTGTTCCTTTAAGATGTAGTAACCTGACTGTTGGGAACCTTTTAGCCTTTCAAAAGCCTGCCAAGCCTGTCTTTCCCACAAGGGACTGGTAACGTATGGGTTCCAATCATTTGGCTGAAAGAAAATACAAAACTGCCTCTGAAGCTTGGTTTGGAACAAGTAAAATTTGGATGTCTCTTTTGCTGCTAGCTGCCAGAGCGTCACCTTACCTCCGTCCAGGAGGAACGGCGTACCGCTCCCACCGGGACCAATGCCACTGCCACTCCATGGGCCACCTGTTAGCGGATGCTGCATAGAGATGTGGCTGGCACCTAGAGGAAGGTGGACGGAATATGAGGGGAGTTCATCGTCACAAACACAAAAAGAAAAATTGTCCGCAGTAAGACTTGCTAAAAAAGGAAAAAAAATTAAAAGCCAAAACTAAAATCAGAAAAAAAGCCAATGGAATGCATAGCCTGGGAGTAAAAGATGTTGGGGAAAAAACCCCATCCACCAGAATGCAAACACCAGCGACTGACTGGATAGGATATTAAAATAATAAGTGCAATAAAAGAGCAATGAGTTAGAGTTTGTGCAACTAACTCCTCATCACTCTTCTGAAACATTTACCCTCTCTCCAGTGAGGCCAATACCTTGCCTTAGGTCTGGTGCAATGCACATGCCCTAGAAGAGCTGGGAGGTAAAGCGTGCCAGGAGCAGAGACACTTTCTTTCTTTGTACTTACTGCGTGGGCCGGAGCCAGCACCAGTGTCAAAGTAGGAGAAGAGAGAGTCCAGCTCATCAGGGCAGAAGAGGGAATCTCGACGGAACTTCCTCTCCAGCGTAGCTGCTATTTTACACAGAGAGATTTTGAAATACATAGTTAATAACATGCAAATGAACAAATGAGAGACAGTTCTACAGCTGTATTTACACAGGCTGAGCTTGCACGTCCAACGTGCCCCAGATGTGTCCAGGGCCATACTCGTGCCCATGTGCACCATCAAAATATAACAAAGCCCTGACCACAGGAGGTGATACACTGCAGACCGAATCATCCCAGAGCATTCTGAGCAGCCAGAACCCTTCATAAGCATGGCCTCTCTTACAGATCAAGCAGGTAAAAATAAAAGGATTTGAAACTTATTAAAAAGCAGGAAGCTGGAATACAAAAGAAAATGCACAAAGCAAGCTTAGAAGCTGCTGGATCGCCCTAGTGTAATGATCTCCTTTAGCCACAAGAACCTCCTTAAACAGATGGAAAAGCTTAGAAAATGGCTCTGAAGACCTGTGTCACCACGGTCTGTGCAACAGCATTTTTGCCTCTATCTCTGGCAGGCTTGCAGGTCCTAGAGACAGACAGGGCCACACGTGTTACTAGGGCAGTCGTGTACACACCTACGAAGAGCGGCGGGCAGGCCAACACAGCTCTGCGAGGGCAGCGGGGCCCGCGAGGTTCCCACCTGATGACAGCATGGCTGGCGAGGCGTTGCCTGCTTCGTGGCGGTACTTTCTACGAGCCGTGGGTGCTTTCGTGGTGCTGTTGTGTCTCTGGCACTTCTTCACACACCAGCGTCGAGGTTTCCGCTCGTTTTCTGTTAGAGTCTCCCCATTTGGCAGCTTCTTCAGGAATTTCTTCTCCACGTACTTCACCTTGATCCAGGCTTCCTTGTCCTGCCTAAGAGAAGGGCAGCATAAAGCTGTGCACAGGGTCACAGAATCACAGAATCATTCAGGTTGGAAAAGACCCTTGGGATCACCGAGTCCAACCATCAGCCTGACTCTACAAAGTTCTCCCCTACACCACATCCCCCAACATCTCATCTAAACGACCCTTAAACACATCCAGGGATGGTGACTCCACCCCCTCCCTGGGCAGCCTATTCCACTCTCTGACCAATTTGCCTAAAGCAAACAGCCACAAGGAGACAGAGCTGCTCTGGGTCATTTTATCAGCCTGGCTTTTGAGTCCTAAAAATCATTGAGGCCTATATTAAGAAGGGGGAGTTTCTCAAACCTAAAAATATCTCCCAATTTCAAAGCAAAACTAAGTCCTGCAGGGTGTAGCTGAGAGTGGAATGAGATGTTCAGCCCTAGGCAACACCACATGCTCCCATTACACATATCTGAAAGGCATCAGAGCAGGTGTAAATGCAGCAAGCCCTGGTTCCCAAGCATCTTTCACAAGGTTTGCTGGCTGGTAATGCCCCACTGACCTTTCTGAGAGTCCAGCTCAGGCTAGCTACAGAGGGAGTGGGTCGAGATAGGTGTAACCTGAGGTAGTTTTGGCCCTCAGTAAAGGGCCAGTCACACTTTTAATCTGACTTACCAGAGAGCTTAGGGTACTGGGTTCGCTGTGTGGATGGATAGCTTTCCACAGGACTGAGAGGACCAGCGTGTGCACTCAGACTCACCTGGAGCTCCCGGCTGTTGGTTTCTTAAGTCCCAACTCTTCACATTGTGCCTCATAAATCTGATTCATGGTACTGTTCCCCAGCTCGCACATCAGCTGCAATACAACAGGGAATGAGTGAAATCCTCAGGTGAGGAGCTACCTTCTCTCTAGTCTAGCGTACCACCAAGTAAGACTTCCCTCACATCCACCACTTGTCTAGTTCTTGCTGTTAAAAGCCAACACTCACTTTCAGTAACTCTGGCTCCCAGGAGTCCAGTGTGAGAGATCGGACCTTAGAGCAGTGAACACCCAGACTCCTATTTATCCAAAAGAAAGAAAACTGAAATGGTTACATGCCTCAAAACAGAACTTGCATCATAAGATGAACAAGATCAATCCAGTTCTTATGTATTTATCTATACAGCCATAGCTATAGCAGAGATCTTTATGTATATGCATATACAGATGTACCTGCACACACAGGTACCACACCAAGCAATTATTTTTGAATCTATCTGTACAAACATTATAGTCAGTTGCAATTCAGGCTCCACTATTTTTTTCCAGGAGCTTGCAATCCATCGCTGGCTAGCAGCACGGAGCACACGTGCACACAGTACCTGTGGATACCGGAGCACTCGATGCACAGCAGAATGCCCAGGTTGATACTGGCCCAGCGAGGATCGGGCTGACCACAGTCACAGCACTGGTCATTCCCAGGGATGCTCTGCACTCTCTGTAAGATGGTCTCGCCTTTCACACTACGCTCCCGGGAGTCGGTAGCAGAATCAATGCTGCTAGTTGATGGGGAAGCAGTCCGGTCCAGTCTCTGCAAGGAAAAAAAGGGTTCTGGGATTCTGCAAAGCACTGTGGAACGAACCAGAGCTTTGCATAGCAGAGGAAGCATTACCTGAAGAAGGATAACCTAGGGCTAGTCCAAGAAGGGAACAGGTAAAGCCTCATTAATCTCTATTATTGCCACAAGACAGTGCTGCACCCCGTCCCTGCTCTGGGAGAGCGGGCAGCACGCAGCCTCGCTATCGCGGTGCCTTGCTTGCACTTCTCCCAGCTAGGGAGCAAGCTCTTCCCAAGGAACATAATTCCTAGGGGGAACATCAATCCAGCGTGATGGCAAGAAAATGAAGATGTTAGGACAACACTGATTAAAGCCTTGTCTTTCCCCCAGCGCCGCTTTATAAGTGTGATTTTGGTTGGTGAACAATTGTTGCCTTTGAGTTAGCACTGACATCAGCTCCCTTCCTTGAGGGCAGAAGAGTAGTTCCAAATGGCCCACCCACCCTGGACCTGCCACGGCCCAAAAGCCCACTGTCAGGGCTCCAAGACACAAATATGGATCTTTCATGACCCCTCCACTCACTTCAATGTAATAGCTGTCAGGACTCTCCCGGTATGCAGAAGCAATGCTAGCTTGGACAGCCTGAATCCAGGCCTGGCGCAGCTTCTCCGAGTCAGCCTGCAGCATACAGCTCCTGTGAAGGAAGGAAATGAGTTGGAAAGAGCAAAAGGACAGAGTGCACGTTTTGGTGAAAAATGTTCCATTTCATCCTCAGCACGGACATTCCATTGGGGGCAGCATCTTGATTTGACAGGCAAAGGGGCAAAAATTAATCCTACAAGCTTGCACTGTCAGAGGTGTTCCCTCTTCAAAAACTCCAGGCAGGTCTGCCAGCTGTTTTGAAAAGCTGACCACTGCCATTTTCACTGTCAATATGTATATTAGGCATGTGTGGCCTAGCTCTGACTCCGCTGATGTCTGATGCACCTCACAGGGACTCTGGAGCACAGGCAATGGTATCTCCCAGTCAACATTTAATAGCCCAGGGCAGCATCTGCTCAAATCTAATCTCTTGCAGTTCCATGCACAGTCCAGCTACCATGAGGACGGCCTAGGGAAGCCACCAAACTTACTTGGTAGGTGAGACGACCTCAAAGCAAAACCTCCTCTCTATGTCTTCACACGGCTTGACAGTACAGAGCCGCAGGTCTTCCACCACTACCGTGAGGACATCCTGCAAGGGTGAGAAGAGGTGGCTTTGTTGGCTCCCTCAATCTGTGTCATAATCAGGCCTCTCAGAAAATTCCTTCCCCAACCCTGCTGGTTAGCACATACTGAGTCCAGAAGGAGCAGAGCCAGCCCACCACCAGCTAAGTCTAGGGCAATAGGAAGGGGTTGTACGGAATCAAAGCGTGGGGCAACACGCACATGAAGTGGCAGGTTTACTGGGGACATCACCAGCTTCCTCTGCTCAACAGGAATATTTAGAGCACTACAAACACCATCTGCTGCCACTTAGTTCTTAGTACAGTCTAACTCTGGAGCACAATAATGCCTGGATGGGCTTGCTGTCCCTCTGATCCAATTCCCCTCCCAACTCATTCCACCCCACTCCCCCGCCATGGTGCAGAACTCCCCAGCAAAGCAGGATACCAGACAAATTGGCTAATCCACCAGTGTCATCTGGGGTAGCCTCACTGACCTTTAGCTTTTTCTGGTACACCAGCTGACTGTTCTGTATGGAGAACCACCTCCTGGGGGAAGACAGACAGACATCAGAACAAGTGAACAGCAGAGCTACAGAGAGGCAGTTTGTTCTGCGGCAGAGCAGGCTCTCTCTGCATTTAAAAAGAGTGTCATTTATTTCAAGAAGTTGGAAAGTAATGTCACAAGAAAAGCTCAGTGCCCTCCCTCAAAGAACAAACAAAGGATTTACAGCCTCAGGGAATGACTCCTGGCATTGAGATGCTACACTGGCAAGTGTTCTAGATGTGTCAAGGTACAGCAAGAAGGAAGGAAAGACAAGAAACAAAGGAGTAGGGCAGTCCCATATTACTGCCTGCAATTTCTGGGGCAGAAGCCTGTGTGTGCACACTGGCCCTGGTGCAGGCGGTAAATCCAGTGCCTGTGGGACATGTTACACTGGTTAGAGCACACTTGCACTGGCAGTGAACATAATTGACATTCACTGGTGAAGCTGGAGTGTTTGCACATGCCATGCCAGATGCAGTGTGCCTGCTGCCTCTCCCAGCAGGCTGTCATAAGGCAAGCCAGAAATTCCTTGATATCACAAAGAAACTTCCAGGCGGGAAAAAATAAAATCCATCTCAGAAGACCCTGCTAACTGGCAGCTCTACAAATAGTGTTGGAGAAAATAATATGAATGAGTTGCATATTTTGCTCTTTATATAGGCTATGCTACCCACCAGGTGTCATAATCTTCAGTGCTAAATCCAAACCCCCAAGTCACTTCCTTATTCCAAGATACAGCCTAAAATTTAGCAATCTGATCATCTTCATGGAGGGCAATGGAAGCCACGACCATCACTAAGCTTCAGGAAGAAGGTACTGGAATACCTGAGCATAGAGTCAAAGAGGCTTGCACTAAGATGTTATTTAGAGCATGTGTTGCATACTCTGCTTGCAAAACAACTAGGTTCCCTGGGAAAATGAGATGAGACAGGATTCTCTCTTTTGTCACGGCTGAAATATTAAACAGATAAGAGACAACAAAAGGACTTGACATGCCTGTGGAGAAATGGGAAAATACAGGTAACTGGAGGCCATCCCATCTATGTGGGAGCTCATTTTGATGAGCTGATATGATTCTGCATCATTCTGAGCTGCTGTGACAGCAGCAATCTCTGCTCAGGGAGCTCTGCTGTCACGTGAAGCCGAGCGGAAAGTTGGTCTCTCAGGTTCTGGTCTCTGCTCCTGCTCCTTGCAGCTGTGCTCTCCTGCTCGCCAGCCCAGAGCACGTATTTCTGCCTGGTGCTGGCTCCTGGCCTGATATCCTCAACTGGGGGTTTTGCTGTTCTGCCTGCTCCCTCCCGCTCACATGAGGGGGAGGCACTAACAGTGAATAGCTGAGTGACAGCGCGAAGGTGATGAGTAGGCTACAGGAGCTGTGAATAGCTAAGATGTGAGTAGATATGGCTAAGAGTGGGTGGGACTGAGGAGACAGAGATGGCTGTGGGGAGGATATGGACTGTGTATGACTGGGATGTAGGAGGATACAGGGAGGAGAGCTGGGATTTGGGGGACAGGGAAAAATTGGAACCCTTGACACTAACATTACTTCAGACATCAGGAAAACCAGAAAGTCCCAGAGGGTCATGTTCCCTCCAGGATAAGTGCCCTTTGGAATGACCCTTGAATTCCCAGCCAGGGGAGTTGCTAGGAGGGAGTTGCCTGGAATCATTCCTCTCTATCACAGGATCAAGCACAAATCTTGACGTTAACCTGACACACTTGGGAACGACCTTTGGCTCTACAAAAACATGTGGTGTCAGTGAAAGCAGCCATGCTACGGACCGAGGCTGTACTTTGCTTAGGAAACACCAAGCAGGAAATCCTAAAAGGTTGATAAAAATTCAGCTAAGATACCTTCTGAGTGCAACAGCCCGTGAGCACTGAAATCAAACACCACGATGCACTGTGCTGTAGCTGCTGTTCTGGTTTCTGGTTCCTTCAAGTGCAAACTTAGTACTTAACTGTCAGGGGACCAGAGAGCCTGAGGGGTAACAAAATCATACTAAATTTGACTGCAATCTCCTTAGTACTAGGGGAAGCTTCAGAGAGAAAGAATCACTTATCTAACCAATTCAGAGATCTCTAATAATTTTAATTTTTTTTCCAAGCAAAACCAGGCAGTCTCTGTGCATACCACAAACTGTTCACTGAACCATTTAGTGCTTATTTATTCCAAAGTCTAACAACAGCACATTTAGCCTTGCTGTGGTGTATACTCTGAATGTATGTAGTGATAGGACAAGGGGTAATGGTTTTAAACTGAAAGAAGGTAGATTTAGATTAGATAGAAGGAAGAAATTCTTCCATATGAGGGTGGTGAGACACTGGCACAGGTTGCCCAGAGAAGCTGTGGCTGCCCCCTCCCTGGAAGGGTTCAAGACCAGGTTGGACAGGGCTTTGGGCAACCTGGGCTAGTGGAAGGTGTCCCTGCCTGGGACAGGGGGGGTTGGAATCAGATGAGTTTTAAGGTCCCTTTCAACCCAAACCATTCTAGGATTCTATTACAATGTATCCTATAGCCAAGTAAAAGATCTCTTAATATTGTATCATTTCCCTGTTATGTGAGAGGAGGAAATGTAGCTCAAAAGGCATCGATCTCACGCATTAGAAATTCACTGGAAGGGTTTGAATCCTTTTGCACAACTGTGTATAAAACCCATTGACTATCTCAAGGGAAACTAAACACAAATATCGAGCAAGGCTAGAACATGAAACCTTTGCTTCCACTTCCCAAGGCCTCTGGCAGCTGCAGAGCCTCCTGACTAGTGCAGGAGGCATATGAGCCTGGCATTCCCAGTGACCTATCAGATAAATATTTATAAATTATTAAGAGCAGGGTCAGTGCACAGAAAGCCATTTCTCAACTCCCAGCAGCACAATTGATATTTCCACTCTCACGTATCTCCCCATCCCAGAATAGACAGGTCTGATACTCAGGGCATGCCCTGCTATGTTAGGGTATTTCTCTTAATTGTTATAAATTTACAGCTTTCCTATGGCAAGACTGGAGCTGCATTGTGCCCTGTCTTCCCTGCATGGAACCTGGTCATTCTTCCACTGTTTTTTCCCCTGGCATTTACCAAGATGCAGCAAAACATGAGCTGGCTCATTCCATGATGCAGCCGAAGAGGAATATACAGCTTCACAGAAAGAATACCTGGTTTTGAACAGGGAAATAATAATCACTTACATAAACTACAGAGCATCTAGCTCTCTTATTGATTAATGTACAGGTCTCCAACACACCAGTATCAAAGACCTGCAAAGCAAGTGGCTTTACAAGCTCAGCACATGAGTTATAATGAGCTGGTAGAAAATTTATGTGGTCTTAAAACACCATTGCAATGAAGCAGATGCTTATTCCTCTCTTGCTCTGAGCTAACTTGGCGCCACATAACCAGGTTAGGGTGTTGAGAAGGCTACATTAATCTCTCTTGAGGTACTGTTTCTCTCAGGAGGACTTACTCACATGCAGTTATACTAACATGGCTTCAAGTTCTGATCTTATGTGCAGGCGACAGGTTCTCAGCAGAATCACAAAGTCACTTCAGTTGAAAGGAACCTCTTCAGATCATCTAGTCCAACCTTCCTGCCCAGGCAGGGCCAGCTAAAGCAGGTTGCCCAGGACTGTGCCCAGCTGGTTTTTTAATACCTCCACAGTTGGAGACTTTACAACCTCTCTGGGCAACCTGCTCTACTGCCTCACCATCCTCATAGTAAAAAAGCAGTTTCTTGCGTTCAGATGAAATTTCATGTTTTTAAGATGTGCCCATTGCCTCTTGTCCTGTCACTAGGCACTGCTGAGAAGTCTGGCTCCCTCTTCTTCATTCCCTCCCATCAGGAATTTGTACACATTGATAAGATCCCTCCCCGGACCTTCTCTTCTCCAGGCTGAAGAGTTCCAGCTCGCTCTGCCTTTCCTCATATGAGAGCTGTTCCAGCCCCTTAATCACCTTCGTGGCCCTTCACTGGACCCCCTCCAGTAAGTCCGTATCTTTCTTGTGCTGGGGAGCCCAGAACTGGACACAGTACTCCAGATGTGGCCTCACTACTGCCGCATAAGGATCACCTCCCTCAACCCACATGCAAAATGCTCCTAGAAGAAAAGGGTCTGTATACAGAAACTATCAAACCAACCTCATTAACTGTTGCTAAGATATCACTAAAAGTGATGCATATTCCTGTGCAGGCAGTATTAGCCGTGTTCAGAGTCTCAGCCCAAATATCAAGTGGAATATGAGTTATTACTCACCTATTCCATGTTTTGAAAGCATTGCTAGCTCTCTTGAAGAGGTAGCCTTCCATCACCACTCCATTCGGGGCATCAACATTAAACTCCACCTTTGAGTCATCATAGGAGAAGTCCTGCAAATAGAGAGAGACTGAGACTCTAACATGAGTGTGCTCTCTAGGACCAAGATGGAGATGAGCCTAATCAAAACATCAAGATAAAAATATCCACGTCAAAATCCTAAGGTTCAGGCAGAGCTGTCTGTTGCAGCATATCCCTATGCCTTAGTGGGCTGCAGCCATGAATAGCAGTCATGAATTATCCTCATTCCAGTAAGCTTATCTGTCCCTATTGTTTGCAGGAAAGTACTATACATGTGCTGTATTTCCTGCCTCTGGTAGCTGGTAAGGAGAAAGGCAGGTAGTTTATCATCATGAGGGCTAAAAACTCCCAATATTTCAGGCAGTCTGCAATGGGAAATAAAACAATAGAGGTGCCTTTCACTGGGCAAGTGAGTTAGGGATGCTGCCACCACCTCTCCATTCTGCAGTGGGCCAGGAACAGAAGAAATCCCAGCCTTTTCATACAAGGAAAACAGGTATGATGATTCCTAGAGGGGAAGACTTATCAATTCCATTTTCATTAGCTATCATCATATGCCATCTCCAATCTGCGCTCGCTCAATTCTCTATGCTATGCTACCAGTCAGAGCTGATTTGTCAGGTTTGGCACTGATTCATCAGATAGATCTCATGGATTCTGGCAGCTGGTGAGCAAGACAGAGCAGAGAGAACAGCAGCTGCTCTCACAGAACATGGGATCCTTCTCCCCGGGCAGCGGTCTGCCTCTTTCCCAAGAGAAACTAGGTCATGAAACCCAACTGTCCCCTCTAACCTGGGGAACTAAGGCACATTGTCTCTTTGCACAGATTCCACTCTAATGATGCATTCTACCCACACCCCCCTCTCTCTCCAGCACAAATATTTCCCCCTGTACAACTTGGTTCAAAGACACAACAGTGCAGTGAAAACAGCCCCATTAAGTTAAGTGCCTTTCCTAGCTCAGCATATGAAGACCCTTGTGATGCTGTGTTGCTAGGCAACATGCACTTCAGTCTCATTAAGATGAGTTATTTTCATGTTCAGAGATGCAAGCTTGCCTGGGAGGTGTCATAATAAGAATAATACTGATACAGAAGGAGGAGATATAATGGGACGGGACTGAGTCATTCCCTGGAAAGACAGCATGATGCCCAATTAGACACTAGAAACTGCTGCAAGGCACCCAATTAAGAGAGGTCTGCTCAGCCCCAAATTTTCTTGCCGTAAGAGGGTGAATCCCATGGGGGTCCTCTTCTGCAGATGTCTTTCATGTACATATTGCAAACAAAGGCTAGAGGCAATTTTCCTCTAACTCATAGATACTCAAAGGTGTGATTTTTTTTTAGAGCTGCTCCAAAGCAACAATTCTATAAATTTGATGAGAATCTGTGCTGTTTTATAATAAATAGTGCAAACATCTAAAAATCTGGACCTTGTTGAAAAGTGCACAGCAAGAGTAGGGCAAAACCCTCCCAAGCACATCTTAAAAATGACCACGTAGCTGTGCCTCACTTTGTGGAAGCAGTAAAAATAAGGGGGAGGGTCTAAATATAATCACCTGACTTCTTCAGCTCTCCTTATATAATCAAGCAGTGTGATGGTAAGGGGGATATATTGCTGATGAGTGCAGGAGGAACAGATGGGCCATATGCGTCACTAGAGTAAATCCACTAAAAACCAGTGGAGTCAAGCCAGGTGTGAATTTAACCTCATTGAGTCTGTATTGTGTTACACCCCCCTACAAACTGACCAGCTAAAGCAGAACAGCTGAAGGCACTTCCCTGCCTTTGAAAGAACTCTAACCTGCACTAAACCCTGTTTTAGAACAAGAAAATTATACACAAAACCACCAAGCACATACAGAGCTAAAACAGAGCGCTCTCTGGATGATGTCCAAACATAGGAACACATTGCTGGGAAGAATGGCTTGTGTTTGCATTACTTTGAAGATATTTCTCTTCCTTGTTCTTTCATTGGTTAGGAAACATCCCCAGGCCAAATTCTGCTCATATTTCTGCTGGTGTAATTCCTGAGCAACTCCACTGCTATCAACAGAACTACTGCAGAGCACTTGAGGGCAGAATACATTGACCAGAGCTGTAAGCTAGATTTGTAAAGTAGGTACAAGTCAAGGGAGAGATCCGAGGGATAAGGACAAGTCTCTTATCCCCAGGGGACACAGCAGACTGATCCCCAGGGGCACTTCGTTCCCTTCCTTTGCACTCTGCTTGGAAGCCTCTGAAGTCTTTGCTATGAAGCTATTGAGAGTGTTGAGAGACGAATAAAGTAAGGGAAAGGGGAGGGTGAAAAAAAATTCTGAAATTATCCCCTTGATCAGTATCATTTCTCCTTTCACTACCAGGCAAAGGCCAAAAGGGAAACGTACAGAAATGGCTCGGGTAGCTGAAAGGCAAAACCATGGCAAGTGCAATTGTGAAACTTCCAACGTGCTAGAGCAAGCTTGAACTGTGGGCTGAAACAATGGATTCCTGGGCACATCTTCTTGTTGTAGCCCCTACAGGGACCTTTCTTACCACAGCCATTGAAAAGAGAGGACAAATCTCTGGAAAAAAAGTTACAAGAATATCTTTTGAAACCTGATTCCAGGTCAAAGCTGCTTAGAAACTGCCTGAGGAGATCATCTTGTCAATGGTGTTGAAACATCATGGTAGTGTGTGAACACAGCTGGATACACACAGATGTGTGACAACGACTCCTCTTAATTGGCAGATCTGCCCTTAATGTGTCCCTGTATCTGTTCTATTCACTGACATAAAAAAATTTTGATCCTGTTAATTCTACGAAATAAGTCAAAGGGTCCTGGCTGATGGACACCGCTCGTGCCAAGTGCATCATCAACTGTGCCATCAGTGAGTCTCTCCGTGACGCTTACAAGGGATGCAGCACATCTCTGGACTGTCTGACTCCACACAGAATTAAGAAATAAAAACCTTCCAGCCTCATAAACCAGGCTGTGATGTCTGGGAGGTGCTGGTGGAAAAGGAACGTGTCACCCATTCTACAACATTCAAAGTAACTTTCCTGATTCAAATCTTACCCTTGACAAAGCAGGGTAAGAGAGTGCACACGTCTGCTTTCTCTTGTCCCCTCTTTTTCCATTTCCTGCTATACATGAGATTTTAATGCATGATTTTAATAAACCACCTTTTACCAAATTCTTCCCATCATTGCAACATACACAGAGCAGGCAAGTCTGCTTTAAATGAGTTTGGACTGATTTATTAAGTCTGCATTTAGCACCTCATTGTCTGTAATATGAAAAAGTGTTTGACATGGAAAAGGCTTCCTAGGCCTGCGACCTGAATGGCCTTGGCTCCAACTGCGTGTGCTGTCATGATCAGCAACAGCAGCGACACACTGGATCACACGTTGGTAAAATAAATCGGATGTCTTCCAAAATAAGAAACCAGATCTCTGCCATCATCTGCTTCCCTTTCCTCCATCAACTTTCAGTAAATCACACCAATCTTGTCCGACTGTCCCCTCCCCTTCTTAGTCCTGTCACTCCGAGTTTACACACTAGGCTGCCTGGGAACTGATATTCTTTTAGAAATGACATCACAATGGTTTCCATGGGAGCACACTGAATGCTGCTGAAGCAACAATGAAGTAACACATTCCATGAGACACATCCATAGGGATGTAAAAAAAGGACATTAATGAGGACACTTTCAAACCAGCAAATGGAAAGCAAAAACCCAGCACAGGCACAGACCAACCTATGAAAGAAAAAAAAAAAAAAAGAAAAAAAGAAAAATCACTATTTTAAGGTTGCCTCATGGCCCACTCAGTTAAGAACTCCCTTGTCCATCTATCTCCACACAGCACGCAGACTGCTTGCATTGCAGAGACCAGACAAGCTCTCCCAATAGCTCCTCTGAAGCCAGCTTTTCATGCAGAGAAAATGCCTGATGAAATGAAATATAAATCCCCAGCTTCAGTGAACAGACTTAATATGAAGAGTGAAGATGCCCCTCATCAGCCCGGAATCCTTGTGGGAGGGGGAGTAAGGAGCCCTGCCTAAGAGCATACCCACTGAAGTAGGAAAGTCTTGTTTATAGCTTCATTCCTATCCCAAAGAGCACAACACCTGGCTGAGAAGAGATAGAACCTTTCTCTAAGATACCACACAGTACTCTAAAAGCCACACATTACTCATTATTACTCATTACATAGATTACAGTGTATCATTTCAATGTGAAAATAATGATACTGTCCTTTCTGTACACTGTTTTGATTTCCACTGACAGAAAACACCATCAGAACTAGGCAATCATCACCAGTGAATCATTTCAGTCCAAGTGGTTTTAGATATTCAGAGAAACCTAGCTTACTACCAACCCTCCCGTGTTATTCCATTTTCAATCAGGACCATTTTGGGTAAGCGACAACACATGCAATACGTGCTTTCCCTCATAGAAGACAAAGGCTTTATCCAAAAGTGCCCTCTTTGCTTAAGTAACCATTGATGCCCAGTATATAACACTAGTATTACATAACACTCTAACAACATTATAAATACAACCATGCATTGAAAAGAACTCCTCCAGGAGGTGAATTAAAAGCTGTGACTAGTTTGGCTATTCAGTTCTAAAGAGAACATAATTCAGAGGAATATTCACATTCCCTAAAGATGCACACACACCCCTTCCACACAAACACTGGTGCATGCACATTCTGTTCTCTCTGATGCCTGAATATTATTTCAATCTTTTCTCTATCTGGCTATTTTTACCTCTGCATATATACTGTGCACAATCCAAGACGCTCAGAAGCAGATGGAATTTGGAGGAGGACTCCCCCACCTACATTCCCGTTCTGCACAGACAGCTTTCGTTCATTCCAGCCAAATCCCATTTACAGACCTTTTGTTTCTTGAATTTCCTAATGCCAAATGATCTCCCCGCTCTGCAGCTTGCCAGCAGGTGATGCACAGAGATCAGTGCCCTGCCCCAGAGCTTTTCCATCCCAGAAACAGAACCAAACACATTTGCTCTCCTGCAGCAATAAAGCTATACTTGCTTTTGGGTCACATCAGCAAACAAGGTCCTAGAGGCACAGTCCTTGCTCCCCCAGGGAAAAGTGCCCTCTAAACTTTCTCCCCAAGTCAAACCAACCCTGCAGGAGTCTCCTTACCAGGAGGTATTCAAGCCTGCCGAAAATCTTCATGATGCCAGCTGCAAGGGAGGTTTTGCTGCTCTTGCCTAGAGAGCAGCTCAGTGTGTCCTCCTCTCTCTCCCTGCTCGCTCTCTAGAGTAGCATCTCTGCTAAGCACCGTGGGCTGGCAGGGAAGGAGGGATTTCTTTTTCAGCCCCTTCTCTTTTACCCCTCCTACTCCTTTTTGGGAAGCTTTAAGCTCTGCCTTTGGCTCCTATCAAGGCAAGGGGCACTAGCCGCAGGAAGCCTGCTGGCCTCTGGGGACCACCTGCTTACCCCCTCCTCCTGCCTCCTATTCACAGTCAATCAGCTTAGAGCAAGGGCTAATTATCATACAGCTGTCATGGAGGCACAGAAGGGAGTGGGAGAAGCCAGGCAACACAGAGCAAAGTTGACAGGAAGATGCTCACCAAATGCCTCCCTGACCTTAACAGAGCCAGGCTTGTCTGCCCTTCGCAGGATCTGCTTCCCCAGCCTCCTGGAGCAGAGCCACGCTTTGGCCAGTAATTCCACCCCTGCTCCACTGCAGCCACAGAAACCAGGGTGTTGGCAGTGCCATATGGCCCCTGGTTTGTTATCTACCAGCTGGACTAAATGAGGCAGAGAGCTCTGCCTTGGCACCCCATCCTCCCTTCCCATGCAAATGGGCAAGAGGAGCACAATTGCTTCCCCCACTACTCCGGGCTGGGGAATAGGTATGAGGCTGCAAAGGAGCTTTTATATAGCTCTGATTTCTTCCACTTTCAGACACTGGCCTGCTTCGGTGCAGTGGAAGGATTCAGGAAGGCCAGGATCTGCAAGGGAGGGCTGGTTTAAATGTTACCATTTCTCTACTCATTTCCCATTAGAAAGAATTCCTAGGCCTGCGTGTTCCCGTGCTAAGTTCTCCAAAATTTGTCTCCTAAGTGCTCCAACCTACACCAGGCCCCGTGTGTCTTTGTGCATCCACCTGAAGCAAATGAGCCCACACAAAAAACCATACAGACTCATTATGTGTGTGGTTTAAGACAGTTTAGTTCAACACACAAGAGAAATGTGGGAAGCTACAAGACTATTTCCTCAGCCTCTGCAGAAATGTATTCCACACTGCAGTCCTTGCACGCGTGCATCCCACACACACTCAGAAGAAAGGCAGCCCCAGCCTTCATGCTGAGAGCTTTCTCCTCTCTCTTTGCACAACGAGAGGATAACTCAAATATTTATTGAGCCTCTTCCTTTCCTCTTGCTGATTCTACTGGAACCCTTTTTGGATAAGTGAGCATTATTTTCATATGAAGTGTGAAGCTGCAAATGGAGATCTTTAAGGTTTTGGAGCTGGGAAGGCAGAGAGGGCAGCAGTTAAAATGACAGCTTGAAATGATAGCTGTCCTAGGAATCTGCCCCAAAGGCAGCAGATGTTCCGTGAGGGAAGATGGGGAAAGGGTGGCAGAGGAAGAAGGCACCTAAATTACAGTATCAAAGAAAATAGTCAAGATTTGTGCTGAGTTCTTATCTCCTACCAAATTTAATTAAAATGATAACGAAACAAAATGCCACAGACCACTTTCTTACAAACAGCTCTCAGAAGGCTGCCCTCCATGCCTCGCAAAGCTGCCCAAAGACAATTCAACTCCCTGTCTTAAGAATCTGCACAGCTCCCCCACCCCAAGAACACTTCAAAATGTATTATTTAAACTGGATTCCCTCCCTTTCTGCCATGCCTTAGCAGGCTGTTTGGGAAGACACTGTGTTGAGGAAAAAAGGATACTTCTGCCACCACTGTCTCTAATGAAGCACATTTTTCAAGAGACCGGAGGGTATTCTGGGCTCAGCATAAAGACATATATTCAAATACGTGCTGTGCTCCCTTTGGAGATGCTCACCAGATGCAGAGTGCGATGCTCCATTGCAAAGGGGGGAGCAACATTGACTCAGAGCAGCTGAAAAGCAGAAGCTTTAAATCCTAAATTGCAGTAGGGATGTTTCAGCCCTCTTACAAGCTCATGCACACAGAGAGCACCACTCTATGCATATGTATCTCGATGAAGAGTAATTGCTCGTGTTCCCTCTTGGAACCTGACCTCTGCTTCATTCCCTGCTAGTCCAGTCAGCAAAGCCACGTAAAGAGATTTAACTGAAATGCACTGCACTAGAGAGATTTTCCATGTTCCCTTGAATGAAGTCATCGCTCCAGCAGAGTCCCAGGGGAACTGAGAGTTCACAAATGGATTTACCCCTCCCTCAGAACACTTAACCGAAGGGAGCATATGCACATACTCACGGGGAATGTCTATCATTAGCTTTCAAATCTGGTTATGTTTCCATTTTATGGCTTATGACATTTTTGAAAGAGAGCATTAGAGAGAAGACAACAGCCACTTAGACTCCTCCTGTGGAGAAATATTGATCTACACAAGTGCCTGCCAGATATGGACTCCTTAGCGATTCCTACTCAGGGCTTGGGTCATGAACAGTTATTTCTCAGGGCTCTCTGAAATCCCCTCTTACTGTGCCCACAGAGCATGAGCGCATGTACGTGTAGATGTTTAAAGTCCACCAACACCCTCTGTTATGAGCCTGTAAAGCCAATTCACCTCCCCCCAGATCCGTGGTCCTCAAAAGCTCCTATGAGGCACCCAACATGCATTAAGCACCAGCCAAGTGCTGCTGCCACTGCAATACTGAACTCCGAGCCAAGGCTGACCATTATCCAGAGTAGGGGCCACTGAAATCTTATTTTAGCACAGGACTGAAAACAACTTTGATGAGGATGAAACCAAACTCACTTGAAACTGGGCTTTAAAATTACATCTCCAGTGTTCAGGTTACAGCACTAAGGCTATGGCAAGGTTTCTTTGTTTTCCTTTCAAAGGCAGAACTTAGTAAATATCCAGATCAACGAAGTGCTAATTCTGAGAAGTGAAGATGTCAGAAGAAGGAAATACATGTGGGTACTCACCTGCAGGAGGGTCTGCAGGGGAAGGTCAGCAATCCATGAAGAAGAGAAGAAAAAAAAAAAAATTAATTGACTTTCTGCAAACCTTGGATTTGGAATCATTCCAAGATGAATGGTCTGGAAAACGAGAGTCCACTCTAACTAGAGATGCCTCCTTACCGAAGGCTCAGACTTGTTTGATAATAAATCCCATTATCTTGCCAGTTCATGGTGGTTACTCCCAATTACAGCAGGTGAGAAGACACACATAGTGGGTTACCATAGCTCAGCTGAAAGCAACAGCTCACTCAACCATGGCAGCTCTACTGCTTGGGTCCCCACGGACCTTTTTAAAGTTATGCTGCTCAAGGCTGTAGCCATGCCACAGGAGCTACGCAAGAATCACCTGAACTAAAGTTTGGACCAGACTTGCATGAAAGACATTCACTGCAGCACACTCCTCTCTCAACAGCAGTACAGAGTCCCACTAACTCTCCCCCACAACCCATTAACATCACTTCAGGGCAGTGTGAGCTCTCTATGAAGGCAGAAAAGGCTCTGCAGCAAGTCCTGTCTATGGGTACCAAAGGAGTGCGTCCACTCATTCGTCTGCTGGATGATTTAGCAGGGACTCTGGCCATCTGGTTGGGTTGGGCACTCAGACATGCTGCCATGCTGCTGCCTCACCATGGGGCAAGGCAGTGAGAGGCAGGGAGAAGTGTCAGGAGGGACACACTAATACTACAGTAGCTGGAGATCACAGGGCTTGCCAGATAAAAGCCAGCTTGCTCAGCCAGAGGAAGGATGTGAGACTGGGGGAGAGAAGAAGAAAAGAAAGGGTGGGAGAGAAGTGCTCTAATGTCTCCCCAAAAGCAGTTCTGCTACACAGTCAAGTTGTTTTCACAGGCAATTGCAAACTACATGCACTCCTCTATCTCAGAGCCATTTACAGAACATGAACTTGTAAATCTTTCCACATCCTCGGGAGCAAAGAGGGAGACAAAACGTAGACAGAAGGCTTGCTCTGAGGCAGGGCAGGTCAGTGGCAGAGCTGGGTTGTTTTCAACAATGTCAGGGTGCCCTGACACATGGGGTCCTGCTTGTGTCTCTCTCCCTCGTATACTCGGATGTGTCAGTAGCTGAATACTCTGCATTTGCTCAGCCCTACCTACTAGCCAGACCTCCCAGCATCCACAAGGTTATTACTCTCAACAACTTCTGCTGCTACTGCTCCAGGCTGTGAAGGACTAACCCAGCAAGGCCCCTCATCAGATGCCAATTGCCACCGTGATCCAGACACCCACACTGATGGAGAGAAGTGCTGCTTGCACCAAGCTGCACCCCAGGACTCACCCTCTGCTGTATCAGCGCATGCTTGTGCTCCATCTCCCTCTTCTCCACTGCAGAATCGATCACCAGCTGGTCCAGCTAAAGGCAGGGAGGAGAACAGCAGGTATAAAAGTCAGTGAAGAGGTTTATGAGCCACTGTCCATCTCTGCTTCCCTGCTCTGGGATTACACCAGCCCTACCTAACACTGTGAGCTCCCACAAGAGGGGAGAAGGGCTGTGTTTGGGCATGCACCGAAACTAACCACAGCTCTTGGCTGTCACCACGTAGTGCAGCGTCGCTCCTCCGACATCCAACAAGCCTGATGCTCTGATCACTCCCTGATTACTGAGTATGGTAGGAAAGAGGATGTCCCTTCAGGGTGAAGGGGTGCAAACAGGCAGATTGAGTCAACCCTATTCCCTGTCCTCTCACCTCTGTGGCTAGTTTCTTCATGTAGGGATCCAGTTCATGGAGAAGACTGTAGCCCTGCTGGAAAAAGGTGTACTGGGCATGCATGAAGGACAGCATCTGGGGAGGGAAACAACAGCAAGGTCAGAACAGGTTCTCAGATCGAGTGTGAAAAGTCCTTTTCCCTTATTACACACAAACAAGTCTCTTCAAGGGCTAACCCCTTCCCTTCCCAAAACAATCTATCCATTAGATGCCTTTCCATCTTCTTTCTTGCTCTCACAAATCCTTCCACACTGTCAGGTAACCCCTGTTGTGAGCACAACGCAGTAAAAGCAGTGTCCTTCACCCCTGAAAGTCCCCTCCAGCTCTGGCCTGTGGAGTATCTTGGAGTATCTTGCTGGTCCTTCATTCTCCCCTCTCGTTCGCATACCTGCAGCCCCCAGAGCAGTGCCAGACAGTATCTCCAGGGCAGACCGGGGAGTCAGTATGTCGACCCATGCAACCTGAAATGGAGAGGGCTGCCTTTCATTGAGTCACTGAGAGCAGCCACAGAAAACACAGAGAGCCCTTACCGCATCCAGTATTTCAAACTTCTTCTTGGCCTGCAGGACGTTGATCTGTGAAGGAATCAAGATAAGACTCTCAGCATCAGCAGCATTAAGCCGTCCGGCACGGAGATCCAAGTATGAACAACTTGCTGCAATACTGCTAGCAGCAAACCACAAACTATTCAAGGATGGTACCAGAACATGAGATTCTGAAACAGCAGTTCCAGGTGGAATAAAAAGGGAAACAGCATAGATGCATTTTTCTGACCTGGGCTGTTACTGATTAAGGTCACTGCTCGATGTACGTCTGTACGTAGGCTGACAACAGTGACCCCAGAGTGCAATTTGGTATCACACAAAGGAGATGTTTAATCTATCGGGTCATTGCTTTGATTTCTCTTAGCAGGCTGAGAGGTACCAGTGTAGTGTTATGGTTTTTTCCAGTAATCATAGTGAAGCCAGCCAGGAAACTGTGGAGTACCTATGGGGGGACCTATGCTCTCAGTGTGCACATCCTTTGCACACCCATTTTTCTTGGAGAAAAGTGCATGGCTGACTGCCCCAGAGACCACCACATCCCTTCCACACAAAAGCAGCGGTAGGTCAGGATTTCCTGTGCCAGCCCTGATGTGCTTGGGCTCCTGGAGTGGAAGAAAAGGCCTTCCAGCACATTCAGGCTTACACCTCCTCCCTGGACAGGGAGAACTGCAGTACCTCTTGCAACAGCAAGACTGCACTGCTTTGGAAATGCACCCTGCTACTGCAGAACCACCAGTCTGGAGCATTTACTGTGAGGATAGGAGAGCCTGGCCATTCCTCGAGTCCTCCAGCAGGTGCTTAGCAGAGTGGTTGCAGAAGCTCATCTTTGACACCTCACAGTTCACTGCCTGCATCTTTGACCAGGAAAGTTCCACCTAAAATCCCTACCATAAAACCTTGGGCCCAATACAGCAAGGTGCTATGCCCCGATTCTTTCTCCCTATGCCACTGGGAAAATGACTGCTAACCCCTATCCCATGCAATTGCATAGCTACAGCACGTATTGGCATGAACAGTAATCTTTACCCTGAAAGGAAGAGCAGGACAACTGGAATAACCCAGGACTATGAGGTATGTAGGAGGAACAAGAAAGGTAGTAGCTGTTTCTGATGTTCCTCACTCTACGAGTGAGACTACAACCATCAGCATCTCTTGGAAACGAAGATAAAACTATTGCAAATCTCTTAACTGGGGACAAAGGCAAACTCTGAGACCTAGCACGTTTCTCTGATACTCAGCCATGGATCTGGAAGTGAAAAATACCCTTGAGATTTAAAAATAATAAAAAAAAAAATAGATGTAAGAGGCTGAAAACTGACGCAGGAGAATATAATTTCAGAAGTCAAAAATGAATAGCACATAGTTACATAACAGCTTGCCCACAGAGTCCATGGGCTGCACTGGGAAGTCTTACAAGTGCTGCAATTAGCACTGAAGAAACTGTCAAACATAGCAGAAGGTTTCGCTGGGCTTCAGCTGTCAGTGTCACAAATAATGTGTTACCAGACAGAAAATTGGTTCCAGTGTGTTAATAACTCAGTTATAAATGCAGCATCGGTTTGTTTAGAAGCACTACGCTTGCAGTAGCTGAACATAAAACTAGGTAGAAGTTACCAAGGGGCAGCTTGCTGGCGTCTGTCCCAGTTTGGCTTGGAACAGAGGCGTGACACGATCAGCCTCCCACTTCTGTACTGGGCAAACTGGTCAGCAGCTCCAGCAACACGGGAGAGGAGACAGAGTAGTTCAGTGGTGTGGACATTCAGGGTCAGGAAAAGATCTCCTTTCAGGTATAAAAGAATAAAATGGTAACTCTCTTCACTAAATCCTTAATTAAATACCAAAGGATGCCTGGACAAGTTCACGACTATGCATTTCATAACTGATGGATTTGGACTGGTACCTTGCAGTGGACCAACAGGGAAACCTCCCCAATATTGGATCAGCACCTTAAAGGAGCTCTTCGTCCATGGGAGAAATGGAGTGAGCTTACTATAGTGTGACCTTGCCAGCAAATACAGTTGCATTCATGTCTAAATCCTAGATGCAAAAACCTGCAATCCTAAAGGAGGATCAATGACATGCATGATTTATACTTTAAGGGGAAAGCATCGCCTTTCCATCCACAGCTGCCAGAGCATGCGACATCACAGACTACTTCAGGATCAGACAGAACATGTTGGCAGATGGTCTTAGTTCAGTGCTGCAGGGGTGACAGCTAGTGGAGACGCACACGGATCAATATTAACACTGAATTTGTCTGCTTGATACACCCACTGCCTGAAAGGACAGACCTGACATGAAGCCTATGAATGATTCAAAGAAAAATCCTTGACCATTCTGGGTGCAGTGAGTGTTTCTGCAGGAAACCTCCCACTGGGAAGAGAAATTCAGTGTATCTAATTTCTCTTCCTGAAAAAAAAGATAAAGATTTCCCTCCTCGGGTACACTGCAGCATCTTAAGGAAGGAGAACGTCACAGACATGAAGAGTCATGTCAATGCCACGCAAAGGCATAAACATAGGTAAGCACACATTCCCACACAGACTCAGAGCATAATATTGGAAGGCACCTGCAGTTATCTGCCCAATTCCTGGGCAAAGGAAGACTGGCTTCAAAATTAGATGAAGCTGCTCAGAGCTTGGTCCCATTGACTGTGAATCTCTTTGGGTCCCCATTCCAGTGCTGCACAACTATGAAAACTTTCTTGCCTTATATTCAACTGGAATTTCCACTGTTGCAACATATGCAGGCATGCACCATGCACATGCATGTATGTACACACATCCATCCACCCAGATGCATATTTGCACACACACACACATCCATCTGGAGTGTCAAACACCAACACAAGTACATGTGCACACGGATCCAGACATTTGCCCCTAAGGACATGTCCTACATGTAGGAGCAGATAAGGATTTGCAGAGAACACTTGACAGTGTTGTGTTTGGTCCCTCACTTTCAACAGTTTCATGACACTGTTTCGCCAGACTCTCTGGAGAGTTATAAAGATCAAACCAGCTAAGGATTTGGGAAAGAGCCTCCCCTCTCTTACACCACTTATACCAACATCCTGTGACTATTTCAAGCAGACATGATCAGCTACAGAACTCACAGCCCCACCAGTGAAGGTCCTCTCATCCCAGCACAGCCTGCTCTTTCAGATAAACCAGCTAGATTATGCCAAAAGGCAGCTCAAAGAACCCTGGGACCCCCTGCAGTACAGGGCTTTGCTAAGCCATACACGGGTTCACAGCAGTACAGCTACACCAGTGCCTGAACCAGAGCAAACCTTGGTGGTTTCATGTGCCATCACACCAGTCCTAAGGACTCCCTGCCTCAGGGGGCAGAGGGCAAAACGTACAGTGGATTAGTGATCCAGTACCCTTTTGAACTCAGCTGTAAGACCCTGTTTGCCCTCTCTCATCCCTCAACTTCTTCATTCCCTACAGTAGATTATTTAGCAATTTGCCTGTGATGTCTTGTTCTGTACTGGGAAATCCAGCCAGAGCTGGGGGCACAGACACCAACCTGCAACACATAGTCTAGGGCCAGATGCCGGAAACACTTTCTGGTTATGGTCAAGGTGCCTGTTGCCTCCTCCACCTCATGAGGCTTGTGCCGAGGTGCCTGAGCATTCTTCACCAGCGAGATCTCCATGTCCTCTCGCACCTTGTCAAACTGCTTCTTGGTTTCCTTGAACTTCCGGACATCACTGGAACCCAAAGAAGATGAGATGGTTACAAAGCAGACAGAATATTGCTAATACCCTAAAGACAGTCCACAACTGCCATTCATGTGCATCTCTAGCTGACTCTGTCTTGTCTGACTGTAAAATCTAGGCATTTGACTATTCTTTTCCCCTTGTATAATAGGCTCATTTATTAAAATTTGCATTTGGAAATATATGATCCACAATATGAACTTTCAAAGTTTTATTTACGCCTAGAGACCTCACATGGGATCAAGGGCCTGCTTTGCAGGGGTGGGGGGGATGCTATAAAGACATAGTGACAGGCAGATTTTTTTGAGTTTGTTGGTTGTTTTTTTAATTAAATAGCAGGTACCATTCAGGCAGGATTTTATTTCAGTGGCGTGACCACAAAGACAACATCAATTCCTGAAGATCAGCTCTTAAAAGTGTCCCTGGTTCCTCAGGAGTTGAAAGCAGCAATGCTAATTTACAGCAGCTGCAACACAAACACTTATTTTCTGTCTAGGGGAGCTGTTCACCTCAATTATAAATTGTTATAACTTAAAGTAGTTAAAAACTGTTAGTAAATAAGCAGCATCCACTTATTCTTTGCCTTAGGGTAGACGAAGAGCCTCAGTTGAACATGACAGCCAGACAGTAAATGCTGAACTCTGCCCTGCAGCAAACTGTTTGAAGTTGCAGATATTTATGTATGGATCAGCCTCTGGCCAAGAAAATCTACCATGGGCAGGTACAGTAAGGATAAATGAACACAGAGGCGACTGAATTACTGTTCTGGTTGTTGCTTCTTCACATTGCCCTCAATGCTCAGGGCTGCTGAGTTACACGGCCAGATAGTTCCATTCACAGGAAAATAACAGGGTCACTTTTTTGGGGTCACTTGCAGGAAAGGGCTGTGGGGATTTCACACAGCTTTTGATCCAGCTTTGGAGAGAACAGCTTCCATCCCAGTGGAAAGGAGCAGGAGCTCGAGGGCATATGATACTGCTGGAAATTCTCAACTAGCTCTAAGTCAGGCTGCAGCAGCACAACTGCAGCCTCAAGAGTTAGCTAGTAAAACCCTCCTCCTCAGCAAGGTCTGTGGCTTGGTAACATGCTAAGGCAGTCACAGAGCATTTGGCTACTGACAGCATGGGCTGGGCAAGCTGACCTCTCCTGTGTGTACCATGTAAATAAACCTGGCAACAACCTTCAGGGCTTGGGGACAGGGAGGGCAGGTTAGAGGGTAGATATTGTGTGTGAACCACCATGCAAAGGCGCAGTTCCCACTGTTTCTTTGTTCCTATCATCAGCCAGGAAGGTGCAGATTGGCCCTAGGTGGATTATTCAAAATGGTCCCAAGCATAAAATTTCTTTTCCAACCAAGGGCAGGAGCAACTCAAATATCACAGCCCCAGGGCCTGCAAGTGCAGAGGTTGAGCAGTACAAGTGCAAAAAAGAGTAAGTTGCAAAGATGCTGAAGGGAGGACAGACCCAAAATGAAGGTGAAATTCCCCCTTCTGACTGCCAGCCTTAAGCAGATTAAATCTGAGCTCATCAGAGAAATGATTACAGAGAAAGTGGGGGTAGGGGGAGTGCTAGGCAAGAAGATGAGCATGAGGAATGGGGGGGTCAGCTAGGGACCCCCTCCCTCCATCACACCACACAGCTGCTGAGGGATTCACAGCCAATTACCAGTTCCCATGGCAACCAGTTCCTGCTTAGCTCAAGGCCTCAGTTGCCTCTCCGACCTATATTCCTATATTCAGCTGACTCGGGAGCCCAGGCTGTGCTGGGTACCTGCCCTGGGGAAAAGAGGCACTGGGAGGAAACATGCTCATGCAGCAATGGCAGGGACAGCCTGCTGAAAGCCCTGATCAAAGGTACAGCCTCTCCCCACCCAGTTAACTTCCTGGGCCCAGCTCTTCTGCACCTCAGGCCCGCCACGTGCAAGTTAACATCCTCAATATGCCATATTCTGCACTGCTCACAGCAAGGCATCGTAAACTTGCTTGCCATTAGCGAATAGCTCTGAACCAGTGGTCAAGCTCCAGGCTGAAGGCACAGTGATGTGCTGCTCCCTCCACACAAAAAAGGGCCCTCCTGTCTGTCATCTCCCAGACAGATGCTCAGGTTATTCCAGAAGAGCAGGGCTGCTAGAATTTTGAGTGACTAAGCATGATGCATGGGGAGCTAAGAACACGATGATTCTGCTGGACCCCAAAGTCATTTGGCTGCAAAGTTTCTTCCTTCTGCCAGCATACACTGGTTTAAACCACTAAGGAAACTCTGCATCGAACGTAAGAGAACATAAAGAGCTGGCCCTGCTCTACAAGGTTCTGAACTCTGGGATGTGTTTGACCTAGAGGATCAGCTCTGCAGATGAACTTTACCAGATTTCAGGATGATGCTCTGATCTGGACATATGCCTCATGTCCAGCTTTAACTACGAGCTGGGAACAGGATGAAGACATCTGGTTGACAACAGAGCAACCAACTGATAGTGTAGCACAATGACAGCAACAGCCATCACACAAACCAGACCCTTTCCTCTGCCCTTCAGTGTCTCTTCTGGTCCAAGTTTCAGTAGTTGTGCAGAGGTTGCAGTTCTGTTTCCAGTGCACCCAGGGCAGGTGCAATGGAAGTTCAAGAAGCTGAAGACCAAACTGATAAGAGAAGTACTCACTCTTTCACAAAATTGTGCAGCTGCTGCCTAACTGACCTCTGAGCCTGGTCAAACAGGATCTGAAAGAAAAGAGAGGGAAAAGAATATAAAATATTTTTACAACGTGGAAAGAGTCAGAAAAATCTATAAATGCTCTCTAGGAGCTTCAGTGTGAGGGACTCAGCAATACTCCAGGGCTTAGTGGTGTCCATTACTTGATGGCTGTCTTAATGGACAATAACTTTCTTCTGTAGCTGTAGCACTCCCTCACAAGTGCAGAATTCCTGCACTGCAGGTTCCACAGCCTGTGCCAGGGCTCTGAATATCACGGAGACCTACGCCACCAGCATACTTTCACAAGAGGAGTGTTTATAGGAGCAGTTGCCTTCATAGTCCCGATTTTGAACTCTCCCGAGTCTCGAATTTCTCATTTTGCCAGAGGAGGGCACTGTCACCTCAACATTACACCACTTAGGGAAGGAGACAGGAACACTCGCTGAAGGTACATCACAGTCAGCCACACGTGGATGAACACGGGTGAGAGGTCCAAGTAAAATTTACTTACAAGTCTTTTAAGTTTTACCCTCCTGTCTGTCCCTCACAAAAAAATGGTCCCAAGCCCATCACCCTCCTCTGCCCATCTCACATCCAGCCCTCCCTATCTTCTTTTCAGAGATGTTCTCCCCCCACCCTCTGCTAGATACCGAACAGTGGTGTCTGCTCAGCTCCCTCCCATCTATCTCTGACAGGCATGACTACAAATAACTCCATATTTCAGACATGCAGGGGGATGACACAGCGTTTTGGCTAACTGGGACCAGATGGGCAGAGCCTCCCAGACGACATAGTGACTACAGCAGGAAGTACACATCATCCCAGGGTTACAGAGAAAAGCCACTGGCCACGCTGCAGTTAGCAAGAGTGGCCCACAAAGAATGGACAAGGACCACATTTCATTCCACCACCAGGAACACAAGGCCTGGGCACTGGCCCAAAACCTAATGATGCCCTGAAACATCGCAGCGTTGGGGTCTGGCATCACTACAGCTGTTGGGCATGAGTAACCCTGGCTCATGTGCTCCGATTTAACACTGCGTCCTGAGCAGCCAACTTAACCTAGAGAGGTCCTGGAACACTCAATGGTAACTGTGTCTGTCTTCCTGAGGACGCAGTCACCAGGAGCAGCATTTCCCAGTCCAGCACTGGGCTTTGCTTTCTCTCCTGAAATGACCAAAGCCCTTTCAGGGGAGGCTGCCTGGACCCACAGAGCATGAGGGACTGTTCTCAACCAGGGAGTGTGAGGCTGACACAGGACTTTCTCAAGGCACCTTCTCTCAGCAAGCAGACTGTACAAAGCCCTTCGGATTAAAACAAACAGCTTTTTCCAGTTTGCCTTTTTTTCCCCTCCTCTTTGTGGCAAGCTTGGATTTCCAGTGGGAGTTTTTCTGGGAAGCTTCCCTTGACACCCCACCCACCATCTCTCCTTTTCTTTCCTGGCCACCTTCCTTCTGCTTCGCTACACAGTTCAGGTGAGACCCAGAAGTGGTGAGCACCTCTCCAGGTCTCCTGGCTTCTTCCAAGAGGCAGGAATAGTCATCTCAGACCATTACAGTGCAGAAGACCTGGCACTGCCTAAAGCAGCAGCTTTTTGTGAGGAGGTGGTGGGTTAACCTTGTCTGGCTGCCAGGTGCCCATCAAGCCACTCTCTCACTACACCTCCTCAGCAAGACGGGGGGGAAAAAATAAGATGAAAAAGCTCATGGGTTGAGATAAGTACGGGGAGATCACTCACCAGTTACCATCACAGGCAAAACAGACTTGACTTGGGGAAGACTGATTTAATTAGTTGCCAATTAAAAATAGAGGAGAGTGAGATACAAGAACAAGACTAAAGCATCTCCCCGTACTGGAGCGTGATCGGCATTCCCAGCCTGAGCAGTGCTCTGTCCAGGACACCGAGATCTTGGCAGGCACTGCAGAGATCCGACACATGACACACACTCCGAGGTGGTCACAAGCTTTAACCTTCTCATGCCCCATAGCAAAAACACTCTGGTTCCCTCTGGTTCTACCAGCAAAAACACTCTGGTTCCCTCCTGACCCTTCCTTCCAGCAGCAACACTCATACAGGCACAGACATCCTCCCCACCTAACATCTCCCATTAGGAGATAAGCAAGTCATGCTTCTGACACTACACAGGTGTGCTACTCCAAACAGAACGCAAAGCACTCTGCGTAGAAGCAGCAGCATTGGCTGCAGAGCCTCAAACACATTCGTTATGTGTATTGCTGCAGCCAAGGACAAAGCAAGAAACATGCCAGGACTAGCTGAGTATAAACAGCCATGAATGGCCTCTAAATATGAACAGATGCAAATCAAGGAGGAAAGAAAGAAAATCCCAAGACCACCCAGCTTTGTGTTTTTACCAATGTAAATTATTTACTGCTCTTGGCATCCACTCGCTCTCTCCAATGGCACTCCACGAGGCATTGGCCTGTAACTTTCCCCATGCGATGTCTGGGCATTGACAACACTTCCCTCCACTCAGGATGCCATGCAGGGACAGGCAAGCAGCAAGAAAGCCACCTGGTTCCCACCTGCACCTACAGCTGGGAAATCCGCTGAGCACTTGCTACACAGGACAAACTGAGCCACTTCCCAGGCCAGGCAGATCACCCCAGAAGGAGGATACTGTCCCTGCCCTTTTGTGGTAGTCAGAAAAGCTCAGCACACCAGTGTCTGGCTGGAAAAAGGACCGATGCTTTGAACAGCACAAGTGAAGCATTTACAGAAGGTCTCTGCCTGTGACAGGGAGGCACTATCCCAGTAGGGCGCTTCCAGGCCTATGGGCAATTCTCCTGCCACAGCCCGGGCTTGTTCTCAAGCTGCCTAGGAAGAAGAATTAACTAAGGACTCAGGCCAGGTCTAGAAATCAGAGCTCATAAAACTGACCCTTACTGAAGCTGTTTACTGAGAGGGAATTGAACTCGTTGCAGTCACATAAGCAGTATTCCTATGCCTGTGGTGCAGGGACATTTCTATGTGGAATTTTAATTTAAATGTATCTGTACCAGAACAGGAAAACTGCACAAATGAGGAAGACAAGCCATATATATATATATATCTCCACCTCCTGCTCTGTCAATACTCCTCTCCCCTGCCCTTGTTATTCATGCACTGAGCCCCACACCACCGTGATGATGCCCTTCCTTCCAGTCTGTACCAATTCATACAGCACAAGTCTGGGGCAGGGATTGCCAAGTGGTTCGTGAGGAAATACCAGGTAATGAATATGCTTTTCCTGCCAGCAGCATCTCTGCTGAGAAGCGTCCTATGATACCAGCATTACTTTTATTGCTTCTTCATTAATTTTGCCAGGCAAGATCACCGGGGGAATATCTTCAAGTGAATCCTCCATTCAATTTTCAATGCAAAACAAATAGAGTTTTAAGAGCTAGAGTTTCAAATATAAAATCATCTCTTGGCTTTTCCTCCTTTCCCAGACATACTTGGAACAAATCATTTGTTTTAAGATTTTCCAGACCAAATATCACCCCACCCTCTCTCTTAGCTTCCACCAAGACATGAGAAGTCCAGCCTATGACTCACACACATCTGTGCCCAAGGAGGGTCAGCATGAAAGAAGGGAGTTAACACAGCTCTCACCCAACAGCAGCAAAAGGCTAGATCCTACATTTCACTTTCTCAGCATGGGCTTCTGAAGCAACAGGACAAATCCAAACCTGTGTTTGACATGGGGCTTAGGAATTTCATGCCCCCAAGAAATGAAAGCAAGTCCAGCGGCCCAGGATGTTATTCCTGGAACTGCAAGCCTAAAATCAAGATGCAAGACATCAGAGATCCAAAGGGATGCCATTGCTACAGCACTCCCACACAACTCCCCGCAGAGCTTACAAGAAAAGAGGAGATCCCACCAGGCTCCAAAGCAAAGCAGAAGCTGAAAAGAAGTGAGATTGCCTGGCTGTGAACTGCTTCTCCCAGCACTTACATGCATGTTCAGAAGCAGGACATCACAGCTGCACATGGGAATAGTGCTTGAGGTGAGATTAAAGGCAGACAACAGCATTTGTGGTGGGAATTTATCAGAGAGCTGCAGAGGCCATTGCACCAGGAGCTGAAGAGGGATAATGCAGCTGGCAGAGGCAGGGGTCTCACCAGCCAACACTCCACCCCACCACACCAGGAAAGCAGGGCAGGTTCAGAGATTGCGGCTGGATTCAACCAAGAGCCAAGATCATCAGGTAAGTTCATAGTGATGAGGCAGGTCCAAGGCCAAGCTGGGTAGTCAGTCCACATATCAGGGTCAGGCCCAGCAATTGCCAGGCAGATCCATGGTGACAAGGCAGGGCTAGCATCAGGCTAGAAAAATCAGCCTGTAAGTTGGGATCACCAGGGTCCATAACGGGGAATGGCTGCAGCTGAGCTCATACAACACAGCTCAAACCAAGGCTGAAGGCCCCAGGCAGAGCTTAAATGGATGGAGGGTGTGGATGGAGGCCCCAGGTGAAGTTGGCCAGGGCCATTAAGGTCTATTAGTGCACTGAGAGCCATAGCCCACGATGAGATCAAGATCACTAAGTGAATCAGCCATTCCCCTGCAACAACTGGCCCCAGCTGATGAGAGGGAGGGTGTGGAGCTTCCTCTGCAGCTGCCGGACATATGGACAAAGGCAGCTCTCCCTTCTCCAGCTGTGCCAAGTCACCACCCCAGCCCCGGCGCTCATGAGCTGGATGAGTCACATCTCGGCGCTTATCTCCCTCATGGCCAGTCTGGAGGCCTCGTTCTCACCGATGTCCCCAGAAACAGTCTGGGGACTGGTTTATGTTGCATTTAAATGAGGGTTGGTTGTCTGGTGGCCTGGGAATCAGAGCCTGATCCTTTTATCCAGTCTTGGGAATCCTGTCCCCTCAGCAGTCTCCCAAAGCGAGGGCACTGCAGCGTGTCTCGGAGAGGGAGGCAGCTACAGCCAGGCTGGCCTGGCAGGGTCAGCTACAGGGCACCCAGATGGGATTCCATCAGCTACCTCTGAGCATCTGCTGGGGAACAAAAGGGAACACCCCTCCCCAGCCTGCAGAAGGTGATCATCTATAATCTTCCTATCAGACACCCTGCTCCCCAAAGATAGCCTGTTCTGTCAATAAGCCCCTTGTGCTGATCAAACACGGCCCTGTTAGGAGTACAGTGGCTTTGGCAGTCTGTTCTGGCCTCTCCACCTCTTCCCTTCAGCCACCTGTCCTGCTGCAGAGTTGCAAAGAAGTTTTCCAAGACCTGGGTGCTTTCTTGTTCTATGCCACGTCTATCCATGCTGAGGGTGTGCCTGACAAAGCTTTGGAAAGAGCATGTAAATACCACTGCAGCTGTTCAAATAACAAAATAAAACTCAATGACAGCATGCTGTACACTTTTCCCTGATTTCATGTTCCTGCAGTTTACTTTTCTTTCATTGCAGCTTCTAGCAGCTGAACATAGTAACCTAAGGGGCAGGAGGGCCGGGCAGAATCCAAGCATCCTTTGTTTGGCAGGGGATGCTTAAATGACTTTTATTCGTGTCTGGCTATATGATTTGGTCCCACATCTCTTGAGCGATGGCCCACCACAAAAATGCCACCCATGAACAGAATTCCATCTGCGATATCTTTGTAATACAGCTCACTTGAGGATTTGTGCTCTGGAAAACAAGCCAACCACACTACTTCTGTTACACATGTTGGATGTCAACACAGTCTAAGCCTCACTTCTGAACCAAGCTGAAGTTGAGTCTCTCACAAAAAGCTCAAGAGCTCTAGTTTGTGCTTAAGTCAAAGGATATTTGTTCCTGTCCCTTACATATTGTTGAAGCTGCTTCTCTCCCCTAACCAGAAAGCAGATGTGGCTTCTCTCCCACAAGCAGACATCCTAAAATACTCTAGAGACTGACAAAACCCTAATCTTTCTGAAACCTGGAATGCAGCACCGGGCTCACGTTAACTGCTAGACTGGTATCAAACTTCAAGGGCAGCAGCTCACTGAAGTCTTTTGGACTAGTATAATGTCATTTCACTAGGACACAATGGCAAAAACTGTGAAGCCATGAGATGACAGAAAGCATCTCCCCTGTCAGATGGTAATTCTGCACCCAGAAATTATCTCACTTACTGTGGTAGCTTGATGCACCTGGACCTGTCCCAAGTGCTGTCAGAAAATGCAGGTGGTCCACCCAACCCTGTGGAGAACAGGCAGCTTGGAAGCACTTTCCACTTTCACTTCCTTCTTCCCTGCCCCTGAACTCCACCACTACCCTCCACCCATGACATCTGCCATCTGCCTCCCTGACTCATCACAGCTTGGGTGGCTTTTCTTCTTGTCAGCAGGAAATGCTTCCTGGCTCGCTCAGCATAGCTAAATCTCCCCTGCAAGCTGCTACTGCTCCTGCCGGAGGATTCCTGTGACATAGCTACAGTGATTAACAGCAGACAGGAAAGCTTAGGACTTAACGAAGCTCAACACAGCGTTGTCTGGAGTAGTACTGATGAGGGCAATGTTAATGTTACATCTGCTGAGCTGGAAAATACCTGGTGCTGCTGAAGATGCACTTAAGGGACTCAGCGCTTTCACTTGCATCGTTTCACTTTTCTTATCTTTCTGATCACACAGAAAGAGGGAACTGCATGGGAAAGAGCCTTGATGTGTAAACGTGACAAGGTTGTGCTGCAGATCCTGGTATTTCCTTCCAAGGCATGTGTAGGGCAATAGGCTGGTGGGAATACTGCCTCCCATTCTTTGACAGAGCCAGGGATTATTGCAGCCCCACACTCACTGTCTCTTGCCCTCGTATAACCTGGAGCCTTCCCTTCCCTAGTTGTTTGGAAGTGGATGCTGACAGCTTTGAACTACCTATAAATTGTACATCTCTTATTCTAGACGGCACTGAGAGGTTGGCATGGAGCACAGCCAGTTGTGTCTGCTTTAAAGGTCTATGGAGAGCATCACCCTGCCTTCACCAGTGCTGATTAGGTACGTGACTGCACTAGAAAGAATTGCACCTAACAGCAGCTCAGGGAACTCTGACCTAATCAGAATTTGGGGGGAATAAAATCCACTTCAAGTCTAGGGTTTAACAGTCTTTGGCAACAGCGGAAAAAACCATGAGCTTCTGCACTGCTGTAATTCCAAACACCATTGCCTAGCATCAGAGTGTAAATCCAATAGCCCATAATTATCAGCTACCACTCTAGAACTGATGGCAACTTCATGCTCCTTTACCTGTGGGGAAACCTTGTTACACTCATGTACTTACATTCATCAGAACCTGTAAAAAGAGGGAAAGGTTGTTTTCTCACATATAATCATCTGGCAGATTGCTCTGCCTTTCAATCTGTTTCGTGTTTTAGGGAGGGTGATAAGGAGGAAGGAAGAAGGCAAACAAACACACAGGTTTTGGAGCTGACAGCACAGCATCTGTCTGCGGACAAGCAAGGAGTGTTTCCAGTACAGAAGAGCTTGGCAAGACACAGTCAAAATTTATTTGCTCCAGTGTGGTATGTAGTGAGAAGGAGGGGTCACAGGGGAGACTTCAGGCCCTCAAGCAAGATTCCAGTTCATGCCACTCAGGCTCCTGTGAAAGGAAATGGTTTGCTCTGGGGAGCTGAGCAGGAAGGTTGCTGCAAGGCTCTGGCATCCCTGTCTGCCACCCGCTGCTCAGAGGTCTCGCAGAGGGAGCTGGAAACTTGTTTCTGTCATGGATCATGCACCTCTAACCAGCAGATGGAAGCTCGCCTGGCGAGGCGATGTGATACAGCGTTCTTCCGACAGTGCAGCCGCACCCCATGCTGCAAAACGGGGCACAGAACGGGCAGGGGCGTTTCTGCAGAGCGTCAGCTCACCCTGTGCTGAGGCAAAGGCTCCTGGAGCAATAGAACAGTACAAATAATGGGACAGATCACAACATTTACTGGAGGGAACTGCTTTGGAACACTGAAGTGCTTACACAGTGAGGGGAGGACCCCTCACTCCCTCAGGATCTCAGGTACAAGGAATTTTTCAGATTTCATTTTCACTCAGGGGTAGGAAGTGCAAGCTAACACTTCAAAGGTGTTCAAGTGTCTCCGTTTCACTGAATCCACTGGTACTTGGAGAACTAAATACCACTGAGATCCTGCCCCTCTGCCCTGTTTGTGTTTGGTAAAGAGCCAGTTACCCTAAACATGTACTTTTACAAGGACTGGAGGTAACAGCTGATGCTTTTAAATTCATAGCACAACTGACAACTGCAGGACTCCTAGAGTCAATAGGGAAAGGTATTTTGCTTCTGGAACATGGGGAGGAGTCACAGTCATTTCTCATCAGGTATCTTCCTCTCGGATGAACTGAAATTTTGGATCTCGGATGCCTGAGGCTGGGGATCCTCATCCCTTAGATATCTAATGTAGCATTAGCACAACTGGGAATCAGACCACTGAATCGCTGTTAGAAAAGTTGCGTAGAGGAATTCAGCAGACGCAATATTCATCCAGACACAGAAGAGCCACCAAGAGAAATCCATGCACAGCATCCTGCCTTGGATCTGACTTGCAGGTGACGTGGCAGCCAGCAGCACCTTTGGCTTTTCTGCTGATGCTACTACTGACATCTGCAGCGATGCCTCAAGAGGTCAGCACTGTAACATCAGCAGGAACCTCTTTTTCAAGCCAGGAAGCACACATTTCTGAACAGAACATCCTAGGAAGCCAATTGCCCAAGACGTTGGAAGGCCATTTTCCCTAGAGCAGCAACCAAAATCAGCCTCTGAGCTAAGCAGTGGGCATGTTACAGAAAACATCCTCTGGGGCTGCTGGGGCAGTGCCATTCTCCAGCTCACTACTCAAATCGAACACAACCAGCTAGAGACATCAGTTCCTTGACCTCCATCATCGTTACCTACTTCAGTTTGTCTGAGGCATCTAACCTCTCCTGTCTCCCCTACAAAGCAGCTGCCCAAGCAAGCCACGTTAGGCAGTCAACACAACCAGCCAAAGCCAGGAGCCCAAACTTCTTAAATACTTAATGGGGGGAGGCAGTCACCTCCAGAGTACCGTTCAGGGAATCCCTGGACCCAGCTTCATGAACCTCTTCAACCAGCACAAGCTAGCACTGCAGTCAAGAATTCGCTGTGTTTGTGTGGTTGCATTGTGAAAAGGTTTTAACTAGCTAAAAACCCAGCTGGTCTGGACCCAGACCAGTGCCCTCTGCAGCTGTGTGACCCCCTGAGCCAGCACTAGGGCGGGATGACAAGGGTGCTGGAAAAAGTTAGAAATGGAGAGAAGGCAGGACTGCCCCTCTCTGTGGTATGGCTAGTCTGTGCTGGTTGGAAGAGGTCATGAAACTGCTTAGGCTAAACTCCTGAGGGAAGCCAGTCTTCTAACTGGGAGCTAACCCAGAAGGTGTGAGTGCTTTCTCCACTGCTGCACTTGGTTCTGCAAGGGCCAAGCAGCTCTATAATCTGGTTGTTTTGCTTTCTCTCCCCAAGCCAAAGCAAGAAGCAGAAAGGATGACGCAGAATTGCTCCCTGCACTGTTTGCTAAGCAGCTTGGTGACCATGGTTGAAATCCTCCACAGACACTGCTCCCCATGGAGCAGTGCTGCTCTCTCAAATTCAAATTCTCTTACTCAAATTTCACTCTCAGAGAGGGGCCCAACACTGTTTCCAGTTATATCAGTGTAATCTCCTAGAAGTCTGTGTGGCTTAACAGAATTTGAATCCCAGCACCTTTAATCTCAGTATTAAACCTCTCCTCTTGTCCTTCTGTCAGTCTATGCTTTCTTGGTTTCATCCCTTTCTACAGTTTGGGCAAAAATTCTATTATCTGAGGTGTTGATTCATCTTTCTGACAAACCTGGCACAAATTAGCAGAGTTTCTGTTAGTCATTAGTCTGTGTGTCCTTCCAACAGTCCCTCGGAGACAGGAAAGCACTTGAAATCTTTTTGCAGATATGGAAGCTGAAACATAAATATACAATAGTCCAGATCCATAAAGGTACTGAGGTTTCTAACTTCCATGCATGCTTTGACATGAGTAAGGCATTAGCCCAAATGCATGTGGCTAAGAGCACAAAAAAAGGCAGAGGACACTGACTCCAGCTCTTCTGAACTCAACTCTCTCTTTTGTCATCTGTCCTCTAAGGTTGCTTTGATGTTTTTTTCCTCCTTGTGCATTAAAAGGTGGAAATGCTCTGGAGCTCAGTGTGTTCATCTTCTACATTCGAGCGGGTTTTATGCTTGGATTTTGCTGAACTAGAATCAGGACATTTCCGGGCCCCGTGCTCTAGCAATAAAATCATAGAACAAGCTTTTCCAGCCGATTTTTTGGGGATATTTTCCCTTCTTTTTAAGTTGTTCCAGTTGTACATACTGTCCTGGCCACATTCCTAGAGTATGCACTGACAACTGTTTCATAGCTGAGATCCTCAGACCCGGATGAGCCAAGATACACATACACACACACGCACAGGCACACACAAAGGAGACAGCAGAAGGCACTAAAAATAACTCAGCTAATTGAACAGCCGTCGGACTCAAGATGCAGCAGTCATTCCAAAGCCATTTCCTGGAGAGGGACTCACACTGCTGTGCACCAAGGGAGGAGGGTGCTCTCGAAAGGCGGGGGGAGGGAGGATTTAAGCACATTTCCCCTTGTGCACGCAGCCGGTGGTAGGGAAATACTGCCTTTTGCAACCCCTGACTCACATGGAGTGGGGAGCTCGCCCCTGCTGAACAGGGTGGGGTGCATGGGAAGGGTTATACCACATCACTTGGGGATTTGACAGCTCTGGGAAGGGTCCTCCTGCTTATTAGTTGGCTGAGGCAAGAGCAATCCCAGAAGTGCCACTTTTGGCAGAGCCTAGGGATCCAGGGGAAGCTGCACAGCTGGCGTTGCGGAGCTTGCGGACAGCATTTTGCATCTAGAGGTTTCTGGCTGGGACTGCTTCCTCACGGCTGGGCTGCACGCACTCCTCAGCCCAGCCCCTATCAGTGCAGCTGCGACGTGATCCCTGGAATGAAGGGGTAGCTTCTCAGGGGTTCATATGCTCCTTGGCAGAAAGGCTTTATGTTTTCAGAGCAGCAACAGAAAATCAGGGTTTGCCTTTCTCTGCTTTGACACAAACACACCTTTTCTCTGATGCTCACACTGGTTTATTTATTCTCTCCCCACCAACACCACCATCATACAGCTGTTTGACTGTTCCCAAATACTAACAGTCCTAGGAGAGCTGTGTGTACAGTGCCTCTTTTCCCTGCCAGCTTTTACTAGGAAACAGTCTTCCCACCTGCTTCATGAAAAAATTAAATGGACTTGATGCAGCTTCTTCTCCAGCTGCATGTGGTTAACTCACATCCCAAAAGCAAACATTGTGCCTAATGTACTTTGACAGGGGCATCGCGGTATAAAAGTGGGTCAGTCCAGTGCTGACACCCTGAAGCTTTCTTCACTTCAGAGCACTTGTGCTTTAAGCTCCTACCGAGTTACAGACTTAAAATTGTGGGTCTGGCATAGAGCCACCAAGCATGAACCACCTTCCTCATCTATGAGGTTTACAGATGCCATATTTAGGATGGAGAAAGGGCAGATTCTAACTCCTTGGGGTCGGGTAGAGAGCTACAGCCAGCTCAGGAGAATAGCCATTGTCTGGGCATTTCCCTCTTTTCATCTCAGTGTAGCATTAATATGTCCTGTGTTATCCTTAGAGCTGCACACAACTCACTGAGCAATGCAGTCCCTTCGGTTTGATCCATTCACAGCCTTGCTGGTGTCCTAATGTCACAAATCTGAATGCCAAGCTTCAGAGTGTATTCCAAATCTGCAGCAACAAGGTTATACATGCAAGCTGGTAAGAGCCAGTGTCCTGAGTTGTCAGAGCTCCTCAGGACCCTGTCTGTCCCCACTACAAAATCCTGTGCTATCCAAAGTGAAGAACAAGGCATCTGGAGTGCAGGACTTTTGTAAGCTTTCCACTTCCTTTGATGAAGGGGTCTCTAACCTCACCCTTCTACATATTTGTTGTACATCTCTGATCTGAAATGAGCCAAAAGGCACCTGTGCAACAGTACATACCCTTTCACCAAGTGGTACCTCCTCTGCAAGCCTACAGAAATCCCATTTCCTAGCATACGTGATGCATCAGGACTGATCATTGTGAGTACACAGACTCACAGCTCATCCAGTTCAATACTGTTGCAAGAGGCAACAATGACTCTGAACCCTTTCCTGCTCTCATGGTACACAACGTGCAGGGACTGGAACCTGAAAGACTTCATGGACTCCACCTTTGCGTAGTGTCAACTAAGCCAAACACAGGAGACCATTAATCAGTGTCTTGAGAAAGAGGTTGCCATCAGCATACAAAAAGACAAGAGGAAGCAGCATCTTACCATGTGATAGTTAATCATTTCCTGCAGACTATCTCCAAATTTGTCGAGGCACTCCTGCAAGAAAAGGTAAAGAGAACTGGCAGTGAGTAGAAGCAGCTGCCCTTCATTCCCAGGGGTTCAACAGCTGAGAGACACTCTCATCAAGCGACTGAAGAGCCGCTCTGCCATTTGGCAAGAAGGCATTCCAGAAATGTCTGACACTGAAGCCATAGGCTCCCTGTGCCTTCCACTTTAGTGCCGAAATCATCATGTCAGTTGTCGCTTGTGTAGGCTGGTTACCCGCGTTTCCTAAATAACTGGTGCTTACTGACCTAGATTCCAACAACCTTGCCAGCACTGTGGCTTCTTAAAAGTCCAGCTCTCGCTGCAAACAATGAATCGCACTCTGACCTTCCAGCATTGCATTATCAAATGGTCTCTACATTCCTCCAAAAATAAAATCTCATACTAAGTGGCTACTTAAACAGTATAAGGATCTTGGACATATGGTCCATTCACAGCATCAGGAAGCTGAACACTCCCCAAGCCCTCGCTGTGTCCCATGCTCCATCCCACAGGATGACTTACCGAAATCATTTCATCCTTCTTGCACTGCTGCGACAAGTCCCGGACTCCGCTGACAAAGTGCTTGTTGGTGGTGATGTAGGCTTTGCCTGCTTCAATCATCCCACTGCATAGCTTTACCAGCTGTACAAGGAGAGAGGTGTGAGCAGATAGGCAGCTGATCACATCAAAATGAATTGCAAACAGGCTGGTTTAAATCCTCACCAGCACCAAGAGCTTTAGAACAGGATGGCATTCACGTTCCTGGTGTGGCTACGTTAGCAACCCTCACTGCACATGGCAGGAGCAGGGATGCAAATTGTACTTCTCAGGGTGTGTCACGCTGTTGGCATTTCGCTTGTTATCCCCTGAGGACAGATGAATCCAGGCAGCCCTTTTTTTTTCCAGTGGGTTTCTACTGTTCACTCTATCCTGAAGCTTCAGGACTGCAATAAAAGGAACCTCATCACACAGGTTGACTGGCGAGAGGTAAGACTCCTTGGTGCTGGGTGGAAGGGATAAACTGTGTAGAATCTCCCTGCTGGGAGCGTGCTGCTCTTTGGGACTGTGGAGCCTCTGAGTCCAGCTAGCTGCTCTGTATACTTGTAGAGACTTCTCTTGCTCTTACCTTGGAATGAAGGAGAGCCAGCATTCAGCAGCCTGACATTTTTGTATCGTGTTTTCCTTAAACCAACTGACCAGGACTGCTTAAGCCATGTCTGCTGTGTGCAGCCAGTGTGGTCCCTCACACCCAGGTTAAATCATTAAGACTGTAGATAACTATGAATCAACTCCCACAATTCTGCAGCCCAAGAAAACTTTGCTGGTGCACTGTGAGGGATTACAGAATGTATCTCTGGACTGCCTGTGACTTAGCACAGTCTTTCTGATGGACCTGGAAAGAGCATTGTTTGGAGAAACGTTAACAACTTTAAGCAAGCTACACACACTCTGATTCTGATCAGCAGCCTTGTTATAGTGAAGTTACCCGTGAAGTTAACTGGAACTTGCAGTAAAATGGGGTAGTTTCCTCACTTAGGAATTAGTTTGCTGCAGCACAGGCATACATCTCTACACAGGCTTTATTAACTTTTGATAATTAAACAGCTGCAGGGAGCATTCACAGACTTCCTAGCTACAGCAAACTGCCTTAGCATGCCTGGAACTGGCTGTAAAGACCAACATTAGCTTAGCCAGAATTCCTGGCCATTAGCCTATCTCTTTTCAGCCAAAGCTCCTTGTAAAAGGTTATGTTAAGATAAATCCATAAACCAAAGACCTAAGAGATTTGCAACAGTAACAGCTGGCCACTAAGCAGAATTTTTTATTTTTTGGCTTTTTTTTGTTGTTTTAAATCATCGCTGTTCTAGGCTTTTTAACTAAGTGAAAAACTTTATCTGCTGATAATGAACAACACTTGGAACTGAAGTTTCCCATTCTCAAAATCCAGGAGCTTTTTAGGGATATTGATCTTACTAATGAAAAATAGCTTTAGAAATCTTTCCCTGTCAACCAGCCTCACCTGGCTGGGCATGAGTACATCTCAAGTTTGACTTGAGGTCAAAGCCCCACTGAAGCATGGTGTGCTGGTTTGGGGCCTGGTGCTTGTTCTAATTATGCAGCCACAAGCCTTTGGGGTCTGATCCATACGCATGCATTGCAGGACAAGTTTACTTGCCTCTGCCTGCAGTTCTGTAAAAATATATGAGTGTATCTGAATATATAAATATATATATAGTCACATGTGGTGTATCTGTGTATACACAGTATATACAGTTTTCACTCTTTCACACTCACATCCCCTCCTGTCCACACAATTTGACAGAACAGCACTGGACGCTTGCAGACTTGTACTATCCCATCCAAGCCCAGAGAAGAAAAGCAAACAGATGCAGTTCCTGTCACATCTGGAGGCCAGACGTACACTAGGGCTTTGGACAGATCCCCTGGAAAGGAAATCCAGCCTATTCTGCAACGTGGCGGTTTCTAGCATGCCTCTGTGCAAACCCTCGTGGCCAAGGCTGTGTTACTAGTAGCTGAAGGCCATTCAGCCCAAGCACACTCCCAAGGGGAGCAATGATGCCTTTGCAGATGGAGCATAGGGCAGAATGAAGGAGATCTCTTTGAAACAGCGATCAAGCCCAAATCTCTGGTGTCCCCTTGGATGAATCATTTACACTGCCCTTTACTTTCATTTTAAACAGGTGTTAAAAGCCTAATCATTTATAAACTAAGTGCTCAGGGGCACAGTAAAAGGCAGAGAAACAGCTAGTCCTTGCCAGCTTGCTGCTCTTTAAGAACTAGTCGTGCCAGCTATTTGGGTACCACTGAACAACATTTACACCAAGCCCTAGGAAAGCTGCTGATTTATTAGAAATGAGGGTGATTCAATCTTGTCCAAAGTTACCCTCACAGAAACTAATTTGAACTTCAGTAGCTTTTCACATGCAAGTCCAGCCTCGCTTGCCCCGCACCCAGGCCTGATAAGCCCGTTGCTGACAGTGACTGAGCCAGCATTTTGCACCACCGGTCATCTCTGCAGCAGACAGGGGAGATGATGCATGCAAACAGAATGAAATGTCCACCCACTTTGCGCTACCAGAACATCACCCCATAACTGCTGCCAGGCAAAGACCAAAATTGCATGAGACTATTGTTTTAATGCAGTCCTCACCCAAAGGATCTCAAATCAATCTGCAATAAAGCACTGAACAATAAAAAACTGAGAGTCCTGAACAGCTCTTGTACTTCCAGCCCACCCTCCTCGCTCCAGGATTGTTCGTGACACACCAAGCTGTCTAACTCCAAGGAGCACTGACAGCAGTAGCGCTAGAATCAGAGCAAGTTTCACCCCAAGCTTTGTCTTTAGAGCCTTAGCTTAGAGAAAAACAGATGACCTAAATCCCTTTGCAGCTTTCACCAGTGAGACTAGTGAACTTGTGCAGATAACCGTTTTGAGCAGCTTGATTCGTAAATAGGTTTTATAGGACACAGCTTTGCCTAGGGCTTGTGACTTCAACAAAGCCCATTTCTCCATCAAATGCAGGAGTTTCATCCCTTGCTAGCTTTGGGAAATCTCACAGATAAAAAGCCAACATCTCTTCTAGCTCATCTTCTTCTTCATTTCTCTCTGTTCTCATTTAGAAACCTTGGCTGACGTCTCAGACATTAGGAGGAGCGAGGGTGGAAAAGCCACCTTCCATCATAAAGCCTCTGACTTAGATCCAAACTACCAACAAGAATCACCAGCATAAATGCAAAATGGCCAAAATGGTCCCTGAGAGGATATTTCCAGTGTCAGATTATAGCTGTGGCACACAGCCTGGCTGAACATCAGACAGTGGCCACCATCATCAGTCTGAATCTGGCCCCTCGTTGACCTGCAAGTGTCTCCTTACACCCCTGAGCTGACACAGTGATGCCTACGCTGTGTGGACATGTCATGGCTCCTACCCCACCAGCTTCATATCACAAGCCAGCTGGTGGAGAGGAGAAACAGCACCAAAATAACTTGCCACAGCAGGAGAAGTGTCAGCCCCCTGAGATCCAGGACCAGAACAAGGAGGCCATCATTCAGCATTAGGAGCCTGTCTGGACCTCTTGTCCTAACAACTTTGGCAGTCACAAAGGAGCCTTGACAGGTACCTGTCAGTAGAGGGAGACATGGTCCTACTGACAAGCCCAGTGTATTCTGCATTAGTTTCCTGACAGCCTGAGATGGGCTCACTTTTTAGAGGAGGCTGGTGGGGCCATATTCCTAAGCAGGAACTAATCAGTCCCTCTTCAAACCAGTGCGCAAAGCTGCCCCATCTTACCTTGTCAAGCTTTGCCTCTATCTCCACCACATCTGTTTCCACTTCATCAATGGTTGCCCTGCAATGACAACAGCAAAAAGAAATCATTCATTGATTGGTTTTGCTGATTGGGAAAGAAGCCAGGAAGTCTCAGGTGAGTAAAGATCAGAGGGACTAAGGTATGTGTGCTGGTGGTGGACAGGAGGAGGGATCCACGCGTCCCACTTTGGAGTTTTCTGCTGCTGTGTAAGCTTAGGACTGACTTACTCAGGAGAAGGATCACACCTCATCAGGAATTAACTCCACATGGCTGGAAAAAGAGATGGAGATTATGCTATCTTCTGTCAGTGTCATGGAGAAATTCAGATGTGCTGTGGCAGTCATACACATCAAACTCATTCAGTGACCTTGTTACTTGGTGGTAATGCTAAGTGACACAGAAATAACCATTGTTACACCTTAGCCATCCATTCACATCAGGCACAAATTGCCTGCTTCAGTACCACCAAAACCCATTTTCTAGGCTATAACTGTGCCTAAAGTACAGCCACATGGTGAACTACGTCCTTTGAACCTTAGGAACCATCACTTAAGCAGAAACACATCTTGATCCTTTTGTCGTTGAATACCGTAAGTCTCTTTCACACACATGGGGCTTTGCTTGCATACGGATAAATCTGCTCCATGATTATCGGATCTGTTTTCTTTCCACGTCACTGGACAGATGTGACAGTAAGAGGCTATTAGAATCCAGCTGCAAAGGTCACCAGGCCTCCCTCACAAAGTGAAATAGTAACATGACATCAGCCATTTGCAAGAGGCATTCCCAGACTGAGGCATGTGGTATGAAATGACTTTTTTGAGGCCAGAATCCAACAGTAAGCACTGTAAACCTGAGAGCATTCCTTTGCAGAGCTGCTCACTGCTGTATGATGTCTATAGTTGGACAGTTGTTTCTTTAACCACACACCTGGAAATGTGGTAAGCCTCACACCACCCTTATGCACCAAGGATATGCAATCCAAATTTCACTGCAAGGAGCTTCTTAAGTTTGTGGGCTTGTAATTTAAAAGGTTGGTTCCTGAAATATTACACTCAGGCTTTAAAAAATCCAGCACTGAACGTGTGCCAGCTGAAAGAACAGTAGGGGAGAGATGTGACTTAGAGCCCCACGAATCAATACTGCTATCTCAGCAAAAGGACAGGACGCCCACAAACCAAAGGGACCAGCAAAAGTGCTGAAGGAACCATTAGAGTATGTGGTAACTCTGTGCCTCTGAGGCTTTTGGTGTCTTCAGTGAATTAGTGAATGATGAAGACAGTGACTGTCTTCACCAAGGGACAGGCTTCTAAGAGCAGGAAGGATAAATTTAACAAGAAAGCCCAAAAGGTCACAAAGCTGGGGGATTAATCTAAATTTCTGCCATGCTGAGGAAGGGTTCCGGCCAACAGCATGGTACTTATATGTACCTTACAAAGATTACACATAACCAAAGTAGCACAGCACACTCAGTGACATCTATCCTAAGCATTCTTCAATGGGAAAGATGCGTAATACCTCACACAGGTGAGGGCAGTCCCCATCTGTAAGCTATGAGACAGCCAACATTTGCTGTGGCCTCAAAGACTCTGGGTCTAACAACTGTCTTGTTGAATCTAAATTGGCTGCATATTCAAGAACCGTGATGTAACAGCTGTAACTTTCCTTCAGAGACTCCTGTCCTCCCCTTCCACTGCTCTCCTGCTCCCAGATGATATTACTTACAAGCAGAGGAGTGTCTCCTCCATCAATGTCCCTTTCCATTAAAAATTCCTTCTAGCCTGTGGTTTGACCATGCTGCTCCCAGCCAGGGAGGGCAGAAGGGGGATGCTGGCCATTGACAGGCCACTTGTGACTCCACTGCTGCCCTTTCCTCATCTGGTTTCTTTTAACAAGTGAGTCTGAAGGAGAAAAAGAGGTAGGTCTGCTGTTCATAAATGAGCTGTGATGTTCTTCAGCTCTGTGAGCAGCAAGAAGCACTGAAACCCTGCCAGTGCTGTGTGAGGAAAGGATGTGTCTCTATTCCCTTCATCCAAGAGCTCTTGATGTCATCTCAGCAAACAATACTCCCTACATCTTAACATAAGCCGAACATCAAATCCAGAGGAAACAGGCTAGGCTATTAATCACCATTATATATCGCAGAAGACAGCCTGGAATCTGCTTTCATTCAAAAATACCGGATGCAAAAAAATACAACTACTGCCTACAATTGGCTCCTCTACTTCCTGCCAGGGAAGGAGAAATATGTACTTACAAAGAGTTTGCTACCTGCTGAGCACTTTAAATGAAGCATATTTGTTACACTTTCCCTCACCTCACACATCACTTCTCTCTTGATAACTAGATAGCCTTGTCCCTGCCATGACACCCAGTGTTGAAGATGGCGAGGCCAAAACTTCAGACAGGGATTTCACAGACACCCTCCATCTAGAGCCACCCCGAGCAAGCAAAACAGGAGGGCAGCCGAGCACTCTGCTTCTGCACAGAGCAAGCCCTGGGCTCTCTGAAGTTGCAGTAATATAGCATGGCTGCTCAGGAGTGTATTTGATCCCTGACCTTCTCCTGTATCTGTCAGGAACGTGGCAAGAAACCAGGACAGAGTTGGCAAGACAGGAAGAAACTATGCATGTTCAAAACGGCCTTTTTCATCAGAAGTTCCTCAAAACTGCAGATAACTAGAGACTAAATCTGCACCCACCATGGTGGGAGCAAGTCTTTGTGTATAGGTCATAGTTGTGTAGGAATTCATTGAAAACAACTCCCCAGCAAGGAATACTGTGCAGAGTCCCAAGGCATGACTCTGCTGCAGTTGCAGGGCTCTCAGTTTCCTTTATGCAAAGGGAGGCAACCGGTCACTGCAGGTTTACAAGCAAGTAAAATTTTCTATGATAAAAGCAGAAACACAAAGTATAGTGCATCTATTTCTTTTTTTGCACTTTTGTTTTTTAAGAACAAGCCCTGTCTTGGGATGACACTGTAATGCCAGCCTTTGCTTTCCACAAATACCTCTCTGTCCCACCACAGGCACTCGGAAAAGAAGGAAATGCAACAAATACATTACAGAAAATGACTAACACAGATCCATGTCCAGCCCACAGCATTGCCACTACTGTCCTTCCAAGCTCTGGCCTGACTCAGGGACTCCTGTGATGTGAAGCTGCAATGCTTCTGATAGATGGTGGCTTAGGTCCTACTAGACAAGCATCTACTAAAGACCCATTGCACTTCCTGGTCTCCTGTCTGCTCACTGAAGCCATACAACCAAAAGGGATGTTGCAAACTCTTAACTGAAGGGTCAGACAACAGATTGATGTCATTAGAGAACAAGGGCCTCTGCTTCAGCTCAACAGAAATGTCATACTCTGTTCCCTTACTGTGCCGCAGTGCTCACCTGCCCTGGCATCCCTCTCTTCCTCTTCCTGATTGTTCTGTGTACAACTGATGTCCATGACACTGGCAGCAAGGGACTTGCCCAAATCAAAAATAAAGAAACATATCTTACTGTAAAGCCCCTTTGACAGTTCAGAAAAAGTTATTCTAGTAGGTGTATTTAACAGCGACCTTTTCATTGGCTTGCAAATTACATTTGATTGGTTATTAGTGCTTAGGAATTTCTTTACTTTTCAGTCCTGATGCAGTGTCCCTTTGATCAGAATCTCAGCCAAGAGGGAGCTTTCATACAATTGCTATTGATTTAAATCCAGAGAAAGATATATAACCAAATATCTGCTCCCTAATTAGGGAAAACTCAGATGTCAATGTGGCCATCTTCAGCACAAACAACACCCACAAGAGTATTTCAAAGCTTTGCAATATGCTCAGTGTTCCTCATAAGCTTCAAAAGTGGCAACTTGCAAGTTCCGGAGAAAGATGTAAAGACTTAGACACGCCAGAAGGGAATGGGTGGCTTCTAGAAGACTGGGTGTTCTGTCAGTGTCCTGAAACGCAGATTCACCGGGCTGCTGGTTACTGCGGTGTCAGCACAGCTGAATGACTTTGCCTTTCTGTAGCAGCAGCAGAAAGCACCATCATGAAGACTGTGCCATAGCAACAACAGCCAAGGAACTTTCTCCAGCAGACTGAACAAGTTAAGTGCTGGGTAGTCCTTTCTTTGCTTTCCTCCAACACTTCTTCCAACGTCTTCCTTGAGCAGCCCTCTGGGAGCAGCCTCTAGCATCCAAGCAGAAATCTAAACTCCTTCACCCTCACATCAGCCGGACTGAAAATGAAATCCTGGTGACTCATTATGAAAGTACAGACTCCCTTGTGCCCAGGGCTCTGGCCACAATCGATCTGCTACCAGCTCTTTGAAAACACAGCCAAAAAAGCAGCTTCCTTCTCTCTAATACCATGGTGCTCAAGCTTTACTGCAACACATATGGCCACCCTATACAAATGGCAGCCTGGCTGTGCCTGGAGCAAAGCTTTTGAAAGAAATGGAATAATTAAAGAGCTTCTTTCAGGCAAATTTTTTCTCTTGCAGCTATTTTTGTTCTCTGGGTTTGGAAGTCGTGTGCCTTCATGCATTGCACTCTTACTGCCAGATTCAATTTTTCCACTTGGTTTCTTCATGCTTCTGATAGCTGGACATAATAACCAGCCAAAAAAAAAAAAAAAAAAAAAAAAGAGCAGGGATTTCTGGGGATGCTTTTCTTTTCAGGAAAGAAACAGCAGCCATTGTTTAATCTGCAGAGATCAGCTAGAGGCTAGTGTAGCAAGGCAGTCTAGCAGCATATTTCCTGTCAGAAGGTGGAGAGAGCATCTATCATTTACTCCTCATTTTTATCATAACCTCAGAAAATGAGTTGATATATTTGGACTCTGTGTGGAGGAGGAAGACATTTTGGGTCTGGTATCCACTAAGGTATGAATACAACTATGGCTAAGAGAGCATGAAATTTGAGCTTTATATTTGGTGTACAGCCTTGATATAAAAGGTTCCAAGTGTTTGATTTCAAGGACTTGGTGTTTCAAACCAAACACCAAGTGTTTGATTTCTCAGGGACCTATTCAGTTCCAGGACTGGAATGGAGTTACAGCTTCATTACAGGAAGCAAGGATGAACATTTATCCATCCTTTCCAGTTACATGGTGCTTTTATATCTGAATGGAGTCCTTGGGGAGATGAATTATGAGGCTGTGATGTGGTTAAGGGTAGTGCAGCCATGCACTCATCTTGGATAAGCTGTAAGTGGAAGACTGAAGGACCCCAGTCTTCAATCAGATGCCTAACTCCTACCCTGCAGTGTCTTTTCTCATACACCTGGACTTGTTGGCCAGGGATTTTTCTTTCTGCAGCTCTGGCCCTTTGCTTCTGAAAAAGCAGGGTAAGTTCTCTAAGGGCTGGGAGAAGGTTAGAGCAGAGCAGCAGTGTGCAAAACTAGAAGCAGTTCAAGTCCTCCCCTGTTCCCTGCCTTCTCCTCCTCCCTGACTAAATGATGTCACTGCAGGGCCTGCGATGTCAAGGGAGAAACCAGGCAACAAAATCTAGAAGTAAGAGGTGCTGACTCCCTTGCTTACAAACTCACCCCTGCCCCTCCCCAGAATGATGTGCATGAATGCCAACACACTTCATCATGATCTGTGCTACCCCAACACACTGCAAACAGGCTGGTAATGAGCTAAAACAGTATTAACCAAGCTCTTTCTTGACGGCCCTGCTTCATACAGCCAGGACAGGCCCAGCACGTTTGCTCCAAAGAGGTAAAAAGCTTGGGGAAAGAGATTATACCAGATTCTTTAACACCTGATTTCCCATCCTTCAGGGGTCCAATATGCCTAAGTCCATCCCTGGGCTTTTGAGGTTCAAAATGTCCTTATCCTGCTTACTGAACTTCCACTGATCATGCTGCCCTAGAGAAATAATAGTTTTCAGTGCAACTGCTTACTGCAGAACACAAGCACTGGGCTAAATTCTCTGCCAATTTCATTCCCAAATTTAAATCCTCCCACTGTTCCACCAGCGTGTCATAGATAAAAGGCAAAACCCTTTCAGTTACACAAGCAAGCTGAGAACCTGGAATAACTCCACAGGGATGAGTAATGCCACCTCAGCACTGCTGAGCTCCACTGCTCCATCCTAAAGGAATGCTGAAGTGAAATGAACAGGCATGGCAAGGGGCACATAGGATCCCAGCCAAACCGACACGCCTGCCGTGTCCACAGCACTCGTGGCTTCTGACAAACAGAAAACCCCAGGCACAGGCACCAGCTGTGGTGTGTACGCAGGGATGCTCACGCTCACCCAGGTGGAGGCATCTGGCTAGGAAACCAAGTGATTCTTCACCCAAAAAAAGCAATGTCCCAATTGCTGGGCAGCTAAAAGCTGTATAGTCATGTCCTGGCTGGGTGCCCTTTGCATTTCCTGATGCTGTGCTCTTCCTGCTAATGCTTTTCCAGCATTATTTTCCAGCAGCTATTTCCGTCATGAGAGGAGAGAAAACAATCCACAACCTCATCTGCAAGTCGTTCAGTGCAAAGCGGAGCCCTTCCAACTAAAGAGAAGAGGCTTGAGTTTCCTTGCTGAGAGAAATCAGCAATTCCCCACAGTCCAGGTGGTTTTGCATTGTGAGTTTTGCTTTGTCCTTTAAAGAAGCCATTCAGAAGCATGATTTGTGTGTGACAAAAATCTTTCCAGGGCATTTTTATATCTTATGGAGACAGGAATAATAAGCTATACTGCTATCAGAGGACAGGGTCTGTGCAAGAACACATCTCCCTTTCCCCTCTTGTGACTTAGTTCTACACACTTTCATTAGACAGTCCTAATGAATCACCAAGAGAATAATCGCCCACATCCAAAAAGTGATCAAAGCAAGAAAGTCCCACTGGCAAACTGATGCAGAAATTAAGTCATTGGCATCACTACAAGCTGAGGCTGAGTATAATTGTGTGGGTGCCCAGAACCACATTTTATAAGCTGTGCTTGGGGTGCAATTAGAAGAACAGAGCTGATAGAGGAGGATGGACAAAACCAGAGGGGAAATGACATCCTGACAGAGGGGCACTGGCCGTGAGAGGTCAGCCACGAGGCCCCTTTTTTAGTTAGTTTATCATTAGTCACCATTTGCTTCTGACTCTTCTGAGTAATAGCAGAATCACAGAATCATTTAGGTTGGAAAAGACTCTTAAGATCATTGAGTCCAACCGTGAACCCAGCACTGCCAAGTCCACCACTAAACCATGTCCCTAAGCGCCACGTCTACAGGTCTTTTAAATACCTCCAGGGGTGGTGACTCAACCACTTCCCTGGGCAGCCTGTTCCAGTGCTTGACAATGCTTTAGGTGAAGGAATTTTGCCTAATGTCCAGTCTAAACCTCCCCTGGCACAACTTAAGGCCATTTCCTCTTGTCCTATCACTTGTTACTTGGGAGAAGAGACCGACACCCACCTTGCTACAACCCCCTTTCAAGTAGTTGTAGAGGGCGATGAGGTCTCCCCTCAGCCTCCCTCTCTCCAGGCTAAACACCCCCAGTTCGCTCAGCTGCTCCTCATAGGACTTGTACTCCAGACCCCTCACCGGCTTCTTTGGATGTGCTCCAGCACCTCAATGTCTTTCCTGTAGTGAGGGGCCCAAAACTGAACCCAATATTCAAGGTGCAGCCTCACCAGTGCCGAGTACAGGGGGACAATCCCTTCCCTCGTCCTGCTGGCCACATTATTTCTGATACAAGCCAAGGTGCTGTTGGCCTTCTTGGCCACCTGGGCATACTGCTGGCTCATGTTCAGCCGGCTGCTGACCACCACCCCCAGGTCCTTTTCCACCAGGCAGCTTTCCAGACACTCTTTCCCAAGCCTCTTACAAAAGAGATGGTTTATGGTGACTGGAGCAATGAGCAGACCTAACAAAGCTGTTATTAGCTGCCACATAAATCATCTCTTAGCCTTGACTTCCCTATTGCTAAATTGATAAACATTTGCTTCACAGTGACACTGTGAGTATTCAGTGATTAATCCATGTTTGGCAAGCTCTGGGGGATCCTCAGGTGACAAGCTGACTACAGCAAAGAAGAGTCATGTATTCGTTTAATAAACCTTAGCATTAAAAAATATCACATTACTAACCAGCTTAGGCACAAAGTGATCAACAGACATTTCTCAGAGAGGCCTGTCTGGATTTTTCACATTTCTTTTTCTTCATGGTGGAATAGTGGTCATGGTGTTCTTGACATTTTTTGTTAACTGAGTGCTTTTGACACAAACACACACGTGTTCTACATGAAGGCAGAAATGGCAGAATGGCAGAAATCCAACACCAAACTAGGTATTAAAAAGCAGTAAAATGACCTAAAAATGCTTGGTTATGTCTGGCAACTATATGAAGAAGAGAACCAAAAGAACATAAAATGTAATTCCGAATTATTGGCTGCTATAATAGCAACTACATATACTTGCAGCTGTCAAAGGAACTCACAAAGCTAATAATTAAACATGCCCTCCTTCTTCCTTGGGAAGTGCATTTGGTTTTCTTCACTTTTCTGGCAGGGAAACTGAGGCACAAGAATACAAAGACTAAGATTTTTTTTTCAGCATTGAAGTTCAGAAAAACACAGGGCTATTTTCTACATGCAGTCACCAGATTACAGGTTGTTAAATTGGTCAAGTAAAGGGCTCATTTGTCCCTAAGGCACATTTATATACAAAGGCTACCTCATCCACCATCTACAAAAATGCTGCATTTTTACAGCCAGCATGTAAAAAGCACCTCGGAGGTCCTTGCTTTCAGAAGTGCCCACCAAATGTAGGCACATCTCTTTCGGGGCCACACAGCTCTGCGGAGCGTGAGCTGATCCTGCTCCAAGTGCTATCAGCAGGACACGTGGGGTCCAAGCCAACTCCCACTGCAGTCAACGTGAAGACATCCCTTTAGCTCAGCAGGAGCAGGAATGTTTCCGGAGAGCTTGCCTCCCTCCCTCCACCTCCACTGGTGCCAATTCTAACTCAGGCTGATTTGTGACTCTTACATATGTGATCTAACTGCTACATCGTGTTACCACTCCCTTACAAGCCGTCTGTATTGCTGTGCATAAAACTCTCCCCGAGTTGGAGAGAAGAAGCTGTAGCCCCTGAACTCTGCCCCACCTGCAGGCCAGCTGTTTCCAGCTGCTGGCTTGGATGCACGTAGGCTTGCTCCCTTTCAAATCTCTCTTGCCTTGGAGGAGTCACACATGAAACGGGAGCACCCCATTCAAAGTGCTTTTATACCTTGTGCTATACCTGATCAACGTGTTGAGTGGGCTGGGTAATTCTGAGAAACCCACCTTGCACCAGGAATAACTGCATGCATATGGGCATAAAACCCACTTTGCTAGCAGGGAAAAAAAAAAAAAAAAAAAAAAAAAAAGAGACTGTCAAATCCAGAAAAATAGCTAATTTATGTCTTGCAGTGATAACTCCTCCACAGAAACATCTTCTGTGGCCAGGAAAAGGACTGCCTTATGAGCCTAATGTGTTTGGAAGAGAGCCACTGGCATATTCAGATCAAAAACAATGTTATTTAGCCACCCGGAGCATTCAGATCTCTGTTTAATGTATCTCCAAATCAGGCTGCTAAGGGCCCTACACTATATGTCACTGCAGTGATGTTCAGGACTTCCCTTAGTTTAATGCTGTGGGACAGAATGAAACATGGGCTTTCCAGAGCTCAGACAAGAAACAGGAACTCCTGGATCCTACTCCTGACGACCACAGCACCCATGGGAGACCACTTACCACAGTCTCTGTGCCCCATTATTGCTATTAAAAGACTGAGGAAAATGAATCCTTCCCTCTCTCACAAGATTGTTCGGAGGATTTAATAAATAGTGGCAAAATGTTCACAGACTCAGGAGCTGTAGGTGGGCAAAGCAGAGTTATTATTATTTATTAAATCTGTCTGTGTTCTATTTGAAATGGAGTGAAACCAGCATTTCCCTTGGTGAGATTAGCTCTGCCCCTAACTAGACAAGGATGTTTGGCACAGACACAAGTCGTTTCTCATTCAACTCCTTCTTCCAGAACCATCAGCAGCCTGACAAGGTCACTGACAGCTGCCAAACTACCTTCCAAAAGGAGCACAGACCTTCTCTAGAAATTAAAATAAGGTAAGTGTGTTCCCTCAAGGCAAAGGGGCCTGCAGGGGAAGATGGGATTTTAAGTTCCACCTCCATATCCTCCTCTTCTGCAAGATACTGTATTTCTGGAGGTTTAAACTGAGATGAGGTAAAAGCCAGGCACTGATTACTTGTAGTCACTCTTAGGATTTTTTTTGCAAGAGAGAAAAGCGCTGCCTTCACTGCATGGTGAAATACTGCTGTGGATGACCCTACAGCAAGTACATTATTCTCACTTCCTTTTATTGGCTGTTACTGTAAGATATAAATGGGAAAAATAAGGAATCTGACATAGGCAGCAGTCAGCAAAACTCTAAAACAAAGTAGTTACTAACCTCCCTAAATACCTATCTGAAAGCTTCTGTGCCCTCTAGTATCCACTGTTCTTTCTCCTTTCTTTAAAAGAATAAGTATACTTTGCATCTCTCTGTCAATGTGAGCAGACAGCACCATGGCAACAGCTCCATGGAGACAATATCCATGGCAACCAGATCCTGCAATTGCTATGGCTTCCCCTTCCAAATAGAGCTTGATTTGCATGGCTTTTTGCATTTGCTTATGGAAATAGCATGGGATCGGCTGCGAGATAGTTAAGCATGGCCAAAGGTTTCTGAGGATAATGAGCAGAGCATACAGGATAGTGTTGGAGATGTAAGTTCTAATGTCATTAAATACCTGATCAGCATCCCACCTCAGCTGGAGTGTGGACTGGAAAGCGAAGAGAGTCTAGGTGAGATGTTTTCTCAAGGCTACAGCCACAGCAAGTTTGTGGTTCTCACACACAAGGCAGAAGAGCAGCCTTGCCAGTAAACTGCCACTTCAGACACACACATCCCTTGTTAAAATACTGGAGATTTGAATCACCTTGTTGGTGCTGGTTCTGCGATGCTCAGCAAGCACAGTCCCACAGGACTACCTCCCAGAGGGGTCTGAGAAGGAACTGAAGAGCTGCCCTGGATGAGAACATATACTCCCTCCATTAATGCCAGTCATTCCTGAAACCAAAAGCTCTCTGAAAAAATGAATGGAGCCTTATATGCTCACATGCTTCACATATGTTGTATAGCTTAGGTGGGAAAATTGAGGCACAAAAAAGAACCTTCTGAACTTCAAAAAGCAAATAAGCACAAAGTCCCCTGAGTCCTGGTCTTAAACTGGACTCCTGTTGGAAGAGTCAACCTAGAACTGGGAAGAGGGATGGTGGGGAGTGAAACCAGCCAGGAGCCAGGAAGAATATACAGGAAACAGACTTCATCTACAGGAAACCTTCTCATCCCCAACCCACTAAATCCTGTTGCTCTGTCAGTTAAGTGTGGCTCTTATTATGCCCAGCACTAATTCATCCCTGCCATGCACACCAGACAAACTGCCCTCCCCCAATTACACACGCAGCAGTGGGATGCCTAGAGCTAAAGAGTGTTCATTTGGGATTAAGTTGCACCTGAGGCTTTAGTGGCTCCCTGGCTGATGGTCAGGGTAGCAAGTGCTGCTGCCATCTGCTCCTCCTTTGCTTCTTCTCTATTACCTCCCCTAACCAGCCCTTCATCCCAGCTACCCACACGTTTGCCAGGCACAGCCCTCTCACGCTGTCCGTTTCAAAATCAGCAGCTAGCACTGCTTTCAAGCTCTGTTGCATAACAATTTCTAATCAAACCAGACTTTCCCATCACATTTCCACCAATCCTGTGCATGCTGATCCTTAGTCCTTGCTCTTCCACACCTCCACTTATCCTCTTCGGAAGGCTCTCCACGTGGTGGGGGGAGCACACAAAAAAGAAGCAGCCTGGGTAATTGAAAACTCTGCATACGACTGAGGAAAGTCAGATCCAATGTATTACCACTATTCAATTGTTGCCTGGGTTTAAGTTTGCTGAAAGGAGATGGCTTTACAGTCTTGAGTCTGATGTGCACAAATTAGTCACAGCACATGAACAGCACTGTCCTCGGTTGTCTCTCACTGGTCCCTCTTTCCGTCCAGAGAGGAACCAGTTCAGCTGATGTTGACTCCCTCAGGCCTTAGAGTCTCTTGTTCTTTCGTCAACAGCAAATCAGGACAAACTAGATTAAAACTCAGTTGGGTAGAAGACCAATGACTTCAGCAATGCTTAAATTCTATTCCAGAGCAGCAAGTTCTCAAAGTGCAAGCTTCAGTTCTGTTGCTGTGGATCAATGGCAAAACTGCGCTTGGCACCAGGAGGATGAAATCCCATCTGTCTTATCCTTGTGAGGGTTCCTGGTTTTACTGATGGGGGTCTGGATCAGGGGAAGGTGACATCAGGGAACATGCCCCTCCATCAGCCCCTGAGCCTATTGCTACCTGCTCTCACCCATCCTTATCAAGCTTCTGAGCAGGTTCATTTGCTTCCTTCAGATTCTTGGGAAACGCAGCTTGTTCCCTTGTCCCCTTGTTATTTTATCCCCTTTTATCCCTCACTGCAAGCTCCCTGCCTTCTGCCTGTGTGCGGTGGGGGAGGGAGTTCCCGCAGTCCCTGCTGGCTGCAGCACTCTCACACAAAGGAAAAGTAAATGTTTATCTGGTTCTTTGGTATGTATATCACTGCTGTGCTTACAGCTCAGTGGAGAAGTCTTGCTGCAGCTGGAGTTAATGCCTTGGAATACCATATTCCAAGGGTGAGTCTAACTAGGCTGGGCAGAGTGCTGTCTAGCAACTCAGAGCGGGAGCCAGTGCTCCTGGGTTGTATCCTTACCTCTGGCAATGACTCAGCCGTGTCATCCAAAATAACTCATAATCACTCCCAGCCTTGGCCTCCCCATCTGTAAAATGGAGCCGTTCACAAAGCTGTACTGTGAACTCCACTTAATGACAACTGCACCACATTCAAAGACCTTCAGATCAAAGATACTGTGAACAGATTACTGTTAATATTGCCAGAGATATATTAACACATCCCCAGTGCTGACAAGTCAATAGCCTTCCCAAGCATAAATGCTCCACACAGTACAAACACTGACCTAGATTTTGAGTAATTATGCTGGAAACTGCCACATGTGATGCTTTTGCTCTCTGGCTTTCAAGTCAGCAGCATTCATGTAAGTAGAGAATATAGAGCTACCTTTAGTTTCAGAGCGGTCCCTTTCCTGCTGCCACTCAGTGTTTCAACATGTTAGCAAGAGCAGACCAAAGATTATTCTCTCTTTTTCCATCCCCAAACTGAAGTCTGCTGCTTGAGTGGAAGCAGAACGTTTCTAGGTGCAAAACAAGGTTTGAAACACCCTGTGACACTTCAACTTCCATCCAGGAAAGGGCAGTGCTGCTTGCAAATCCTAGGTGACTTACTGCAGTATAGAGTGAACACAGGGATCACTACACAGGGTGGCAAAGACAGTCTTGTCATGCCAAAGGTGACCTGTCTGCAAGTGAAGTGAAAGAAATTCCCATAATGCATCAGTTTAATTGTCAATGGAGAGAGGAGAAAAGAGCTCCTTCCTGGCCCTTACAGTGCGGGGGTATGAACTATGGCATTGATCTTACCATGTCTGAGTGTAGGGACACTCACATATTACTAATCCTCTTCACAGTGAGAATTTTTACCTCATTAAATCAGGATTTTTTAATACATCCACCATTCCTACTAAACATGTCAACTTCCAGTTTCTCATCTTTTTGGTACAATAGCCCCAAATAGCAGCGCCCAGTGCAGCAAGAGGGAGCTTAGTCCTTCACAAGATCAAAACTTGGAGTCACAGCTCAATTCCAAATGGAGAGCACATGTGTGAAGCATACAAGGGAGCAGGTTCCAGGATGGCATGCAGGCTATGTTGCTCCATTGTGCTGACTGGGACAAGGCTTGCTGGCTTGCAGACCACGGCCGGGCTGGAAAGGTGCCCAGGGCTGAGATCTAGGTCTTGTTATACACAGCCATACAGTGCATGCCAAAGCAGCTCATCTGGCCAAGTCACCAGTGACACAGTCAGAACTGCTCTTGCTTAAGGAGAAAAGTCCAGTTTTACTAGAAAACACTGATTTCCTTCCTGATTTCTGTCTGTTTAAGGAACTGGCTTCTGGTGGTGAAATCTCAGGAGATACTGGTCTCCACAGAACTGGGACTCTTCTTGCCTTGTCTGCATGGCTCGCTTAGAGCATCCATGAAGCTATTGTCCCAGACAGTACAGTTCTGGCAGCGGGCTGGCTCTGGCAGTGAGAAAAATCCCAAGGCACAGGCAAGTGACAGGATCCTTGGCACAGCACCATGACACCAGGAGGAGAGAGACTCTCTGAGGAAAAAGTTTGCTTTTGACACTTGAGGTCCCACCACATGGCTTCACTGCAGGTGAGTAAAGGCCTAACAGCCTCATGCTCCGCATGGAAAGAGTAAGGTGGGGAGAATAATAATCACACGTGCTTATACAGCAATTCAGTGATGGGTGTGAGAGTACTTACTCCCAGGGCACTGTTTTATGCTCTGGTGGGGATAGCTTGCCAGTGAGAAAGCTACCAAAGGTAGGTTAACATCAAGGCTTAGAGGAAAAGTCCTGGAGCCAGCTAGGTTTTAAACAGCATGCATATGCAAAGTCCTCAAGCAGATACTTGATTTTAAACCTGTCTCTCACTCCCACCAAATTCAATGGGATTTCACATATATGTGAATGTGCTAAGCACATGCTTCACCCAGCTTGCTGAGTTGGAACAGGAATCAGGGTGAAGAAATTTCTTTGTAAAACCAGTTGCACTGGTATCACTAGTGGGACAAACTAGATCCAGAGATATGCCCAGCAAGGAATAAACTAGGGAGTTAAGGCTACATGCTGCTACACTTAAACCCCTGAGTTCCTCGCTGTCCCAAGGGTGAGAGGTGGAAGACACAGAGTGCCTCTTGCTAAACTGGGTATGTGAAGCACTCATAGTTTTTTGTAGGCTGGCTCCATCTGCATTACATAGCATTAAAGGGCAATTTAGTGCAGAGCACAAGAGCTGTGCACACTAACAAACTCGAGTTCCACCAAAATGCCAGCCACAAAGCAAGTGTCTTCAGCACAGCTGAGCATCCCAGGCTAACCTAGACAAAGTGAGGAAAAGATTGACACAGTAGGTCAAACTACAGGTTGCTAAATTTCTCTAAATAAAAATATGCTCACTATGCTTTTATGCAAACAAACAAACAAACAGTAAAGCCAGGCACAAAACTGAGGATAAGGTATTTTGGAGGTCTGCATGACAATTGTGTCTCTTTAATTTCTGGTACTGCCTAATGCAAGGATGCCACAGACATCCTTGTTCATGGCACTCCATTGCTCTGTGCTCCAGAAGCCACTCTTTCAAATGCATGACATATCTTAGAATAAAACCCACAAAATCCTTTTTATTTGCCTGTGGCTACTGGGCTTTTCTCTGGAACCATTAAATCTTTGATTTCTCTGGGTCCCATGTGATCATTTGTTACCAGAAGCTGCAATTTAAAAAAATTAAGTATCACAACCTAATTATCAACTCCTAATCCTCAGCAACCTAATAGAACGACTGCTACGGCGTGAGAGGTGAATTTGTCCAGCAAGTGAAAGCAGACAGGCTGGATCTTCTAGCATGAGACACTGAGACACACACCCCCACTCTCCTGCCACAAATATCATCCTTAATACCAAGGCAGAAGGACAGGACATATGCAGAATCAGCATGTATAGTGATAGTAGGTGGGTGATGAATGGCAGAATTGACCATTAAATGCCTACCTATTAAATGGAGGCCTTAAATCACATACTAAATGTTTACCTGCACTAGTGATGAATTAGACACTGAAAATGAGGGCTGCATACCTTGTCACTGATCTACATCAAATTCATAACAACACAGAGGAAAATTTTCCGACATCAGTAGGGATTAAAGAGGGTTTTTTGTTAGAAAACAAATCTGTTTTATGCAAAATAGTGCAGCCTTGCACCTTGCTGGTAGCAGTGTGGAGTGGCAGGTAGACTCAGGGCCTATGACTCTCCAGAATTCCACAGAAAAGTTGTTCTGGAAAAAAAGCACCACTGGCAGATGTTAGGTGGACCCTGCTATGCTGCACAAGCCTTCTGCCTCGAACCAGAAATAGCTGGACTGCAGATGTGTGCAAGATTTTGTTTAGTCTATCAGGGTTATTGCTGTGGAGAAAACTTTATTTTACTCCTAAATATTCATTCTCCCACACACATACATAACCACAATGCACACACACACAGTTTGGCAGAAGATGCACAGCCTGCTTGTTTGAAACCTAGAGCTGGAATACAAAGACATTTCAGAGAGATTGGTGGGAGCCAGAGAGTGGTAAAGGGAAAACACATTGACAATAACAGGAGATGCTGCAAGTCAGGGAGCGGGGCCAGGAAAACCATGCAGAGAGGCAAGGGTAGATTAGCAAAGGGAAGTGCAAGAAAGCAGGAGAAAAGTGCTTTTGCTGTCGCTCAGGGGCAGTTTCAGTTCATACAAAGTCAATGTGAAGCACTGCTGATTTACACCAGCTGGGAATTTAGCCTTCAGCACTGGTTCTGCATCCCTGCAGCCAAAGAGAGTTTTGCCAAGAGGCTTCACCAGACGAGGCCTTTGCTTCCTACGCCTCTCAGTGTTTCAGAACGGCGGGCACTGATCGTGCACCTGGCCTGGCTCTGAACCCTTCTCATCCCTTGACAGTCTCTGAAGTGCCAAAAGAGAGAGAAAGAGGGACTGTGGCGAGAAAGTCACAGACACAAATACAGAGCAAGGCAAACGTTCCAACTTGCCAGTGGCAGGTGTCCCTTTGCTGCAAGGGCAGTGATAAATGTCACCCTGACCTCCGAAGCACAAACACACACGCACACTCCATCTCTTGTTCCCATTAGCTCCGGAACAGACAACCACACAGGGCCTATTCTATGGGCACAGTATCATCTTGCACTGATTGCTACTTGTCCTCTGCCTTGATGGTGAATTTTGAACTCATTAGCTGCTAATGGCTCTGCACGTGGAGCCCAGGCACACTTGGGGCCTCAGACAATGCCCTCCCTTGTGGCCGCCGCCACAGGAACTCCATTGTGTGCCCCAACACTGGAGCTGTGTTCCCCTTGGCCGCCTCGCCACAATTCTCCCTGCTCTGTGAGATTTCCCGACCCTCTGCCAAAGCCAAGCCTCACTGGCCTTTTCAGCGCCGGGGTTTTGCTTCACATTTCCCAGCACAGCACAGTTGTCAGTGCAGCTCCGTTGGCAGGGGTGACATTCCCAGCTCTCGCTGGCACCTGAGCCCACAGTTGCCCCATTCTGCTGGAAGTACAGGGCCCAGACCCTCACAGAACCCCCAGAATTCTCCTTTGTGAACCCCAAAAGGAGTTGGTTTGCAAGAGGTATTCGGCATTTGGCACTCCTCACTGTGACACTTGTGACCAGCCTTTTGAAAGTGATTCTTGCTCATCATACTGAGTCATTTGGAAAATCTACCTCCCAGAGGTTCAAGTGCCTTTGGCCCCACTGCTCAAACCCTCCCGTAAGTGGGGAAGTGCTGTGATACTAGTAAAACAGGGAAATCTGAAGAAAGCTGCTAGGATAACCATAATCATCAAAAATCAATGGCAAAATGACATAGGAATTCACAGATTTGTGGTCCACAAGCAGTAGGGACAGTTAGGACTGTCCAGCCATACTCGCATTACCCAAGCCAGAAACTACCAGTTGGTCACTCCAAGACTAGTTCTAGCTCACTGGGAACAAATGGCAGCCACGGGGAGATGGGGTGGTGGTCCCCACTCCCTCAGAGCACAGGTAGGTCTAAAGCATTGTGCTGGTTTTGGCTGCGGTAGAGTGAATTTCTTCATAGCAGCTAGAATAGGGCTGTGTTTTGGATTTGTGCTGGAAACGATAATTCAGGGATGGTTTAGTTACTGCTGAGCAGTGCTTACACAGAGTCAAGGCCTTTGCTGCTCCTCACCCCACCAGTGAGTAGGCTGGGGGTACACAAAAAGTTGGGAGGGGACACAGCCGGGACCGCTGACCCCAGCTGACCCAAGGGATGTCCCATGCCATATGACATCATGCTCAGCAATAAACTCAAGGGAGATTGGCCTGGGGAGCCGCTGCTCAGGGACTGGCTGGGCATCAGTCGGTTGGTGGTGAGCAATTGTTTTCATTTGCATCACTTGCCTTTCTTGGGTTTTATTTCTTTCTCTTTGTTGCTTTCCTTTTTGTTACTTTGTTGGGGTTTTTTTTTAATTTCAATTGCTAAACTGTTCTTATCTCATGAGTTTTCTCACTTTTACCCTTCCAATTCCCTTCCCCCCACCCTGCTGGGGGTGCAGTGAGTGAGCGCTGTGTGGAGGTCAGTGCCTTCTTCTGCAGACAGGGATACACATGGGGATGAAAGTCACTGTCATCTCGGAAGGCCAGCAGCAGAGCAGAGCACCCTCCTCCTCAGTCTCAGCCACAAAACACAAATCCCATCCATTCATTCTACCTTGCTAACATCTGCCAATGTCAAATGTTTCTCTGTTTGCAGAAGGAAGGAACTCTCTTGCCCTTGAGAGCGGCGATATTCAGAACTACACTCTCCTGCAAACAAACAGTGATGCCTTTTTTAGTGCACCCTGCCTTACCATTCTTTCGACATTGCCTTTGCAGCAAAACTGAACTTCAAGCTTGTCTCAGCACAACAGCTTTTACTGAAAAAAGTGGACCCATGGGCATGGAAGACGACAGTAAATCTGACATTAAAAAAACCCACAAACCACTGGGAAGTCCTGCACAGCAGATCCAAACTCCCCATGTTTCAACTCTGCATGACACATCAGTCCCCTCAGCATACAGGGTTCCGGTTAAAACCACCAGTTTCAAAGCAAATTCCTGTCAGAGACACAGTCCTTGAATCTCTGTCCCAGCCACAGAAGGAGCAGTGTCCCATTAGCTAAGGCAGAGAGAGCATCTACCACTTTCATTGGATAATCCCTTAATTAGTGTGGCCTCCAAAATAATCCTATTGAATAGTTTACACAGAGCACAGTTTAAAACAAGCCATGCCACAGATCCCAGGGTAATGGACAGTATTTCATTCTTAGGTGTTTTTGAATTAGTTGATTAGTTTCCTTTTATATCTCCTGAACCAGGTTGTGCCCCAATCCTCCCAATCGTCCCACAGCACTAACAGGCCTTTGTTTAATACATTCTAGCTTGCTGGATTTAAAGGCCAATAAGACTCTTTTGACTAACTCCTAAATCCACAGAGGCCATTTAAAAAACCATGCTGGCTGAAAGCTTATTTTCCAAAGCAGTCCCTAGCCTTGACATGACGCTCTCATGACATGCAACATCACTAGCACCATGGGCACTGCGTTCTTACTGGCCTACACTTTTTAATGTGAATCTGTCGGGGAACATGTTCGGGCTGCATCATCTCAGCCCTCACCAAGCCCCACACTGCACGCTCAGAACAATTGGATCAGCCAAGTTTCTCCCCAAGTGCTATGTGCTCTATATGAACACTACACACAGGCTGGCTGGCTCAAGGTATTTCCTGGACACATTCCAAGCTGGCACCTGAGAACAGCTTGCAGGCAGCACCCTTTGCAAGGAAAATCATTTCGGTGCCAGAAGCTCCGTCCTCCCTGTCAAGGCTGAAGAAGTAGGATGGGGATTAAGAATTAGCTTGGCCTCTCGTAGTAGAGTGGGAAGAAATGTTGTTACCAATTCACGAAGACAGATAAGAAAACAACTGCTCTTCTTACACAATATTTTTGGGACTCAGCGATACATGCGCAGCCCTAAAGTGTTATGTCCTCATCATGTCCTCCATCACAGAGAAATCAGGGTCACTGCAGGAATTAACTGAAGGGGTCTGGTGCTGGAAATGCCCTACAGATCAAGAAGTGCTCCACAAAATCAAACTTTTGTATGTGACGCAGCATGAACTCTCAGGTCCAAAAAAATAAAACAACCTGTCCTTTGTGTTACAATAACAGTTATTCTTCTTTCTCTTTCTTAGTGCACACATATTTTATATGTGCACTGCCCTTTTAACTGCAAATACTGAGCAGTTCTCAGAGGACAATGTCTGGAAAGGTTTCCTCCTATTGCCAGAAGAAACAAAAGTCTTATATGAGAGATATTGGCTGGGGGGAGAGAAGGGGGTTGGTTTTGGATTGGGTTCTGAACATCTTTTCTCTCCCCTCCTCCCACTCCCTTTTTCTTCTCTGATTCACAAGGAAACCACAAAGCAAACTCAAGACTGAATGAGACTTGTTTTTGTGAATGTTCTGGCTTTCTTTTAGGACATTCACTTCCACCCCCACTAGTCTAAATCTCCTCCATTTATACCAGCCCAATAAATTCAGCAAACTTCCACAAGTGTAAACATAACCAAAATCTGGCCTGGTATTTAATTACCATCACAGAAGCCACTGGGAGTTACATTGATATAAAAAGGCACATTTTAATGCTTTCGTTTGGTCCAGTGTTGTTTAATTTGATTTAACTAACTTTTCAAACTCTTTAAACACACTGACCTTTGTGTGAGGACAGACTTAGATGACCAAAAGCCCAGTTACTCAGTGCTTTTTGTTGCACAGTACATGCAGTGCATCCCTCTGCCTCTCCAGATACCTATTCTGAAAGGCAATAGCCAGACACCTATGCAACCCTCCACTTCCCTATGTTGCCATCACCACGTCATCAGAAGGTTCTACTCTCTTTCGGTGCAAAATCCAGCAGAACTAGCTAAAATTACCTTTGTCATTGTTTTTACAAGATATTTTATATACTTCAGCCTGTGTCTACTCAATATTGGGATTTAAGGGATTTTTTAAAATTTCACAAGCCACCCATGTATTTTCATAGGCACTTAAGCGTCATTAAAATTCTAGCCTCGGATCACCAGCTCTAAAATAAGATTAATTCCCTATCTAACAAAGAATTATAGGAAGAGCTCTGTTAATGCTTATTTACAAGGTCTGGATAATACAGCGATGCACTAATCTGACAGGAAAGGCTGAAGAAACTTCTGAAAAGCACTGGATATAACTGGTGTGTTTCAACAAATGCTTCCTTTCCCTGTGAAACAGGTTTTCCAGCTCAGGGCTGAGTAGGAGTGATTAGACATCAAAGGCTTTGCTTATGCAATCGCTAGGGCCAAGAGCTAACTCACTGCACTGCAGCCTGGGATGGCACAGAATTTGTGAAGTGTTACATTAAATGATTTGCTGCCTGGGAGTTTTCTGGAGAAAAAAGTATTTTCTGAAAGAATGCCTTGGCATTGGGAAGTGCTGATTTATCAGAGTGAAACATTTCATGGGACAGTGTTGAGACTGGGAATATTCCATTCTGGAAGGAAAAGATGGGCCAGTATGTTCTGCTTCCACCACTTTGAAGCTGAGCTCCTTTGACTTCTAAGTTTCACAATAAGATCTGAACCCGGCTGGAAATGGAATGACAATTTTCAAATTAAAAATTACTTTGGAATTTCATATCACAGGAGTTTCTCTGATCAATTCTTCAGCCCATTCCATTTCTGAAATAAAAATTGGAAAAAAAATGTTCCTGCAAACCTGCACTCCTAGCTCCTTACACAGCTCCAAAGAACGCCCAGCCCTGCCCTGTGAATTGGCTTCGCACTGCAGATTAACCTGTCGCACAAATGGGGCTAATGACTGATTTCTGTAATAAGAACTGGCAAGCATAAGAAAGATTTCACACCCTTCCTCCCATGAATGGGAAAGAAGCATTCAATTAGGAACACTGCCTGTTTCTTAATGATTTCCTTTGTGTGCACAGTTATTAATATCTTTACATGACTAGTCAACCCATGGGCTATGTTTTTCTGTACTCATTTTGGCTACTACTTACTGCTTACAAAATACATACAGAAGCCACACCCATAGAAAAATAAGGAAAGAAAAGGACGCTATTGTTGGCATTACTTGCAGTAGCAACTGCATTCTCCAAGCATACTGAAACTCCTGTATATTTGATTTTATACAGTGCCACAGAAAGAGACTGTTACACCTCCAGTGAGTTTAAGTAAATACTGCTGGTAAAAAGCAACAGAAGTAAAGAGAGGCACGAGAGAGGTAACGTGACCCAAGGAAGTCAAAACAGAAGGTCAACACCCAAACCAAGAATAGAATTGATCTGCCTGATCCCTCATTCAGTACTTCACACTGCCTGTCAGATAAATATAACTCAAAACCTCTGTTAAAAAAATGAAAGGTAATCATCAAAAGCAAGCTGGAAGTAATACGTCTTCCAACAAGACTGGAAGTTGGGAAGAAAGCCAGATGTTCTCAAGCCTGCAGCTGGTCCATAACGGACCCGACAATAAGCATGCACACAGTGTGGTGAAACGGTTCAGGCAATGCTGAAAAGCCCATTCCCTGTCCACCTTACACCTAGCACATCTGGATTTTGGCCTTTAAGTAAGAATACAAGAGAAGAGGAGAAAAGCCAAAGGTGGGAGGAATTGTCAACCCCTCTGTAAAGTCAGATGATAGCACTGCATTGTCCTCGTTTTGGAAATGAGATAGCAATTAACTACATGCTTGCAAGTCCTTGTTGACCACTGAGCTCTCTTCTCTGCCCATATAGTAACAACTGGAGCCAAACCACTCCAGATGTTGGCACTAATCCTGCGGACATGGGCTCCCAGTTCACTGTGTGCCACATCCTGGCCCACTTCAATGAAAGGATGTCATCCCTGGCAGAGCAGCTGCCTCCTTCGGACTGACTCCCCAAGCAGCAAGTCCAGAGCACCTCTAAGATGCTCTGCACAGCCACTCACCTTCTCCCATCAGAGAGAACCTCGTAAGTGGAGAGGCAGTGGGCAGAGTAATGCTCTTTATATCAGCCATGATTGATGTGAACGTCTCTGTCCACTGGAATGGAGATTCAACTGCTTCTGATTGAATTAATGAAGGCCTCATTTGCTTTGGGATGCAGGACTGCTGCCTATCAGTACATTGTTTAAAAAGGCTTTTTCTTCCGCACATAAGCATTTCTGTTCCAAAAATTCCATTAGAGACTCACACAGCAGATCAACGAAGGAAATATTTTACCATGTGCCTTGTTCAAAGAGAGAGAGTATAACTACGCACTGAGTTAAATAAAACCACATCTGCGTGCAGCTAATACAAGCTGCTGGAAAGATGTACCTACAAGCTGGATATCCACCTGTAGGGCTAACCATGATGGCCATCCGACAGCGATCCGCAGGCTAACCACACGCCAGGCCAAGGATGCTGTTCAGACACAGCTACCCGCCACACTTCTGGGCTGTACTTAGCATGGCGAGTGGTCGCAAGGGAAGAGTTTATGGCTTCTAATAGCAGGCAGGTTGTGTTTAGAGACTCTGACCCATGGACAGCTCATCGAGAAGTCTATGAAGTCCCCTCTTTGCAAGAATTCCCCACGCTTGCCCAAAAGGCAGAGAGCCCAAGGGGTCTGACAGACAGAGGTATGCAACAGTGGAATTCTTGTCAGCGTCCTCCCCATAGCTGACATCCTCTCACTGCAAAGGGAAGATGAGAATGCAGAGCCCTGAATGAGATGTCCTGGAAAGAAGCAGGCCAAGGAGATAGAGTTCACATGGGGAGGAGTGCCTGGTTTTGATTTGAGGCTGAGTCAAGGCCAAGCCACAGCCCTGGATTCTCGATCACTGAGATCACACAAGCCTGACTTGGAAAACAACTGACAAAATCTCCTCAGAACTGGTGACTGTGACACACCAACCAACCCAAAAGGCACTAAATTCAGCCTTCCACCCAACCCAGAACCAAAGGGGCTTTGACCTGGCAGCTCGTATCCTGAACCATCTTATGGGCTAATGCTCGAACAGGACTTTGCCTCCATCCCAGACACAGGGATGATCCAACAGCACTACAAAGACACCACATGTTCCTGGAGGATATGCAGGAATAACACACAGTATCCTGGTTTCTGTACTCTTTATCTTCACATTTCTAAGGCTCTCTTTGTGTGCAGTGACTAGTTTATTCTCAGATCTGCAGCAGAAGGGAAGGTTCACTCTGCGTGCTTGCCAAGCCTTAACCATGGCCTTTGCTCAATTTTGTGGAGAGTTTCTACATATTCAGATTATCTAAAATAAAAATCATCTGGAGTAAGAAATAGATGGCTGCTCTTTGCATTTGATAGCACCCACGTCTATGCTATTGCTAAATGGGAACAATGGCTGCAATGATTTCTGCCCGGTCTGTAGCTCACTGTGCTTTCAGCACTTCAGCAAGGCAGCCAATCTCTGGCCTGTCACCACAAGGTAGCTCTGATCCTTCCTAAAGCTTTGCTATCAGCCTGCAAACCTCCACAGAAACCAAGACCTGTTGCTACTAATCTCTGTTTCCCTTTCTGCTCAGAAGTGACAAAGTGGAACGCAACTCCTGCCTCACATTCCTCCAAGCCCACAGGAAACCATTAATCAGAAGAAAAGCAAAACATCCAGATAGAGCTTACAAAAGGCCAAACGCTAGGATGGGCCAAGGGGCTGGGGAAAGGGAACAGGGAACCAGTAAAACCAGCCATAAGGTGAGCACTGACCCGCACCTCCACCTTGGCTGGGAGAGGTCCTGCTCCAAAGAATGGAGGGAAATTGAGGGTCAGGGCAACTAAAAGTCTTTCCCTCTTTCAAGAGAATACATATATACACGTATATCTATATTCTTCATTTCCTTCCAGACCCGGCATTGTCTCTTTTGTAATTAAATAATTAAAAATCTTTTATCAGGAGAGGGTTAAACCTCCCCAGGTGTCACCCCGGGCAGAGCTCTCAGCTGGATCTGCTGTACCTCATGACCCTGCTAGGAGCCAGGCCACCAGCAGGGGGGAAGGCTGGCTGTGGGGTGGGAGAAGAAGCTGAGAAGAGTTTCTGTTTGGAGGGAAGTGAGCAAGTAGTGCTTGGTCTGTGAGGTGCTACCTTTGTTTGGCTCTTGAAGTCTACGGTTTGGAGTGCCCCGAAGCGACCTTGCAAGGCCAGTGTGACCTGCTTGGCCACGAGAGCACGGCTGTCATTGGCCTCTAAGAAACCAAACCTGCTCGTTCGCACTCCTCCTGAGAGCTCGGACGGCACAGGGAACTGCGGTTGCTTCAGTTTTGCTTTGCAAAGAGTCTGTTACAGCTCTGCATCCTCAGCGTGATCAACCCGGTCTGCAGGCAGGTAGTGGGAGGTGAATTGCCTGGCTTTGTGATAGGACCTGCTCTAACCTTCCTCACACCAACCCTGAGGACTCTGGTTTAGGCTGAAGCCAACCAGTTCTCTGTGGTTGAACGCAGCAAGGATCTGCTTCATTTAGAGGTGACTTGTCATTCTGGTCAAAATGGCTGAGATTTACTCTGGCCCAGATAAATCTATTTATAGTAGGTGTTATGCTAATTCCATACACCAGTCTGATCTACTTGTACTCACTGGAGCAATAATGCTTTCTGCTACCTGTTCTTTTTAACTACTTTTGTGCAGCCAGCAACCATTTTGTTCTCAGATCATTAGCTCTTACTATAAGGTAGATGTGTACTTCCCCTTGCTTCCCTTTCCAGCGAACCATAGAGTACTCCATTTCCTGCTGCCCAGCCGATCTCCTCCCTGTGGAAATTGCTGGCTCAATCCGAGATCTACACTGTGTTTTGAATAAGTGGGAGAAACCTAGGTCAAAACAGATTATGCAAGTAATTTTAAAGCCACTCACATTTAAGTCACTTAAAAAAAAAAATTGAATTGCTTTTATTACCTTATCTGAGGATCATGTTATGTTTTGTAAAGAGTAATTCATTTACTGACACTCTTGTGAACTAAGGAGTGTGGAGGGGATTCTACTCATCATTAAAATGCATCTATCTTTGGGATAAACTATACCAATTGCTTAATGGAGAAATGGCAACAGAAGAGCTGTTTTTAGTGGTTTGAGTCTCCTATTTTTATTCCAGGATAATGGAATAAGCTGTATTTCTAATCTTGACTAAAATCTCTCTACAGATGGCTATACGCATGATGCAGATGTGGAAGGCCGTGCCAATGCTTTTTGATCCTGAGAGCACGAGAGAGTTTTCTCCAGTAAAAAACTGAGGTAGAACAGCAGAAGCTTGGATGATGTGAGTGACACTGAAATGATCCTGAGATGCCGGGTCCTCATCTCGGCCCTCGTTGTTTCATTCTCATTTGTTTTTTTCAAAGGCTCCACTGAAAAATTTCTTCTCCTTTTTTGAGTCCAATGATTGCTCAAACACTTGAACTTGTCACCAAATCTATCAGCTTCACTTCCTTCCCTGCTGCAGAACTACAAGTAGCAAGCAGACTCAACTCTTCACTCCTTATAAAGCCCCAAGGGCAGTACAGTTAGAGACTGCTGGCTTGTCTTGCTGCAAGGTGGGGTCTGGATTACTAGTTAGCTAAGAGCAAGCTAGTACAGCCAGCAAGTGACATCAGCTTGCTGTTCTGCTGTTAAGAGCAGTCAGAGGTGGTCTCAGCACAGCTTTTGAATGCTGCAAGGACCTCCAAGTAGATAAACCATTAAAATAGGGAAAGTACATCAAGACATGAAAAATAGATTGCCCAAACTGATTTTTCACTAGTACATGAATACAGAGGTTTTCCTGATATTTGGTGGTCTATTCTCTCATGTTTTTCATGGAGGCTAGATGTAGGTATACAACCCCTAAAACCGCTTCCAGTATGTTTTCTCATGGGTGAAGAGATTCTGTGCCTAAACTTAGCTTAGCTCTAGCTTTGGTAATAGTGTTCATAACATTTTGCACGTTGTTTTGCACAGCTACAGAAATATCCAAGTCTTTGTCTGAAACATGCTAAATGTCAGTTTATGGCTCTCATCCTTCTACTGAGAGGCTGGAGGTGTATGTTTAGACAGAGTTTTGAAGCAAGATGAATAAGACTTCATGTTTTGGTTGCATGGTGTTCCATTGACTTTAAATCAGTACATTAATATTTAGCAAAAATTGACACCTCTCTTCAGGAGACATACAATGACAGATATGGCTTTTATGCACTCTGCTATACATACACAAGTACAGGCTTTTTCCAGTATTGCTTAATAATTTGGAATTTATTAAAGTATTTGAGTTTACCAAGTACTCTTCTCATACACTGAATTCTCCATCACTACTATCTGATAGCTAGTCTGAGCTCCTGTAGAATCAAGGCACTAAGCAACCTGATCTAGTTGGACCTGCTTTGAGAAGGGCATTGGATTAGGTGACCTCCAGAGGTCTCTTCCAACCTAAATTACTCTAGGATTTAGTGGCTTAAAGATGAAATCTTTCCTTAGCTCTGTTAATACACTCCTTATGTAATGTATCTCATGATAACAGGTTTCCCCCAGCTTCTCTTTTGTAACCCACAGCCAAATGTTCAAGGAGACAACAGCATCTTGAGCATCTGGATCTCTCACCATCCAACCCTGATTGATCTGCAGATCATAATGTGCATAGAAAGCAGAGAGAAAATGCTATACAGAAGGCAGTTTATTTCACCACTCATCATTCTAGCCTAGGGGGGAAATTCTGACAGAAGGTGCAGCAAACTATTTCCTACTTCTGCTCATAGTACTTGAGAAGCTTCTCAAATCTTGAGAGAAAAGGGAAGCAACCCAACAATCTCATAGTACTGTTAATCTTCCAAGACTGCTGTTTCAGTGTGTGTGGAAAGGAAAATCCCGTTAGAAAACTGACTTGGTGAGAATAGGTAGATGAGGTCAGGAAATAGTGTTGAACTAGACTGCTTCCCTAGGGTAGTGTCTCTTCTCTAAACAGCCTTTTTGGTGGTTTGAGCCCAGCAGTATGCAGATGTCTGTGCAAACTCTGGTAAAACCAGTAAGGAACATCAACCTCTCGGGGATTCTACAGTCTGACTGACAGTAAATCAGACAGTTGACTTTAAAAAGGCACCATCCTAAGGGCCAGAGCAGTCAGGACTACCGATTTCTTGTTCAACGCCATTCTTGTGCCCTTCAGTTCACTGAAAGTCATTTTTCAGCTAAAACACTGAGCTGAGCACCTCAGAGTGATGGATTCTCCATGCAGACCGTTTCACAGGCCAGCCATGCGCACTAATGCTGATGAACTGGCACAGCACCTGACAAAGATCATCTGGTAACTACCCCACAGCAACTTCCATCTTCAGCTCATCAGAGCATAGCACTGTTTCTGCTGATAGCTAATAATTTGTCTGGTTATCAAACTGAATGGATCTCTACCTTCCTTTCTGTTCTGAATACTTGCTTTGCAGAAGAAGGACACAGCTGCAGGCTTCAAACTCTTTGGTTCCATGTGCAGTACATCTTAGCACCACATCTCTGAAACTTTGAGAAAAGTCCAGGAAGAGATACAGGTTTCTGCATCTGAAATCTGCACAGACAACTGCACTCCTGCAGTTCAGTATTCTCCAGGCCTCTCCTAGCATCACTCTGTGCAGTTCAGTTCCTGGAATGTCACTCAGAAGAAGGATGAAAGAGAGGGCTTTGAGTTCTGGAGAAGAAAATATCTTCCAGAGACTCATCATGAGCAAACTAGATGAGGCAGCAGGCACCACAACACACCTGGCAGTCCAACTGCACTGTGCAGTCAGAAGATGACTTCTCCTGAACCAAACTTCTGGCTCTTGCCAGAACCTGGGCCTGCTCTGTCTCCCACAGAGAGAGGTAACTTGCCTTATTTGACCCTCTCGAGCTAGTTCATCTATCTGACAAGTTCCACAAACAGGACTCCAGTGAGACACAAGCCCAGAAACAGGCACGCTAATGACCAAACACTCTCCACCCTCAAGACTTCATCCGGTGGGCCATTTGCACTTTCCCATGAGTGATACTTTTTCTTTCCTACACACTTTGATCAAGCTTGCTAAGCGACTTTAGAGCATAGGTTGTCTTCTCATCAGAAGGCATCTCCCTTCCTGGGTTGCAAGGATTGAGCTTTTGCAGTGGCAATAGGGAAACTGCACAGCAAAGACTGAATACAGGAATATTCTTTCCTGAGCTGAAGAAAGAAACATTATGTGGGCATGCGACTCCTCAGATGACATTTGTTTACTTTCTTTTACAAGCAAAATGGATTTATCAAAAAACTTGTATCAAACAGTTCTGTCTTCTCCCCAAGTGAACTCAGCGGCATCCGTTTACCAACAGGGCTGGACAAGTTCCAGCAGGCTTTGTGGAGACTTCCCCTAGCCCATAGTTTAGCTCAGTCCACCCTCCCCCAGCAGGGATCTCCTTCAGCACTAAATGCTCCTTGTTTCTTTTTTCTCTCCCTCCCCTGGGCCTTGGCTCAGAACTGGAGCTCCCCAACCTCTATGCTCCCTTTGTCTCTGTCTGAAAGGCTTTTCCTGTGTCGTGTCCTGCCAAACACAGCAAAGGTCTTGCCCTCTCTGGCAGAAGTGCTGAAAGTGCTGACAGACCCGGGGGCAATAAGGGAGGGTCCTTGCCCCTTCCTTTGCCCTGGGAGAGTAGGGTGTTGCTTTGCACCCTCCCAGAGGTGCCAGATATTTTTTGCTGTGTCCCAGTGCCACGAAACAACTGGTTTTTTTCCTGCAGAGTACCAATACCAGTAAGTAATGCAACACTTTCCTAAAGGATGAGAGTTTATGGTTGTGCAACTTCAGCTGGTGCCGCATGGAAGCTTGCTGGGGGAAATATGAATAAGTGTCCTAGACACTACTCATCCCTTGCCCTTACTTATTACTCTCAAGGGTTGGGTATGGTGCCATTTTTCTAGCTCTGACTTCCTTTTACACCTCTCCAGAGGGAACAGAACTGTTGTGATGTGTCTGGGGTTGGGGAATTAATTCTCATATAAAGGATTAGTGTCTCAGTCATCAAGCTTTGGAAAAGGACATTCTTTTGAGTGCAGCTAGCAGGACTTTTACCAGCTACAGATTGCTTATCTGCTCTCTGTGGCCATATGATGGACTGTCACATCCCTTTGAGCTAGTAGATCATCCTTGCAGGATGAACCTTACCATCCTGCCGCATACCTGATGTTGTCTTGGACCCTGCTCTGGAGATAGGATGGTTAGGCTAACTTACAAGGAGGAAATTCCCAAACTCAAACAGCCAAAATGTTGGGGGTAGAGGGAATCATTGGGCAGGAAACGGGGGCCAGTGCTGCTTGGAGTAAAAATTAATACATCCTCTGTACTGAATGATGTGGCCCAGGCAAGGGAGAATAAAGTTGGTATTGTAGTAACTGGGCCTCAGCAGCAGAAAAAGAATTGTAGCACAAAGTCAAGGGTCGGAACAACAGGGTTCAGCCCTGTAGGATTTACCGATATTCACTCTCCATACTGAAAATTTGGCTAGAAACCTCCACTTCTTGATTTCTTGGCATCTCATACATCTCATCTCAACCCACACAGTTCAGAACTGCAGGTAAAAGAGAAGTATGAAGTACTAAACTATGAATAATTGTGGTGAACACAAGCAAAGATTGAAGTCCATGAGGCTAGATGGTATAGCATTTTGACTTCTGAGAGAAGTCTTTTCCCATCCCAACAACATATACAGCTTGGAGTTTTCCAGTGTCTCAGTCCTGTTTACTAGTCTGGCATTGTCCCATAGCTTTATGCATTATCTCTGAATTCAGATGAGTCAGTAGTACGTCAAGAGCTTGCGTTATTCCAAACTCCTAAACTCAAGCCGGCAGAACTGGTTTTATTACACTCTTTGAATACTTAGGGCAGGCGTCTTTCTACAAACATCAGCTTGCTGCCTTCCCTTCCTCCAACCTTCAGGTAGGCTGTTTGCAAATCTGAGAGCACCATCTGAAGTGCCAGCCTGCAGATGGGGCAAGCAAGAAAAGCCAGGAAGTGGGAAGAGAAATGTGTGGGAAGTGGGGGAACAGAAGCGTGTGGGAAGTGTGGGGTGGGGAAGGGGAAGGAAGGGGAAGGAAGGGGAGGGAAGGGGAGGGGAGGGGAGGGGAGGGAAAGGGAAGGGAAGGGAAGGGAAGGGAAGGGAAGGGAAGGGAAGGGAAGGGAAGGGAAGGGAAGGGAAGGGAAGGGAAGGGAAGGGAAGGGAAGGGAAGGGAAGGGAAGGGAAGGGAAGGGAAGGGAAGGGAAGGGAAGGGAAGGGAAGGGAAGGGAAGGGAAGGGAAGGGAAGGGAAGGGAAGGGAAGGGAAGGGAAGGGAAGGGAAGGGAAGGGAAGGGAAAAGGGGCCTCCTGCTATGTCAGTGCTATCACAGTGGCTGTTTCCTACATCCTGGGGTGAGGTCACGGTGCGGGGACAAATCCATACTTCCTGCCAAAAACTGGGTTTATCAGAAAGAACAAAGGGGTGATATTCTGAAAAGAAACTGAGCTGTGGGAAACAGCATTGTTTCACTGAGCTAGAATGGAGCAGGAACAACGGACATGCTTAAATAGCTGTTCTTCAAAGTAGTCATGGAGATTTCTGCATTACCACAACACTGCAAATGTAGCAGGACCATACTGATGTTTAAGCTGCTATTCTTCTCAAGTGCATGGGCATAAAATGGCCTCAAAGCAAGCCACAAGTGTGTATACTTGCATAACCTAACTTTTCTTTGTCATAGGAGTACAGATAAATCTCCTTTAGCTGCTCCCTATGTCCATGGAGATACTTTACTGTAGCTATATATGTGGACCATGTCAGTAAAATCTAAACACGTAGTATACTCTATTTTTAGCCCAATGGTCAGAGATTTAGCAGACAAAACCATATGTCAGTCTCCTCTATGTACTGTTAAATAAAGACTGGCACAGCTGCTTGGATGCTGAGGAAGGACTATAAGCTACATGTCTGTATCTCTGCGCATCTGAATGCATGTACATGAGGGCTATACAGCTAAATTTTATGCCCATATAGTATTCTCTTACCTTATCAACAGGCAGATGTATCCAACCATTGGAAACACTGCATGTGCACATGTGCATTTACACGCATGTTCACACATGCTCTTTCTGTTAGCAGTGGCATTTAATGAAGAGTATGGAAATTATTAAGCCCTGCCGTAGTGTGATGAAGCAGACTGGGTATGCAGAGAACGGATTATCTCACTCTCTGATATTATATAATCTGTTTAGACTGTGCCACTTTATGCTTATTTAAGGAATGAATGAGCACTTCACTCCGGGATGTGCCACCCATGAGTTCTGACATCATCCCTTTAATCCACTGTAATGAATATACTGCTTTGCTTTTTAGCCATTCCCTCGCTATATCCAGTAAAAGTTCTGTACTAGAATGATTACTCTCAGAGACTATGTACGTGTGTGTGTTATTCCACAGTGAATTAAGTGATGGCTAACTATATCACAGCAACAGAATGTTCTCCACCTCCCTCAAGAAGAGTCCTGGCACATAGGCAAAGTAAACTTCTGCAGATAAGGTGAAACAAGGCAAGAGCATAACGTGTGTGTGGGCATACTCTGCTGTAAATGTACCACACTGCATGTGGTTAACCTTTTATTTGGTGGATTGATATGGGCTGTTGAGAACACACAACTTTTCCACTATTTTTTTCTGGTCCTTTCTTCCTTCCTGTAAATCAAAGACTCTGAACTGAATTCTCTTCTTTACAAAATGAGGGGAGACAGAGGAGACAGCAACACGCAAAAATAAAAAGATCTGTAGATGCACTGCTTTAAAACAAACCCTCTCCAGTAAGACAAAACATGTAGCCCACCAAGGCAAAAGAATGGAACATTCTGCCAGGAGGTTTGTGTAGGGGCAATTATCTTGCCTCATCTTCTTCTTTTGGGAGCAGTGGCTGTGAGGAGTAAAAAGCTCCTGCACCAACACGTGTGGCTTACTCAGTACTTCTCTGACCTGTGTCGGTATTGTCCCACCTAGTTTGTCAGGGCAGATACACACATGCCTAGGCTCTGTTCATGTGCACGGGACTGGTGGCAGAGCCAGCTTCCTCACCACCAAGCATGTGCCGAAGAAACACATAAAGACTAAGAAACACGTAAAGACTAAGCCTTCTAGAGGAATGGAGTGTCCAGCATACCCTGTCCTCTTTTCATTTGTTGCAACAGAAGTAGAAACAGTTCTCCCTTTCTTCCAGCAACTCTCACGATGGGCAGAACCTTAAGCATGATGCTTTTCCCTTGCTGGTACATCGCCAGCCACGATGGATGTTGTGACTGCAGTGTGGGCAGCTGCTTCTGGGCTGAGGGCCAGCCTGGCTGCAGCTAGGCATGGATGCAGCGGAGTTGCAGGAAATCAGCCTCCACCCTCCTCACAGTCCACAGGAGTCATTGTTCATTATCTTAGTTCTGCTCCCTATCCTATGGGGTTCTACAGAGGGGGACGCTGGCCACTTACATTCTAGCTACTGTGGGCTGGTAGCAGAGACACGATTCACCTCCACGCAGCCTAGAAGATACACACATCTCCCTGGGGCTGCAGTTAAGCCACATAGTCCATCCCCCTCGCCTGGGCCTGAGGCGTACAGCTGCCCAGTGCTCCAACATCCTCCACGTAGGGAATTCTGCAGCTCAAATTCCTTGTCTCATCCATTCCAAGACCTTAACAAGGCAGGCTCTGCAATGTCTCGCAGAAGATAAAGTGGCAATTAGAAGCTACTGGCAGGTAAAAATCTCAACCTTCCATACTGGCCACGATGCCTGCTTCCCCCTCTCCTCCCCATCTGCAATTGCTGGTCAAAGAGGGAACAAATTCTGCTCTTAGTTCCTCTTCCTTTCCCCACAGGAAAAGTTAGCATGGCATCATGTTAGCACAGAGCTGAATCTACCTTTTTTTTTCACTTCCTTTCCTCCACCCTCACTTTTAAAGCAAGCTTTACATTAGACCAGAACCACATTAATTATGGGAAGAGCTAACAATCTGTGTGTGTAACAAACGCTTGGGAAATAGCAGTCAGGAATGGCTGTAAATGTTTGAAATCAGAATACAGCCCTGATGTAAAGCAGAACTGCAAGCAAACAAGCAGCAAGCACTGTTGGCTCCAGAGAAACATTCTGTCCTGTCCCCAAAACTCAACCAAACTTGGTTGCAAGTCTGTTTCTAGGGCTCTTTTCTTTATCCCAGATAACTGAACTTACAAAGCTAGCAGTAGCCTGTTTTTTTAAGCAAAGCCAGTGCTTAGGAAGCCAAAAAAACTCATGGTTCCACTGGCCTTCCTGCTGCAAAAAAATTAATACTGTGGCTGAAATTTCATAGTGTTATGAAACCAGGTTTTAAATGGACCATCGCCATTTCAGAAAGCTTGAGATTCCAAAGCTCTTGTGCTTGATTTTCATTCATCCCACCCATCCCTGCTCTTCTACTGCTCCTTTGGAACAAAGCAGTTTAGGATGCTTAGACTTGAGGCTTTATGGGGTTGTTTCATGTAGCTTTTAGGTGCAGGAATTAACATAAATCTATTCTGCAATGGCTAGAGGAAACTACTAGGTGGCGGGGAAACTGGCTCTCTCCCCAGCCCCATGTATCTGAACCGGGGCTAGGCATGCGTGCTTACCCTGACAAACTATGTCAGACAGGACAGACACAGCCTAGAGACAGCTGCATCCAGACCCAAAGTCGCTCTTGTAGCTCTGATTACAGGTCTCAGCCTTCATGCTGTTCCTAACCTCAAATAATCCAGCGCACACACTTTCCATCCTGAGTTCACCTGTTACCCTCTTAAGACCTAATACCAAACTGAAAGCCTTCAGCCTCCTTATATCCACTCCATGACTTGAACAGGGTCTCTCAACTCACTGTACCTGTGTTAGTAACCCCAGGATATGTGCCCTACAAATCAGAAAATACTGTTTCACTGGAGAAAGGGACTTGCAAGATCCCCCAGCATGTATTTAACTAACTCAGGAGTTGTAGTGGAATTTACAATGCCCTGATCTGTGCACTAGCAAGTGAGACAGAGCTTTATTCCTTATCCAGTGATTACAGGCCAAAGCTGAACGCCCTACTGACAGTGCGAAACTTTGCAAAAGCACCAAGATTAATAGAGGCTATGTCACTGATAACACTGATAACGTGCAACAAGCTCCCATCTCAGGATGTCTGGCACAGGGAAGGCCAGCCAGAGAAAGCTGCCAGACACCCAGTCCAAGCTCCTCCAGGCAAAGGATTCTCCATCATGCTGTTGCATCCTTTCTCCCTCAGTAGACTGGAGAGCAGCCTTGATGATGCCACTGAGACCAACAAAACCCAGCCTGACTCCAGGAGTCGGCACTGCCTTCCTGTCTCCGGGAGGCATAACGAAATGAAGGTAAACAGATGGCTTCTCTCACACGGGCTGGAAGAGGTCCCTGGTGAGTGTGGTAGCAGTACGGTTGCACTCCCTTCTAGCCCTCCTCCCCTCAGAGCCCAGTGCTGGAATGCCATACTTTCCTACCTAAAGGGATCACCAGAAATAATTAATCAATCAGTGATGATGGCATCATGTTAATGAAGGTGCTTTGTCATCACAAACATTAATTATTTCACAGGCTCTTGACTCAGATACAGTGTGACCCTTCTATCCTGTCCCTCTTCCTAGCAAAGGAAAATGAAACAGGAGCTGTTGAAATGAATAAAATGGACTTTCCTCAGTCACACCATCGCCCAGTGCCAAAGCAAGCAGTGGCCCTCAGCCCCTGGACTCCCCATTCTCCACTCTAGCTAGCAGAGAGCCTGGGTTCCCTTCAGATGAAGGCTCAACACCATCATTTCCCATCACCACAAAACTGGCTTTGTGGCACCTTTCCAGCTTCCTGAGCTTCAGCAGTGTGAGTGACAACAGACTCTGACTTATCCCTAGAATGCAAAGCTCGCTGGCTTTGCAGTAACACACATTTCAACAGGAGCCTGTCTAGAGTCCACATGAATGAGGTTATGCCAAATAATGTTTCATTGACCTCTTATCCTACGTGCTTACTTGGCCATGCTGCAGTCCTTCGAGGACCGGGGTTGGAATCCAGAGGCACTGCATGGTGCCAAGACAACCAACAAAGCACAATTATCAAGACATGTGGCATTCTCTGAGGAGGAATGGATGACCCTCCCACAGATAATTTCAATAGCAGAGATAAGCTAGCATCAGCATCTCTCAGCCGCCTTACCTCTGGGCCTAATTACCCTCTTCCACCACAGGGTTATTGCTCTTTTGATTTTTTCCCTTTTAGCAAGCTTTGTCATCAAACTTCAACCCTCTTACATTCTTTATTACAGTTAGAAAACTAGCAGCTAGCAAAATCCTAATCTTGGCTTTCTCAGTGGCTTTTGGCCATCCTAACAGGACAAAGCTTACAGTTCCTTGTGGTGTTGCCCTCTGGAAGGCTTTGAGGGAACGCAGTCCAGACTTACACCCTTAGCATGTGACAGCCTGAGTTTTACTCTTTGCGAAACTTTTCCTGCAAAAATCCTTCAGGTTGAACAGCTTTCTCCTTACACTTATCTCAGGGCAACCAGAAGGAGAGCCATAGAGAGAGCAAAATGGCAGAAGACTATCACTGACAGATGATTTTCATCTCTGCGTAGCCACATACATCCCAGCCAGCAGAAAGACAACAGAGAGGAACAGCTACTGAAAATGAAGGCAAGCAACTTCCAACTCAGAAACTCATCTGCTAGACAACTAGAAACATTTCAAAGTTTGCAGATGTTCTTACAGGGTAGATACTATTACAAAGCAAGGTGTGTTATGGGAGTGTTATTCTGGTAACAAAGTCAATTGTCAAATTACGAAATATCACAGTTTCCTTTGTCTGTGTGCTACACCATGAAACTTACGAGCGATAGCTCCCTTGAGCAGCCTGAGAGATTGTATTTCAGAGTTTAATATCCACTGCAAACTCACAGCTTCTAAGTCCAGGCAGTTTTATCTTGGGGGAAAAAAAAATATTAAAAAAATCTCTTCTGATTTGGAGAGTTGTGATGGATCAGTGGGGTTTTAGCTTCTGAACCTTGGCCCTTTGGGATACCCTACTTATGCAGTTCACAATTCAAAGTTACTAAGGAAACTGCTTGCCAAAAATTTGGCATAAAATACCATTTATGAAACCAAGCCAGAGATCTCAAGTCAGTTGTCACCCAGTCAGTTCTCTCATACCGAGGGATTTTCCCTGACTACACATTGAATAAATGCCTTCAGATCTTCCCACAGTAATGCAGGCTGAAGGACTGCAGCTTTTTCCTGAGTACTTCAGGATTCACATAGTTTTGATGACAGGGAACCTCAGATTAAGGGAATTCTGCTTCCATATGCTTCTGTGATACCACCTATGGTGGAAAAAAACCCTGTGCCACGTGAGGGTCCTGCTGTGACCTGCTGTGAATGGGATTCACCCGAAACAAGAGCAGCTGAAATGTCATGCAGCCTCGATGGCAAAGGAGGGCCCTTGGGGTGGAGCTGTCACAGCTACAGTCTCGGTCTGGCACATCAGGCACAAACCGCCACAAATACGTATGTGGGGGGTGAAGCCAACCTGATAGATTAGAGATGGACCCCACCATACACCGTGCCCCAGTACAACCCCAGGAAAGGCCAGATTTGATTCTGTATTACTGACTTGGGGTCACTTTAAAGTGATGCTGAAAAAGGGAGGCTGGAAGCCAGGAGAGGAAACAAAAGCCTCACTGCCTTTGGACAGCACCACACCGATGTACAGATATTTAGGGGCTGGATGGACAGGACGGACTGCTGTAACTGGGAGAGCATCTCATGGCTGGTACTGTGAGAGGAAGTAACTCTATAGTGACATCTTTGCTTTGACTTCTTCCTTTACATACTTCAGACCCTTTGACTTTAGAACTGCAATGATAAAGAGAGAAGAAATAGAATAAACAGATAAAGACGGGTATTATGATTGATACAGATAATATCACGCTGCTTTTGTGATAATATCTTCTCTCTCGTGCAGCTAAACCAGCAGGTGATGGCAACTGTACTCAGTAGTCTCTGATTCAAAAGGAAGCTCTCTGTGTAGGCGTATCTTCACGCAACTGCAATCAGTATCGGGGATCTTGCTTACATAAGGAGACTTGTGTAACAAAACCCAATTTCAAATCAATGCATGTGCTCGTTTTGTTAAACCGATTTAGTTAAACAGGTGAAAATTCTTTCTTTGGCCATTCTGGGTGTTTTAGATTTGCTTTTAAGTAACTTAAGCTAATAAGTTTGGCTTATCTCAAACAGCACATCAATGGCGTGCAGTGTCAATCGACACAAATCACACAGAAGCCACTGAAGTTTTTTTCTGCAGAGACCTTCACTAACACACATTCACACAGCATGTACGCATTAAAACTGGTTATGCTAGCTTTAAACTTGTCTAATTCAATCTGTTATCAGACTTAGCCAGATCAGTTTGACTAAGGGTTTTAATGCTTCCCATTCTGTTTGAAACACCCGAGTAAGAGTTAGAAAATATTTTCTAAATGTACTTGTTTTTCCACTTCCTCTTCCTCTGGCAAATGACAATTTTTTTTTTTCCTTGCATCTTTCATGGAGCTAAAATTACACTCCTGCAATTTTCTCTGCCTAATGAGAGCCACGCTAACGTGCAGACAGTGCTGCACACTGCTAGAACAAACGTCTCTGCCTGTGTCCCTGGGTCACTGCTTGATGACAGTGCTGCTCCAGGGAGTCCTGTGAGGTTCTAACTGCTGCCTCACCGCCAGCCAAGAGGCTGCAAGGCATGGGGGAGGCGAAGAAAGACTGGCACCCCTCAGATCTGGGCACCTACGTGGTCTTGTGTAGCCCACGCCTCAGTTGCAGGTCTGCCTTTCCTGCTAAGCAGCACAGAGGTCCCTCGGTGGCCGGGGGCTGGGATGTATCTGGAGGGATGCTGTTAGCTGTCTGTCCCCTTAGGTCACAGTACCTGTAAGGGCTCCCCCTGAGAGATTCTGGCATCTGAGTCACTGTGCTACAGTCAGAGCACAGCACCTCCTGGCTCACCCCACTGACACGCAGCCCACGCTGCAGTGGGTAACCCTGACCTCACGACAAGTCTGATTAATAAGGTTAGTTAATAGCAACAACAACTACAATAGCAATGCTAGTTAAGGAAATAACCACTTATTTCCCTCCCTCGTGGGAATTACCACAGAGGCATCTGGGGTTTTCTGTGACCCACAGAGTGCTACAGCCAGGTCCAACCTCTGCAATTTGTTTCTACTCTTCCCTTGTCTTCATGACTGCTCCTAGAGTGAATTTACACCCCGAATGAGTAACGATACCCCTACCCATCCCTTAGCACCAAGCGAATCTTCCCTGAGCGAGGAGGGAATGAAGGTAGGGGGTAAGCTGTGGGAGCTGGCAGTATGCCCCAGGACTTCCATTTTGCAAGAATGAGCCAAATGTACTCATCTCATACTGTTGCTTAACAAATCTGCAAGGGGAAGAGCAGGAATGGGTTCTTCTTTGCATCACGCCAGACCACTGCCTTCCGTGACTGAGTGGAACAAGTCAGAAATGTATTCCTAGATTTCCCAGACTACTGCTAGTTAAACAGAGGCTCTGCACATCAGAGAGATGAAAGCTGCAATATCTATTGGGGTTGCAGTCAAATGTGCTAGAACTGGTCTTTCAAGGTAATTATACTTGTTTACTGGAATTGAATATACACGTCTCTACAAGATGCCTTACAGAAATAAGGCTTATCTACCAATCTAAAGATCTATACACATTTAAGTAACATTTTTTTTTTAAATAAAAGTTTTCTCTGTAGGAACTGGTCCCTATAAAGTAGGAAGCAATGATGGATTGAGCGTATATTGAGTATTGATTTGGAGTGTTTTGACATGTAATTGGATTTGATTGCTGAAGTAGACTAGTTTGGTAGCCTTTTGATGTGATGTTTAACACAGGGTTTGTTTATGCCCGTGCAATGGGTTTTTTTCTCCCTCTGTATAACAAACAGAAAACAATTTGATAATCTCGAAGGCTCACTTAAGGAGAATGAGCCAATTGTAAAACATGGCACAACCCTTTGCTGGGAAGTGCAAAGGGGCTCTGTGCAGCAGTGGGTGCCAGCAGGAAAGGGAGGGTGATTCCTAGCCAAGGGACTGGTATGGGAAATCTGGATTAAATTTTTGCCTCTTCCACAGATGTTTCCTATGACAAATGACTTTATCTATTGCTGTCTCAGTCTACGTTGAGAAAGTGGATTATATTGTCCTTCTCTCACCACATTTTTATCTATATTTTTGTATATAGTTTAGCTTGTATGGCATTCTACCTTTTTTATAGTTGTAAGATTTTAGGGTCATGTTAGTAAGCATCTCTACCACACACTATGGAAGAAGTCCTGCCCCTCACAGGCAACTAAGGATTCTCTTGTATTACAGACAAGTAACAGAAGAACTAAAGAGTTGGGATGAAGAAAAGTATACAAGGAGGCTAAAACCTGTACTCTTTGAGAAAGTCTGAATAATTCTATTCTGGTTTGGGGGTTTTTTTTGCTATAGGCTTGCTAATGTCAGTATTTTTTCAGTGTTTGAGGTGTTCATAGTTTACATATTCCCCTGCCACCTATATTTCAGCCCTCCTGAAATACACAGGCTTACTTCTCTAGTCTAATCTCTTGTTCTCCCTGTAACAGGCAGACTGTGTCTGGCCATTTGGGAAATAGTTCATAATTCCATGCTTAAATAACTGGCTTTTGATAAAGGTCCAACACAGTGCTCTGAGAGCTGTTTTGTTTGTATGGATGGAGCAGACAGAGCAGAACGATGTTGCCTGCATACTAAGAAACTTGGCCTGAAGCCCACACACACCAAAGGCAAAATAAATAAATAAACATATCAATCAATCTTGACGTCACCAGGAAAAGGGTCACTGCCATGTGGAACGAGACATCTGGACAGTGAAGTCACAGCTCTGGAAGGATGCCACTGAACAGTTCACATGCTCTGCAGCACAATAGGATAAAATGACAGTCAGAAGAGAAAAAAAGGGGGGGCGGATAAATTCTAATTGATGCCAAGTGAGCAGAGGTTTAAAGAAGCAGCTTCATACCTTCTGCAAACCTGTCCATGCATCTAACTTTTTCCAGATGAAAAACTCCCATGATTCCAATGCCAACCAGGCACACAAATAGGACCAGCCTGTCATCTCACATGACACTGTCCATTACACTTTCTGAACCAGCTCTGGAACACGAAAGAGCAGGGTCTTAGCAGGCAACTAAAATTAAAACGCATGGAGGAGGACCCTTTCCACAGCCCTACATATTCCCGTGTGCCGGGATAACGAAGATGCATGTGCCCAGGTATCTGCGTTACCTGCAGCTGTACACAACCACACACCCATTCACAAAATGACAATTGTTCAGAGCAGCCACAGCAACAGACCACTGCAGCCTTTCCTACCAACCCTGCCTTCCAAGAAATTCTTTTTAAATGCACTTAAAAGGAAAATGCAAACCGTTCCACTTAATAAACAAAAAGGGTTTGAGATGAAGCGACAAGAAATGCCTCCAGGGAAGGAGAGACCCCTTATAACTCCTTACCCTGTTCACACAGCCAACCAACTTGCTTCTGCAGGCTATTGTCTTTCTTTCCCTCTGTCCCCATCCAGGCAGAGTGTTGAAAGCAGCAGGAGATTGTTTGCTATGGGAGCCCTGATCTTCCTTATTTTATAGCATCAGGACACCCTAGCCCGTCCGGACACCTAGCCAAGGATGCTCCGGGCACAATGGAGCATCTGTACCCAGAAAGCGGAGGCTCCTCTCCAGCCCTGGGCATTTCTGCAACGGCCTGATCTAAATGCAGCACAGCCAAGACGGAGTCTTTGTTGTCATAGCCCGGATTCCTTCAAGACGGCTAAAAAAAAAAAAAAATCCACCCTCCGAGAGATGGGAATGTGCACGGAAAATGACTGTATTCCTTCGCGCTGGCTCTTGGGGCCGTTTAAATCAGCACCGTCCAGCCGGTCCCCGTGTACCCCGTTACCGAAGGGATCCGGCGCTGGCTGCTGCCTGCTACAATTAATAATTTTTCATTTGCAAAGCGCCCGAACCGAGCGGGGCAACGGGGCGAGGATGCAGCGCACGGGGAAAGGAGCGGGGGGGGGGTGGCTAACGCCTGCGGGCCGGGGCTCGCCGGGGCCGGCTCCCCGCTCCCCACAGCACCCGCGGCCGCCCCGGCCCCACCGCGGCCCGGCGGAGCGCTCAGCTGGCGCCCCCCTCGTCCCCCGCCGCCTTAAAGCGATGAACGCTGCCCCGCGCCGGGGGGTTTCGCTTACCGGAACCGGGGCGAATCCTTGATGCACTCCTCGAACTCCACCGTCATCCTGCCGGCTCGGCCCGCGGAGCGCGATCAGCGGAGGAAGCGCATCGCCCGCCGGCGGCCACGGACGCGCGAGCGCCCGCCCCAACCACCCCCCCACCCCCTCCCCGCCGCCGCCGCCGCCGCCCCGCCGCAGCGAAGGGCCCGGCTGGCCCCGGGGCGCGGAACCGCCCGCGGGATGAAGCGGAGCGAAGGGCCGCTGCGGTCTGGTTCCGCGGGTCCCCGTCCCCGTCCCGGGGCGGCGGTGAGGTCTGGACCCCCGCAGGCTGCCGGTGGGGCGGGGAAACGCGGGTCCCGCTGCCCGCCGGGGCTTTCTCCTCAGTGTGAGGTTGGCGGAAGACACGCGTGGCCCTGTTTGAGGCGTGGGTTTGGGGGCTGAGCCGGCTGGGACAGTGGCCACCGCCTCGGCCACCAGCTCAGGCAATGCCTGCGGGTGAGCCAAGAGCTGGAGGTGCAGCCGGTCACCGGCGGGTAGGACCGCCACCGGGGTGTGGGCACGGCAGGAGAAAATCAGACTGTCCAGGACGCGCCGTGCGATTCCATACCGGCGGTGTCAAAAGGATTGGCATCAATCCTGTTAACTACGTAATCTAGTTTTTAATTTTCTGTCGGCAGTGGATTTGCGGCTGCCCGTCAGCCATCCGTAAATCTGCAGGAACTCCTCTGAAGCCAGTGTAATCATGCGAGGGAGGAAGACATCTGGGCTTGTGGGTCCAGCTGAACAGATCACATTTGCTGCAGGACATAGCAGTGTAATGTGGCATGGATAAACGAGGCTAATTACAGTGGGCTTAGTTCTGATCCTCCACCCATCGAGCACCACAAACAGAAGAACAGTATAAACCTCATCATTCACTGCAAGTTTTAATGAGTTAAAGACTCAGAGAGGATCCTGAATGTAAATCTCCACATTTTAAGACAATGCATCCTGTGTCATAAGGACCTAAACTAAAACCAGGAGTCAGACAAACACTAAGGCCAGGGACATCTGAATCCATGGGAAAATGTCACAATGAGGCCTTACCTCAGCCGTGGACAGAACTGTGATGAAATGAGATGAAATAAGATGTTTGGTGCCATTTCCAAACACAAACTACGGCTGAGGTTCAGCTCTAGGCCAGGCTCCTGTTTCCATCTGAGTTCCCAGACCTGCTTGATTTGTCAGGCACAGTCAAGGGTAGCTGTGTGTGAGCAAAAGTCTGACTTATTTAACACAATTATCAGACGCTGGGGGGTTCTGAAGAAGGCAGGAAAAGGAATTAGCCCTGCTGATTGCCTCAGCCCAGGAGAAGGGGCAAGGTGACCTCTTGTGGCCTCTGCTTTATGTGGTTTCATAAAGGTCAAATCAATACAATTTTTATTCTCTTTGGTTCTCCCAGCACAGATGAAAGTGTGTGGATGTTTCTGCCTGCGTGTGTATGTACAAGCTCAGGGATTAGAAATTACCATCCTCTTTAAAGCTGAGATTCATCACTTTCATTATAATACAGTCTGGATGCCATTGTGCGAGTTGAAAGCTGGTTGGATTTTTCCATTCAAAACAGATCTCAGATTTGTATGAGGGGGCCAGGGATTTTTCTGTTGCTCTCCCTGTTTTGCTAATTAGTTGGGCGATTGTTTATACCAGTTTTAGGCTAGCCATTGTACATACAGACATTGCCGTTCAGTATTTTAGCAAGATGGATAAAGGTTTTAAAATACATAGTCATGAAGAACATCTGCAGCCTTTGTTTATTATCATTATCTTCACCTATTTTTGTCCCTGTAGCTGTTATTTATCCTCAGCAAAAGGCAGCCTGCACACATCTTTTCATAGCCAGGCTGAAATAGATGAAGAGAGGCTCGCCCGAAATGCCTGTGGTGTTTTTTTGCAGCGACTTTGACGTGGCTATCGGCAGAGTCAGGAGCAGTTTCACGCGGGGTAGGTTGGGAACATCAGAGCCTCTGAGTCAACGGTCCCAAACTCACAAGTAACCCTAACGCAGGCAAAGGTAGTGTGGAGAGCCACTCGCTGTGGTGAATACTGTGCTCTGGCCTTCACCCTGTAAACTTCTGGCCTCATAAACCATTTTTTTTCTGTGGGAGTTACATTCCTGCTCTGGCACTTTGATTCTTAATTTTTTGACGTGCTGATCTGATTCGGGGGCAACCGAAGCCCCCAGAACTGCGCTAGGAATAGCCCGAGGGATCATTTCGCATTAAAAACTGAACAAAAAGACCAAACTAAGTCCAGCTTGGGTGGTTTCTAATGTCAAATGTTAAGGCAAAGCCGCTTGCCGAGAGATGGCTGCCTGCTGTAAAGCTTTAGAGCTGAAGAGCAGCTGAGGAGATAAAGCGCAGGATTCAAGAGGGGTTTGTTCCCTCACAAGCACTGGCTGGGCACCTTCCCTCCGTCGCTCCATTTCCCTCTGGGCACCTTCCCTCCGTCGCTCCGTTTCTCTCCGGGCAAAAGGAAAACCTCCGAGACAGGGTGCGGTGTCCCAGGGCCGGGAGAACGGAGGCGCCGAGCCCCGGGACGGCTCTCCCGGGCCAAACGCCGCCCCGGCCCGGGCCCAGCCCCGGAGCCCCGCGCAGGGCTCTGAACCGCTGCCGCCGGCCTCCCCCCGCGGGCCGGCCCGCTGCCAGGCGAGCCCCGGGCCCTGAGGCCCCGCCACCGGGGCCCCGGCTGCCGCCTCAGCAAGGCCGCGGGCCTTGGCGGGGCCCACCCAGCGCGGCGGCGGCGGCGGCGGCGGAAGCGGGCGGTGCTGGGCGGGCCGCCGGCGGGAAGCGGGCTGAGGGAAGGCGGCTGAGGGAAGCGGCGCCGCGCAGAAGCGCGGGAAGGCCGCTGGTGTCCGCCCCGCGGCCCCGCCGAGCGGAGCCGGACCTCGACCCCCGCCGCAGGGGCGTAGGCAGCAAAGATGGTCTCTCCCCCAGCCCGGTACCTAGTGTTGTTTCAGTACTTGGGCAGTAGATATAGGTAGGTGCCTCAGCCGCCCCGTCAGCCATGTGCGGTGGAAGGAAACCGGCCCTGAGGGGGGTTTGCCATGGGTGGGGATGGGAGAGCTACAGGGAGGCGGCTGAGGGAAGGGATGGGCGAGTGCGGTGGTTTTGGTGAGGGAAAAACCCCTTGAGGAGTAGGTGAGAGCTGGGCTCTGCTTTCTTGTGTAGAAGCGATAGGAAGGGGATGGTTTGGGCAGGAGATGCATAAAACGGGCAAAGAGAAAGCAAAGGAGAGCGAAGGCGGCAAGTTTGTGATCTGAGGCTGGAGGGGAACAAGTTGCTGTGTTCCCTTCAGCAGTGGTGTGGGCAGTTCTCAGTGGTTCAGGTACCTGCGCTGCTGGAGGGATGAAGGCAAAGTGATCTGTGGGCCGTGAGTCCTACAGGACGATAGCTGAAGTTGGGTTTCCCCAGGCCTTAAACATCCCACATGTGTAGTAGCTGTGCTTGTTTACATTAAAAAGAAAGCGTGTGGGAGAATCTGTGCGGCTCCAGCTCATGGAATTGTGCCTATCTTCATGAGGCTTTTACAGACTACTACCATCATATGCCAAAGCGCACAATTCTTTTGCAGTGCACGGGCTGTATCACTGTGGGTACTGACCTAAATTACTCTGAGTAGTTAAAGGTAGGTTGGGTTTAGCCTTGGGATATATCTCTAGGAATTTCATCAGCTTTTGTGAATGGCTGTGACTTCTGTAGTAGAGAAGGAAGCTCATCACAAACCGTCTTTTAGTCCCTTTATGACCTCCACAGGGCCTGGAAGAAAGGGGCCTGCAACTGGCAACCAACTCCTGGCCCTGAAATAGTTTTTTCTGCAAACTCTTTTCTAGTGTAATTTGTGTGCCTTATCTTCCCATCAGCCTCCACCTGAAGGGCTAGTCCAGAGAGTAACATTTGAAGGATGATTTTTATTTCCAGCCTCCTTTCTTGTAAATAACCACTGTATCTATTTTCCTGTCCATTCATCAAAGTGGTCCCTGCAAATTCTGTAAAAAGATTCAGGTTGCTCAATAGCAAGCAATTTGATGACTGTCCCCCATTAACCTCTGGATGTTTTGGTGGACTCTGTGTCAAGTCCTTGGGTCTTAACACACATCAATAACTACTGTATTTGTTTTGCTCTGCAGTGGGGTTATGAAGACTTCGAATGACCAGTCAGTGGTTGGAGTCCAGAATTATTTGGAGGTAGGTCCTTGCTAATCATGTTATCATTAAAACAAAACTTCTAGGGTCACATTGTTGAGCTACAGATATTATCAAGGATAAATAATATTTTTAGATTGACACTCAATAAAAGATGCTTGCACAAACACTATAATATTCAAAACAATCAAAGTGCTTTAGAAATTATATCAGTATACAGGTGGAAGAAATAGGTCAGGGTGAGGTCAGATACGTTGAGATCCTGATCCTGAAAAAGATGTGAACCCTCTAATGAGACTTGAAATTGGGGCACCTGAGTCCAGAACTATGATTCTGAGAGCCCCTGCTCAGGTGCTGGCCCACCTGAAGGTACTTAAGCATGTGAGCTTCATTACACTTATGGCTTTGCCTCCACTCATTCTTAGAACTGCCTCTGCTCTGAGCAGGCTTAGCTGCTCTGCTTCTAGTTCATGTCTAAGTCTGTTATAGATTTAGAAACTAGATGCTGCGCTCTCTGGGGAGAGGATGCCTCTGATAGACATTTTTGGAACAAAGCACAGCAGGATATCCATTGTTCCAAAGGAAAAAAAAATGCTTCGTTTCCATTCTTCTGGAGTTCTTCTAATATGCTGGGGGAAAAAAGGTATGAGCCTGTTGTCACTGTTGTTCTTGTGTTGCCCCCAGGGATTTCCCAGAACATAAGGATGGCTTTCAGGACCCAAGTGTTGTTTGGGCTTGGAGTGAGTGTGCAACAGGAATGCAAAAGGCCCACTGTTACACCAGTGAGTAGAAAGTGGGTCACTTGCACAGGGGAAATGCTCAGCACACCTGGATGTTTGTGTAACCCAATTGTGGTTTAATTACAAGCTGCTGTTGAGCTGAATATTTGAGCAATGCTGGTGAATCCCGTGTTCCTGTGGAGGGCAGGAATGGAAAGGAAGCTGTGTCATTTTTCTCTCTTAGAAGCATCATGTAGTTCAAAATGCCTGTCTAGGAGATAAGAGATTGTTGAAGGGGTTGAAACTGCTTTAGGTCAGCTCACACCTTTATATTAATAGCCAACCTTGTTGTTACTTGCCTCTCGTTTTCGGGCTGTCTAACCTGAGATCACAAACCGTAGCAGTTTGAAGGCGGTGCGCCCACCATGCTTGTTTGTGATAGCCTGTGCTCTGCCTGAATTAGCTATGTTAGCCAAACTGCATCTTGGAAGGACAAGAGCTGGTCCAGGAGCTGTCCCACCCAGCCACGCTGTGACCATGGCCAAGACATTTCCATGCTGTGTCTTGGTTTACTGAATGAGGGTGATTAGTTCCTGCGTGCTCTTGCGAAGCAGTCTGCAGAAGGAAAGCATGATGAATTATGGTTTGAATAAGAGTTCTCAGAGTGTATTTGTATGGCTTCTTGCCTGACACCATTGTGGAGAAAGTGTATAAATATTGTGCAGATCTTGAAAGAAGAGCCCCAAAGGACTTTCTATCTCATTTATCTAATCCTCTGAACCATCCATGTCTCAGCCCCAGGCGCCGGACTTTGGGTGAGCCCAGCAGTTGTTTTGCATTATCCAAGTAACTTTGTTTTAACAGGCGAATGGGTAGGATGGGTGATTAAAGGAGAAAAGACGAAGAAAAAAAGAAAAAGATAAACTTATTTGGTGTTGTCTTTTCACAGTATCAGCAGTTTGCAGGCCAGTTCTGGGATATGTGCTTTGCTTTCATGTGGTGGTATTGATGCTGGGCACTGCTGAGCAGGGCTGTGTCTATTAGAACCACATGGGAAGTCTTAAAGCAGCTTTAATAGAAAACTTCTGGGGCCTGTAGGAATTTATCTTCCTTCCTCCATTTCTGTGCAGCCTTGAACTTCACAACTTTCCAAAGCCAGGAAGGCAACTGAAGGGAAGGGTAAAATTAAATCTGTAATGAGATCCTTATTGTATGCTAAATATGTTCAGACATTTGTTTGCCGTTACAGGCAAGCGAATGACCTGTGAGGTGTAGACTTTGTGTTTCAACAACTGTGTAATTAAAAGTGTAATGGACTGGTTTGTGAGTGTGTACTGCAGCCTGCTGTGTGATAAGGTGAAAGTGCTGGTTTGGGACTGAGCAGAAGGCCTGTCTGAAACCCCTTGTCACTGTAAAGCACGGTATCACCCAGGACATGGAAGCTTTTGTAGTCCTCAGTACTGCTATGTAACAGAGCCCTGGGACCGTCTGGAGGAAATGGAGACTTGTTTTAGTTGGGGGACAGATGTAGATATTTGAAGGAGCTTTTAGTATATCTTTGAGGGTGGTGGGCTTTGCAGACAACACTTTCTTCCTTGGAGACAACTTATTTGTCTTGAAGCAGTTGGAAGCCCAGCTGGCCAGTGATGGGTCCAGAACAAAATTCCAGACCTGGGTTGCCCAGATGGGGAAGTTTGAGTCCTGTGACTTGGCTTCCCTCCAGTTCCTTGTGAAAACTTAACAGATGCAGGACTTCATCCTCTCGTCTGCATTCTTACGAATGTCCCTCCTGCGGAGGAAGATCTCCTGTGTAGCACCTTTTGCTAAAGTGAGTGGCTGTTGCTTGTGCTAACAGGCTCCCTGTGCAAGGTCTGCTAGGACCTACAGAATTAAGTTCTTTTTCATGTTTGGCTTGAACCAAGTCCTGAGTGTGCTGTTTCCCATTGTGCTGGTGAATGCTGCCCAAAACTAATCTTCTCCACACGAAACTCTGTTTTGGCCAGCAGCCTTGTGCTAAGGCCAGATATTACTCCTCATGAAAGGAAAAGGGGGAGTAGAAGAGTAGAGAAAGAGAACATACACAAACTCCTTACTATGCAAGGCAGCTTTGGTACAACCTCCTGCTCTTGTCCACACCACACTCCCCCCCCCCCCCCCCCCCCCCCAAAAAAAGGAAGAAAGGCAAATGGACCAAGAGAACTGTCATCTTCAATCCCTGTTTGGATAATAATTTCAGCAGCACAGGAGACTGCTTTGGAAACCCTTTCCTCTAGCAGAAGCCACTTTCTCAGCTTTTTCTTCCAGGCTTTCACTTCGACTTTTATCTATTCCACTAAAAATGAGTAAGATTTTTAATTAGTTTCAGTTGACATAGCACCCATTGAGTCAGTGAGGCTGTGATGACTTGCAACCAGAAGCTTGCATGTTATTATTTATTAGAACGCAGCAAGTTATAAATTGTGCAGCATCCCTGGCAACACAGCACAATCCCTTGTGTCTGTTCGACTAACACCATTGTGCATGATGAAACCAGTAAGCAATCCAGCTGCTGTGAAAGAAAAATACACTTATTTTTCCAAAACTCTCCTAATGCACAGTTTCTCTTGAATGCACCTATCCACACTTGATTTTGCAGGTTCCTTTTGTGGTTCCTAGATGGTCTGTAGAGGTAGATGGCTGAGTATCTTGAGGATTTTTTATTTAGACTTAAAGGAGAGAAGTGGATGAACTTTTGCTTCCCCTCCATTGGTGGTATATATTAATGGGACTCTTGCCTCTCCAGCATTTGTACAGAGTGAGAACTGAGCTGTGAGTAATAATAGCAATCTGGAATGTGGATCCATATCATTCTGGCACACAACAGTGGAAATTTCTGCATAATTCAAAATATGGTAGTGAATGAAACCTCTTAGCAGGACAGACCTGCTAAATGCTAAACTTTCCCCTGCATCGCTGGTATGCAGGGTGTTAGAGGTATGAACTGACACCCTGGGGTGCTTGTTGCTGCTCCAGGAATATGGTACTCTGAAAGACTATGACTTGGGAAGTAAAGGTTAGATAAAAATGGGTGAGATCTGGCTCAATGAAAGGCCTCCAGCAGGTGCCAAGCCAAGATTTCAGTGTTTGTAATGAAGGATATTTGCATGCTCCGTGGCTTAACGAAGGGAGCGGAGACCTGTGAGCTCTGAGCACGTGGGAGGACAACCCAGCTCCTTTACTCCTGGATCTTCTCTATTGCTTTTTAGCTGGGTGCCCACAGGTAAAGTGCTTCTGCCTCAGTTTCCCCCATAGGAATCCACAGATGATACCCAACAGGGTAGGGAACTGGATTAATAGTAGTAAAGCCTTTTGGGTTCCTTAGATGAAAGACCTGCTTATTTTAGGGACTTGTTTTTTCTGAAAGGGCAGGAAAAACTGGTTTCTATCCAAGCAGTTACTAAATGTAAATAATGCGCCTTTTTTGAAATTCAGTGTGGGTGATATTAACAGATTAAAGTATACAGGCACCAGAGGAGGAAACTCTCAGCTGCCTACAGGCTCAAAGGATATCTGGATGGTGCAGATAGGAGACATTTGCATAGGTGAAGGGGTCATTCCTGAACTGCCTGTGAAGAAGTTCAGCTTTTCAGAAATTCTCTCTTTAAGGAGATTAATTTGGATGGGGTATAAATGAAATATTAGAACCGGAAGCAGCAGTTGACAGTATATTATCAGCTGCGTGCCTGTTAGGCTGGAAGAAGAATCGACAAACAAAGCTTTCAGCTTTCAAAACTGATTTGTTGTTGATGGTGGTCACATTCCTCCTTGGATGCCCAGCACATACATCCTTCAGTCATCTCTCCAGAGAGGTGTGCCTGGGAGAAAATTGTGCTGGAGAAGGGCAGCTGTGAAAATACTGTTTGTTGAATTTGTTCAGTCCTGCACCTTTGTGGATTCATTGGCTGACCTGAGCAAGGGGTGCAACCAGATTTGCCTTGGAGTCTGCAATCCTCTCTTCCTCTCCAGTCTGCCCTCCAACAGGGCTCAACTCCCGCTGGCAGAGGAGAGGAGATCCAAACAGTGTGTTCTCATTATCCAGCTTTGTTCAGATGCAGTGAGTGAAATGGGATGCAGTGTGGGATCCAAAGGAGTGCTGCATCCAAACTTCTCCAAGCCCATAACAAGAAAGGAGGATGTTTTCCATGTTCTCTCCTGTTCTCTCTCTCCCCCCTCTCAGCTGTGTTCCCACTGGCTGGATTTTGCCTGGTGGGAAAGGAGGGGAAGAAGAGGTTGGAGGAAGGGAGGAGCCTGCAAAACCCAAACCTATCTTTGCAGAAACTTTGCTCTTAAAATGCAGCTTCAGCTTTAAGACAAATTGCTGAGGCACAAGCCAAGGTCTACTGCAGAAAACGATTTAATTTCTGTCTGCTTAAGGGTGATAAATAAAGATTTTCATTGTTAATTGTAACCACATGTGAACTCCAAATAGAAGGATTAGGAAGGGGAAAGGGCTAGGGTCATTTTTGTTCTGTTTCCCAAGCTTTCCCCTGCAGCTCAGTTACATTTTTCCTTGCTTCCCTGTACATTTTGATGGTACATTTCTGAGAGCCCAGAATCCTGTCTGCTCAAATAGTAGGAGTCTGGAAGGTATTTGTGAGTCAGCAGTTCAATCTTTATTGACTCTTGGTACCAAATTAAAATCTAATAAAGACCACTGCTGGGTTGACTGTGCAGAAGTGGAGATGGGAAAGAGAAGGAAATTTCTAGTCATTCATCTGGTTTTCTGCTTTGTTGATGTTTTTCAGTCTTTCAGATATACTTCACTCATCCCCTGTAACAAATTACATTGGATTTTTTGTCTAAGGGCCTGTCCTTACAAAGAAAAAAGTTGTATTTTGCAGTGCTCCGACAACCTACTTTAAGACCTACTATGGCTTTAACGTTGCATTAGAAACCTTGGTATTCCAGTAACTTCCTGACCTACCAGTGTTTGTCCCTTACCAAAACCCTTTTTGGCTTTGCTAAACTTGTGCCAGTCTAGACAGACCCTTAAATATATAGCGTCTAATTAACCATGTTAGCATCTCTTTTGTGTGCACATCTTTATTAAAAGACACCATATTAATGACTCATTTAGCAGGGTTTTTATTTACTTACCCAGCAGGAACCTGTAGTAATTCACCCAGTTGTTTTTCCAGCCCTTTGTTAGTGGGCAGAACGGAAAGGCAGAAACAGGGTGGGGATAAAAGCCAGCTGTGTGGAGAGGAGCAGTTGGGAAAGGGGAACAACAGTCCTAGCCGCAGGTGGATTCACCAGCAAATCCATGCCAAAATCCATATGCAGAACCTAGAGGATGTCAATTGCTGTCCTTCCCCTTGTGTTAAGAATAGTAAGTTTGAGTTTGCTGCAATACGGTTTGCTAACTAATTTTTAAAGTACATCTCAGCTGCAGAGTAATTTTAGGGCCTTTTGGCTCCAAGAAGCTTGAACTCTGTGACTGTAAAACTTGAATGCTGTGATGATGTAAATAATGTTTGTCGTTTTCTGCTTTAGTCTTGCTATGGCAGAGGTCTTAGCGTGAGACACTGTCTGAATGCTAAGGCAACTCTAGCTCCTGAAGAAAACAGTCTCTCAAGAATTAGCCAAGTTCTGCATTAATGCAACTGTGGAAGCAGCGAATATAAGGGGATTCCATCTCATGGCTGTCGGTGGTGTGTGTTTGTCCTGTGGTTATCTATACCTACTGGGATAGCTCAGTGTCAGCCCCTCAACTACTGGTGTGTTTTATGAGAACTGTGTCTTGATTCTTAGATCTGTTTATATTTCTCAGGGGGACTAATAAATGCATTACATCAGTGCTATGCTACTACCCGTCTGGTCCCCTGGCTCCTCCTCTGCTCTCAACAATTAATGGAAGTGTGTTGCCCTCTGTAGCCCTGCTCCCATTGTGGATGGAAAAGAGCTGCCGCCTGCAGCAAGAAGCTGCAGGATTTTACACCGTTCTGGCCTGCACTGGAAGCAGAGGATGCAGCCTGAGCTCCTTGGCTGATGTCATACAGACATCCTTGCGTGCTGCTTCCATCCCTTTAAGGCTTGGGTTCTGCAGCTCTTTAAGAGCTGCTGAAGCAGTGGAGTCCAGTTCTTAGCAGTAAATTGCGATGTCTGGTTTAAATGGGTAATTCTCTGTCCTCTTTCCCACTCACTCAATGGTAAAAAGCAAAGGATAAGGAGATGAATTTTATTTTTACTTTGTTTTGTACATGTCGGGAAGATCACATGGCGTTTTGGATGTTCTGTTTGAGAGAGTTTCAGGACAAAAAGTGGGAAGCCACTGTCCCCCACACAGGCTCCTCCCCATCCCTTTCTTTGCAGCCCACAGTAAAACTCCCAATTATTTCTCTGTGTGAGCAATAAGGAGACCTGTGGTTAGCAAGGAGGAGGATGTTTTTTCCTAGCTAGCTCAAAGTGAGTCTGCTGTTCATGATTCCATCTTGTGTTGGCTTTCAGAAGGCAGCGCAGCACCTAAACCCCATTGTTCCCATCGAGTTCCACATCTCCAGCCGAACAGATACTGGTGTCCATGCACTCTGCAACTCTGCTCACATTGACATCCAGAGGGCACCAGGGAAGCCAGCTTTTAATGAGAAACAGCTCATCTACACTCTTAATTACCACCTGAGGCCTGAGCCAATCCGGTGAGTTTGGTGACAAGTCAAAATTTTTTATTTTACCCATGTTGGAGATTGGAGACAATGCAGCAATGATCTCCCATCTTCACCCACAAGATAGATTTTCCCTTGTTAGATGTGTTGGCAAACCACTCCCTTGCATGTGTGTTTCTGCTACTACCTGCCACGTTAAAGATCAGTCTTGTTGCACCATTATTGTTCTCAGGAGATCTGTGCTGGTACCCCTAAAACAAGAGGAGTTGTGAGAGATTGGGGTCACCATGTAAGTACTGAATCCACTGGGATGACTCTAGTTTCACACGTGAGCCAGAGCATTAGAATGTTAATTTTCACTGCTGCTTTATTCCCCAAATTCCCTATCTTTATTTCTTTATTGAATTAGCAAGAACTTGGCTGCAGTATTGTCTCTCACCTATAACTATGCAAAAAGATGAAGAACAAGCAAACAAAATTGCTGTTAGTGTTAGCATAGTCGACTCCTCCCTTCCCATATGATCAGCCTCCTCTCTTCCCTGCCAGACCAAGGCTACCACTTGACATGGTTTAGAGAAGTTACATCAAAAGCCTCAGTTTAATATTTTTGTAGCAAGACTTGATACTTAATGGGATAGATCAAGTCCTTTCCATACTCTACCTGACTGCTAATGATTAGGGAGAGTTGCATATGAATGTAGCGAGGAACTTGATACAGCAGTCTATAGAGAGCAGAACAGCCATTTCTTCTTCCTGTTTTCTTCCTTCTTCTTGTTAGAGTTATTACTTCTTGCAGAATTTCAGAGTGGACTTATTTTGTGTGAGAGCTAGGTCTAAATGCCCACCCTCAAAGTCAGAGAAAAATTATCATTAAACCAACAGTTTCTGTTAGGAATTTGCATCAATTACATAAGTAATTACTACACCCTGTGATTTCTTCAAAAGATGGATTGAATTTCATGTCCTTTGCTTTTCTTCCCAAGCTGTTGTGCAGTTTCTCTGTCAGCTGTCAAACAGTTTCTGTGTTCTTCTCCAGCCATGGGTGCGTTTTTATGGTTAAAGTGTAAATTGAATGAAACATTGGGGTTTTTAGATTAAAAGCCAAATCTGTGCTACTTCACAGAATCAACATGCCATTTGCCAGCAGCTGCTTTGCTGCACTCTATTCTTTCTTGTGTTCCTTTGTCTTATTTGCATCAACTAAAAACTCTTCAAGGCACAGACTGTCTTTATCTATACAGCATTTGGCACAATAGGACTTGAATCTCTGTGTGGCACCCTGCTGAAGAGTGTGTCAAAGCTCTTCAGAGTGCTGTGCAAGAAGATAGGTAATTTATAGGAGGTATTTCCGTGAGCAGAAGTTTGCAAGACGCCAACTGGTAATTACTCAGAGGCCCAGGTTGCTCTCTTTCATCTTATTGCAGTCTTTCTGATATCTGGTGGCATGAACATAAAGGAGGATTATGGAGTCAAATTCCCTATGCCAGAGCAAGAGCTCAGGACAAAAAAGCACATCCCTCCCCAGCCCAGTGAAGGGGCTGTTGTAAGAGTAGCAACATTACTATGTAGTACACTCCTCCTTCCCACTTCACCCAGTCTGTTTGATTTTTTCTAATCTCTTCTTTGAGAAACAGAGCCTGACCCGAATGCTGACATAGCAAGGCCTGGGATTTGAGGACTGACATCATAGTTGGATCTGTTCTTGGTTTTGTAAGGGAGGATTCTAGTTCTCCAGGACTTGGGGAACAGTGACTCCAGTTCCAAATGTGCTCAAATAGTTTGGGGTCTCAGGAAGAGATGGATCATGGTGTTACTTTTTTGGCAGGAGGTCTTTCATGCATGTTCCACATGCTGTGTAAAGCAAAGAGTGAGTTAGTATGAGTTGGCTGAAGCTGTGGCATGCTCTGCAGAAAGTCTTGATCTGCAATTCAGTCAGCTGTTTTGACTTTTTCAAAGCCTATTGCAAACACTCAAACCTTAAGCAAAGGAAGGAATACAAGGAAAGCAGTCCCAGATGACAGAGTCTTCTCTAGCTTTGATTACACTGGTGGCCATTCAGTACCTCTGGAAACCAGCCCACCAGCAGTAGATTGCTTGGAGTAACCTTAGTGCTGTGTTGTTCAGCAGTCCCTGACACAACTTGCTCCAGACCTTCGGCTGACTGTGAATCAGAGATGGGCTGAATGGGTCAGCTTCTGGTCCAGTGGCCGTTCCCCAGACCATGTGCTTAGCCTCCAGAGTGCTGCTATATCATGTCTAGAGGGCATGTTGATTCCAGGGATCGACTTCCAACCGATGCTGACAGTCACGAGTGTGTGTGAGACAGTGGTGACTTGATGTTTGCTGCTGTAACGAAGTACCTGGTGACTGGGATCCCACTTATGTGCCTTCTGTAGGCCTGTGCCAAAGAAGTGTTGAGTGTCTGTAGCTCTCATGGCCTCAGGATTGGGTTTTGCAGTGTTCTCTTGCAGTGTTTCTGGAGTTGTATGTCAGTAATGCTTTGCATTTATTTAAATACAGCGGGACCTTTTATCTGCGGGCTCTCAGCTCGGTCACTGACTGGAGCAGAAGCTGCAGCAGCTCACTTGGAGCCAGCTGCATTCTTTTATCTCCAAACAAGCTCCAGGGGAGCCATCAGAGGGTGAAGGGGAAGAGGAAGTAAAATCCTTGGAATCCAAGCACAGGAAAAGAGGGCAGGAAGGCACTGAGAGCGTCTTATTACTAGAGGCACATAGTTCCTGTTAGTGGCTGGTTATTATGTTAACTGACTTCTTTCCCTGGATGTTTACAGTTCCTTTGACAGCCCTCAGACAGTTTTGGGAACAGCACAAGGCCACCCCGCTTTTCCCCTTTGATCCTAACGGTCTTCTTACTGCCCACATTAGCTTAGCTGTTACTGTCCCTCCATGAGACCCTCTTGCATGGCCTTGGGGTGGGTGAGCTCAGCCTAAGGGCAGTGTGAGATGACTGTTAAGCTGCTTGGGCTTGATGCAGAGCGTGGCTGCCATTAGACATGCATGACTGTCAGTCCCCAGAAATCTGCAAGGGAAATTTCTCTTCCCCCCACACCTTATTTGCAAAAATGTGTTTTAGCAGTTTGCAGAGTTGGTTGAGTCTTTCTCTGAAAGCAAAGGTTTCACAGTGGGTACTGGAAGGAAAAGCAAATACTGATTTCACTGCTTTTACTACACAGCCCACGGACAGCCATCCGGTAACAAGTCAGATCATGCATCCCAAACCTGAGACTGTGGGTTAGCCCAATAATATTGGTTTGACAGTTCTACCCTTCCAAATCCAGTTCCTCCATTGGCCTGTTAAAGTAGCAGCTAGATTTGCTGCAGTGAGAGGCCAGAACACAAAGCACATCTCTCAAGCTAAGTTGTGTGCTTAACATCTGTGAATTACTGTCCCTTGATAGTTTTCACCTTCTTTGGCATATGTGTAAAGAGTCTAATGCAGCTGCTGTGGGATGGGGCTGGAGATGATTTCAGACTGCTGTGTCAATTTAAAAAAAGATTCTGAAATAGAATTTGACTTATGTGGAGTTTTGGTGGTTATTTTTGCTTGGACTGAAAACTAGGTCAGAACCTATGCACCCTGGAAATCAAATCCTTTCTGGATATTCTAGCAGTAACAGGGAACATGAAATAGGTCATAGTTTTGATGTCCTTCCTTAAAAGGCTAAAGCAGCTGTTTGGGAGTCAAAACTAGCTGATTTTGCAGCCAGAGGGTACCACTGCAATAATCAGTCTGTTCTATGTGTCACCAGCCACTGAATCTCAGTCTCTCCCCCCTGAGTTTAGGCTTGTAACCTGTGAGTTGTGTTGTCTAGCTGTAATGGAGTAAGTTGTCCTAGAGAGCTGAAACTACTGTTGTGACCCTGCCACTTCCAATACTAGTAGCCATACAGACACACAGTTAGAGCTGGCTTTGTGATGCCTTGACTGATCAGTCCAAGAGCAAACAGGATTGCTGTTGAAGAAAGTTTTAAATTAGTGTCTCCCAAAGGAGGCAGCAGCAGGATCTCACAGACGGGAAAAGCTTTTTGTCTCGCGCTAAGATCTGATGGGTACGTATCAGGAGGTGTGATATCTTCTGGTAGAATGTAATACAGTCCTGATCTGTTAGAGTTTGTCAGGATGCAGTCAGCTCGCCTCCTCCTTCCTCCTTTGGACTGAACCTTTTAAAAATGGTTCAGCTGCTTTCCATTAAGGAGCTTGGTGACAGGCATGAGTCTGAGCGTATTCAGCAACCATCCCTCCCTCTGTAAATATTACTTTGCCAAGAAGAAATCTCTCCTGATGCTGAAGAAAGTCAGCACTTTCATGTGGTTGCAAGCAGGGGGTGATGGAGAGAGGGATCTTTGTGAGAACACATTATTGTCGATAGAGCTTGGAAGGGAAACAAGATTCCAAGCTGGCTGTCTGTATTATCAGCAATAATAACCTTCTTTGTATCATGATGTGTCTCTTCTATCAACCGATCTGTCTTCTAGATTTGCAAAGCATATTTGAAAGGATCTTGTCCGCAAAGATCAGAGTGTATTTCATAGATGGGGTGACTTTAGGAGGACTTTGCTGTGGTAATACAGTAGACTCACACCTTCTATTACTGTTTTCAGTTTTGTAAGCACACAGTAAAAGGTGTCTGAGTGACAAGACAGAGGTGGGATTCCTCCCACCTCCTGCAAATTGGCATTTAGTTTCTGTTGTCAGTGGAGAGAGAAGGATGTGCTTCTGGAGGATGTCTTGGTATCTAATACACTGCCATTTCTAGGTAGATGTCTTCAGGCTTTTTTACCTTCAACCTCCTCTGACATTCAGACTCTGTTGAAAAGGTAAAGAATGCCATGAGTCTTTTTTTACCAGCAGTCTTTCAAAAAATGGGATCTTAACCAGGCCTGAAGTGCAGCTGCTGGAGTAAATGCTGGAAAGATATTCCCAGCTAGAAAGAGCCTGTGGTAGCAATTGCATCTGCTGGGAGAGGCAGGAAAGGATGCCTGCACTGAAGAATCATGTGAGCATAAATAGGCTTTTCTGAAAGAATCACTCTATCAGAGAGAGTAAAAGAGTAGTTATTTAATAAAAATCACTAAGTGTTAACAAGAGAAGCTCAAGATAGATGAAATGCTTGTGGAGGCATGTAGACAGGGGAAGATAAATGTAATAATTATATTATTGTGTTTAGGAGAGGCCGGAGGTCCTAGGTTCAAACTCCATTGCAGGCCTGGAGGATGTAGTTTGCATTTCTATTGAGAGTTTATAGCAGTGGAGCAATCTCCTGGGTTTGTTATTGAAAATATGTGTGGAGGCCTGTGGCTCAGCTTTAATTTCTTCTTCTGTGGTCTGAGCCTTTGCAGTCAAGGGATGTGAGCCAGAGGCACTTGAGCTGGCAAAAATCCTTGAAGCACCAACCTTTTTTAAAGTAAATAAATAGGTTTGTCTATTACCGAGTCCCAAATGGTATAGTATTTTTTGGCTGCCCTGCATCCCTTCTCCTCACTATGCCAAACTCCAAAGACAGAAAGGCACACAGCAGGAGAAAAACTACCTTTTAAGGAGAAGGTATCCTCTAAAGTAACACCTGCAGAGAGGTTATGCCTGTGTAATAGTGACTCCCTGCTGTCTGGTGTGTAGCCAGTACTCTGGGATAAGGGGAAATCAAATCCAGTAAAAACTGCTGCTGACATGTTCAAATCAGTGATAACACTTTGGGGGAGGTGCAGAAACACAGGGAGGGTCTGTTTTCTGCCTTGCCAGAGGGAAGGGTGTTCTCCTCTCGACAGCCTTTGTACTGTCCCTTCTGGCGACCGAGCTGTCTGCGTTTGATGGTAACGGTGGCATTGGCTTAGAGAAACAAGGCGACTTCTCTCTGTTGCTTATAGAAGAAAACAGGAGTTCAGCTGTCTTCAACTGCCCAGACTCAGTAGAAGATGAGTAGATATGAACATTCTCAAAAGCTGTTTTCTGCACATGTGAAATGTGTAGGTTTCCAGGAGGTCTCGGGCATGCAGCATTTTGCTGTTTTCAGATGGACTCAATCTAGGCGGTGGTGGGATGTACCTTTCTTACCATTGCTGCAGCAAAGTCCTGTTTGTCTTGGAGGCTCTGGGGGGAGATGGGAGGGAAGTGACCTAGTTTCAGCTGTCTCCATCTGCTACAATGAGCTGCATAGCTGCTTTTGAGAGTGAGCACGGAGGTATCTGTTTTTGGGGGAGTCCTTCCCACTTGTGTTTGGGACCATGGTTCTGCAAAAGCAGAAGGACGTGGTGTTTGTAAGGTGTGCTCCTCAGCTGGGGATGGAGTCAGCTTGCTCTGGGAAATTGCTGCCTCTCCCCTTAGGCCTGGCTAGGAGCCCACGTGCCCTCAGCTATACAGTACAATTTGATGGACTGGGTGAGGTGTTTGGTTTCGCTATGCAACAAAGAAAACACACTATCAGTTGCCACTTCTCAACTGAAGGACTGATCCGTCTTAGCCTCTTGTGATGGTGTGAGTGTCCCCAAAAACGTTGATAGGAGACCCACAGTCGTTTTCTCTGTGTATTTGGTGATGGGTGATGCTGAGGCTCTTCTCCCTTCTTCCAGTTGACAGATGCCTGTGGCAGCCCACAGGTGCAAATCCTTGGTCACTGGTTAGTCACTGGCTGTCAGGAGAGAATGATAGTTAATTAATTATAAGTGCAGTTTCTCAGAGAACCCATTGTGTGTTTCAGTTCCCATCTATGTGGTAACCAGGCAAAAGCTTTTGAATTATTACATGGCATTTCTCTCCACCTCACTCATTCTCTTCTGTCCTAACAGCATTTTGAATGTCTACCCAGTGAGTAATAGCTTCCACGCACGTTTCTCTGCGCTGTCAAGAACCTACATTTATCGGCTGTTGATGGGCTGCGCTCATCATTCCGAAGTACCCGTGTTTGAAAGGGATCTCTGCTGGGCTCCTGTGGGTGGGTAAGTGTGTTCCATTAAACACACCCCCCCCCCCCTCCCAGCCTCGGGGAGCTACTGTGGAAAGGCTTGGCTTTTGGGGGGATCAGGGAGGGGGCAGTTTCCACATGTGAGACCAGATTTCCCGTTCGTACTGACAAGATTTCCCTGTTGACATCAGTGCAACTGCACTGCGTTATGTTCATCAAGACCTGAGACTTACAGCTCTCTTTAATCATGCTGTCAGTTGTACCTGTGATAAACGTGCTTAGCGCTGCTGAAATACTCAGTGACTCCAGGGAGGGTCCTTCACCAACTCTGTGTGTCCCTCCCCATGGAAATGAGGGGCATTTCCTCAGGTGACCTTGCCAATTCATACAGCAAACCCCTTTGGACAGCTGGCTGAGGGAACAGTGCTCTGATATGATGCAGACAGACAGAAGTGCATTGCACAGCAGATCTCGGAGTTTTAGGTGTGACCATGCAGGCAAACAAGAATGAAGGCTGAGAATTCTTTTTTCATTTTTCCCCCTAGTCCTGTTTCTGATAGTGAGTGCATGTAAATCTGCTCTCTCATTCCCATTCTGAGTGCCTGTATGTTTGAATAGCAAGAGCCAATGACTCTGAGCAACCCTACAATAACAAACCAGTGTATCTAGCTCAGTATTCACTTGTGTTCTTGGAGTAGCTGCTGAGTCATAACAAATCAGTGCTTGTATATGCAAGGGAAGAAAAACAAATTCAGTGCCATTTGAATAAAAAACAAAAACTTAGGACATAATAAACAGTGGGTGAGGAAAAAACAAACAAAACCCAGAAGATAATTTGATATTGTCCTTTTAGTTTATATTATACTGAGATAAACATACATTCAAGAAAACTGGAGTTTTCCACAAGGTTATAGAAAAACAGATTTGTAGCCAGTTGTGGTAATTTCATCACCACTATTGGAATAACAATTGTGGGTAATGGAAAAAAATGTAATCTCAACTGTCCTAGCAGAGGAATAAAGATGACATTGTCCTGACATTAAATTGCCGACTTTCTTTTCTGTGGGCTGTGGAAGGGAAAATAAATATGAAATTGCGAAATTAGATGTTACGTGCGCAATGTGCCTTAATCTTGGGCTTTGTGAAATAGCATTTAATTTAGTCCAGACACTGTGGTTAATTTTCTCAAATGGCAATACCACATAAAGGATAGGGTGAGCATATTAGAAATTCTGAATGGGAGGTGTCTTACTAAAAGGTGGGATATTTGGACTGCCGGGAGTGGAGAAGCTCACAGTGGGTGCACTACTGAGCACATCTGGGGATAAAACACATAATACACATTAAACTTCTGTAGGTGTTTGAATTACCAACCAGGTGTCATCAGCACTTCTCAGTGTGAGCAGGATTCTGTAAGTGCTAGTCGTTTTTCTTGAACACAGTGAAAAAATTCAGTGATTTTGGAAAACCTCATCTTGATTTTTCTTGTTTTCTTCAGAAACATTTTGACTTCTGTTAAGATCTGAAAAACTTAAGCCATAGATCACGCATACTTGCTCAGGCTTTTCTTGTGAGAAATTTACAAAAATAGAATAAAAATAAGCAGCTGTTCAGCAAATATATCAGTAAATCTCTCTAAATTCCTTTGACTGAGACTATTTTGAACAGACCCAGATACTTCAACTGAAGAAATCAGAATGACATTTGACATTCTGAGTTGTACCCTTGGCCCTTTCTTCTGTATCTCCACCTTGGGTTTACACTGGCTTCATCTGTCAGTTTGCTCACTCATTCCATTTCTGTTACTTCCTCATTTCATCTTCTGGCTGTTGCAAATCCGAGGTTTGGAAAATCATCATAGTGTTTGATATTTTCTTACCTGGCAACATCGTTCTCAGTTTATAAGATCCAGATACCGCAAAGGATTTTGGTTCTCTTGCCCTACGCTCTAGCCAGCAATTTGAATGGAGTTATTTGAATTGAACTGTTCTAAGAAGCACAGCAGGATAAAGGTTGTGTAAAAGCGTGTGCTTGCCAACCCCTCATCTAGCCTGGGATTTTGAATACCTTCAGACCTCGGGTCACTTGGCATCTTGGTTTGTGGTTTGGGCCATTACAAGACAAACTTCATCTTACAAAATGTGTTTCCACAATGCTGAAATGTTGAATCTGTGTGCCAGGTTTAAGCCTCTCATCAATTAATTGGACTTTGACCCACCTAACATACTTGGTCCCACCTGATGCTCTTTTCCTTTTGCTCTGCATGTTTAATTTCAGCCAGCTGAATGTGCCTGCCATGCGGGATGCAGCGCAGTTCCTGCTGGGAACCCACGACTTCAGCACCTTTCGGTCGCTTAGCTCCAAAACACCTTTGCAGTCTCCAGTCAGGACCATCTTCCAGGTGGACATCCAACCCTCTTCTGGTTTCCTGTTCCACCACTATGAACAGAGGTGAGTGCCCAGATACGTGGCTGAGGAGCTGCTCTGTGCTTGCTTTGTCTGAAAAGCTGCTTTCCAGCACTGCTTTGAGAGCTGACCTCCTGCTCGCTGTGCATCGCCTTTGCGGGCCTGTGATGGTGTCAGCAGGGTTCTGCCCAGTGACAGCTTAGAAAGGACATTTCTTTCCCTCTCCTCCCCAGTGTCCTCAGGGAGAAAGATGAGCAGCAATGAGGGCAGGGAAACTGGTCCAGTTGTTTGTACATTAAAAGGCAGGATGTTATAAACTGGTGTATGGAATCTGGCACAGAGCAATTCCTGTGAGGTGCTTCCAGCATTTACACTCATTTTGGTTGCTGAAGACCAGCTCTGCCGGGGGATGGGATTTTTTTTTTTCCCCCTCCTGCTGCTGTCCTAGCTTTGCCTAAAGGCTGCAACTAGAAGGAAAAAAAACCACCCAACACCGAGGTCACTGCTGTAGCTATGCAGATCCACTCGGTTCACACCAGTAACTCCTACTGTGTTCCCAGGGGGTGTTGATGACAGAAAGTCCAGTATTCCTCAGTCATTACATAAACAAAAGATTGTTCAGTGTCAGGTTCTTTCGGGACCAGGTCTTGCAAGTATTGAAATTAAGTGGCTGGATATCTTCTCTCTGTAGCAGAAACTGAAGTTTTTTCCCAGAAAGATCATGGGTATTTATCATCTGAACATGGCTTTTGGTTTCATGCTGGCTTCTTTCACAGATACGTGGCTGTTGTGTTTCAGCTTGAAAGCAAACCTTGCTGTTGTCTGTCTCCAAACCACATGTTCCTGCTTTCTGATTAGGAGAAAACCCTTTTTTTGTAGTTTTCCCCAATGACCCTCTATCAGATTTGAATCCTTACTGAGCTGTCTGTAACAATAAGTGCCATGCTGTACACTTTGACGGAGCCTCACTGCAGTTTGCAAATAGCCCACTGTTTCTTCACCATGTTTTAGAACGGTGTGTTTTGCCAGCAGTAGTGTAAGATAAAAACTGAAAGGGAGCTGCAAAACCAGAGAGAGATCTGTATGCTCTTTTATCTGTATGCCCTGGTCTTTCAGTTCCTCCCATCTCTGATTCCTGCTGTTCCCGTTCAGCTTTGGTGCCTGTCAGCACACAAAGAGCCACCTGGTTGGGTATGGCACTTCCACTGCTTCTCTCTGCTGTCTAAGTGCAAGGGTGTGGGCAGTTAGTGCCAGATGTAAACACTTAACTTCCCACCTTCTTGCAGCTGAGAAACACCATCGCATGGGAAAAGGAAGGCTAGAGAGGAAGGTGGGTGCTGTCATGTGGTTGCATTCCTGCTCTTTATTACTGGGTGGTTGTTGCTGAATTGAGAGCGTGGCCTCCCTCCATCAAGCGTGCTTATGCTTGGGGACACAAGTGACAATGAAATGCTTCAGCCACAAGATTATCTTGTCCTTTATGATTGGTAGCACTGTAAGTGGCAGAGTCCTGAGCTAACCTGAAAATAACTGCTGTCTTAGTGACATCACCTGTGAGTGCACGTGGACCAGGTTACCTTCCAAATCCAGACCTGTGACTGTCAGTTGACTGATCTCTGAGATTTAATACGGATCAGCTCTTTTATGTCTTCAATTTTAATGTAAAAAAGGGGAATTGCCATTCTTTGCATAACTTGCTGCATAAACCCATCCCACATGAGGCCAAAAACAGCTCATGAGAGAGAGCAAACTTAAAAACTGGATCAAAAGCATCAAGCTAGTTGCTGATGGAATATTTTTGCTTTTGGTGACACATGCAGTCAAACTTGTGTTTTCTAGCGAGTCATTTTTATAATTTGTCAGTATTAATTGATTTAACAAATGTTTAGGCTGAAGGGGGTTGGCTTTGAGAAGCCTTGTTTCAATGCATTACAATGGTGTTTAACTCTCTTAGAATACTTTGTTAGTAATAACCACCACCATGAGTTTTCTGATCTAGAGAAAATAGTTGTGGGGTTTGGGTCTTTGTGACAGGCTTAGGTGTTGTTGGGGTTTTGGTGGTTCGTGTGGATTTTCTAATTACAGTGTTGTAGTTACTTCTAATCTGTAAAACTCTCTCAATGGGAGCAGTTGCAGTCATGGAGCTTGGTGGTTGGTTGCCCATTCTGCAAATAAAACAGCAAATAGGCCTGAAGTGCACCTGTATTTCTTCACTGCAGAGGCAGAATGAACTGTTTCTGCAATGAAAGGGCTGGGATAGAAGTAAAAGCTTATAAATAGATATTTTTCTTAATTTCTTTTTTTCTTTAGCCTAATCTAAGGACGCTTATTTTCTGTTTCAGAGGGAGGAATCCACAGAAAGATAAACCATGCTCTCTTAGTCAAATAATGCAGCTTTTCTTTCTTGTTCTTTCCTTCCTTTCTGAACTTAAAGCAATCTTCTGAATTGACCACTTGTCTGTTTAAAAGGCTAACTGTTAAAGTGATTCCTCCCATCAAACTTAGTTGCTCAGCAACAGTGGCAGTGGAGTTGGTGTCCCATCCTGAATGCTAAGGATGTGTTCAGAGACTCGGCCCCATCACTTATTCCTAGGGCGTGATTGCTCTGTCGCCTGTTTTCAAGCAGAATATGTATTATTCATTGCAAGGTGCTGGCTTCTGCTGCTAAGTAGAAAAGGACAGCTGGATTTTTTTTTTGCTGGTAAGCAAAATTATCTGTGAGATTGACAAGAAGAACAACGTTTCCCTTTTAAAGAAAAATATCTTGTTCTCTTTCAAAGTTTACAAGATATTTTTCCTAAGTAACCCATCTTTTGTAGCTTGATACATCTTGTCAAGACAACTGAGACAAGAGAATCCTGGCTAAAGAAGGTGCATTCAGTTTGATAAGTGGGGGATTTGTCCCTATTCAAAAAAAAATTGTATCTTTTGTTTAGTTAAAGAGCTGAGTTGTGACCTTGATGCGGTGGGTAGCGACGCACATGTCTGCATGCCACGCACCTCGGGATGGGGGAGAGCAGGCTGTATGTAAGCGATAGAAACATTGTCATTTCCTGACACAGAGGAATCCGGGGGCAGGAGCTGCCTTTGCGTATGTCAACATACACGATCAGGAGGGCTGAAAGCAGTAATTTCTCTGTAAATCCTGTGAGAAAACAACTTGTGGCTGCTCCCTGTGGTGACATTTTCTCTTCCTGCTGCCCCTGCCCCGATGCCCCATGTGGGCCGGTGAATTGTGTTCTCCCTGCTTCACCTTTCTTCCGTGGTTCCCAAGAGCTGTCCCCTCTCCCAGGGAACAGGCAGCCCCTTTCCTGGTGCTCAGGTGTTTCCAGCAAACCCAGCCTGCCCACGGGACGCCCCCCAGACAGATCTGTTGCAGCTGTGCTCTTCTCACAGCTGATTCGAGTCTCCACAGCCCTTTGATACCCAGTTACTGGGCAAGGGAGGAGAGGAGAGGGTTTGCATGTAAAAACCTGATTTTTCTGGATTATGCATGGTAAACTTTGTCTCTTTTTACTGTAGGAATGCTGTGGGATATAAGGAGCACTTATAATTAGTGAGTTTATTTTTTTTGTTATTCTATTGTTACTTCTATCATTGTGACTTCTAGGATTGCTTGGTAGCATGAAAGCTCAGGGACGTAGGTACTGAAGTGAAAACCTGGTCATTTCTGTGCTCTGTTGGCATATCTGATGTATGATACACTTGTGTGTGTATGTTTTTATATATATATATCTAACATGCATATCAGACTTTTTATTTGTAGGAGGGAAATGTGCATATAGGTTCTTCCCTGCAGGACTGTTCCTGAGAACAGATTTGCATCAGGTTTTAGTGTTACAGCTGGTACTGGAACATCAGCAAAACCACAAAAAAATGTAGAAAGCAACTTGGAAAGATTTAGCAGAGGATGCAGGTGTCAGTGAAGTGTTGGAATAGTTAATCTCAGCTGAGTTCTTACAAAGATCAGTGGTTACTACCATAAAGCTTTCTGGAAAATGGTATCTGTGTGAACAGACAGATTTGGCAAGGGGAAAGGATGTCTTTTTGCCAAGTAGCATCCTTCCATCCATCCCCAAATACTCACCTGCTGTTTCCTGCTCTGCTCACTCTAAGCCTCGAGTGCTTCCTTGCCTGCCACCGCTGTGTTCTCGTGCTGCAGCTGGATTCCTCAGGCGTGGCCGTGTCCTGACTTGCTTGTCCTGGCCTTTCCAGTAGCATGTGGGTGTCGCAGTAGGCATTGCTGAGTGTTGAAATTCATTCTGCAAAGCCTCTAAGGACCACGTGGCGCTCTCAAGCCAGCTCCAAATGAAATGGTAGAGTTGCTTTGCTATGGTTGGATGTTTCTTCCTTTCTCCAGGAGGCATCAGACTGTGTTCCTCAAATCAGTAGTTCCTTAGCAGACTGCTAAGCTGCACCTTGGTTTATGTTGCCCTTTCCCTTTTATTTTAATGGTGTAAGGCAGCCGGAAGATCAAGCCCCATAAAACTAGGTACATACAAAACAGGCAGGAATTGTTTCACCCCAGAAAATCTCTGCATCTGCGTAGCAAATGAGCAGTCTGGTGTTCAAAAGCTCATGAGGTTTCAGGTTAATTGGAGGCTCTGCAGCTCCTTGTTCATTCTACTCATGTTCACCTGTGATCTATATTTGTGGGTAGAAGAGCCATTTGAAATGTGATTTTTAAAGGCTTTTTTTTGTTCCTTTCTCTAGGGGACTGGAGTTTTGGGAGTTGAAGTTCAGGAGCAGATCATTTCTTTACCGACAGGTACTGTTTGGTGCTGCGTTCAGCACATACTTTGCCTCCAAGAACCGGTATCGCTATAACTATTGACCAGTTCAGCAGCGTTGCATCCCTGTGTAGTGCCATCTCTGTGGCAGAGCTGGTGTTACAGCTGCGTGACACACAGGGACCCGGCGTCAGATAGGTGAGGTTCTGTATTCTGTTTGATCCGGTAGAACCAGAATTTCTCAACTTTGTGCCTAAAATGAATGGCCAAAGTCACAGAATCGTGTGGGAGGATGGAAAGTTTTGTTTTCCACAATCTTTGTCTTTGCAGTCTGAGTGGTAAAAACCAACAGACATATGTTCTTGCTCTGCTGAATGGCACTGGGCCCAGCAAAGACTGCCTGGAATTTTACTTTCTGGCTTTGGAGCATGAAGTAATTCTCAGTGTTGCACAAAGGAGAGATGGGAAGACCTGATTCAGCTATGCAGGCATGACTGCAGGATTTTTCCCTCTGCCATGCTGTCTAGTCTCCACTGGGTTTTCTTTGAAATAACTCCAGTGGGGTTTTTGCTGCTATCCTCAGGGGAGACAGCTCTCTCCACAGCTTAATGGATCACCTCATTAGGAAAGAGTTGGCTGTTCTCATTCTGCCTATCCTGGCCATGGTCACACTCTGGAGACAGAGAATAGGCAAGAGAGGGCTTGTTTTTTGGAGGAGAGAGGGGGTGTTTTGTGGGAACAGCAAGCAGCTATTTTTTATTCTGTTTTGACAAACCGAATTTGTTTTTATCCTGTGCCAAGTAATGCTCTGTAAGCTCTCTGACAGTGGGTGTCTGGATATGAGCAAGGGAAGAACAACAACATGCTTGAGAAGGGCTTGATATACAGCAGGGGTTTGCTTCATCTGATGCTCTTGTGACACGGAGAAAATGCTGGTGACCCATTTAGTGCATTGGAATGGAAATGCTACTTGGTGATGCTGTGCAGAGAGAAGATTTACCCATAATATTCGGCCCGATGCCCTCTCTGCCCTGCAGTGAGCAGGCAGGCTGTGGTGGAGCAGGAACAGGCTGTACATGCTGAACTTGCGCTCCTCTACCTGAGCATCTGCTGCTGCCTTCTATTGTAAAGAGAAGACTAGGCCAGCTGCCCCTCATATCTCACCTCGTATCGCTCTGTGATAGGTATTGACAGTTTTTATGAGAGAAAAGGGTTAAACAGCCCCAGAAACTGTATGTAACATATTTTTGCTGAAGAGCATGCGGAAGCAGGCAGATGCCAAGCACACGTCTCTCAGATGCGCACCATTAGTCCACATTTACACTAGCTAACTCCCAGCGTGGAGACATCAAAGCTAAAGTCACAGCATACAATGACCTCTAGTGAGGGATGGATAAAATAACATATGTCAGGGATCTGTGCTGCTTCTCTGTGCAGCTGCTCAAAGGCAGGCTCTTGGCACTCGGCGGGGGCAGTTTAAGATCAGAGCGCACAGGCAGAGGCAGTGCTTGCCCTTGGATAACTATATCTTGCCTTGTTGGACCTGTCTTGTTAACGGTGATAAACATGATTAGGTTGCTTAGTAGACTTCGGTTTAGTCTTTTGTAAATGTTAATGGATCAGAAGCTTAGACCGATGCTTCCTTACAGCACAACATTTATGTTTTTGGAGAGCTTGATGTGCTCTGAAAGGTCATTAATAGGATGAATGTTTATTTAGGCCAAATGACTGATCATGCCTGCACAAGTGGGAATGTGTTCTGGCAGCAGCCTGAGAAGGTGAGTCAGGACAGTGTCTGCTTGACCAGTTTCCCTCACGTGGGCTAGTGCTGCTGTTGCCTGTAAAATCTGAGACTGGAGGACAGCTCTTCCAGTGTGGGCAGAGAGAGGCAACTGGGATTTGGTGGCAGTGGGGGGCTCGCCATCAGCCAGTGGCAAGGGTTGAGTTTCAGTGTGGCTCCTCGGTCAGATAAGACTCACATTCCCTGAGGCAGTGTGAGCTCTCCTGTGAAAACGAGCACAGGCAAGCCCAAGCAAAGTGCTGGCAGGTTCTGGGAGGGGGCTCAGCTCTCGCCTGGCTGGACACCACCGGGCTGACTGAGTTCATTGTGATGTGCTGTTTCTTTTCCCCTCAGAGGCATTTCTCATGATGGGACTGCTCATACAGCCTCTTCACTCCAGTGGCACTGGGACAGGGCCTGGCTTTCTTTGAGCTTTATTTCTTGTTGAACAAAAGGCGTGAAAAGGACTGCCCTTCTCTGTCTTCATCCTTTGTTTCCCTGAACCATCTCCAGATATTTCTTGCACAAGCTTTTTTGACGCCCATGGGAAGCAGGTAACCACCTGTATGCTAGTCTCTGGATAAAAGCTTCTCTAGGAGAACCTTGCTGGGAGCACTTCTGGCACAAGCTGAGGGGCTCTTACTGACCAGTTCTTCCTCGACAGCAGCTTCGTGAGGCTGCCTTGACATAAGAAATCCCGGGAAGATTAGTGGTCAGTACTCTGCCTTCAGAAGGATGGGGGTGGAGAGAACTGTAGCCACCATGCAGGGGTGTAGTAGCTAGCTAGTCATAGGGAGCTGGCATTTGGTGTGCAGGTGGCATTGGCAGATACAAGTCTTGGCCCTCCTGGAACAGCATGTCTTCAGGGGATATAGAAGGGTGTTTTTTCACCAAGAGGATGCTGTGGTGTGAGGGGTGTTTACACAGGAGGTGAGCACTGTGGTGTGAAATTTGTGCTAACCCACTAGACCTGGAATTGTTGCGTGGGGAGGGAGGGAAGGGAAGTTGTGACGTGCAGAGGTGTTTGAAATACCAGTTTGCTGCACTGGGGAAATGCTGTCTGGTCTGGGGGCCTGTCCTACTTGGTTTTTTTTTCCTCTTTTTTGGCTTTCTGAGAGAAGCAAGCCCCTACATCACCCCCCACCTGCAAACAGTGTTGCTTATGTACTAAGAACCTGTGAGCTCAGCTCTCCCAGCAAGCGTGTGAGCTTCCTGCCGCAGACGGATGTGTGGGTGCTGCTGTTGTTTCTGAAACCATCCCCTGCTCAGTTTTCTTCCCACATGTGATGAGAACAAGCCTTGCTCCAAGGCAGTGCTGTGTACCTGGAGATCACTGTTACAGGTCCTCTTCTCATACTTATAAATCTCTTTAGTTGTAGAGAGGGAAGACTTTTTGCTAGTTCTTTCCCCTTCCCTACCACCAGCCTTGGTAGCTAGAAGATGCTGTGCCTCTGCAGGGTGCAGACAGGCTTAGCTGCTGCGTGTTGTCATGTCACCCCAGTCCGTGCAGAACCTGGGCAGGCCATGCAGTCCCTGCTGCGAGGGGAAGGAACACCGCTCCTCCACAGACTGGGGGGTGACTGTGACTGCTGGGGCGTGCTCAGGGACTAAGGGAGTGTGATCTTTCTGAAGAAATAAAGCGAGCACTGGAAATGCTCCTGGAGGTGTGTGGTGCCAAAGGCATACGAGGGGCAGCCAGGACTGGGCTGTGACTTGGGAAACTTCAGTGGCACCTAAAACATTCTTTCTTTGGGGAAGTGCTTGTTTCTTTCTTAACACCCAGCTGGACTAGGAGCAAAGTGCATGGGAACAACTGATAGTACTAGGAACAGTAGAGGAACACCAGAAATCAGGCTTCTGAGAACTGACTTTAATAATAATGATGTACCCATATGCAGGAGCAGGCTCACATTAAGAAATCATGGTGATGTCGTTCCTTCCTGAGTGACAGGCACTGAACTCTGATCAGGTTTCTAGCTTGACTTGCCATCAGTAGTAACGGTGGGCTGTTAAACAGCACAGTACTGCTGATAGCACGAGTGCATGACTCTGGACAGAACTCCCTAATCTCTTTAAATTTTACAAGGGCAGCTCCTAAGCTGTGTTCTCTTTTTCCAGGTCCGAAGAATGGTTGGGGCTCTAGTTGCAGTTGGCCAGGGAAAGTTAACACCTCATCATATAAAGGAGTTACTGGAGAGGAAAGATTCACGGGCTTTACCACCATATGCCATGGCTCCGCCATCTGGACTCTTTCTAAAATCAGTGGAATATAATGAAGCAGGTAGGTGAACTCATTCTTTTTGTAGGAGGCAGATCTATTACTTATTACTGAAGGGAGCAGTAATGCCCATGGTCTTCCTTTATGTGCTGTCTGACTTATGGCTCACAGCTTCAACACCCACATCATAGTGAATGCCCCGGACTATAGAGGTGTTTACAGCTGTTGCTGTGGAAAAAATGTAATAGGAGGAAACTTACTAAGAAAAAAAAAATACACTTTTTTTTTCTGGTAGGTTTCCTTCTCTTACTTGCAGAGTAGTAAAAGAGAAATTGTGTTGACAGTGACTTTGAGATTTCACGTGAATGATACATTAAATTCTCATAAACTCTTGTTCTGTCCCTGACCATGTATAAAGACCAAATATTCTGTGGTATCTAGGTGCCACAGATCCATTTCTGCTGACTCCCTTCTCCTTTGGTATTTGAGAGGACTGTACAGACCGGAGGACAGAGACCAGATCATCCTTTTGCTTATGTGGTGGCTCTCTTCATTTACCAGCATCTGATCTAAACTATTTAAGTTTTTTAGCTTGGGGAAAAAAAAAAAAAAAAGGCAGGGGAGGCAAATTTGCAGAAGATAGCAAATGGGTGTTGTGGAGGTTTGACATCCCTGTGAGCGATAGCAGGTATTTCAAACTGCAAGGATTGATCTGTCTCTGATTAATCCAGTGCCCATGCAATGTGGGTGCACAGGACTTTCCACCACGCTGCAGACCTCCTCCAGGCTGCCTGGTCCCAGCCAGCCCACAGACCTCCTTGCAGGTGGGCTCAGCGCACGCTCTCCCCCGCCACCGCGCCCACAGGGGCTTAAAGATGGCGGAAGGGGAGCACAAAGAGCCCGGCGAGGAGCCTGACTGTGCTTCTGAGCCTGAGCCTGGCCCTGGAAAGGCACCTGCTGCTCCCTGGTTGTGGCCCTTGCCAGTGGCGGAGCCACCGGTGCCAGGGGGAAGGGAGCCCAGGCGGGAAATGAAGACACAGATTTTAAGTGCTTTCAGGTGGTTTCAGTGCCATCTTTTTTCCCTAAACAATATTTTCTTTTTTTTTTTTTTCCCTCTCAGATTTGGCCACTACAGTTGCCCCAGGAGAATAGCAGCTCTGTGAGATACAGCCATGTTGTTGTGGATATGTGATGGAGGTTTGCCAAGCGCTCTACACACAGTACACGGTCTTGTCTCAATAAAAATCATTGACTGGGACTGTAGGCATCTTCCTATCATTTGTTCTTGGCCTCTGAGACTGCCAAGGAGAAAGGAAGAACAACTCCATGCTGCTTTCAGATAACTGCTTTTTTTTTTTTTTTTTTCTGAAACTCTGGTGCCTGCGTCTCAAACAGGAGGAAGGAAGGAGCGGGGCTTGGGTTTTTTGGGTTGTTTGGGGTTTTTTTTCTTCGTTCTGTGGTGTGTGTGGGAGGGATACAGGCTTAGAACAGAGGAGAATGTAGCATTTCCTCTCTGCCCCTCTCCCCTTTAACCGTGCCTTTGTGTGGTGGTGCAAGGGACAACTGTTCCTGCTTGATGCAGTGACTTAAAACAGCCCTTGAAAGTCCTCGCTGTTCCCTCTCCTCATCAGCAGTCACTCCCTGGCTGAACTGCAGTGGCCTGTACCCTCTCCTGTTCCCTGGTACAAAGTCAGGGCTGGTGCTGGGCTCCAATCTGCTTGTTGCCACCTTCTGTTCTCCCACAGTTGTTGGTGCAGCAGTGCCACAGAGCACGGTGCAGCCTGGCAGCGATCTGAGGCCATGGGAATCATGGTGCAGAGCAGGGAGCAGAGATCATGCTTTTTATTTTCTTTTCTTTTAAAACCACTCTAATCTCAGGTTTCACGTGCTTGCCCAAGCAACAAAATACACATTGGGTAACTTGTGGGTGTTTTTTCTTATGAATGACACCAGAATGTCTGTCTGTTTTGGTTATAAAATGACTGTTAGAGTGCCAGGTTACAGGAAAGAGGATGAAAACTTTGACTTCTGAAGTTCACAGAAGAAACAACACCTGGTTTAAACACTGCTGCAGTGGAAGCAGTGTGCAGCTGAGATGCCTGGTACCACCATAATTAATCTCCCCTTTATCCGTGAGAGGAAGTGCAGAATTCGAGACAGCCAGTTTGCCAGAGCAGACAGCCCACTTGATCTGGTAAGAGGATGTTCTTTGTTATGTGGCAATTCATAGCGATACAGACTATCGCATTCAGATAAATAAAGGAAGAATCTTAATAACCTTGAGAGACTGGAGTTTCCGGTCTCTGTTTGCATGGTGGAGAGCCACAAGGTAGAGAGGGGGAGACAGCAACTCCTTTTGCCCTCTCTCGGGACCACCCTTGCCTTTGGCAGTGGGGGTCGAGTTAGTGATACGGAACACGAGGACGGCCTGTTTCTAGGCGTCCCCTCACAAGCAGTGACCCACCTCTTCCCCGCTCTGCTCCGGGTAGCAGTTTTGCCGGAGATCTACTTTAGAGAGCAGGGGAAGGAAAGGCCGAGATACTTCTGGTTGCTCCTCCCTTCCCTGGAGCACACTGACTGCTACCTGCTTTATTCCGCAGGGACTGATACCCAAAGACGACGACAGAACTTTGGAGCAGTCCTGGGTCTCTGCCGTGGAAAAGGAGAGTTGTGGCTGCTGTGGTGCCTGTTTGTGCTTTCCTGGCCCAGCCCTGATGGACGAGTACCCAGAGGTAGGGATGCTGTAATGTGCTGCCCTGAGTCCTCAACCCACATGGTGGGGTTTGTCCGTCTGTGTGCCAAACCTTAACATGCCCAGATGTTTTCAGTGGTTTTCCTGGATGGGAATGGCAGCGAAGCGTTGCTCTTCCTCACTTTGCAGGGAAGTGAGAGCGCAGCTGCAGGCCCGTTTCACAGTGTCCCAGACTGAAGCTCTGGCACTGGGTTCCAGAGAGGCTGGTTTTGCTGGGCCTGGAGGGGCCGCAGGGTGGCTTTGAGCGGCAGGATCGTGTCTCCCTCGTGCAGGGGACACACAGAGAGAACTAAAGCTTGCCCGAGTGCTGGCTGCTTGCTGTGCCCTCTCCCCAGTTTGTGGCGGGGACACTTCAGTGGGGCACGAGCTCTGTCTCGATCTGGGCGACAGCTTTTCATCTTGGCTTCCTGTGGTTTTTCTCTGTAGAGCACTGTGGGAGCGCTCCGCAGCGTCTTGCAGGGCAGTTTGCTCTGGTGTCAAAACCCTACGCAGAGGAGCTCAGCACTGACCTCGCAGCTGGGAGGGCTCTTTGGAGAGGCTGCAGCTCTCATCTGCACCTTCTGATGACCTGAGCTCTGGTAAGTTTTGCTAACTCAATTTATTGTGAGTCTTTCCAGGGCAGAAAACTGAACCAAATACTAATGCTGTTTGGGTGTTAATCAGGCTAACTGCTACTGCAGGCTCGGGTATCCCTGCTCTTTGTTTTTTTTAAATAGTCACAGTGCAAAAATACCTGCTGTTGATGTTTCTGCAGATATTTCCTAACTTCTGGTTACAATAAAAACTCTTTGTGCTTATGGGCTTGTTACCAAATCCAGTAACCCAGGTTCAGCTATCCAACCCATAATCTCGAGGCAGCCTAACTGGCTAACCCTGCACTTACCACCAAAAACTGCTGTGGGGTTTTGCTTTGTTAAATCCCAGAGCAACTGTTAACAAGACATTTAATTAAAGAACATGCTCTTAGCATCATAAAATGCACCATCAGTAGAGAACTTCTGTACAAACTCCTAGTCTGAATCATTTTTTTGATGTCCATCATTAATACTTGTTACTTATTACCAAGTGGTACTTAGCATTCTTTTCCTTTTTATATTGTTGCATTACTAATTCTTCTCAGTTGATCCAATTTGGACAGCCAATCTATGGGGAGATCTGTCTTTCTGCTTGTTTGACAGCGATGCTTTAAAACTAAAACCAGAAGAACCTCACACCTGACCAGAGTTCAAAGGCTCAAGCCTGGTTTTATATGAACACATTTCTAATAATTTAATGAACTCAAAATCCAGTGGAAACTTTGTTGTATGCTTTTTGTGGTTTTGTAAATCAAATAACTCTGTAGAGAAATAGAGCCCCCCTGCCCCTAACCAAAAAAAAAAAAAAAAAAACCCAAAAAAAACCAAACCAAAAACACAAAACAACCACCCAAACACAAAAAAACCCAACAACCAGCGAAGCAAAGCTGAATTTGGAATTTGATCAGACTCCGTACTTTTAAAATGGTAGACAAGTAAATGGTACATTATTATAAGAAATTAAAGTGGCTACATACTTGGAAAATATGTGTTTAGTTGTAGACTGTCAGTTCTGTTACTCTCACGGGAAATGGAAATGTTTTCAGACAGGTTGAGGTACACGGTGGGGTCCTGCAGTGTGGATGTAACTGTTTGGGACTGGCTCAAAGACTGACTTGTAAAAGACTTGTAAAATACTCCATGTCAGTGATTTATTATTCACCGTGCCCCTTCTGCTGCTCCTTATTTCAGGTGTAGTTTAGTTAAATGGGTGTTTGCTACTTGCTGGGCTACACCTGGGGGTGGGAGCACCGGTGGGCACATGCAGCTCTGCCCAGTATCACCGGTCACCTCCCAGCACTCGAGGGACTGGTGTTGTCACTGTCCCCTCCAAGGACGGGAGACAGAGTGTGGGATCCTGGGGGATTCAGTGAGGCTTCAGGCACTGAAAGGAAACGGTGTTAGTGCAGTACCATGGTGCAAGCGGCTTCTGTGCCCTCGTAAGGCCTTGTAACCGTACTGCCGGGATGCGGGTGGAGCGGGTTTTAGGCAGCCCTTTGGCATAAGAGACAGAAACTCGTGTCTGGCTTCTGCAGCCTTGGGACAAGGTAGGTGCTGGTTGGAAAAATTCCTGTTGTTTGGTTTTGGAGCTGTTACCCGATGGTGCCTGCGGACGCGCTCGCTGCGCTCGTCTGGGGAGCAGCAGTAGCTGGGCAGTCTCTGCCTGCCCGGCCCCAGTTACAACGCTGTACTTTGAACCTAGGAAAGACAGAGTTTGGTGGGTCTCACTCCAGCAAAACTCTGGGGTAAAGGTTGTTTCAAGTCCTGTGCTGCTTCAAGTTGTGGCTTAGCCAGGCCGGGTTTTGTATTCATTTTCCTGTGTGCGTACAAAGCCATTGCTGTTAGGTGAAGGGCCCGGGTGAGCAGGTATGTGTGCTTGCCTACTTAAAGTGAAACCATATTTTTTTCTGATCTTCCAGTTATCGAGTGCTTTTGACTTAATAAGATAAACAACTATTGGGAGGAAGTGTGATTTCAGAGTTTCCTTTGGAAAGTACCCAACAACCTGCGTATTTTTGTGCTTTCAATGGCCCAACTTAAGGTACCTTGTGCATATTGCAGCTGGGTTTAATTCTCCACTGCCTTTAAAGGCTTCTGTTTAGGTGTCTGGGTTAGTTATTCAGATTTCTTTTATAATTGATGGAGAGAAAATGCACTGCTGGAAAGCAGTTTATTGCCTACGTGATGAGTGACCTAAATGAGAGGAGTCCTACTTGCGCAGAGCCTCTTTCCCGTATTTCAAACACAGAATCGAGTCCTTTAGGCTCCCTTTGTAACCGAGTGGTGCTTTCCCTCTGCAGTGTGCCTGCAGAGTAGATTTTAGGGCACTGTAAATTCACCCAGGAGCTTACACTGAGCCTGGATCAGTGTCTGCTGAGGTATGAAAGCGGGTGGAAGGATGGAAAAGCCTCTGCGATGGTCTGTGTGCAAATGACTGTTCCAAGACCTGGCACGTCACATCTGAGGTGCTGAACCTTCTGTTTACTGTTGTTACAGCTGTATTGTATGTACTACAGCACGTACCTACTACATCGTGTAACATACTGCTGACGATCCACCCTAAATGGAGGGGGTGGTGCTGCTGCTCTATGATTTGATGAACAGCTTGGTACAGATGCCAACTACCTCTTTCAGTTCTGTGCTTCAAATACCATTTCTGAACTTTAACAGGAAGGTTCTTAACTTTAACCTGCAGCAGCAAGGTTAAAAGGGTTCAGTCATGCAGCACTGGCTTATCTGTCACGCTGGAGTCACTGAAAAAGTGCTCCTGCTTGTGCTTTTGCCACTACTGCTTTTCTTGTTCCTGGGAAGCCTGCGCAGGCCCTCGCTGCAGCGCTTTTAACGACAGAGTAACACCATACGTGTCTCAGCAATGACACAGGAGTTTTGTCAGGGCTTAGGAATGGGAAATGAGTTACAGGCCCTCCAGAGGTGTGTCCCTGCTCCAGTTCTGTACTGCTCCCACTGCTGGCCCAGCCTTAGCCAAAGCTAGAGCCCTTCTCTGGGGCTTTTTATTTGGGGGGAGTGAGGGGAATTGTGCTGTTATTTCAGTATTGTCACCTTGTGATGATTTTAATGCCAGTAAATACTGTCTGCCTACTCCAAATGCTTGTGGTCTAAGTGATTTATTCTCCCTTACAGCAACACCACTTTCCATCTGACTGTACCAAGCACAGACCCCCGAACCACAGACGTCACCAGACCTGACATCAGCTTTAGCGCTGACCCCCATGAGATGAAATAAACCTCCCGAGTTAAGGGATGGCTTAAGACTTCTATCCTGTGTTGGATATCCCTGCGCTCCAGCAGAAATCATGGCAGGTAGTTCCTGGGCTGAAGGAGTCTCCAATGAGACAGTTGCCAATGGCAGCTCAGAGCTTGGCCTGGAAGCAGACTTCCAGTATTCCTTGTTCCCGGTCATCTACAGCATCGTCTTCGTGCTGGGGCTGGTGGAGAACCTCGTAGCTCTGTACCTGCTCTCCTGCAGAGTCAAGCACGTGTCTCATTCCTACGTGTACATGATTAACCTGGCTCTGGCAGACATCCTGTTTGTTTGCGTGTTGCCGTTTAAAATCCATTACCACCTGAACCAGAACAACTGGCTCTTTGGCGACATGGCTTGTAGGGTAACCGGGACTCTCTACTACATCAACATCTGCCTCAGCATTGCCTTTTTCACCTGCATTTGCGTCGACCGCTACATCGCGGTGCTGCACCCCTTCACCTACATCCAGATCAAAGTCGGCCATTACGTGGGGGTGGTCACAGTCCTGTGGGTGGTCGCTCTAAGCGTGATGCTTTCGCTTATCCTTGGAGGTCCCCTCCACAACAGCGGTGTGAGGAACACGGTAGTGTGTTTTGAGAACTTTACTACGACAAGCTGGACTTCCCGCATGGCGCCTTATAACATCCTGGCCTTAGTTTTTGGGTTTGTGATCCCATTTTCCATCATTCTGATCAGCTACCCTCTCATTGCCAGGAGGATTTCCCGGATCAAACGCAGCGTTCGCAAGAGGAAGGCTCTGAGCACCATCTACCTCATCCTGGTCATCTGCACTTTGTGCTTTCTCCCCTATCATCTCACTCACTTACTCTACTTTTTAATGAGAATCCAGGTCATCCAGAACGAGTCCTTCACCAACTTGATCTACAAACTGCGCAGGGTCACCTTGGCCCTCGTGAGCTTCAACTGTTGCCTTAACCCTCTCCTGTACTACTTCACCTCTTCTGACAAGCAGTGGCACTTCAACTTCAGGCTCAGATTCAGGTCTAAAACGGTGTTCACCATATCTGACCAGAAACTTGGGGAGTCCTCCTATGTGTATAAACTACACCAGCGACACGGAAATAAAAATCCTAGAGATGGAATCAACAGATCTACTCAAAGTAAGTACAGTATTCATCTTTCCAACTGTTTCTTTGAAAACAAACCTGCAAAACCTACTATTTTTTCATACGGTGGCTTTACATCAAGGCTGGAGGGAAACACCTAACAGGTACTTACTATTATTCTCATCTAGGACAGTCTCCCAGAGCTCCTGGTGGCACACGTCATGTTCGTGTACCTGATGTCTTGGGCTCTTTTTGTTTCACCCTGGGCTGGGTAGGAGCACACAGGGCGCTCTGGAGCGCAGTACAGCCCAGGGAAGAGTTACTGGAAAGAAACCAGCCTCCTAATTGTCCACCGAGGCTGAAAGCGGAGCGGCTCAGCGCAGTCCTGCTTGGCTTTTCCCTATTTTGGCAGGATTTTGTGTGTTCTCCCTGGGGGGGCCACACTGGAGCCAGCTGGGGTCACAAACTGCTTTCTGCCTCCATTCCACGGCCAAATAAGGGCTTCTCAGCCCCTGGGGAGCTGCTGCCCAGCTTCCTGAGGAGTTTTCAGTACAGGGTTTCCAGCACTGCGTGCCTGTGGACTGGGGCTGGACATTAATGCAAGCTCAGAGAACAGACTCAAGGATTTATCCAAAATTAACCCTGTGCCGGAGCAGCAGAGACAAAGCTCCTCCCACCAGGCAGCCGGGGAAGGTGCTGCTGCTGCCGGCGCAACCCCTTACGCTCTGCGGTGCTGTTCCAGCGTCAGAGCTCTCCTGCCAGTCATGTTTTGTGATAGAAACACAATATCTGACCCATTTCACCCTTTTTCTTGTATTAACAGAGCCACACCGCTTCCGAAAACTGCTGAGTTCTCCACCCTGTGGAATGTGAGACTTTGGGGAGAATTTATCATCTGTGGGTTATCAGAGTCACCAGAAAACCACCGGCCTGGCTGACAACCCTGCTCTGCTTTAATTAAGAGGATGTGATTTTTGGTAGCGTATACACAGACTCACTGTTCAGCTCCTCCCCACGCCACCCCCAGACTTTATAAAGTGTAGATATGGTACTGGCCTGCAGGCACACAAGGCTGGGGGCTTGTTTAACAGGGAGGAGGTATCCCCAGGGCAGCAATGTGCTGCAGCAGGGGTTGGGTTCCCAGCTTATGCTGTGACTGGACTTGGACTAAGAACTACCCTGGGCCTTAAAGGAGGGAGGGAGGAGGATTATTGTGGCGGAATGGTGTGGGGAGAGAAATGATTGTGTCTCCAATGTTGCAGCTTCTGCTTGTATTCAGCCAATTTTCTGACAGTTTTCTGAAGGCAGCAGATGCTACAGGCTGCTCCTGCAGGTGAGAGGATTGGAAAAGCAGCAGCGTAGGTGTAGGGGTACGTTGGGGTCTTGGTTTGTGGATTACAATGGCAAACAGGTCCCATCCAAACACCACTTCAGCAATCTGAGCTGTGCACAGCAAGCACAGAGCTGAGAGGAGGGTGACAGAGCTGAAGCTCTGTAAGAGACTCGTTAGGAGGGGCCTGACTTGTATCAGTTACTGCTACAGGCAGTTTGAGTCACGCCCCTGACCCCTCCCTTGCTGTACTTTGCTTTTAGCTTGGAGGAATTTTTAAGTGTTAGATAACCTGCACAAACTTTTTTAAAATATTGAAAAGGATGATAATTCCTGTGTTCCTCTGCTTGACTGAGCTTGGTAAGCCAAGTGCAAATCCTTGCAGTTGTAAAATGGAGATGAGGAGAGCCTCTGAGGGAGCATTAGGACAAATTAATCTTTTACCTTTCATGAGAGACTGCTATTTTTGTCCCACTTATAGGCTATGGAAAAAACTCCCAGCACAGGAGGGACTGTTCTTTCCAGCTAAGCACAATTTTTTATGTTCTGGACAAAGGAGGACACACTTTTATTAGAGACTCCATCCAGGAGTGCAGCTTTCTTGCAGCCTCGTCAGCTGTCACTGAGGGCAGTATGGGTAATTAAAGATGTTACCCTGCTGGGTAAATAGCACGTTTAGGGCTTTATACTCTTGCCTCCATTATACTTATGCTTTGCATTTTCATTGTGAGGCTTTGAAAGCTCCTTGTTTCACTCGAGTTTTTAAGGGAAACGAGCTGGGGGAGGGCAGGAATGCCAAATGCCCTCTACCTTACTGGGTACCCAAAAGCAAGCTTGTCCCTCCCGGAGGCTTTTCCGAAGGGGCTGCACTGACTCCCTGGGCAGGTTTCTGAGGGGGGAGGCCGTGGTACTGTTGAAGGGTACACACTGTCACTGCAGCAATTGGACAAACACTCTAATTCCTTTGTTAAAACCAACCCAGTAAAACACACGGACAATGTAAACAAAATAAAATCTCTCAAACGCCATGGTGCCCACTGCTCTGTAGCTCACGCTGTGCTCTGGGGCAGTCCTTTCTTCAGCAGGGATGTGAGATAGCTGCCCAGCTCTTCGTCCTAGAGGGAAGAGGAAGAGGAAAGCAATCGTCTACTTGACTTTCCCATTTGGGGCAGTAAATTTGATTCTGGACCTAGAAAGAGACTGAAGTAATTCCCAGCAAAATCTAATGTTAGCAGTGTTCAAAAAGGAAAGCCAACCCACTTCACACAAATGCATTTCTGGCTGTTCCTTCAAAATATCAGTGTAAAACTCCCACTTCTCAAAGTAGGTGTCTGGACTCGAGGTGTCTCTTTTGAGGAAAATGACCGTTTTTCTTGAAAGCAAAGAACGATTGATTGATTATTTTTTTTTTTTGCTTTGCCCTCAAGAAGGCGTTTCCTTGCTGTAAAGAAAGCAGTTAAGTATACTTTTGAAAAGAAAAAAACATAACGGCTGTCTAATCTCACCAATATTTTGTGTTGGCTAGCTTGCTGCTTGTTTGAATTTTTACACCTAAGAAATGTGATATAAAATACCTCCACACTGCCTGGCAGTAGTGATACACCTGAGAGTTTAGAAGCTGGATACTATAGTGTCCTCAAAACACACACGTAATTGTAATTAACTGTATTAAGTGTAATTACTCCAGATCAGTTGCCTTCAGTTCAGTGGTCCCAGAGAAAACTGACTCAGCAGAGCTCCTGTAAAACGGTTTGTACTAAACCTGAAATGGTACAGAAAAGGGCAGTGACTCACCTCATCATCTTCCAGTCAAACTCCTTCAAAACCAGAGCGATGAAGACTCACCCCCACAGTAGCAACCCCCTGGTAGGACGGTCCTGGACCGTCAGGAGTTTGATCAGAGTTGTTTGGAAAGTCTGTCAAGTATTCCTACCTGGTAGGTCCAAGATACGAGCAGAACTTTGGTGCCTTGATCCTCCGAGTGTGCGGTGGCTTGGATGAGAATGGACTCGACTGTTATAGAACCATCCGGGAGATGCTGCACTGAATAATCTTTCAGGACCCTGGGAAGAGAGAAGATGCAGGATTTGTGTCGGATGGGACGTGTGCGTCAGCCCCTGTATCTGTGAATCCCAACCATGTTGTTACTAATTTTAGCTGTGTCTGAGCCAGCACCCGCTGCCCAGGGAAGGGAGAATGGGGCTGATTTTGGTGCTTGTGTTAATCGTGTAGGATTTCTTTCTGGCTTTCACTATAGCTGTAGCTCCAGTCTGAACCCTACTCGTCCCATCTCCGCACAGGACTACTCACAGAATCCACCAGCTGCCTGTGGAATAAAACAGCTTTGAAGGTTCAGCTGCTGCAGCTTTTGAATTGCTTTGAGAGGCCTCATGACCCTGTGCTTGATGGTCTCGCTCCTGTACTACTACTAGAAGCTGCAGCCACAGCAGCAAACCAACAGAACGAAGGTTTCAGGTGGACCACTTGAGCTTGGCAAAGACCACGAGCTTGTTTGCTACCACAGTACAACCCCCGCTCTGGTTACGTTGGCTAAAATCTGGAGCCGTTATGTCCCTGGGCTGCAGAGGAATCTCTAAACTCTGTGGGGCTGGTCTGGAAGGCCAGAAAGGAGGAAGCACTTGTGCTGCCTCTGCTGAGAACGAGCTCAAGTCCATCCCAAGGCAGGGAGAACCACCCCCAGCTAAGAGCAGACGGACCCTTTGAGGTGGTTATAGACACGAAGCACCGTCTCGTGTTCTTTCCGCGGGTCCTGAATGTGAACGCGGCAGGTGAAACGCAGCTGATGTTCTGCAAGGCCCAGCTCCTTCAGCGCCTGCTCGGGTGAAACCAGACGGAAGCTCTGCAGAAGAAAAGTACAAAGCCATTATAAGCCATTTCTTGGTGCTTTCTGAAGTTTCATTCCTCCTCTGTGGTCGGCTGCACACAGGTACGTGTCCATCACTGCAAAACTCCAGCAGGTAAGATTGTTCCTTTTCAACTCTGGACACTTCAGTTACAACTACAAGCAGCAACAGCCAGGGATGGACAGTGAATATAGAGATAGGACTGTGGCAAAATGTCCACCTAAATCACACCAATTCTTTACTGCCCCAAATTCAAGTTGCTCTCCGCATGCAAGTTGGTTTAACCTCTTTATCAGGGGAATGAGAACTCCTCCCTTGACACCTTTCCCTCCTTGTCCAACAGACCAAGGTCCTACCAACAGGCTGCTGCTTTTGATTTTTACAGCACAGTGAAGCAGAAACACCTTGGATCCACAGGCTGAAAACCAGAGTCTCCTCAGAACAGCTGCAGCTGCACACAGCAGGTTGCAGGGGGCCAGGGCAAACAACAGCCTTGAACAGAACCACCTCTTCAAATTTATCCATTTCCTGTGACCTCATCTGTGGGCATTCATGAGACAGACTACGAAAAATTCCATCCCCACACCACCCTGCTCATGAACACAAGACAGGAACTCTGAAGTTGTGGGACTAGTGGAGACTGTCAGTCAAGACAACTGAGAAGCTACAGAGTCTTGTCTTAGAGATTAATCTTCCCAGGTACAGTGTTACTGGGCTCCTTCCAAGCAACTAGGATCCTTCTCTTTGGTTTAGTTCCTGTTCACCCAGAACTCGCGTATGAATGATGACACCACTTGTACAAAGGACACAAGACAAACGTTAAGAACTTTTTTACTTACATTATCCTTCATAATTAATGTGCCATGCATTAGCTTTGGCTTCTTGACATCTGGTACAAGACCTAAACCAAGGCCAAGGGAAGAGAAAGACGACACGGTTAACGATGGTGTGCTTACTTCTCACACAAGACAACTGCTGTAGGACTTAATAAATTGGGTTTCTGAGTCCCTGCTGAGGTTCAGAGACTGAGATTTTAAATCTCTGTTCTGCCCATTAAAGTGCATGGTGCTTAAACCACTATCGGAACTCTAGACATGTAAGAAACCATGCTTGGGAATGCAGAACAACTGCCTCTCTTCACATATCACTTCCTGATTTGAGAGGTTTTAGTTTTTCTTAAAACTGGTTTTAGAGAAGTAATTCCAGTTTGCAGACCTAACTAGTAAAAGCATACGTGGATTTTGTTTCCATAGTGAATGGGCAATGAGTAGCAAAGTAGTGAGTGTGTGTGTATGTTTTTAAACATTACTGAACACACATTCAGGGTGTAGCAGCCGCTTCATTTCACAGGAAGCAGTCTCGGCCACTAAAAGCTGATAAAACCTGTCCCTTTCCAGGAAGCACTACTGGAAGTCACCGTTGCCACAAACAGCCATGTGACACCCTTTCCAGCTCCTACAAGTCCTGTACCACAAGCAGCAGGGCCCAACAGTTGAAATTTCTGGTTGAAAGGCTGTCACCTATGGCGGTTTCTCTCTTGAGGAGGCCCAGGGAGATGTCCACAGGGATGCTGGGGTTGGTGAATATTGTGGTGGTCTCTCCGTTTGCAGGCATGTAACAGCTGACATCTGCAACAACAACCACGGTCAGGGGCAGCAAGAGAGGGTTAAACAGCAACTGCTGGAACTAACAGCAGGGCTTTGACAGAGCCTGAAAAGCACAACTGCAGACAACCTCACCAGAGCCATCACAACCCCAGCGGGCAGGACCTGCTAGCCTGGCTAGCCCTAACTCCTTGTGCGGGGGAAAACGGTAAGACGGCAACAAAACTGTCCCCACTCTGATGTTGGTTATAAATTACTGCAAAGAAATTGCAGACAGTAAGTGACCACCCAGTCTTTCTCCAGTCATCATTTAAGAGTCAGCTGTTTCCAAGGAATTAATTATTTTTTTGGCTGGAGCTCATTCCCCTTAACTGAAGTTGCTAAGTTATAATTTGAAATGTACCCCACCTGCCTCAGCTTCTTTTAGGAGTCTGAAGAAATATAAATTCAGTAAGTGCTGAACTATAACGATACAAACATAACAAACCAACTTTTACTTCAAGCCCAAACGGGCATTAAAAGTGACCAGTCCTGTAAATTTAGCCATGCCTAATCGTGGGACCTCGGTGCAGAGTTAAGTAGGTGACCTAATACCTTCCCCCTACTGCCATTCCCTCCTCAGCACCACACGATACGTACGAAATTCCTGTTCTATTTTCTGCTTCAGAAACTCCATTTTCTTTGCTTCCCCGTGGACCAGGAGCACGTTTCGTGGCTCAGCCTGGCGAATGAGCTGCATTATGCCCTTGGCATCCGCGTGGGCGCTGAAGGACATGTACTCCACCTGCATCTTCACTTCCAGCTGGGGAGGAGCAGAAAGCACAGGCTTTGTGAATCGGGGAGTGCTTTGGCTCACTACAGCTCGTGTGCCACGCGCAGACAGAGCCCAGCTGCCCTGTGTTGAGTTTGCCTGAAGCAGCAGAACACCTCTACTGGGAAATGAGGCTGGGGAGAGCCGCTTATCCGCAGAGACTGAACACGATGCTGTACAGAAAAGCTTTCACTAACTCACATGATCAAACTGCCCAACTGCAGAGCACAATACTCATCACACATTTGCCAAAACAAATCAATACTTGGCTGGTATCAGGTTTTGAATATCCCTGTCTGCCTAAAAATGTATCATTTTTACCTATCTAACAGGGTCTAGTTATTAAACATTATAAATATGCCCCTGACAAAGACTCATGGCAGAAAAAGACACGCCATTGCTAACACAAAGGAGGAAAAAAAACCTAGTCCAACTCTAAAGAAAACATTACTTGGGTATTTTCAGTGTTGTACGTGGCATATTCCCATTAGAAGTAGGTGGTGTCTAACTACCAGCTGAAGTTCTGAAGCACTTCCCCCAAAGGAGCCTTCTTGAAAATAAAACTTACTATTTGTCTTCCTTCCATTTCCAGCTTGCGCTGTCCGCTCAGAATCTTATGGCCTACAGTTCCCTGCACACAGTAGCCGGGCATGATGACCTGAGGAGGAAACCAGAAAAGTGTCTGTAGCATAGCTGCTCTTAACAGAAAAACAGCCCCAAATTCATAATGCTGCTGTAAGCTGGTGTTCTCCCCATCTTACGTCTGACCATCCCTCATGGGAAAGCTGCTCACTTTGTTCTGCAGCTTGGGAACACCCACAAAAATGAAATGAGAAAGCAAACTGCTGAAATGTACACACCACTGACCAAGAATTAATGCTGGTTACAAGTGTCTTTGAAGCAGCTTCAAATTAATGAAAGCACTTCTGAAAATAAAATCTCCCCCAGGCTCCTGTCTGAGCCACATACCTCTGCTCACCCTGTCACACAGAGCAAAGACAACCCCGAGCTCGTGTCCTCTAGCTGCTCAGGAAAGCTTTCCTGCAGCCTTCTTACGGCTCTGTCGGGACCCCTGTCACATTAACACAAAACATCACTCAAGGAAACAGAATTTCTTACCATATTCTTTTCATTCCCTGCCCATTTCCTGAAGATCTGGAGTGACTGTCCTGCATGAAGCATACCAGGGGTTGCAAACACAACCTAGAATTCAAAGATGTGCCAAGAATCACCACAGAATACAGATTTTTTTCCTCATTACTTGCTTGTAATATATAAACACCCTAAAACTGTGGAGGGCATCCACTAACACACATTACAGCCCACTTACCACACCAAAGCTCCAACAGGGATTTTTGCTATTTTTATTTTTCCCATCTTGTCTAAATTTTCACATAAGTAGAACTACTGTTGTAGGAGATTTTTGTGAGCATCCAGGGTGTCTGATAAAAACTCTGAACTCTTTTATAACGACACTATCATGCTCAACAGATTCCTCTTTCAGCTGCTGCCCAATAAACCAGTTGGAAATAAAATCAACAATAAGAGATTGTGTTGTAAAGGATCTGTCTCCTGACAAGTCAGAAGTAAATACTGTAAAAACTGTGATTTGAATCAGGTTTAGAGATAGAGATTATAAGAATATGCAATCAATTTTTTCATTTTCTCTGGGCATTCTACCTTTACTGATACAAAGACAGAAAGATCTTTAATAGTTGCACAGATAAAAGCATTCAGAGGACCTGGCCACAAAAGGGTTTTAGATGGGATGCTGATGTTAACGGGGCAGGGGACTCTCAGCTTTCGCAGACTGCCTCTGTGCCTTAGCCAGGAACAGAGTGGTACAAAACCAGCCCCCAACACTCCACCTCTGCTCTATTTGCATGTTGTTGATGCCCACCTACCATAGGCCCTGGGTTGTCTGCAAAGGCCCGATCGAACGCTTTGATGTGTTTGAATTCAAACATGTTCCTCTGCACAAACGTTTTCCGAATTTTCTGATTAGTCCAGGTGATGAAGAGCTTGTAATAATGATTGGCCTTCTCCGTCAGTCCCGTGGAAAAGTAAATTGGAGCCTTCAAATTCATTCTTTCCCTGTAGAAAGAAGCGTTGCAGAGGCCAAATTAGGATCCTGGTTGCCCATGCTGAAAGCCCACAAACCTATGGAGTAGTCTCCAAAGGTTTTTTGTGCCTGCCCTACTCTGTGAGCTATTCTGTCCATAACAACAACGGTACCTCCCTGCACATTAACGTGCTACAAAGCACACTTTACTCCAATTCTCCTCCTCACCCACTACAGACAACTTCCTGCCATCACAAATAGCAATCATTTTGCTGTGGGACGTAATTAAAAGCAGTATCATTTGGTATTATCAAAACTATGTCCACACAATGCTTATACCTAAGTTTAATACTTCTTCATCCCTCCTCCCCCTCACATGAACAGTTTTACAACGTGGCAAAGATGCAGTCACGTTTTTTAAAGGACAGTTGATCCTGAGTGTTTTGGGGAAGGAGTGGAGAATGACTCTGGAAAAGAAAATGGTTAGTTTAGTGCTTAGAGTCACTAACAATGCAAAATATTTGGAAAGAATTAACTGTGCAGCTGCCAGCACGGCTGACATCCAGAGGAACGCTAATGAGAAAACTTGTACTAAACAGACACGAAAGAATCACAGAAACCTGCCAGGACCACAACCTGAGGACGAAAAGGAGGTGGTACACGCACAGGAGACAGCACTCACCAGAAGGTTTCCAGTAAAATGCAAAGTTCCTGGGCACGTCCAAGGGCAAAAACCGGGATAAGAACCTGCAATTGAGGTAGAATTTACAGCACGTGAAACCCAAACAGCATATAAATGGCACTGCAGCATGATCATTTCTGAACAAGTCCCTCGGTTCCCTCTCACTTTCTGATACTCTTTTGTTGGTCTGTCTGTCCACAGGGATGTGTTCTGCAGTTTTGGGGTGGAAGGCACAGATATCTACCAGCATCCCCGTGGCTGAGCCCTCAGTTTGCACAGGCCGAGGGGAGTCTCCGCCAGGCCGTGGTGCTTGTGAATATATCCAGTTCTGTTCTCTCCTGGGTAATATGAAAACAAGTTGCTGAGAGCAACAATTCTGGCATTATTTGTGGAAATGGACACTAAGATGAGCCTTTCTGGCCTTGATCGCTTTGTCTGTGCTGGGGCAATTCTGACCTTCCTCCCCTCCTAAATTAAGGCAACACTGGAGGAAAGAACACACAGCTGTTCTGATTTTCAATGTTTTCTTCAGTCAGGTGCTGTCACGTGGCAGCAAAGAGAATACTGCTCCTCATTTGTTTTCCAGACTCAGTGGAAAGCCATCATCTGCTGCTTAACAGCACTGTTTGGCAAACCACATCCATTACCAAGAGACTCGCCCTCTTTTCCACAAGCAAGCCAACATTTTATCCCTGCTGAGACAAGACCAGCAAATAAAATACAGGGCTTGAGGTCCCAGGTGACAAACTGCTGTAACTTTTAACCAAAATGTAGTTCAAGTTCTGCGCCAGACTAACTTTCCCTTTAATCAAGTTAAATGAACTAATTCCTAGGAACCTACAACCAGATCCTTCGCTACAGCGAAATCAGTAAAACTTTCCTGCGTTCCACATTTCTGCTTTCAGTTCCATTTTCTGTGGGATTAAAATGTCTCTTTTTATAACGTCTCTTCCTAAGTGTGATCTAACTATGGCGTTAATGAAAAAGAGAACCTCAAAAAAAAAGTTTTGTATTAGCAAAGACAGGGGCTAAGCTCTAAGAAACAGAAAAGACTGACTGAATACAGCTCACGGCCGTGTCAGGATGCTGTCATCACCTGGCATAATTTAAGTGTTTAATATTCTGGCTTTTAAAGTACAGATGGAGTAATATAAAAATGCCTTTGGTTTCATGTAGTGGTGATACATGGGTGCCCGATTTATTAACAGTTACACAGCACTACAGAGCCCAAAAAGAGGGAAAAAACACATCACTTAGATTATCAAAACACTGTACCTTCCCTCCTCTTTCTACAGTCTCATGAACTTTCTTCAAGAAGTCTCTTTCTCTGCAGCGTTTGGAATCTCTGATAGTTGTTGCATAGGTGGATTCACTTATTAATAAATCTGGACGACACTTATCAATCCAGGCAGCACTGAAACAAAAGGAATTTAAAAAAAAACCCCAATCAAGAGATGGTATCTAGCATTTCTGATCTGCAGGTCTCAAAGATGGGTGGAGAATGTCACTGCCTCCATTTGCAGACAGGAAAGCAGTACCCAGATGTCCATCTCATTGCTCAAAGTCCCCTAGGAGTTCTGTGGCAGCAGCAGGAGCCCTCCCTTTGCAGGCCCTGCTTTCTTTAAATTAATCCAGCTCAGGATAGAGACTACAGATTTTGAAATGCATTAAAAGATTACTCTAAGCAGCATGAACATTACATATCTCTCACATATGCCAGTAAAAATAAAATGAACACTGAAGTTTGTGATTGGCACTCCCTTAGAAAGTAAGATGCCACGACAATAAAACATTTCAAACATCTAAGTCCGGTTATTACGTAGCCTTAAGAACAGATCAACATGAGTATACAGAAGAAGATTACACTAAGGTCCATCTGGAAGAATCAGTGTAAATCTGTTCATTCTCATAATTCAAAATTGCATTTATCTTTCCAGCAAAGACGTCGTCTAACGTTCCGGTTTCCTAATAAAGAATCCGTGCTGATAAGCCCCTAGAATTAACAGAAGCTGTGATAAAATTTTCCTGTCAGAAATACACACAATTTGTAGAAAATTCAGCTTCCTACTTACCCTAAATGTCTGTCTGGTGTCATGTTATAATCGCCCTAATGGAAGAAGAGAAATCTGTTAATATTCTCAAGGTAACGGGACAGGCTGTTAAAAGGAGCTGCAGGTAGCTGTAAATACTGTTGTCCATACTCACAGTGTACACAACGGACTCGCAGCCAACCTTAATCTGGAACATGGCTGCTCCTAGCACATGGCCTGCATAGTACGCCTTGATCTCCAGCTCCTCGTCCACCTGCACCAACGGGCAAACACCACCGTTTCAAAATTCTAGTTTCAAAACCTAAAATTGCTCTGCCTTCTACGCCCACCCAGTTGGTCTGATCCACGAGTATGCAGAAATGGTCATTTACCTGAACTGTCTGGTGAAGATGCACAGCAACCACTTTCTTCATACAGTCTTTAATCATTTGGGAAGTGAAGAAGTTAGTTTCCCCTTTCTTATCTACAGTTATTTTCCTGTAGTCCTCCAGGAGGATGGGACAGATGGCCTTGGTAGGGTGTGTCATGTAAATGGGCCCATCGTAACCCACCATTTCACTGAAATACGGCAAAGCTCCACAATGGTCCAAATGGAAGTGGCTGCAAAGAGACACAAAGGATAAAGGAGATGCTCTACAGGAAATTTATCTTGCCTGGCTCTCAGATCTTGCTTCAGATTTTTAAAGCACTGTGTGAGGTAGAGGAAACTAGCCAAATTATGACCGGTGAACTTACAACACGCTTGGGTTCTAGGGCCAGCGTACAAAGCTTTCCCATTTCCCACCTGAGCTCTGACAAGGAAGAAGCTTCCTCACCTGATGATCACGCAGTCTAGAAAGTCAGTCAGCCTTCCGTTCTGAGTGATGTAGGAGAAGTCAGGAAAGCGCCTCTGCAAAGACAGGAAAAAACAGGTGATCCATGACGAGACAAAGCCAGTTATTACTACATTACTAATCACCAATGGTGCAAATGACCTGAAACACTGGAAATGCTGTAAATCCACCTCCAGGCAGAAGAGCAGTAAGGCAGCAGAGGCACTAGTGTCAGCAATAAGAGCTGCAGGCAACACCATCAGCATTTATGTGCAGAAAGAGTCAAAAATGATGGCAGGGCTGCCAGAGGGCAGGTGGGGAAACCGAACTTGCAAATAAATACAAATGCAGACAAGTTTATCTTCAAAGTAAATGAGGTGACCAATGTGTTTTAGCTTACCCCAGCCATTAAAGCAGGAAGTCTCAAAACTTTTCTGTAATGGCACACGTGCTCTGTGTCTCACTAACTCCTTCTATCTTACAGGGTATTTTTGCCATTATTCCTTTCCTACTAGTATCAGGTGACCAAACATCAGGACTATTTCCTGGTTTTCCCTCTAAAGCATCAGAGATGCGTGGTACAGATCCCATAAGCAATCAACTGCCCCAAACCCAAGCACAGAAAGACCAAAACCACCAGGAATGGAGCTTTCACACCTTGCTTAATATTTTTTCGGGGTCCATAGCCCAGGGAAAGGATGGCTGGGTGGTGGCACTTCACACACCAGGAATATCTGAGGGCACGCACCTCTTGCACAGGAAGATTTTGAAGGGGCAACAGCAGTTCATTCTCTGCCATAACCCAGCCCCAGCAGCGGCCGATTCACACGCCCAGTAACACACACACCCCTAGCTAATACCATCCTACGCCACATAAGATGGGTCAGATAAAAGGGAACAGAGCGGAACACTGACCCAGGAGCCCTGCTGGGAAAGGCCTTGCACCTGGAAAGCATCTCTACACAACACTCAGGCTTCTCCACCATACTCACGTCATCGTTGTAGCCCATGTGCATCCCACAGTCAAGCATCACGTTTTTCCCAGCAATAGACACGAGGATACAGCTGCGCCCCACATCCTGGCCAGCTCCTGGACCCAAGCCAAAGAAAGACCAGTAAGACATCTCTGGGAATATTTACAATCACTTCAGAAGAGAAGCATTTAAAGGTCTGTACAAACTTGCTAGCCCTTTTCTGATGCAGGAAGACTGCATCCTTTCCTCAAGCAAGCAGATCTGCTGGGGGTATTCAAGCGTGAACTGACTCACCCCATTCCCTCAGCTTATGAGAGGCCCCTGCAGCTGCAGCACTGCAGCACACACAGCACTGCATCCAAACCCCTAATTAAGTTCAGATGCAGGGCACTTTTGTTCGCTGCCCGCTGCTGTGCGATCGCAGCTACACAGTTTCAAGTAAGAGCAAAATAATCTCTTATCTGGGAAGGATTAGCGCGGAACTCAACGTTCCCAGGGCTCTGCACCTCCCCAGATACTCTGCCTCACAGCAGACCTTCATTACGCTCTAGTTAAGTCCATACCCAGACAGAAAACTATCCATCAGCATAAAGCAGTTCTGCTCAGCACATACTCTGCCCTCTCAGTACATAAATGCATCTCAACAGTTTCTGTGCAACTCATAAAAAAAGAAAAAAAAAAAAAAAGAGGAAAAAGTTGCTTCCTGTGGATCTTTAGCACTTAAGTGAATACTCTATCTATACTGTACATACAACACCTTTACCAGAATGTATTAATGAATCCTGTAATCAAAATAGTCTTATCAGACTGTTCAATTCTTACTTGTTTGAAAGACAAACAGAGGACAATGACATACTGACAAGAATCACGTTAAGATGCTGCACAACTATAACACATATTGCAGCACAGCACCACGACCAGTTTTTGTGGCACGGAAAGGCACGCGTGTCTCTAGCAGTCTAAGACATGTCACTTCAAATTCTAAATTCTGAAGTTTTGCAGTGCTTTTATTTCAGGACCATTTCAGATTGGACTTACCCAAGGGAGTGACTTTTATTTCAGGCATTTTAACAAACTCTAAATCTCAAACTGCATAGCAAATTATTTCAGAAACAGCCTAACGGGGGCCACAAAAAGAAGATTTAGCCGTTTTTACAGCTGCCATTTCAATTATTTTTCAGTATCGGGGAGAAGACTTAAGCAGCGGCCCAACTTCTTCCTAGAGGGAAGACAGACAGAAAACACAAGTCAGATCCACACACGGACATTAACAGGGATCCAGGCCTGCCTGGCTTCGAGAACCACCCCCACGGGCCAGGGAACGCGGAGCAGCCTGCGGCCGTGACGCAGACGGGGATCGCCGGAGAGGAAAGCGCTCCTGCTCCGCAGCGGGGCCCGCCGATATGTATTTATTCACACCACGCACAACGGCAGCTTTCCAGTACCGACCTCGCAGCTCCCGCCGGTCCCAGCCCCGCTCCGCCCTCGTCAGGGAAAACCCGCATGAGGCGCGGACAGGGCCGGGCCGGCCCCGCCGCTCCCGCCAGCCCTGAGGGGCCCGACCGGCCGCCGCAGCGGAGCGCAGCCCCTCACACACACACCCCCGGCAGCCCGTGCAGCAGCCCGGCCCCGCAGCGGAGCTCCCGGAGCGGAGGGTCCCGGCCCGGTAGCGCGGCCCCTCCCCGCCCCGCCGGGCCTGCTCCCGCGCGCTGCGCATGCGCGCCGCCCTCACGCACGCAGAGCCCGACGCACGCAGAGCCCGCCCCCCCCGCGCCGCGCCGCCCGCCGATTGGCCGCGGCGGCGGGTGACCCGCGGCGGCGCGCAGCGATGGCGGACGCGTTCAGCCTGCGGGAGGTTCTCGCCGCCTTCCAGACGTGTGTGACGGAGCGGCGGGAGGTGCTGCTCGGGCCCTATCTCAGCGGCTGGCGGGGGCTCATCCGGTGAGTGCCCGCGGCGGCCGCCCCGGAGCCCGGGGCTCGCCGCCCGTTAACGCGAGCGCGTCTTCCCCGCGCGCAGGTTCCTCCACAGCCTGGGCGCCATCTTCTCTTTCATCTCCAAGGACGCGGTGGCCAAGGTGCAGATCATGGAGAGCTACTGCGACGGCGAGCAGCGGGACAAGTACGTGTCGCTGCAGTCCATGGTGGAGTACGAGCTGGCCAACGGGCTGGTGGGCGTCCAGAAGCGGTCGGGGGGCCCCGATTCCGGCTGCCGCACCGTTCTGCGGCTCCACAGGGCCCTGCGCTGGCTGCAGCTCTTCCTGGAGGGGCTGAGAACCGGCCGGGAGGACTCCCGGACGTCTGTCATCTGCACGGACTCCTACAACGCTTCCCTGGCTACCTACCACCCCTGGGTCGTTCGCAAGGCTGCCACGGTGGCCTTCTGCGCGCTGCCACCCCGAAACGCCTTCCTGGAGATCATGAACGTGGGCACGCCCGAGGAAGCGGTCGCGATGCTGGGCGAGGCCTTACCCTACATCTGCGACGTCTACGGCATCACCCAGGAGCTCTTTGCCCAGCATAAGCTGCTTGACCTTCCCTGACAGGGGGGGAATGTTAAAGAGCCACAACACATCCCGACAGAAGCAGGACGAACCGGGTGAAAACCGAGCGTTTCCACAGACGCACACGCATCGGGTTCTCTGTCCACGGGCACTCTCCCTTTCCTTTTCCAGTACAGAGCTGACAGGTTGGCAAAGCTATTCAGGACACCTCACTTTATAAGAGAAAAAAAAGTACCAATTTTTTTTTTAATATGTATATATGTATCTGTGTGTGTGTAGAGCTCTATGGTAAGAGAAAAAACACTATTAATAGCTTTTTTTTCTTCCTGGATTCACCTTCAACTCTTCAGCTAGTCTGGGAGGGTGAGATTAGTTTCTCTTTTAAGCCAAACGCTGCAGCTTCTGTGCGTTTACACCAGTAGTGAGGACCTGGTGTGACAGCACAGCTTTCAGATGGGGTGTCTGAACACATCACCTGAGAGCTCACTCAGCCACTTCTGTTTACAAGCTGCTCCCTTGAACAGATCGGGGAGGGGCTGCCCTCTGTTATCCTTTAACCTTGAAAATATAATCCCATCTGAAAGGAAGCTCTTTTCTTTTCGGTCACAGATTTGTGATTGCTTCTGCTAATTATGTATCCCCTAGAATTAAAGGGGGAAATGGTGCTGTATGTCATTACTCTAAGAGATTGTTTTTCCTTTGGATCCATGCACATTAAAGCAGGACTTGCCTCCTCTGTAGCTTCCCCTGCCCATTAATCTATGCTTTATGTGTCTTGGGATGTTTTTAATATGTCCTGCATAATCCTCTATATCCAGCTAATAAGGCTGCAGACTGTACCTGATCTGTTTGTCAGCCATGCTTCTAAATTGTGTTCTCATGATTTATATATTTTTTTTAAATGAATGTGTCAAATGCCTACAAAAATGACTTCTCTCACTGGGGAGAAATCCAAACTTGTACTGTAAGTCACTACTTTGTGAGGCTCACGGCTTCTGTTGCAAATTGCTGTATATATACACACCAGAGTATGTAAAATGGAGTTTACTTCGCTTTCTGAAAGCTGAAAAAGCACTATATTGTTAGTTCAAGATGACATGAATATTTGGGGGAGGAGGGAGAATCCCACTGGCTGTACCATGTTTTGATTGTATCAGAGGGGAGGCATTTGGGCCTAATGTAACATTGTGTGATTCAGGAAATCACTATTGCCTCATGGAGATGAACTGGACATTAAATTATGTGAATAACACGCTTCTGAAGAGTATCCTTTATAGGAATGCTTTCTGGTTTTGTGGTGTCGGAAGGAACGTGACCTACAGTGTTACCTATTCATATCTTTAACTAGCAGAGTCTTTTACCTACTGATCAGATGTGAAACCAGCTGTCAGGAGTGACCCAGGTGGAGTTAGATGCTGTGTACTGAGCTCCTATTCTGGTTACTCTTATCTGTCAACACTATTTTTTCCCTGAATATAGGAAAGGGAGTTTCCTCGAACATCCTAAATGAAGATACAGTTGCTGTGCTTTAAAACACAAACATCATTCCCTTTCTGCTAAGACCACCTTAAAACACAGTTAAAACACAGTTCCATAGGATAAATCCATATATTAAAATGGCAGAGTTCCACGTTACAATCACAAAATACTGCGCCTCCCTTGCTGTCTGATATAGGTAGAGCTGGTATTTCATCTGTGTATTAAATGCTGTAAATTATGTCAAATAATAATGTGTGTCAAGTGAAAAAATGTTCTAGATCTCTTGAGGTTTAATGCAGAAAGGGAAAATTACTTTTTCTCCCTTGTCACATTCATTCTCAACTATTCCTGTTATGAGATAAACATTAATTTTGAAGATGATCTCGATTTTTGCCATTACAGTATCAAACTTCCTCAGTAGGGAAAAAGCTCTGTTGTCCGTTTTCAGCCAGTCATTTTGTGCAAAGTGAGATACAGCTCTCCCTCAGTCCGTGTGCTCTCGTTTAAACCATTAGGTATCGCCTGATGGAGATTTTACATTCCTGGTGGCCTGTTCCGTCTCCAGATGATGGGAACCTTTTAACAGCCCCACTTAGTTACCACTGAGCGAAACTCAGGTCCTGCACTTGGCTTTGGGCAAGTTCAGAGTCTGGCAGCATTTGCTAATGGGGCAAAATTCAGAAGAGTAAAACCTTCACCTACGTACTGGTGTACGCGAAAGCTGCAACAACCTGCAGATTCACTAGAGGGAGTTTGAATATTTTGCACAAAAGTCTGTCACATAAACTGTCTCCTAAGCCTCAGTAAGCACACATGATTTCATGTCAAAGTACAGACGGGCGTAAGTAATTGCTTGTGTGTGACTTCGTACGAGGAGCGGCTGAGGGAACTGGGGTTGTTTAGTCTGGAGAAGAGGAGGCTGAGGGGAGACCTCATGGCCCTCTACAGCTACCTGAAAGGAGGGTGCAGAGAGGGGGGATGAGTCTCTTGAACCAAGGAACAAGCGCCAGGACAAGAGGGAATGGCCTCAAATTGCGCCAGGGAAGGTTTAGACTGGATATTAGGAAGCATTTCTTTACAGAACGGGTAGTCAGGCGTTGGAATGGGCTGCCCAGGGCAGGGGGGGAGTCCCCATCCCTGGAGGGGTTTAAGAGTAAAGCTGACTTAGCGCTTAGGGATCTGGTGTAGTTGGGAACTGTCAGTGTTAGGTCAATGGTTAGACTGGATGATCTTCAAGGTCTTTTCCAACCTAGACAGTTCTGTGATTCTACACCAAACAGCTTTTTTTTTCCCCCCTCTGTGCAGCTGAATTTATATTTAGAACTTTTTAAAAGAAGTTAAAGCTAACACTTAAATACTCCATTAAGGGGAAGGTATCCTTCCAAGGATGTCAGCATAACCATATCCACTACAGAAATCTTGCCTGAAGTACTGCTATACTTGGCTTTCTACAGTGTTCCTGGCTTCTCTTCACACATGGAAAAATATTTTAACCTTGTAGCAAAAGTGGTATATCACTTTGGCAGTATAAGCGGTTTTTATGATACAGTATAAATATATAAGCCACTTAAATGCAATAAATTGAACTTCCCATTCAGACTATCCCATTTTCTAAAATTCAAACGACAGAAAAAATGCAAACCGTGACACAACCTAAATTACTATGCTGTGGAACTTGTACCTAAACCGAAGTTTTTAAACTGAAGTTAACATCATAGCTCAGAGTGAGAGAAATTGAGATCAGCCAGTAACAACTTCCTAAAAACAGCAGTGCAGCTCACCAACCTTGCAATAGGGAATGGCCTGCTCCAGGCAAGTTCTTGCAATTCACTGAGGAAGATTTGGTCATCTCCACGGTCAAGTGACCTCAAATTAAAAAAAAAAAAAAAAAAAAATTACTGCTGTGTGTCTTAACCATTACCCTTTAGTTCAGGCAACTCAACATATTATTCTGAAGTTCACTTAAAAATAAACGATGTGACATTCAGTGCAGACTGCTTTGAAGTAGGGATCAGAGATAGCGGAGGAACCTCAGATAACAGCAGGAAGCAAGGCTGGTGAGCAAGTAAATAATTTTTTTCCTCCTCAGCCTCCATGTGGGTAACGGTGTGTGACGGTAACGGGCACCATTCTCCACAGGGCACACTTCAGCTTGTTGGAGTCCACATTCTCCCTGGTGATGCTTTTAGATGAGCAGCTGGCACTGACTGAGATCTGCTCCCAGCGTTAGACAAGTCACAAATCCAGTTTGTGAAAACTGTAAACAGGGACAGTTTCTACAAACACATTCCATTAAAGACGTTTCTGGTTTGGTTGGGCTGAAGAGGAGTTAATGCAAAGAGAGATGTGTCCAAATGAAGGTGTAGCACCTGAGTTTACCACCAATCCTGCAGGAAGCCCGATTTCCAGAGCGGTGACAATGAATTCAGTGTCACTCTGCTTGAGGAAAGGCTACTTACTCACTGAGTAAAGGAAACAAGGATTAGGCCAGCAGTTTGCAAACAAATACACCCATAGGCTATTGCTGCGTATTTGACTACTGCCCACTAAGCATAGAGTTACATATTTAATGCATTTTGCTAAACAAATTTTTCCCAGTTATTTTCCTGTCTCCGAGCTCTGTTTAAGGAGACTTCCCGGGAAGCGATGAGACTGGATCCCCTGCCCCTGTTCCCTCTCCCACATTTGCTTGGGGATTTCTTTGAAACATTTTCCCCAAATTAGACAAATAATGGTCCCTGACCTGCTGCTGTGCTTGAGTTTTGGTTATGCAGCAGCCCTCAAACCCACGTGCCTTTCTGCTCAGTTCAGGAAGCCTGGCGATTATATCATAGGAGGCTTGTTCCCTTTCGGAATGGACACCATAAACCTGACGGCACGATCAGAGCCCACACTAGTGGCGTGTGAAAGGTAAGAGGAATGTTAGCTTCATTAGTGCATTGAAGTGTGGTCACTCGGGCTGGGAAGAGAAAGGAAAAGACAGTCCTGGTAGCAACTGATGGTCTTGCAGCCGAACATTAACAGTGCGATGGAAACAAAGATTAGCTCTAAGGGGCTGGAGCACTGCTGTGCTGTGCCATCGATTTCTGATCCTGAAATGGAAAACCATTTTGTGTTTTCTTTGTGCCACTATGCAGTCAAACTTCAGATGCAGCCAACCCCATTTTGATGAAAGCTTTTAGTGGCACTGGGCTTCCTTAGTGTTTGAATCTAACGCTTACACAAAGGTGTAAATGTTGCTTTTGCTTCACAGATGACACATTTTGAGATGCTGCTATTGCCTTTTATGAGGTAAAAGGACACTCAGTGCTGTGCACAGGCAAAGCAGGAAACTAAATCACCTGGCTAGTAGGCTTGCTGGGGTGTGATCAGTATAACCTACTCAGTTACACCAAGGGTGGTTCACACCATCCCATTGCAAGCTACTTACAGCTCTTTGTGAGGAGGATGAAAAGACATGCTAGTGTCCTACCTGCTGCTTTGGCATGGTCCAAAATCTTTGCATCTTTGCAGGCCATAAGGCAGGGAATATGCTCAAGTGCACTGAGCTATACAGCGGAGGAAAATCCCTGGAAGGCCATCTCTCCTGAATTAGCGCACACAGCACTTTGGGAACCACTGGTTTCATGGCTGAAGCACACAAAACTAAGCAGCAGAAGCACACAAAGCTAACCAGAAGGTCGTCTTGATCCTCACAGCAAAACATACTGGTCTCTCTATACCTCTGTTTCTTCTCCTGTGAAGCACAGAGGATGTATGTGCTGACAGACAAGGTTAATTAGATTTGAAAGGTGCTCAGAGCCTCTCAGTCCAAAATCTACAAAGGCCATGGGTACAGGGATGCTGTGCTGACAGTGCCATGTATACCTGGCTCGGCAACAGACAGGATGCTAAAATGTCAGAGAATGTGGAATAAGCTGACCCACCGCTGTAACAGCACTGATAGACCATGTAATTCCCCGTCTCCTCTCACCGCAGGTTATTTGTAGATGGGCTAATATGGGCTCTTGGGATGAAGTTTGCTATCGATCAGATCAACAATTCCACTTCACTTCTCCCGGGAGTAAAGCTGGGCTATGACATCTACGACACCTGCTTTGAGCCACTGGTGGCCTTACAGAGCAGCTTGCTATTTCTGACCCGAAACGGCACATCGGGCATTGGAGTACTGTGCAACTACACCGACTACCAGCCTCGTGTGACTGCTGTGATTGGACCACATAAGTCAGATCTCTGCCTGCTAACAGCCAAACTATTCAGCTTCTTCTTGATCCCACAGGTAAAGAAACTCTGGAGAAGCAGGAATTCTCCTTTTTGGTGGGGGGTTTGGACCAACAACGCTGTCTATGCTCTAGGTCTTTGATCCAGGACTGTTAAAGTGCAGATTCCAGTCTTTCCTCTGCCACAGATTTCCTGAGTGATCTTGGGCAGGTCATTAACCTTCCCTCCTGGAACACACTCCAGTGTCTAACTTCCCAGAGAGAAGAGGGATAACTCAGGCTGCTCTGTGATCCATGTAAAATGGGAATAACAGAGCTCCCAGCGTAAACCAGGAGGATCCCATGAAAATCCATCTGTGACTCTAGGTGCTCAGTTACCACAACAGAGCGAGCTATAATGGCCAGGGAAATTTAGCCCTGAGCTAAAATATTACTGAATCTTGGGTGTGTCACCCTTTGCAGAAAGTAGCTAATTATCATTGTCATTAATGATAAGAGCTAGTGCTGTGATGATGGACACAAATGGCAGTGGAAAGAGATAGCCACGTGGGACAGTGCTACTGGAGGCAAGTGATGGGCCAGTTTATGGTTCTCTTGGTAAATGGAGCCACAATGGACCTAATTCTTTAGATGAGTTCTTCCTTCCCACGATCCTGACCCAGAATTTTTGAAAATCTAGTGCACTGAGACTAAACAAGGTGGAGAGCAATCTGGATTCTGAACACTTCCCTCAACTTCACTCTTTGCCCTGCTTTCTCTCTTACCCTCTACCTTGCAGGTCAGCTATAAAGCCAGCAGTGAGAAGCTCAGCAACACAGATTTGTACCCATCCTTCTACCGTACTGTTCCCAGTGATAAGAACTTGGTGGAAGCAGTGGCCCTGCTGCTGAACAAGTTTGGATGGAACTGGATTGCCACCATTGCAAGCAATGATGAATATGGCCGAGGAGCCCAGGAGCTCTTCTTAAGCACAGCTGGAAATCACAGCATCTGCATTGCATTCAAGGGGCTACTTCCTACAGACCTCACAGATTCCAAAGCCAAAAACCAACTGGAAGATACCATTAAGTTAATTAACAAGACCAAAGTCAACATCATTGTCCTTTTTGCCTTTAGTCAGCCAGTCCAGGCCCTGCTGGAACACAGCATCAGGATGGGACTGAGCAAGAAAGTCTGGATTGGCACTGAAGCCTGGCTGTTGTCCAACATAGCTGCCTCCATCCCAAATATTCAGAGCATTGGGACAGTCTTAGGCTTTATTATGAAAGCAGGCACAGTCCCTGGCTTCCAGAAATATGTTGCCGACCTCTTTACCTCTGTTCAGCAGGATAAATTTTGCCAGGAGTCTAGAGAATTCCACCACCTCATGAACTCCGACATGCTGGACATACACTGCGAAGAGTGCGACCACATCTCGCTGCACAACGTCTCGTCCACGCTCAGCCGCTTGCTCATACAACCGGTGTACGTGGCCGTCTACAGCGTGGCTCACGCTCTGCACAGAGCCCTGGGGTGCACCCACCAGGCGTGTCCCAAAGCGGCCATCAGATCTTGGCAGGTGAGTAAAGCTCAGGGGCACAAAGCAATTTTTCAGCCCATCTATGCATCAAAGTTGCACACAGGCAGCCGGAGACGGGGGTTCCACTGCACTGTGCTCCTGGCAGTGATAAAACCTCGGCAATTCCTGCTGCCAGGCAAGCCCTGCCCCGGCACGCTGCTCCTTTGCTGCTGCCCTGAGAGCCTGCCTTCCCCTCTCCAGGGCTATGTTCTGGCTCCTCTAACTGGGCTTCCTTGGCACCACAGGTAGAGCAGTTGATAATACAGCCAGAAGGCCCTTAGTCACAATCTTAGCCCACATATGGGACAACTGATTTCAGCCAGAAATTACCTTACTGCATTATCATCCTCCAAGCAAGAACATCAACTGTACCCATATTTACTGTCCATTTTCTCCTCAGCTGCTGCACTTCATGAATACTTTCCCGTTCAAGGTGAATGGCCAGAGTTTCAGGTTTGATCAATCCCATGGCACAAACACTGGCTACAAGCTCATACTCTGGTCCTGGAATAACAGCACCCTTACGTATCTGCCTGTAGGCGACTATGAAGAGTCCTTGTCCATCGATAAGTCCCAGATTCAGTTTCACACTGCAGATCAAAAGGTAAAGATGGGAAAAAGCACAAACAATCACAAAATAAACTTTTTTGCCACTTCATCGGCCTGTTTGTAAGGAGCTCTTAGCCTGCGTGCTACTCCCACTAGATTTGCGTGGGACTCGGTTCTTGCACCTCTGCAAACATGTAATCTATCTTTTCCTAGTTTTGCACAATGTAGATATTCCGCGGTCTGTTTAAGATTCAGACACAGGTTTGATCCCAGCACAGCCCAGCCAATTTTTTCTAATTTGTTTGGCAATATGGTGCTTCTCCTGAAAGTGTCCGGCTGACTTTCATTCTTCCTTTTGCCTAGGAGCCTACCTCAGAGTGCTTCAGACTCTGTAAACCAGGGCAATTCAGGCGAATAAAAGGATTCCACCTCTGCTGCTATGACTGTACAGACTGTCCAGAAAACACCTTCTGGAGCTCTAAAGGTGAGAAATTCAATGGCTTTAACTGTCTGTATTATGTCTATCTGCTGGTTGAGGTCACACAGGTTCACAGAACTGGTAACGACCAGTTGTGAGCTCTTCCTCCACGAAGCACTGATAGTGCAGAGTATTTGCCTCCTTTTTGTTCTGCTGTGCATTGCTCAGTCTTGCTCTACAGATCTTCAGTGGGGGACCTTCCTCTGTTGATTCCAAAGAGAACGTGTAAAGACAATACGTATGTTTTATCTCAAATGGCAGGAGAGAGGGGTGTGATGAAGTTCTGGGATCTTTTGGAAGCTGGTCATCCTTCCTGGGGAAGGGAAACAGAGCCAAGAAATATGTGGATCCTTTTCAGGGGAGGGTGGAGAAGCAGAAGGAAAAAAAAGAGATTGAACTATCACAAACTCTGGAGATCCAATACACATAGGGAAGCGGGGGGAAGCAGGCGAAGCAGCACCCAAAGCAGCAACTTAATTCCTGACTGATCCATCCTCAAGGACTGCCCTAGCAGGGTGGCAGAATTCCACTGCAAGGTGGCCCTCAGCTTCTCACCGCTCCTTTGCAGACAGCTCCACCTGCACTCCCTGCCCAGAGCACCAGTGGGCCCCCGGCCGGAGCACACGATGTTACGACCGCAGCGAGAGATACCTCTTCTGGAACCAGCCGCTCACCCTCGCCTTGCTGACGCTGATGTCCATCACCGTATCCCTGACTTGTCTGGCAGCAGTGCTCTTTCTGAAGAACCTCGAGACTCCCCTTGTGCAGGCTTCTGGAGGTAAACTGAACCTCTTTGCCTTGCTCATGCTCACGCTGCTGTGTCTCAGCTGCTGTCTCTATATAGGGAAGCCCAGTAATGACCTTTGTATGATCCAGCAGATGGTCTACGCCCTGTGCCTCAACGGGTGTTTCTCCACCTTCCTCATCAAGTCCCTTGAGATCACCCTTGTGACAGAATTCCCCCACTGTGCCCCCACCTTCTTGCGCTGGCTAACCCAGAGGAGGGCCTGGCTCCTCGTCGCCTTGAGCCTCCTCACCGAGTGCTTGCTCTGTTTCTGCTACCTTCGCTTGGGCCCTGACTACCTGGTGTCTGATTACAAGTCACTGCCCACTGAAGTTTTGCTTGTGTGTAACACGGAGTCCTGGTTTGCCTTTGCCCTGATGCACGGCTACAACGGCTGCTTAGCCTTTGTCTGCTTCCTGTGCACGTTCATGGTACAGACTTCTGGTAAGAAGTACAATATTGCCCGGGGGATCACATTCACCATCCTAATCTATTTCATCATCTGGATTTTCTTCATTGCGATTTTTGTCACGCTGAAGACGGTCCTCAGGTCTGTTACTCAGATTGGTAGCATTCTGACAACCTGTCTGGGTATCTTGGGGATCTACTATATCCCTAAATGCTACATCATCTTGCTTAAGCCTGATATGAACACAGTGGATTATTTCCAGAATTCTATCAAAGAGGAGCCAGAGGAGGACTCAATAAACAGACAATAAACCAGATCCCTTGTCACCTGCTCCTCAACAGCACCTGGCTCTATTTTAATAAGATAATTCTGTTTATGATGACTATAAGCTATGGTCCAGACACAAGCACCATATAAAATCCAGTAGGCTGGACACTACGAGGAGGATTTTTAAGCTGCAAAAGCACATGGCTCTACTCAATGAGCTACAGCAAAATGCCCCCAGCAGAGTAGTATCCATCCTCTCCATACACTAACTGAAGTACAAGGAAACAACTATGTTCAGATCAAGAAGGGCTGACTATTTTGACTCTTAAATTAAAGACTGAAAGGCTAAGCAAATCTTCTGACAACAACCATTGCTCTTCTAGTTCATATCATCAGTACCCTGAGATGAGAACTGGCCCTTACACATCATTGAGTGTTGAAACAAAACACAAGCAAGAACCTACATTTCTCAAGACATTTCAGTTTCATGCCAAGTGAGATTAATTGTAGTTATTCAAGCCCGAATCTCAGTAAAACCGAGATTTCTTTTTCAGATAAATTATACTGTAAAAGTTTAGATATCCTAATAGAAATATTTATCATAATTTCACACTTCTTTTACAAGATTAATTTCAGTTTTGATACCATTGTCATGAAACAAAAAGCTGAACTTTCCAAAGTCAATGTTTAAATTTCTGTTAAGTAACGTGTTCTATGGAAAAAACTTCTTTTTTAATTTTCTTGACTACTTTGTCACAAAATCCGTAGAAACCATTCTGATATGTAAAGGTAGCTGTATGCATGATATAAAATTTGAATGGGTAATATACTCTTTAATTGACTCATTTGTGTTTCATTAACATGTGCTTGCAAAAACATGGAAATGAGGACAAGTCACCTGGAAATGAATAGCGTGCAAATCACACTATTCAAAGTGATAGCAAAAAGCTCCTCCCATCTCAAAAAACACTCAAAGATCACCAGAGAGAAACATTTCTTACCTGGTGGGACATTCTGCACAGGGGACAAAATAAACCAAACGCTTTGAGGAATAAGAAATCTCTCTAACCTGTATTCATACGTGTTTCATGGCCCCTGTTCACTAACAGCAGGAGAATCCTCATACCCAGAAAGGCTGGTGGTTTGCCCCATTAAGCATCCGATTTACAAGAACAGGTGATAGTTTCAGAAGGCACGACAAAGAAATACTCACACAAGGAAAACACAGACAAGCTCCCTCACAAAAGATGCTTGCTGACTAGAACCACTTAATATCTAAGTTTATATTATGAAGGTTTACACGTAAGTTACTGAACAAATGATGATCCTCTAAAGTGCTGTGCAGAGGTTCAATGAAACGTATGGGTCTCACCTGTAAATGTTACAAGCTCTTTGCCTCTAGGGAGTATTGTGTATCAAGAATTTCACAAGCCTGTTTTTGTGTAAGCAAAAATCATCTCTAATTGTCAGTCTACCTGCTTGTATCAGACAGACTCCCCTCACTGCCTGTTAACCACAGACACACCCTCTAGACAGGGCTTTCTGCACAGATTAATTACTAGAATCAAATCTGAACAAAGACAAAAGAAAACACCCCTTATTTCCATTACTCTTCTCTATAACTACCTTTACATTTCCTAGCAATGGAATTGGCCCTTCCACCCAACACTGGACGTGTCTCTTTTCTTGAAAGTGTCACGAATCAATTCGGGCCTAAAGGCTGCTTAAAGCCAGGGAAGAGATTTGCGATTCTAACCCACGGCAGGTACTTTCTGCAGTGCAGCTGTGTCTGACAGCGTCTGGCCCAGCTGCGTGACAACAAAGCACGCAGAAATTGTGTCAGTGTAAAGTGGCAAACCACGAAAGGTAAAAATAGAAAAACTTCCACATTATTTCACATTACTACCAAACAGCAGCAAGTAAATATCAAGTCACATCACAAAGATCTGTTCTTTTCCCCACCCACTCTGACAAGCACCTATAATGCTCTACACTTCAAGTTTTTTCATCTATCCACTACGTGGTATTGGAAGTTAACTCATCCATTCAGCTCAATTAAAGAATTCGCAAATTAATCTAAACCAGGGAATAGTTTCATTCTTAAAAAAAAGTTTTTTGGTGAACTGCAAAGCTAGCTGTCCTAAATTTCTGTGGCTACCTGTGTATAAAATTCTCCTAGCATACTTGAGGAAAAATGTGAAACATTTGACAAAAATACTCCTCAGTGTGATTAAAGATAGCAAAAATCTGACCTGAAGACTGGAGGTCCTTGTTTCTGGATACTGCAGCATGTCTCCATGAGCATACTGTTGTACCTGAGAATCTCAGCAGTACTCCTCACTTTAGCACTGTGATTTCATAGCAGAGAACCGTCAAGTAACTTTCAACCATCACTCCAGAAATAGAGAAGGAAAAAACCAGATTTACCTCTATTGCTTCTCTTTTTGGCAGCAGAGCTAGAGCCACAATTTTTCTTTTCCTTTAGGGCAAAAGGGGTGGGGGAAGAGGGAGGAAGGGCAAAGTAGCTGATTAAATTGTTCAACCTCACCTGCAAGCAATTCATACGAGGTCAGCTGGAGTCCATCAGGCCCTGCAGTAAAAGGCTGCAAAGAGCACATCCAAAACTCTGATCCTTTAATATTCACCTAGCTGGGAAAATGCTGGCTAGGCCATTTTGCATCCTATGTAAACAAACAGGGTTTGAAAAGGAGAACATGGGAAACTCTGCAAGACTCATAGGCTCTAATATAAAATGTGCCACAGAATTATGCTGTTTATAATGGGTGTCTCCCTAATAGTTACAATTTAGTCTCTCTCTTTGCTGCTTGATCTCTGCCAGCTAAGAAAAGGGAATCTGTCTCATCAAGCTGTGGTTGTTCTTTGTACGTGAACCACTCAGACCTTACAGGGAGGCTGGGTGTCCTTATGTTGCATGACAAATACACTCTGGTTTAAGGCTTACCGGTTAGTCTGCAAAGTGGTGTCCTAATGATCCTAGCTTGTCTCTGCTGGAGTTTGTGCACAGAGTCCAGAAAAAGGGAATATTCACATGAAACAGCTGAATACACTGATGGGTTCTACGAGCAGATTCATCTCCTGGGTCTGCAGGCAGGAAAACTTGTTCCAGCTCATGTCTTTGTAACAGCACATATCCTCCAGCTGTCTTTTACTTCCACAAACTTTCTTCAGCCTCTCCTTTATACCTACTCCTGCCAAGCTGTGAGAGGGAGAAGCTCAGTAATTAAGAGGTAGGGCAATTTAGGGGGAAAGCACAACATCTGCACCAATATATCAGTCATTACTCAAAGCTACAGCACTTCTGGTGAATGGCGGGGTCTCCTGTTGCCAGTCAGATGTCATTAACCTGCACAGAAGAGTCAGGCCTCTGCACTTCAACCATCTGTGACACAGTTTAGCAGTGAACATTTACAGGGTTCCTGTCACACTTTGAACTGTAAGCACTTCTGAAGTACCATTAAATCACAGAACTCCCAGCTGCCTATCATTAGCTCCTGAACAATCTTCTCCTGTCAAGAGGACAAAACTTCAGTGTGGCAGGGGAAAAAAAGAGTAAGATTCAACCAATATTTCATCATTCATGAATAAAAGATAAAGCAGTAGTGCAAAGAACTGAAGACATACACTGCAGTTATCACATAAAATTAAAAGCTTTTTAGTGTTTAAAATAGCATTTACACATAAGCAGCTATATATTAACTATACAGACACTTGGGTTTTAATACAATATCTACAAAAAAGAATTCAATTATGCAATAGACATTTAACAGGAACAGTGCAGTCCATGCTAGTAAGAGGTCACTCTTTGAGTAGAACCAATTCTAGAATAGGTGATAGTCTGGGTTTTCATTATTTAAAATCATGTAACTTCGTTCCTCTACTGTACATAAAATTCTTTACATGTATTTCTAATCACTGATTAGAATTAATAATTTTAAGTCAATCTTATTACAATCCAGTTAAATGCAAAACAAAAACAATTACATCAACTCATGAGCTGTCAAGTCTCAAGATGGGACTGCCCATTTGAATAGAACAAAAATAATATCAAAAGTCAATGTCTGTGCATCATTGCTTGCCATCCAATATACCTTTGGATAAAGTGTCCAGGGGACTGTTACCTTTGAAAAGCAGATTTATTAACAGGAGGTAAAAGACAATAGCAGTGCTTTTAAGACTATTTGCCAAAAAACTTACTCCTCAGAGTGAATATACTGGGTGGGTACACTACCCCTACAGATACTACCTCCTTTGGATAGGAGACGTCATCTCAAACTGTTTTCTCATCATTTTCTGTCATCTTCCAAACATACCTGTTAGTTAAAAGCTGCTGGCAGGTATGCATGAACATTAAGCTCAGCTGCAGAGCACAGGCAGATGTTGAGGGTCTCACTTCCAGAATAAGAACGTCAACTATTTAAGGCTCCTGTTACGAGGTTGTTTCAAAGCCCTAACAGCAAACCCATAACTTCTCATTGTCATTAGAGGCGTAGGTCATGCATTCTAGAGCCAGCCAGTGCCAGTTTCTTAAACATTAAAATCAGAAAAATTTCAGGCCCTGGTGAGAGAAACAGACAGTTCTGCAGGACTCCAGCCTTCAAACTTTCTTCTACCTGGCACAGTACTTCCTGTTGTAAGTAGCTTCATCGGCATCAGTGGCACTTCCTTCTGCAGGTTGTACTGTACCCACCAGGAGAAAGTGGCAGAGTTGGGCCCCAGGGCCCCCTTCTTGCAAAGACACATGCACATGCATTGAAAGCCAAGGATGGGGTTTGGGACACCTCCTGTCTTCGTTCACTTTGGAAAATTAGGAGCTAGCAACGTTTCAGGCCTAACTTTCCATTCACTCAAACCAGCCTCTCCGCTGTACACTACAAGGCAGGGAAATCAAGCTTTTGTTTTACACACAGTGGCCATTAGGTATTGCACTGTTCACAGAAGGGTCATTTACATTCTCCTACTGCTCTTTGTAAATAGCAGATTCTACATGCTCTACAGTATTAACCAACTAACACATCTGTCAGTACATTCAGGGCACTCATTTCTTGCCTGAAACGGCTGCCTCTTCGTGGGCGAAGCTGATTCAGGCTGGACTTAGCAGCCTGATTTCCTCAGCAGGCGACTGCTTTCCCGCACCTTACGGACTGTCAGCCTCACTCCAGAGTTACCCACAAACACGCAAGTATAGAACACAGTCGTTTCAACATAGCAGCAAAGACCAGCAAGACACAGAACGGTTTCTGCCAACAGCATAACAACAAGACAAAAAAAACCCCAGCAGGCGTGTAAACTGCAACTCTTGAAAAGACATAAAGAAATTAAATGTATTTCTTCCATGGGTGAAAGCTCAGCCCCCAGCTTTAATCCCTTTTGGAAATATCTTATTAAAATGACAGTCTTTTCCTCCAGCCCTGTAAGTGCTGCCTTAAGACAAAGTGGGCCAGAAAAACCGTAATATAGCAGAGACCAGAAAAGTTAAAATTAATTTAAAAGTTGAACCACTAATGATTGTCAGGAAAGTCAGACTCCTTAACAGTGTCTCCTGGAGACATAGCAGAAATACAGAATTATTTTACCCTGATTTATTTCACTGCTTTAAATGTCAATCTTTCAAAATAGGTTACTGAGTTTAGTTAGCATCTTTGCCGTGTTACTGGGAGGAGGAAAGGAAAAGAAAGGATACTGTTGTACAGTCAAACTACAGGTAGTGCCGTTCTTTTGAACAAGCCATCACCAACTCTGCAATCTATGCTAGCCCATCAGATGGATTATGACAAAAGCGCCACTTTCAGAAACATTATGTAGCTTTTGGGGAGATTTTTGTTAAGAGAACTGTTAAGAAAACCACTCAGCTAGTTTAGAAGCCCAGTTCTTGGAGTACCTAGTCTGAGTGACACAGTTTCCTAAGTGCCTGGTTCCCTTTTGAAAGTGAGACTTAAGTCTCCAATTAACACAGACAGTTGAAAACGTTACTCTGACTTTTGTAAAAGGGACGTGTTTACACACAGACCTGTAATAAGAAAAGAAGTAGTGAAAAATCTATCAGAATGAACAACATACAAAATGGACAGTTTGGTGAGTAATTTTTCAGGGTGACAAAAGGAACACGAACCTACATGTATATAGTGAGAAAGACTTGTTCTCTTTCGACATTCATCGGATATTCACACTACCCATGGAACGTAACAAAGAGAAGCTTCTTACCAGTGAAGAAAATGCTTATATACAGTAAAGACTGATTTTAAAGCACCTGCCCTAAACCCTGCCAGGAGCAGTATCTCACAAAAGAGGATTTAAGGGAGGCATGGCCCCATGGTCAAATGCCAGTAAGTGACTGCAGCTTAATACGTATTTCCCACTAATGAGCCACCACTGGTTGTGGAGTGTGGGTGTGCTCTTACCATGCCCTCATTCAGATACTTTAAAAAATCTTCTTAAAACATCAGTGAAGGTTCCTGAACATACTTTATCAAGCATCCATAGCCTTAGAGCAAAAAATACACAGTAATGAAATCTTGGGGATATACAACAGCAGTTGCTTAAGTCAAAGCTCCCCAGCAGGAGCTTTAGCACGGGTCTCGCTCTGTGTCAGGTGTGAAGACTGATTCATTGTACCATTTATGAACTGTTCTCAGAACACCCTCTCACCTCTCTGCTAACAGCTAGCCCCCATCTGTGTTCAGATCACGTTCCCTTGGGTAACACTGCAATTGGGATTAGACATCTCCAGGTCTCTATTTCAAAAAAAGAGAAAGATACTGCTCAGAAATTAAGAATGGAAATTAAGGTGATCAGAATGAATAGCCCCAGTGGGAGCCAGGATTTACCTACGTCTCTGCTAAAATGGGATAAATAGAAGGGAAGAGCTGCAACTATACTAACAGAATGGCATAGCAGCAACTGTCCTATTTCTGTGGAAATGACTTTTAACACCTGTAAGCAAATGCGCATTATAACCAGAAGGAACAGACGCATCTGTTGGCTGGGATGTGACTGAAATGCCCAGGAATGGACTGCAGCTACAAAGTCACTATCATGATACTAAATGAAATAACTTTACAAGTTCTGCACAATGAACACATACAGTAGCAAGACTCCACCACTCCCCTGACAGAATAATATCTAAAAAAAAAAAAAAAAAAAAAAAAAAGAGAGAGAGAAAGAAAGAAAAAAAGATTGATTTATACTCCCTAGTCAGCAGAAGAAGGTAGCCACAGCTCTGCCTTCTGCTAGGAACTGGTTTGAGCCTGCTCCCTTCCAAGCACGTGTTGTCTGTACACTTGCGGGTGCCATGTCTGCGTAGAGCGCTGACTGATGCATCCAAGAAACACCATGACAAGGCAGTATCACAGATACCAGCCAACGGTCATTTTTTCCTTGTAAGAGAAAAAGCAGGGAAAAATAAAAGTGCTACTATGCATTACTGGAAATTTAGAAGTCATGTGAAATAATAGTCCTTGAATCAGCCAAAAAGATACACTAATTGCATTGAAGTAGGTGCCACAATTACCAAAGCTTGTTAAGATGTGAATATACACCAGCCATTCACAATCAAAAACAAGAGGGGAATAAAAAAAAAAAAAAAGGGATAAGAAAAGATGCCATCAATTTGCTGATATTTAACAATCCCAGGAGATCTTTTTGTTCATTTTTCTGGGGGGGGGTGGGGGGGGGGGGGGGTGTTTTATATTTTTTGTTTTGTTGACTTTTCTGCAACACAATTGCAAACCAGGAAGGTGTGACATGCAAGACAGCCAAGTTTCTTCCATTAAGTGTTTGACAAGGACCAAATTGCCCACCCACGCCCGGCCCTTCCCCAAGAGAGTCTGAAGGCACTTCCTCTCACATGATGTCGACAAAGAATTCACAAGGGTTGCCCATAGCCTTCTGGAAGGACTGCCGGCTCCCCGTCAGCTCCGGAGGAACAGAGCTCAGTTCCCTCACAGGGGGCCCTCCGGGGGGTCCGCTCGTCCCGTAGACTTTGGAGCCCAGCTTGGGGAGATTGTAGAGGGGTGGCACTCCTGGAGGCCCGTAAGAATGGTGGCTGTGGTGGCTTCTCTCGCTGTGGGTGGCAGAGACGTGACTCCGGTGGCTGAGCTGGCTGACAGGCCTCTCCCGACGCACGACGCTGGCGCCGCCCCCGCTGCGGGCAGTGTGGTCAGACTCGCTGCCGCTGCCAGCCGACTTGCGGTCCTTCTCTCTGCCAAGAGCTCTCCTGCTGTTCTCGCTGTTGCTTCGGTTCGAGCCGCTGCTTTTGCTTCCTAAAGCCCGCGAGTGAAAAGGGACACACAGAAAAGCAGAATGAGCTCACGTCCACTGCCGCTTCCCACATCAGCTCCTACCGAAACCCACAGATCCGGATATGACCGTTGTAATGGCAACAGTGATGACAAAACCAGGCCTGAACGTGCTGTCGGTGGCTTATGGGATTTAGCAATGACAATCGGTAGAACAAAGCTGACAAGGTTGTGCCATGCACAGGTACACGTAGACACCTCACAGTGAAAGCAGCAGCTAGCCTAGAACTACTGGCTGGAAGCCATCTGCTCCGCTGCCGCCCCACTGACTGGAGAGAGGGGAGGAGCAAAAACAGAAGGAAGAAGCAGGCATTTGGGTTTTGACTAATTGTAACTGTCTCGCTTTGCTATCTGCTATCGGCAAAAACTTTTCAAAAGGAAACTCATTTGCCTTCTCTATCATCCCTGGACACACTGGGCATACTCGCACCCAGAGCCAAATCACCTGAGGTTAACAGATGCCCTTTTTCTGGCTTCAGTGGGTAGATTCTCTTAAAATTCATCACTACAGTGTTCTGCTGTTGGAGGATTCTTCAAAACACAGTTATTTGTTGAATTGCTCTACGATGAATCAGTAACGTGCAGGATGTTCCCAGCAGAGGCCACTAAATCAACTCGGGAAAACGAAGGGCTGCTGCTGGTGTGTAAGCTGAGCTGTTGCTACATACGGGCTTCACTAAAGTTCAGAACTGATTTTACATGAAAGTTGAAGGTCATGCTCTCCATGAGAGATATGTTAAGATGATGTCAGGAGACATTTCCAAGTTAATTATTCCTTAAAAAAAAAAAAACCCAAAACAACCCACAGAATATCTCATTAAGTTCATGGCATCTTAGTGCAAGATTGTCTTCCCAAAGAGGATCCCCAGCCAGCAGAACTGGGGACCAGCTTTTGAGTCTGAATGAGCCACCAAGTCACTGGGGTCACCAAAACAGGAAAACCAGAGTGATTCTGAGCTGCTCCTTTCTCAAACTACAGGTGAACATCACCTTCTGTCTGCTGCAGCTGATGTTTAGAGCAGGCAAATAGAAGAGACAGGGAAACGAGACTGACCTAGTGGAAAGGCTAGATTCCCTGCAGAGTGCAAGAAAAGCTGGGGATAGATGGAAAACAGACTACAAAATCACTGGACTTGAAGTGAGTATTCTGAGCCCGGGACTCTGAAGTGGTATTTGCTGGTTGTAGCCCCTATCAGCTCTTCTCTGCTGTGGGAAAAACACTGCCCTGCTTCGTGCCTCAGTTTTCTTCCATCTGTAAATGGTGTTAGTAACACGGGTTCAGCTGCCTCCACCACGTACTAGGAGGGTTCATTACGGTGAGTGTTTTGAAGAGGTAAGATGCTCCCTGAGCTGTCATTTCAAATGTTTCATAATCTTGTAAAACCAAGTGAGAGAGGAGAAACTACTCGTTAGCAGGTTGACTGTTACAGCCTTTGCTCCAAAGAACAACACAGAGATTATCTCCAAGAGGCATTTTTGCCAGCTCTCCGGTGTGACACATCATTCACAGTGGAAGAAAATTGACATTTTATTTTAACCCTTCCACGGCTAATATGCCTCTGCCTGTATCTCGTGATGCACCCAAACCCTGCAAACCTTACCCAAAGTCATTATTTCTTGATGCAAGCTCCCCATATACATGAATTAATTGTCAGTCCCATACTTGTGTCTGAGTAAAGATCATGCAGGGGAGAAAGCAAGCTGCACTGAAAGCATATCCTACTGATCTTGAGAGGTCTCCCACTGTCAGTAGGATTGAAACTGCCTTGTGGCAATCCTTCACATTGCTACTTCAGACTTCAGTATATCTGGAGTAGCAGCTCTAGCTGACCTGCCAGGACTCTCAGAGGTCAAGTGGTTAATGCACACTTCTTATCTCAGAAGAAGCTGGCTTTCTGCAGCTGATTACATGACAGAAAGAAAATAGAGAAACCATCTACCATTACAACACTCTATCTGAGAATAACCAGCACCAAGCCATTCTCTGGTCATGCTGAGGATCACTGTCTCCCGCACATGCCTTTAAATCCTGTCACAGAACAATCAGAAAGTCCTTTAAGCCTTGAGTTTAAATGCAATCTGACAAGAGTGTCACCTTCTTGGCAGCCAGGGACTGGCCCATTGTGGAGACATGCAGCCCAACCTAAAGCTGAGGTTTGAAACGCTCCTAACTTGACACGACCACAGCAGTGTTTGTTTCCATCCAAACCCAACTTTAAACCTAAGTGTCATACAATGGATTTAAAGAATCTGCATTTCAAGTGCCTAAAAAAGCTGCACTCTGCATTGCCTCAATATATTATCAGCCTTCCCTCTCTACTACTGCTGGACACCAAACCTCCACCCCCTAAAGCCACAGAGACTCCAGCTGCCTCAGTACTTCATTTCATGGGAACAGAAGTTTCCACATGAATCCTCCCAGACAGGGGCAGGAGAGCCTCCAGAGACAGTGTGTAGAGGCTCTGAAGACCCTTCTATTGTTCCTGTCTCAACAAGTGACATCCTGTGAGCTTGAACAAATTCACCCTTCCTACTTCTTTCATCTCTTCAGACTGTAACCTGATGATCTCTCACTATCCATCTGTACAGCGAGCACCTACCAGAACAGGGATGTGACTCTGAGCTAAACACTACGGTAACAGAGACGATGTTTTGCAGAGGAGCTGGTCTTCACACCAGCACCACTCCTTACAGCAAACCTGCCTAAGCCTTTAAAAATAACTTAAGCCCTGCATACCACAAGCAGGGACAGATGATGTGGCTCAGATGAAATATGCAGCAACCTAAACTGGAACAGAGCCTCAAACAGAACTGCAACACCACATAGAACTTTGCTAGATCTTCCTTCCCATCTGTTGCTTGCCAGAACAGAGTCTCAATCTGTCTCTTGACCCAAATCTTAGGCTTTTGTCTGTAATCATCAACAAATAAAAACCACGTGACATTCACTGGGCTCCAGATGAATTCAGTTACGACTTCATGTTGCACATAAGAGAGAGACTCCACAAGAAACCCAGTTCTAACACTCTCTATCGAGGGTGACCAATGCAACCTTGTGTCCCAGTATTCTTAATACCTGCCAGAGACATCTGGACAGCGCTCAAGTGTCTTTCAGTAAATGAGAGTGGAAGGGCACTGGTAGATCAATCCAATCCATATGGATGACATCAGACTAATAAATTCGGAGCTGGGACTATATATTTATTTCACAGAGAGCAGTGAAGAGACTGGTGATAGGATTTCCCCATCTGAGCTGACAGCGAGGTATCTGATGCCATTCCCTCTGTAGCTGCTGCAGCAGAGTCACACGGGGGCCAGACAGGTTGGTATGCTAATGCCACGCTACTGGACTACTGTGCATTGAGACAGGTTGAGCGTCCAAGACAATTAAAAAAGGAGAAGAAAAAAAAAAAAGAAAGAAAAAATACAGCTGAACATTTGGGTCACAAGAGTCTAAATGGTCATGCTGTGAATTCATTATTATGGAGGCATTTGAAGCTTACCAATCCCCTAGAGTCAGCCATTCCTCTATGAATCCTTCAGTCTAATGCTTGCTCAGAACAAAACAAGGGAATAACAGTTACAAAACAAGAAACAACACAGAAGTGTAGTTTCCAAAAGAAGAACAAGGAAAGTGTTGAAACCCTTCAAAATTAAACACCTTGGCACCTTTCATAAGGCTCTCTTTAGTCAGTAACACAGGTCGCATGGATAAAATACCATACCTTTCCTATTCCAGCAGCAGAGATCTAATATTCTACTGCCCACAGAACCAGCTGCCAAAAAAAAAAAAAAAATTCACATTCTTTCCAGGACAATCAGCTTGAAGTTCTAAAACCTCTGGATACCACTGTGAGCTTTCTCACAGGCACTTCTCATTTTGAGATAAGGTGGGAAGCAATAGTGCTAAAATCTTGTGAGCGAGTTCCCGTTATGAAATTCTTCGGCGCAATTCTGCAAAATCTGACTGGCTGTGGTAAACAGGAAGAAGCTACATCCAAGTTACTGGATGTTCACCACAAAAACACAGAGAATCCTCACCCTTTCTTTAATGGCAGCATTTCCAAAAGCAACATTCACTCTGGAAGTGATTTTAAAAAAAATAAAACAAGAAAATCCGTACAGCCAAAAAATACTTAATTTTTATTTACTAAGGTTTAAAAACGAATCACAGAATTATCCTAGGGCAGGAAAGGAGGAGGTCAGGTTTTTAATCCATGCAGTGTTGTCTTTTTTTTCCTGTCATATATTACAAAAGGGACTCTCCTCCCTGTGAGCAGTGTTTCAGCCCTGTAAACCATCTGGCTGGCCACCTCATGCTTGTGTCACACAAGCAAAGAGAATGATTTTCCTTTCATACTGAGCACTGAAGTGAAAGCCAAGAGCACCTTGGTCCTAATCCCTGTTCCATCAGCAACAAAACGGCCTGATTTCTAGCAATATCAAGCGACTGCAGCCCCACTGTTGGCAATGGCTGTGAGCTCAAAAAAGGGGGGGCCGTAGTTTATCTGTTTTAACAGGGTGGACAATTGAGTCATTAATGTTGGCCTGATCAGCATTATCTAAGCAGTAGTTCACCGTGTGGTGCTTTTGGGTAAGAAAAACACAGATGTCCATGCCACCATGGACATGACAAACAGCTTGGCTCTAGCTCCCCGCTGGCATTTTGCAGGCGGTACAGAACTAGACAAAACTATAAACAGCATGAATTCTGTTCTATTCTACTGACTTGTTCAAACACCACTGGCAGTTTCAATACAGAGCTGAAAGGCTAACCCACTCCATCACATACACAAACAGTTGTGATTAAGTGCGGTCGCACCAAATCCATGCGGGTAGCATACAAAACCACAAGACAGGAGCACAGACAGGACGAAGGAACTCAAGCAAATGGTTCGGGATAATGACAGCTGGAGAAATAAATACCAGATTAACCACCTTACCTTCACTTTGCTGGCTCCCTGCGCTGCCACTACCGTAGCTAAAGCCTGGGTCTTGGTATGCTGGTGGAAAACATGGAGGGGGCAGAGGATACTGATACGGGTATCCTTGGCCTAACGGCCAGGGAGCAGCAGGATGCGGAAGCGGTGCAAGGGTATCCTGATCCGAGGCTCCGCTAGAACCATTGTTAAGGTTCAGTGCAGCCATATCTGGAAAAGAGAGAAAAGCTGAAGGCTCTGTTCTTACCTAGCAGCTGACTCCTGCATATTAACAGCAGCTGACACAGGACCTAGTGTGGTGAGGGACTAGGGGACTCGGCCTCCAGAGTTCACTCAAAATATCACTCACAGTAGGGCAGACATCAATATTTACCACTGAGCACCAAGGTGCCTCTGCAGTATTTCCTAAGTCAAGGAGGAACCATCCCCATTTTACAGACTGGAAACTGAGTGTGACTGACAAGCAGGAAGTCTGTGGCATCACCAGAAATAAATTCTACTTTCCTGAGCCTCAGTGCAATGCCCGACTTGATGAGTTCATCCTTCTTTTCCAAGTGGTCTAATTGCTTGGTCTAAGAGGAAGCAACAATCACTTCTCACGCAACTTCAGACTAACGACCTGTTCCAGAACACCCATTTGTCCTACAGGATTCTCCTCTGGGCATCCTGCGAGCACAGAACAGACCACACACACACAGCTTGGCCCTTCACGGATGGGGAACTTACTGCCACAGAGGTCTCCAAAGACATAATAGCACTGTTCCGAGAAGGTGATTTTGTTCACAGTGTGCCTGAGGTAGCCATGTTTTAACATGCTGCTGGCATATTTTCTAGCCTCCCGTCGGTCTTTGAAGCCTTCCACGTGTGTGTAAAGCCAGTCAACCACATCTGCTCCTAAAATGAGAACAGGAAGAGGAGACACAGGATCACCTGAGCCAAAGTGATCTTTTCTGGTTTTTTAATCTTCACATTATCACACAGCCCACTAGTACTACTGTGCCAGGTACTGAATGCAAATATGAATATGTAGCAATCTTGCTGCAAAGAGCTTAAAATATTATTTTCACAACTCAGACTAACTGCTAAATTAGTTACCACCAAACATCAAGAAAGAAAGCAAAGAATTACCTTGCATCCAGTTGAACACCACATTAACAGTGACACCAAATATGCACAAAGAAAATGTTATAGTTACACTGTTCAACCCCTTCTGAGTTGCAGTAATGAAAACAACACAGGATTTACAGAACACAAGTGACTGGAAGAGTCATCCTCCTCAAGAGGCAGATGTTAAGATCTGGGTTCCAATCCCTTTCTCAGAAAAAAGTAACTACAGCCTAGACTGAATGTTAGCACAGTGCAGGTCACAGGACAGTCAGAATCAAAGGTAGACTAGTTGTGGTAATTTTAAATGTAATTAAGATCCTTTATTAAGGTTGTGTGGCTGTCTGGAACTGGAATTCCAAGGATTGTGGTTCTGCTGAACGTGGGCAGATTGCCAGAGCCACAAGTAGTTACATGGAAAACCTGAGATGGGTTAAGGACCAGCTGCGTGTGGGCATCAGAAACGTGCAGTATTTTTGCCTGTCCAGGCTCACACAAGAGCTATTTGTTATTTCCTGTCCACACTAGAGTTGTTGACAAATACCAAGTCAAGGTAATATAAGAGGGCATAGACAGGGAAAAAAAAAGTTCATATAAAGATATTTTTTTCAGCCTATTTCCAAAAAGCCACTGTTTTTTTCCCCCCAACATTTCTTTGATCTGCTTACCTATCACTGCATTGGAGATGGTAATTTTTAACCACATCCTGTCCCGAATTTCAAGGCCTGAGTCTGGTAGCTGCATAACCTTGACAATAGTAGCCATGTCACTCTTCACAGTTAAGGGAGATTCTTCTAATTCTAAAAGGAAGAAAGGTTACATGCTTCTTTGAAATGAACCGAGTCTGGAAAGAACTTCTCAGCTCCCAATTTGGATGAAACGTTTCAAGACCAGCTTTACCAACAGATGCAAAAAAAGACACAAAGGTTCCCAAATGCACCCTCATCAATGGCATAAATTATAGCGTTTGTACCAATTCTTGATCATGCTCAGTGCACCCAGTTTAGTCACTGAGATGCCAAGTCCCTACGTGTCTTGACTTCCCAAACCAGCTTTAGATCAGCTCTTTCAATGCACACTGCATTGAGATTTGCAGAAAAGGAAACCCAAGGAGTTCTATGACCGTTGCTTTCCATTTCAGTTTGCCATGAACAGTCCCTACCACCCAACGGTTCAGGGCCGTGTATGCAAAACTCTGTAGGATAAGGGGTTTTGGCTTGTTCTTTAACTCTTGGTTTAACTGTCAGCAGTAATACCCATCTGCATGGAGAGGGATGACAGCCGTGTCTCAATCAATGTCCGCTTGTTTTTTTAAGATCTGGACATCAGCATAACTGGGGAGAATTGAAATTAGAAAAGAAAGCTTCCATCATCAGGCTAAAGGCTAGTGGTTTCCTCCAAAAAAATTCTCCAGGATCCCAATGATGGCAGCCTTACAAGTTAACAAGTCACTTAACCCAGCATTACTTTGCCCTGCATCGTTCTTGCAGAACACTTCAAAAAACACTACTCCCGAATGCCTCAGCAGCCGTCACTGCTCCATCCCTATTCCACACGCTCTCACGGGCAGAGCTGGCTCACCAGAGGCTTCATACTTTCCTAAAACCAGAACAACAGGGCTGAGATTCACCCTGCTGAACCGAGGTGCCTGCTGCAGGAGTCCAGCTCCTTCAGAAACTCCTTCTGTACCACACACAGAGGCAAAGTGGCATCTAATATTGAAAGCCCAGTGGGGTGAATCTGGGTCCAGGAGTCTATCAGCCTTCTTGTGTTCTGTGCAGAACTCGGTCATCCTGTTTATACACAAGATGACTCTATTCTTTGGACACAGCACCCACTCCTTCCTGCTCCCATCTCCTCAGCTCTAGAAAATTCATATTGAGCACGTGTGTCCTGTGTTTGTAGTGCAGACCCTTCTCCAGCAGGAATTCAGAAACCCTCCTTCCCTCCCTTCTCCCAGCTCCCCGTATCACCCACCTTTCAAAAGCACAAGGGAACCAATTTTGTCCTTTTCCAGCAACCCAAAAACTTGATAAAAGGTATAACAAGCATGAAACAATGAAAACTGGAAATGCTTCTTTCAATACATGCACTGCTAATATGCATGAAAATATCCCAGATCATCTATGCATGCAGTTTCAATACTTACAAAGTTCGAATAAACACTAAAATTTTGCTTTTGCTTTAAGTTAGTTTGGTTAGTGGCAAAAAGCAACATGTTTGTTTGAGGGGAAAAAAAAACAACAAACCAATACTCAAGGAAAGTATGTGGGGAACAAAAAATTGTATTTTCTTGGAGACTTGCAATCTGCATAAAAAGAACAACACTGGCCAAATGAGCATCAATATTTTCTAAGTCTGCTAGTTGCTGTACAAACATGAAAAATTCTGAGATGCATCTAAAATGCACCGACTTTGGTCTGAACTCAGTCAAGTGTGGGCCCGACTACCTGACCACCTGTACAGGTTTGTGCAAATCTGGGGAACACACAGACAGTAACTCCTTTCTGGGGAACCAGATCTACCGCAGAGCTCTTTCTCAGGGCTTTGGTTATTGGCTTCGAGTGGCATTTTTTTCCATTAGCAGACCCTGGTAATAAAAGAGGTGTATGCTCCAGGAAAATTAAGTCCTACCACATGTAATACCACCACTGGCTTGTATCCTTATTTGAATAAGGAAGCACACATTTGCCCAAAGAAAAAGGCCCCAGGAAATTACACAGTACCTCAGGCTGAATACTATTAAACAGAAATAGTTTGAAGTCTCAATTCAAAATCCTCTGACGTCCATGCAAGAGAAAAAGAGAACTTTCCAACAGTGTCACTGGACTGCATTTTGAAAGAGCAAGACTTTCAAGAAACACTGAAACACTTGAAGTTAATCTGATGGAATGGGACAGCAGTACTTTGCAGAAAGGGCTCCTGGAGTGGCAGAACAGGGGCTGGAAAAAAATCTACCTTTAGTAGAGTAAATGAGGAGCAGAGTTTGCAACTGACTGAGACAGCAAGCCCAACACTCACAAACCACTGTGAGAGAATATTCTCCTGCATCAGCCAGAACACTGCTGGAGAACAAGATACTTTTTAAAGCAATAATTACTATGAAACACCTCAGTCTGCCTTGGTTTGCATAGTCCTGTTTTTGAAGAAAGGCACCTGAGAAAACACTGAGCTAACAGAGCTAATACAGAATAATTCCTGCTGTGTGGTGGTGATTTGTATGGCCCCAAAATCTCAGCTACCCCAAAATCACTAGCACCAATGTGATGGTGGCTGTGCAAATGCTTCAGGTATCAGAACTTCACTTTTGATCCAGAGGCCAGAGAGCAAAGGAATGCTAGTGAGAAGGAAAGCAGTTATTCAGTCCATTCACATTGTCCTGCCCTTGCTATACAAACAGTGAACCAGCAGACATTCACAATACTTAAAACAAGGAACCATGAAGCAGAGTGGTCTAAGATGACTCTGTTAACTCACTGCTTCCATTCCAATGGCCAGACACTGTAGAACAGATACTGTATTTGCTTCAAATGCCAGTGACTCTAGCCTCAGAGGAACACGAAAGTTTAGAAAGCCCCATTTTACATGAAGCTCTTTGTTCTTTGAGATGTCAATGCGCAGCCTCTCCTCGCTTCTCCCTCTCTTCCTCCGTTCCTCACCAACTTTGTCTTTCCTGCCCAAGAGGTTCACACAACAGGCACTCTTTGTACCTAGGGCCCTGAGGTGCTGCCTGCCGTGCTCAGGGAGGGGGTGTAACAGGACTGAACTGAAGAAGGGAGTGTTGAGCAGAAGGTCACAATAAAGGCCAGGGGTACTCCGCGTTTTCTTGCATTCAGGAAAGTCAACATTGTAAGTCACTGGCATAGAAATGAGAAGCTGTCTCCAGAAATGTGGTTCTGCTCCCAAATAACCTTTATTTTAAAAGTATGATTGAGAGGGCGTCTGTGTTCCACACTTCCCAATCACATTGCTAATATCAAGGCACACGATACATGAATAGTTCAAGAGGAACGCAGAGTAACAGACTCTTGTTTGACAGCAATCAGCAGATACATTTGATTCCAGCAATCTTTAGTACCTGTAAGGCTGAAAACACATCTCAAGATAAAGCAGTCATCAGGGGAATGCTTCACTTGCTTTCTACTGCGGATGTATTTCCCCTTCAGTGGTGCCACCTACTACCTAAAGAGGCACTGAGCTACTACACCTACAGAAAGGATAACCGCCCTTTCAATCCAAGGTGAGGTGTAACCCCAGGAACTATGTGCTTATAAAATCTGAGAGAGGGTAGAAGGAAAAGAGGCAGACACCTATGTAGTCTGATAGGACTTAAGTGGTCCCTGCAAGTGCAACTTTCATGCTCCAGCCATGCACTTCTCCAGGGAGAAGTGCTAATCACCAACACCGCAGTGGTCTTTAAAATCCTCAACATGTTTTCTTGTTCGTTTTGATTTGTTGTGTTTTCTACATGATATCCTCCCTTTCTCGCTGGAAAAATCTTAAAAAATTAAAAACTCAGTCCTAAATTTAGACTGCAGATCTGGCAGACACTTAAGCACCCCTTGTTAATTATGCAAGTGTTTATCTGGCTTTCAATGAATGCATCCTGAGGTAGCATTGTTCCACAAATGAGATAATCTCCTCAGAACTTTAAAGCCACTTTAATATTTCTATGCCTATATAAACAAATATAATAAATCTCCTTGCTGCAGATGAACAAATCTGATAGAAAGGCTGCATCTCTAGAAAAATTCTTCCATATTAATATTACAGGAAACAAACACTTACTAATGAGGTGTAAAGTACCTCAAAACTTTCATGTCAAGTAAACAGAAGCGCTGTTTTAAGTACAAACACCTTCCTGAACCAGGACTTCAGTGGACAGTGTTCTCAGAGACACGTGCTCCTCGTTTATTTGTCTTGCCTTACTGCCATGTATTTCAACCCAAATGCTAGCTTTTATCCCACGCTTACCTCAGAAAGCAAAGGAAGAGTAAAAGAAAGGAAGAGTTTATATTCTTTAAACAAAAATTTCCAAGATAAGGAATCGTGACAACTTGTTGGTTACACGGATATGGCTAGTTTAGAGACTGCCACAGACAGACAAACCAGGAGAGAAGGCTGAACTCTAACTATAATTTCATGTGGGACATTTGTTTTTTTCCCCTGTTCAATAAATTCTAAAAGTATAAAAGAGTATAAAAGAAGGCTATGCAAATAAGACTTCCTAAGTGATACGCTAACATTATTATCCAGTGACATCTGTCTGAAGTAAATTATTTAAATTTATGAAAAAAACAGTCAAATGCAAGGAGGAAGCTCTCACACTCATCTGAGGGGATAAAGTTGGAGGCCTGCCTTGTAACTTTAAAAGGGACCAGAAGCCACCTCTTCCTGAGTGTGAACCCTGGCAAAACACCACTGCGTTAACTTCTGACCTTAGGAAAAAGGTTTTATGCTCCCCAAGAATAACAAATGTCAGAAAGCATTCGAGAGTTCTGTGGCGGCTGTCGTTTTCATCGTGCTTGTGGCTGGGGTCGGTTTTGCGCACAGCTCTGCACTGCTGGCCCCGAGCAGAAGACGCCTGCCCTGGGCTGGCCGCAGTGTGACTTACTTTCCGAATCGGGAATTGAGCTTGTTAGTGAGGAGCTGGTAGATGTGGTGATGCTCATGGAGGGGCTCATACCGTAACGGGGGTACGCTCCCGTCATGGCTGTGGTATGAGAGATCCACGCTGCAGGGTCAATTGGCCTCACTGGTTCAGCTGCAAAACAACCAGAAAGGGAGAAAAAGACAAACTGTATCAGCTTTGCTGTAAATACTAAGACCTAGAGTAAGAAGGAATTTTTTGGGGGTGCACAAGTCCTTGTTAATCTGATAGTACACCTGAGGCAGCCCCACCGCAAGGGAACAAAAAGCACCTTGTCAGCAGTAGCTGGTTTCCTCTAGCAATCACCTCACCAGCCTGATAGGATAAACCCACAACACTCCTCTTCTTGTAACTGCAGTAGGAGTGAAATAGTTCTCCTTGTGGGAAAGAAGCTCCCACTCCAGTCTTAGCTCCAAAATAACCACTCAGAGAGAAGGGGAGTCTTCTGCTGAAGGTGAATCAGAACTCTAACTCTAGAGCTCTGTATTTGCAGAGATCAGGTATCACGGAATTCACCTCTCAGCAGCCAAAATGAAACTTTTTAGGACTGGAATAGTCTTGCAAAATAAATAGGCAGGACATATAAAGACCATTTGAAGAGACTGGTGTCAGAGGAGGGTGAAAATTACACTCAGACCTTAAGAAAAGCCACATAGCAAGTAATTTTTAAAGCTGGGAATAGAACTCAACTTTCCCCATAATCTCAATTACTTCTTTTCTTCTGAATTATAGTGGCTGTTGTTCCATTGCCTTAAAACCAGAAATTATGTAAAAGAGCTCTGCCTATGGTAGGTGTTTCCACAAAACATCCCACACATTATTGCAACCGGTTTAGCCTACAACAGATAGACTGCTGCTTGCCTTGGATAAGAACACATGCACCTTCGCTGAACAAAGGGCAAACGGATACACAAGCTCTCCCTGTAGAAAATCTGAAATATGTGATTTTTGATTATGTTGGTTTTCCTAAGGACTTCACTGAGTGAGCTCCTGTAGTCTGCGTGAGCCTACTGCATTAATTTCAGTGGACAGTGCTATCCTCATCTTGGAAGGAGCGGGAACAAGCTGCTTCAGTACCACAAGCAGGGCACTCGCCAGCAGGAGGCAGCTGGGTTTGTCACATGAGCACACATATTTTATTCCTACTGAAAGGTTTATTAAGCCGGAAGTTTTAAAACTAGATCATTTTCAAGAGGTCTTACATATACCAAACAATGTTGTTGGCCTCAAATATTAAAAATATACAGTTTAAATTCGAAGAAGTGAACATGTGACAAAATGAGGCTTTTTAACACTTAAGTATCCTCCAAGGTTTCTATCAGCTGAAAGGTTAAGATCACAAGGATATACCCACCAAAAGGTTAAGAGCTTGATCCAAAGCCAAGTGAATCAAAAGAAAAACTCCCATGACTTCAGTGGGCACTGGAGTCTCAGAAAGAGTATCTTAAACCCCTGCCTCCCAAAACAAAAAGCAAAAAACCAATACAACCAAACTTAAAAGTGTTGAACTTGTAGGGAATGAAAATCTGTTAGATGCCAAAATAGCTGAAAATATTCTAGACCTCGAGGGCTCCACAGGAACCCAGCGAAGAGCACAAATATGTACTCACCCCTGGGGATGGTGAAATAACTCCTGGGAGTAGGGTCCCAGCATTTGGCTACTGTTAGGCTGATAGGTCTAGGAAGAAAGAAAACAAGGGTGAGTCTTAACTCTCCCTACAGCAGTTGTAACTGCTACAATAAACTCTTTGAAACAAACTTATTCCTATTCAACAGTTGCAAAGTACATTCTGAGAATGTTTTGGAGATGCTTGTCGAAGTATTTTCAGTACGAACCAGTATCAGAATGTTTCTGGTTTTGCATAGATCATGCTGAAATCTGTCTACTGATCAGCTCTTGAGATATTAAAACACTCATCGTATAAACAAATAGTGCTACCGAAACCAGGCAACTCCTCGTTTGTGCCGGTTTTGGCTGGTACACTGGAACCAGTCTCACCAATTCATCATTCACACTGAGAAGTTTGGCTGGTACACTGGAACCAGTCTCACCAATTCATCATTCACACTGAGAAGTTTGGCTGGTACACTGGAACCAGTCTCACCAATTCATCATTCACACTGAGAAGTTTGGCTGGTACACTGGAACCAGTCTCACCAATTCATCATTCACACTGAGAAGTTCAGAGTTGAGATCAGCAGTCACACTGGTTGCTTATTGAGATCAAAATGGTGATTTCACTGAGGTTTGCCCAATACCAATAACTACATATGGAGGATAAGGAGCAAGAGATTTTGTAATACGCTCACCCTGGTTTGGAGACTATTTCCCGTAAAACCCGTACTGCATCATCATTGCTCATGTTCTCAAAATTGACATCATTCACCTGAAACATTGCAAAAAGCAGAAGTCAGGTTTTGCAACAGGAAAGTTAAAGACATTTTAATTATTTGTTTCCAAATTTATTTGCCTTGTAACTGTTTCCATTCCTTTGAGCAGCTGCAGAAATATTGTTTCTCAGAGCACATCAACTCTCCAGCAGAGTTCGCAGAGAATTATAGATTTAAGTGATAACAGTCTTTGTGATACGTTTCTCTGAGTATGAATGAATTCTGTTAACTGATTTCTATGGCCATGGATCTGGTGGGATGACTGAGCTGAGCCACCAACCTACAAGCCAGCGGCACGTATTTTTGGACAGAGACCAACCTGCAGAAGCATGTCTCCCGGTTCAATTCGGCCATCTGCTGCCACAGCCCCTCCTTTCATAATAGAGCCGATGTAGATGCCACCATCACCCCGGTCATTGCTCTGTCCTACAATGCTGATTCCCAGGAAGTTATATTTCTCTATACGGAAAGAAAATGGAGGGTGGAGAGGAAAAAAAAGCAAACAAAGTGATTGGAATGATAGCGAAGAGTACTTCAGTCTTGAAAAATCAGTTCTCTCAACACATCAGCTGGGCCATGTTTGACTTACAATTATCTCAGGTTACCCTACTGGCGTCTGTCTGCCTGGCACCTTCAGGGAAAGGCAGCAGGGAAGTGCTGCTAAAGACATTATTTTTTCATGCAGGAAACTGAAAAGTTACATTCAAAAAAATCAGCAAGAGAAACGACATTGAAAAGACACGTCTACACCTAGAAATTAGGCACCCGATCAGCATTAGGCAACGTTTCTTCCACACATCAGAGTGGCTGGAAGAATTTGTTGCTACTGAAAGGTGCTGAATTGGCAGTCCTGCACATTTCTATCTGGCCAAACAATGAAACACACGAGCAGCAGAAACACAAACCTCCAGTGCCCTTCTACTCTCGCTCCTAACAATGTCCGACCCCTTACCATTCCCACAAATAAGAGCAGAACTCCATATCCTGGGGTTCCAGCTCCTTCCCTGGGTTTCTCAGGAACAATACTGATGTGCTTGTGCAAACAGCTCGGAACTATCCAGTACTGGGCTAGGAGCCCAGGCACAGCTGACAGAGTGGCATCCTTTCAAATCAAGGAACTTTCTACTGGCTCCAGGGGCTACTACACCATAACAAAATACATCTATATCACTTGAAATTCATCATAAAAAAACATTGCTTATCCTCTTACCCATGTTGAGTGTGACAGTGATGATATTTAGGGACATAGTAGAATCGGTGATGCTGCTGAACGAAGACGACTGCAAAATACAACAGAAAATTCTCAAGGTTTTAAATGGCTCAGAATAAGACAATAAAAATAACTATTGAGGATTAATTCATCGGGAACTGATTAATAGGTTTAGAAGGCATCCTGAAACCATTGTGGTCTCCTCAAAATTATTCTTCATTTAGAATCTGTAAGGAAAAAAAATCTGAACACAATCTGCACTTTCTCCAAAGATTTGTTTACAAAACACACAGAGCAAGTTCCTATATTGAGGTTTCTCAACTGAACTTCAAATTGAATCATTTTTGCTTCCTGACTACATGACTGACAGGCAGACATTTAAATACTAAAGTGCCCAGTGCAGTGTGAATTATTACATCCACAGCTCCTCCCTACAGAGAGGAGTGAACAACACATGATCCTTCAGGAAGTGAGTAGGCAGACCCCCCCCCCGCCTCCAAAATAAAATACAAATGTGCTTATCAAATATCTTCTAAAACATTACTTCAGTTCTTGTGATAAAATGTACGCATACTCATTCTTTAATCTGTGAAGACTGATATTTACAGGAGAACAAAACAGTTACTTCAAGAAGTACGTCATTTGGGCCATCCTCATTCTGCTACCATAGGACTAGCACAGGAAAGGGGAAAAGGTTTGCGATTTCCTACAAACGTAGGTTTCTCCTTTCAGCAGAATGCAAGTCTCAGCAATTTATACATCAGATGTCTAACACCATGGTCACCCCTTGCCCGCATCAGCCAGCAGCATAACGGAGGTTCTCCTGCAGAGGCTGATCTTGAAAGAAACAACAAGAAATGAAATCACTTAACAGTAAAAGAAGGGAGAGCAGGAAAAAGTCTTGACTCTAGTGCTGCAGCACTTGAAATGTTAGAGACTGGAGCCAAAGGGAGCCTTTGCAATGAATTCAGCAGGGCACGGACCTGTTCTGGATCCCTTCCTGATTCACATGCTGCACTCAAAAAAATCACGGTTCACCTCCTTGGAAGATTATGATGCCAACCTTACCCTGTCAATCTGCCGCATCCTTTGTTTCCTCCTCCTGCGTTTATGCTTCCGTATGAGCCGGGATGAAGTACTTTGCTCAGTGGAGCTACTCAACCTGAGGGAAATTGAGAGCAAATGTCAACTCTGTAAAGCTGAGCCATTTGCATTTCTCTGCACCCTGCCAAAAGAAGGCTGATCCCTGCGAATGCAGGAGAGCGTAAATCACACGGACACCATCAGCTGGCTTACAACGTACTGCTCTGCTTGCTGCTGAATTGCTGCTCAACCCCAGCGCGCCGTACCTTAGCCTCTGCCTGGGAGCACAGAGAAGGTACCAGCTCAACTACAGCGTGGATCAGAGAGTATCTTTTACTGGCTTGCTTTCTTTTGGGAGCAAACCGGAGTGCAACCCACATCTCAACAGGCATAGATCACCCTGATTTAACCACGTAAAGGTCAGAGGTAGCCATCTTCCACTACTTTAAAGGTGGCTCTGACTCCAGGCCCATCAAAGAAAAATGCACACCATAAGAACAGCTGTACATGAAACAATGATTTTAATCTCCGCTCTGAGAGAACAGCAGACCCCTTGGAGAATCTCTTAATATTAATTTTTGTGAGTCTTGTCATGATGTTGTTATTTTCTTCTGCTGCTATCTACCCTGTTAACAGGAACTTAACACTGGGGCATGAATTCAGTTAAATAAAGTAGCAATTGATAATAGCTACTACCAAATAGTGACAGAGGAGCAGTGATTATGATTTACATATTCTGTTAGTTTGATTTTGTTGTGTTTTTTCTTGCCAGGCTCTTCAAACTTGTAGAACCTAAATGTGCCACATTCTACATAGAAATCCTTAAATACCCTAATAGTTAAGAATGTATTCATTCTCATTTTACAGATAGTGGACTGAGACACAGAAAGACAAATGGATTTGCCCAAATTAATTTCAGAAGCCTGGAACAAAGCCTAGATTTCAGAGATACCAGTGTAACACCGCAGACACATCTCGCCTCTATTTATTATGTTAAGAATGGCAAAAAAAGACATAGTAATGCTCCATCATTAACCAAGATTAAAAAAAATCCAACCCTATACAACACAAGTAATTGAACTGGCACTGTCACAAAGAAAACAGTGCCAGTCTTTCTCCCCAGTCTCCATGTCCCTGTCTTCAAAGTCCTAGCCACATGCAGGGATGCTAGAATACCTCAAGCAAAACTTGGTATCAGCAACTTCAAAAAGCAGCTTGCTGTCATGAGATTACAACCCACCACACTGGGAAACCCATCTTGCATAAAGTAGGTGTGTTTTAGTCAAGCGTACTGGGCTGAACATTACAGATGATGGAACTGCTCGGAGGGTGTGAATCTCTTGACATTCTCTTTGAGATCACAAAACTATTTCAGGCATGTTAACCTCACACACTCCTTTTTTCCCTCCCAGCAAAGCAGATTAATTTCAAGAGCCAAGAGGTGGTATTTTCGAAAGAGATCAAAAATTTGATACTTCTCCATTTGTGGAAACAGCCCAGAGCACCTGGTTTTCTGAGGTTTTACCTTTTCAACAGGAAAAATAAAGACGTCTCTCAGACACAGGGCTCCCAGAATTGGACTTGCTCAACATTCACCACTCTTCTTGAAAGTACTGACAAAGACTGACACAAAAAAACTCCTCTTACATTTTACTACCAATATTCTCCTTCTTCCTATTTCCTCTCCAATTTCACTCTCCTCCTCTTCTCTCTCAGAACGTCTCATTAGTAGGGCTCAGCTAAAACATTCCAGCACACAACAGTTTAGAGGAATCTGAAGAAAGGCAAGGCGTTTTGCTCACATCACAGCAAACCTGCCTGCTCTTTGAGAACAGCAGCAAAAAGAAAAGAGGCAAAAGTCTGGGGGAGCTTTTCTGCCTAAACACAAGTCAAGCAACAAGATCACTTCAAAGGCTATGAGAGAGATGCGAGTGCCCTTCTTCCACTGATTAGAGGATGAATTCAGCGCTCCGATCTGCAAACAAACCCTCTGCTCAGTGGCTCTATTCCCTGCTGCAGACAGAACACAGGGGTGTGAAGGCCCTGCTCTTTCACATGATGAGGCAAGACTGGTTTTGGAGACAGCTGAGCTAGTCCATCACAGAAACGACAAAACCGTAAAATTTTATCTGTCCTTTTGGCTACTATAATCACATTCCAAAGTCATTCACGGCATCCAGGCAATTGATTTTCATTGTTTACACGCATATTTCACCTCCTGCCATATCATATTTTTTGGCTTTATCCTAGTGTGCATCACTGAAGGAGTATGCAACATTTCCTGTCACCAACCTTTTTAGAATGGCATCCTCTAATGGTGATTGTGGATAAAGAGAATCCATTAAATTCACACACGTCATTTAATTTATTCAGTTTCCCATTACTACGTTCCTGAAAGGGGCAATGCCTCCGTCTAATATTGCCTACTGTAAAAAGCAATTTTAAGTTACCCATGTTCATATAGCAGAGAAAGAAAAAGGAGAGAAAAACTATACTGAAAGCCACACCTGCCTGCAGCAGGGACCACAGCGGGAATTCACCCAGTAGCAAAGTTCTTCCTCCACTTTCCAGACAACGGGCATTTTATCTGGATAGCAAGTTATGGAAAGGAGGGATAAGAACAGTAGAGTTTCAGCAGGCAGTTCACTGAATTTCTTTGTCTCAAGCAGTCTTGGCAGTAATGTGGCGTAACTTCATGGCACTTTACATCCCAAGAAGTAAGCAAATTAAAAGTGCCTTCCACTGTATGTTAGTACACCTCCTCTGTCAGTATTTTTCCTGATGACAGACAGCATGTAATACCTGTTGACTGTCAAGGTTGCCTGGCTATGCCAATTTCTTCCTCCTGCTCTAGTGCACATCAATATGGCATCGCTCAGAAAAACAAAGAATGATTATTTACAGCTTTTAGTCTGATTTTCTAAACCTGGACTGGACAAAAATACATTTTTCCAGCACTGAGTATAGCTAGAAAACAGAATTGCCCTCTGACTCCGAGTCCTTAGAAGGGATATTTTAAGCTATCATCTAGTACAGGACATAAAAATACTTTCATTACTATCTTTAGAGAGATATATCAGGGATGAGTTCAAAAAGATGGACTGGAAAAAAAGAAGAAAAGTCTAAGTACACAGCACAAAGGCAGACAGAACACAGCTGAGGTGATGAAGGTGTGAACAAATAACTTATGCTAATACCAGCATCTTGTTCCTTCTCCACTTTTGCTCTCCCTATTTACTTCAGCAACTTCAGGGTGAGACCACTTTGGAAAATTCATTCACTTTCAATACATGACCAAAAGTTTAGATTCCTCTGTAAGCAGTGAACATTTTTGATTTTATTTTAAATTAAATCAGCAAAACCAGAGTTTATTGGCAAATCTCTGAACTTCTGTTACCAGATGATAAAATGTGGAAAATTAAATTCTTCTTTCTGTGGTATTTTTTTCATTCTACTCAGCATTACACTGGAAGAATGGAAATCAGTTCCTTAGAAAAGCCACAGTTCAGGTTTAGTTCAAGAGGACAGACAATATTTCAGAGAAGTAACTACTTGAGCTAAAACAGCCTCTCACACTAATTGCACAAAACTGATGATCAGAAGGAACTGCAGAAACATTTTTGTGTGCTTACACGTTGGCTTCTATACAGATAAACATTAGAAAATGTTACTTATTACACTAGAGAAACCATAAATGGAGAGCTCGCTCAACTCATTTTTTTCCCCACTTCTTGGCGGAAGCTGGACAACGACTTCAGTTGCCTTAATAAGCCAACGTGTAAGTAGAAGGCAAGAACGGCTGTTTCGGCAAGACTCCCACACTGTGTGAAAGCATATTTGTGAACACCAGGTTTCACAGTCTCTGTGATTTCTTAAAAAGGAGTCAAGGCTATATCTATTTTCATGTAGCTATGGCACACTTCATCATTTCTTCCTGTAATTTCTTTTAAATCCATAGCCTTAATGCATCCTTGCTGAATCCTTCATAAACACTGCGTATCTCATATTCTAGGAGTATTTGGATGCTAAAGAGCAGCTCAAACCTATTCTAATGAGGAGTAATACTTTGATCTCTAAAGTATCCCCAGAAATGAGTAAAAGTTATTATTACAATCTGATGAACAAAACAAGATAGTATATTTGAGCTTTTGGGCAAAATAAAGTGCAAAGATGAAAAACAAATCTGGAATCGTAACTACCGATTTCCTGCAGTAGCTACTGGCCAAAACCCTGACTGCACTTCTAACAGAAAGGCTAATAGATACCACAGAAGAGATTTTTAAAAAGAATAATAATAATAATTTGTCCAATCTACATTGCCCAAAGGAGGATAAAGAGGTAACAATTTGTTAAAGAAAGCTTATCCGTATAGTTTAAAAAGAACTAATGTTAATTTCTTAAATGAGAACTAAAACAGAACTGAGTTTTTAGTTACATTGAACTGAGAATACTAATTGCAAGTTGCTGACAATAATCCTACAGCTACAGATGTCGTATCTGCTAGACCTTTATTCGCTTAACAAAAGACAGAAATAACACTTACTGTAAAGCTCACCATGAGCTCCCTACATCAATATGTACTCAAAATACCACCTACTAGCTGCAAATAACACTCATGTTGAGTTATATCATACATTGAAAAGAAAGGAAATAAATTATTACACTTACACTACTTGAAGGGTTCTGTACTGTCCTGTAATATCTGTGAACAAATTCACTGAAACAAAAAGTTATTCTCTCTCTCTCTCTAACTAAATGCAACAGAACTTCCTTGGACAGGAAACCAACCAACTCTGCTGCACTGCTTCAAGTTAAAAATAAAATAAACCCATGTCAAACACACACTGTTAGAAAAGCATCCTCACTCTTGCAACCTCTTCACTTCCAAGACAGTAACACATCCTTTACATCTGATTCCTCCTCTCAGTGACCTCCTCCACATACAATCTCCTTTACAATGCAGGTTCTGACACCAGAGTTCATCAGCTCGTCTTAAACAAACTTACCCTCTTCAACCTCTTTTTCCCCAGGCCGCTGTCTCCAGCAGATCTGGAGCATGCTCGATTTTCTATTTGGCTGTATTTGCCTCTAAAGAAAACTTCTCCCTGCCAGCACAATCTCTCATCTGCTTGAGAACATCATCACCGTAACACAACAGCATACCTTAGAGCATTCCATTTAGTTGTTCTTCCTGACTAGCTGGCCTGGCAGCTATTCTGTGTGCAGAAAGCTTCTGCCCTAGCCTGGAAAGGAAAAGGCCTGCGCAGCAGCTTCGAAGAGTCTCTTCTCAGGTCAGATGCAGGAAGCTTTACTTTATTAATATCAAAAGATTTAGCTGGGTCTAGTATAATGGGCTTCAGTGGCCACCCTGGCTGTGCTAATCCTGCCCTACTGCATATCTTGCTGCCATGGAAATGATTAATTTATTTACAAGAAACAAAATCAGCTGCAGGGTTGTTGTTGGTTTTGTGGGCTTGATTTTTTAGGGAGGGAAGGAGGGCTAGAAGCCCTAAAGGCTTCAGGAAGGCTTAGAGTTCATTCAGGTTAACTACTGATCCTGCCAACCCTTTATGCACATGAATATCCAGGTGAAGTACAAAGCATCCAGAAGGCTAATTTTCTGTATCTTCAGGTTGTTGGCAACTTCACTGTAACTGCAAAATAAGTTCTTAAAACTAATTCAGAACCAAATCTTAAATGTTCATTTAGTTACCCTTTCAACCCCTTGGAAACATCCAGCCTTTAAACAGAATTTGAAGAAACTGCTGTTCTTCAACAGATTTTTAAGCTATGACTAACTGCAAGACCAAATAGATCCACTGAGTTCAAGAAGCTAATAATCTATTTGTAAACACAGCAAATGTTTAAGCATCTCCAGGACTACTTGCTCTTTGATGCTTCCATTCTACCTAGAATTTAAGAATATCGCCTTGCACCTTATTTGTTTTGGCTACAGATCTCTAGGAACAACCAGAGATCTGTAATCTTGTTGTTCTCTGACAATTAATAGAAATCTGTGATGGGTTCTCATAGCTCATTTGGATGAACAACAGCTCTAGAGACAGTGTTCACAGAACGCTGTCACTGCAGCCAGGAAAGGGAAGAATATTAGTTTTGATTGCTTTTACATCTTTAAAAATTTTTAATCCAAGAAATGTATTGTCTTATAAACCTTTTACAGAACAAAAATATCTTTAAGAATAACAGGAATGTCTTGAAATGGAGCCCTTTTTCGCAAAAACCAAGAAATAATTCACATTCTGTCTGCACAAAAAGAAAAAAATAATTAAGTAGTCATAAATATATGGCATCACAGCCTGCCTTTGCAATAGCATTAACCTTGATGAATTCCCATACTGCTTATAGGTCTCAGACTATGCAATTACATAGGAATTCCTTTACAATTCAGCTTTAGTGAAGTGCATACTTATTAGGAATCTACGCTGAATTTATTTTGTTACAATATTCACATCATTACTTTATAAATAAGTAGAGAGCTGCACATTGCTTTGATCTTAAAATGTGATCATTCTTGCTATTAAAAGGAAAGAACAGGAACATAATTTTTCTCTTAATTGGAACAGTGGCTATAGGCAGCTTGGATAGCGACCTCAATAACTCAGCTTGTTTCTCAGAGCCCGGATTATATACAACATGATGTTACCGACAAATTATCAGTGCTCAAATCATATGTAGCAGGAAAAAAAAAAATTAAAAGAAAAAGGGGGGGAAGAGGGGAAATAGAAGATATAAGCCTTCTCATCTTGCCAGTCAGCATGTTTCAGGAAAGCCCAGAAAAACAGTCAAGTGGTTGGGAAACAGATGCCAAGAGTATTTCCCAGCTCAGTCACTAAGCAGATGCCCTACCTGCTTGTGTTGTCATCATCATCAGAGTCAATGAAGCTGCTGGATTCCAGCTCACTACTCATCATGGTAGAAGAGCTATCATAGCCAGGAGGGTGCTCACGGTGTCTGTCCAGTTTTGGGTGGCCATTGATCCGAGGGACTGCAAAAACAAAATAAATGGAGTAATACTTGGCAAAGAGGAAGAGCAAGGAAGAAGTGGCACGGTGAGTAGCACGACATTCACACACAGCTGCAGACAACTCTGCAGGAGGATCCTTATGCCAAAACCAAGCTCTTTGCAGAACCTGATTTCATTCAGCAGCTGGAAAGCTTACTGCCCTGGCTGGCAGTAACCTACCTTTTTCCTAACTTTTTCATTTGTCTATGGCTCAGTTCATGGGCAAACCATAAACGGATCGAGACAGAAGTAGCAGGCATGAACAAGTACTATAATGGTATAATGGCATCAGAACATCAATTAGAACGGCCATGAGTTGATGTCAATAGGAAGGTACGTATGAAGATCTTGGAAAAGCAGTAGACAACGCAATTTCAGTTTGGTATGGATAGCTCAGCAGCACAGAAAACATTAAACAACATTCCCTGATGAATTCTACTAACATCTCACCCATAAAACCACCTTTCCCTCGACCTGTGCTAAGCATTCCTGTCCCCATACCCACACCACCTTGTCTGGGCAGTACAGTTATCTCAAAGTCACATTGCCTTGACCACTCCACATGCATGCAATGCTTCAGAACAATTTCTTACTAATCCCCAGCTGTGCCAATGTTGTCAGACACACAAACATTCCTGCAGATAATCCCCTCAGTACAAATGCCATTTACTTGAAGGCAGCAGTGATTCATCTTTTTCAAGAGATATGTTATGGATTTTCCTCTGCAAAGCAAGCTCCCCTGCCTGCTTCCTGACAGAGACCTCTCACTAGAAGACCCATAATCTGTAAGTGCTCTATTTTGCCAAAAATGTTCCTTTCCCTGAAACAAGAGGCTCAACTTGATAAGGCACCTGGTCAAGAAATAAACATAAAAGGCTTCAAAGACAGACTGATATTTTAAAACACACTCTCCAAACTCCCACACTCTCCACAACTCCCTCCCAGGTCCCGGGGATCTGCCCTTCAATTGCAGAACAGAAAACCTGCATAAAGGAGGAATGTCTGCAGTAGGAATTAGACATGATGCTGTGCAACTGTCCACATCGAAAGTTAACTGACAGTTCTCGCCAACTATCAAGGTAACACGGTTTGAAAAACGAGGAGCCACCCTAAATACCTGGCTGTGAAGTCCACCGTGGCTAACCTTCACTCCTCTGTTTCAAATTGTTCAGCAGTGAAGTAAAAAATCTGATTAGTTTTCTTTCTGCCTGAGGAACATGGGCCTAATTATTTATGTCCATAAAGGGTTTTAAGAGATTCAGTAAAAGGTAACAGATATATACATGAGATCTCAATTTTTTTATACATATATCTAAACCATTTCTGCAAAGCAAAATAATTGAAGCATATGGCTGTAACAAATTCTCCTGCTATGTCACTTCCATATCCCATTTGATCACCCAGCTTCTAGGCACATCTAGGCATACAAAATGGCTGTGAAAACTCTTAAGCTGGCTACCCAAGACCACCACATCTTCTTTCAAGTCACAGAGTAAAACCAAAGCTCCTTCCCCCTTGCAATAGCACCGAGCTTTGGTTTGAAGAGAAGCTGAAGAGTATGAACCCTTCACCACCCCGCTCAGAAGCGATACTTGGTTTTCATCCTGTCACATGCTGAAGGGCAGTTCAGATTATACCATTTATTCAAGCCTTGAATCCTCTTCTGAAACTAGCACATACTAGTGATAAAGAGTCAGGGATTGACTGCTGTCGTCTAGGAACTGCCTCAAAGACCAAGGCTGTGTGGTGGTTAAAAAGTTAAGCTTCACAGGTTTCAATTTCAGGCTCTGCCTCCAGGCCTTACTCCTAGCACTTCCACTTCTCACCTCCCCATGTGTAAAATGGAGACAGAACAGCATTTGCCAGAGCTTTTTAGACCACATATTCTACAGTACAGAAATCCTCTCCTGCTGTAATTTGGTCATCACAACTACCACCATCTGCTCCCAGTACTGGGTGGTAACACCAGATCTCACCGAAAAACGATTAATCAGCTTAACAACACTCAAGGCTTCAGAATGATAACTCCTCATAGACACAGTGGGAAGAAAGCATTTAAAAGCCTGAAATTTCAGTTCTGTCCGAATAAATAAGTGTTCATCAGTTTCCTCAAACTCTATAAACTGGGAATTGACTATTAATGTGCTTCTTTCAGTACCACAGATGATTAGGTGAAAAAAAGTACCTTCAGGAATCCCACATCCACACTTAAATAGTCTCCTAGCTCAGCCTTTAAACTAAAACCTAACAAATCAGGACGTTGGACTACCAAAACACATGCAACACTATCACCCTTACAAGCTCAGCACAGTTTTTCTGACGAGGGAACAGCCACCAAGAAAAGGTGGTGACATGTGCAGCGGTTTTTCGCAAAGCATTCACAATTCTGAGCTATGATGGACAGAGACTCTCACCAAATGCAAATCCAACACAGTCCCAAGCAACTTTGAGCTGGTTGTTGATCGCTCGACAGTCTTGCTTCCACCGACGTCTCCTTTCCGACTTCAATAGGAAGCGACCGCAAATCTTACAAATTTACTAGCTGGCACACAATTTACAACAAATCTATTTGCCCCTTCTGAGTTTTAAATTTGTTTTTCATAGAGGAGCAGTATAAAAGCTAGAATGGATGGAAGTCAAAACATCAGCTATAGAGAAAACACATTTCTCCACTTGAAAAATCCCTTCTTTTTTATTACTGTGCTTGTTTTGCCTGCCTTTCTCTGCTATTCATCACTTGCAACTTATAAAAGTAATCACATCAATGCTGGGTGATAATGTTGATTTGATTTGGAGAAGCTGACATTAAACAGAGCCCTGATATTAAAAACAAGCCCCTGTCAGAAGCAGCTTCCCCAGCTCCAGTTGGGTGGGTAGTAGATTACAGAAAACAATGACTTGGATTTTATCCACATTTAACTAGTATAAATAGGAAGCAAATTTGGGCAGTATGCTTCTCTCATCAGAGATAGGTTATTTAGATTTGGCTTTGATTATTATTAAGTATACAGCCCAGAAAGAAAGTTGACAGCATGATTTTGTAATATTTCTCTGCAAAACTAGTCTGTTTATGCAGCTGGGGAGGGAGGGCGGGCGCCTCTGGTCATCAATAGGTGGGTTGTCTCAAGTGCTCACTAGAAATCCCCAGTCCTGTCTCTCCCATCTCAGGTCATGATGATTAGACAATGCAGATTCTTCATTTCATTCCAAGTGGGTGGTCTAAAAGCTTTCACTCTTGTGGACCTTTTCCACTGTAAAACTCCATCCTGCACTCACTTCTCTGCTGAGAATTCTGGATGTCATCAATTAGGGAGCACTAAAGGTAGATATCTACAGACCGCCACCTCCACGCTCTCGAGCAGACCTTGCGCAGCTGGCAGTGAGGAGTGCTGTGAAACCAGGACACGTTTCAAAGTGTCACATCTCATCCATCATGGGTTATTTATTCAGAAAATTTTTGCCCTTAAAAGCTCTATGAGCAGATTGCTATTTTATTGAATTTGCAATTCAGAGTCATTTGCCTAATGCTTTCACTAGATAAAACTCTGTAACTCAGCTAATTTGTTTTTTGTGCCTCTAGCCACTGGACAGCATGCTCAGCAGTTGCATGTTTTTTCACTCCAAATCTGAATTTTCTTCCTGCTAGCATCCTAAAAGACTGTTCTCATGCTGCCTCTAAGCAAGCTTCCTTCAAAATTTATATTTACTAAAGAATAAAGTAATTCAGCTGTCAGCCAGCTCTAACTGCTTAGCACTGGGCTCAAATACAAACTTTCTGACTCTGTTGTATCGTTCTTATAAGAAATGCTCTTCCTCTCCTGCTTGGCCTCAGGTGTATGAAGGATTACAGCACAGCAGGCACATGCAACACACTGATTATTTTACAGTCCATGTAATTACTGGCAGGAGCTGAAACCTTCTGGCTTCCCACAACATCCCACAGTTTAAATTTCCCCGCAGTAGATGTTCACTGTTGTTTCAGAGACTATAAACTTGAAGCTAGGACTTGTGTTCCTATCAGATGGGACAGGACTGCTAATATCGAGTCTCAAACAGCTTCCTCATTTATTATCAGGTGAATAATTTATCCCACACAAATTTGATCAGTTCACAACCGTTATGAAGAATTAATGGCCCACATCAATGCTCTATGCTAGTTCTCAGGGGGGCGTTTTCACGCAGAGGACAATTTTAAGACCAGACAGAATTTTTAACCAGCTGAAGGCTGCCTCAAACACGGTGTGCAAAAACATGCCATTGGAGTGTTTTCTTTAGCAGCCCACCTTTCAGTGAAATTGCAGTGCCTCTGTAGTACTTCTGTTACACTGCTAGATCACCTGCACTGGGCAGTGAAAACGCTGAACTTTCACTGGTTTGCTTTGCAACTAAAGTAACAGAGAAAGTTTTAGACAAGTGATGCTTAGTGCTTAAGGAGGATTTTCCAGCATCAAGAGAACAATGAGGAATACAGAAGAAGCCAAGGCGTGGAAATGGCATCCATAGGTATTTTCCCCTCAAGCCTACATATTTTCTGTGTTACCAAAAGAATAAAGAAACTGCAGTTTGATCCAATGCCATAGCCTGTATGGAGCAATGTCTGAATGACTGGCTGTCCCTGAAGGGATGCACTGTTAACTCTGAGGACTCACCAGCTGGAACGCTGCAAACTGTGCTGTAAAATTCACTTGAGAGTCTACGGTACCAACAACAGTCCCGAGGGTCTCAGGCAACGGAGATGCATGCGCCATTTATTTCTGTGTAAAGGTAACAGAGCTCGTGCCCGAGAAATCAAGGACAGAGTCAGTGCTGCAGCCTGTAAATCCCAAACAACACTTAAGAGCAATGTGTTCATCATGGCAGGATCCAAACTCAAGAGACTGGGGAGTATCCAGTTGAGGATTTTATCAATGTTGCAATACATTAGCATGGACATAAACTCCCCAAACCCAGTAATAACCACCCAAACTTTCACACGCCCTTTAGATCCAGTGTGCATTATCTCATTTTTATACTGAGTACCTCAGTTTCCCTGCACAAAATAAGGGCACTGACTGCTTAGAAACTTCAGTTGAAATGAATGTTAATACCTACAGCGATACATGCGGGGCTGGGCTTCTGGATAGCATCTGACTGGTTCCAATGGCCTCATCAGGTGGTGACACCACTTGTGACAATATCTCTTACGGGGAGTGGGTCTCAGAGGGGAACGCTGCTGTGAGTGGAGCTCCTGTTGCCTCTCCTGCTGTGGCTGGCTCCTACCAAAACACTTCAAAAACGTGGGAGTGACCATTTCCCTGCCCACGCTGTGCCCACTTAAGGAAATCCCCAGCGTGCACTGTGACTATCACTCTGTCCAAGTCCAACAGACACATCCAGATGTACATGGAGCTTCCCACAAGTAGTTATTTTTCACACACAGTGCGAGAGAAAAAAAGAGCCAGTTCAGGGCTCCTGCTGGGACAGAAAATTCCATTCCTGAAGACTCAAAGATTATGAAAAAAAATATATATTTTTTCATGCTCTTCCTCCATGACATAATCCCAAGGAAGCCTGTGCCCAAGAGGCAGCGCATCTGGTAAGCAGTGTATCTTGAAGGACTGGGGAAATAGAACAAAAATCATTTGCATTGACTTTGCCATTTGCCACTCTGCCATTTCCACAACACACTTGCTAATCACATCTGCTGGATACAAGTCACTTTTCCACGGATCAGTTCCGAAATGCCAAATCCTTTTATAGCCACATTTTTAATGGGAGCCTGTAATATGACATAGCTCTCTTTATCCCAATAAACCATACATAAATAGACCTCTGGAATTTGCACAATTACTTCTTAGAATATAGTCAGGCTACTAGCAATTATACTGATTTGGGGCTTCTTTTAAATTATCTCTTATTTTATGTATTGTATAAATGTATCTCAGATCTAAATACATGGTTTTCCAGTCTCTCATAAAATTTCTCTAAAAACAACCCCAAACAGGTATGTATGTTCCTCATCATGAAAGTCCATATACTTCTGCTAGTGTCTTTATCAAGAGCAAAATGCTTCTCAGCTTTAACCTGTTGTAAATGCCAATGACGGAGCAACTCCACTTGTTTTAGAGAAAGTCTAAGGCAGACGAATTGCTCTGTTAGGACACAAATCATTTAAAGCAGCAACACTGTAAAAGTTCACAAGGCCTAAATATGGCATCGTCATTAAAAACGGTAAGGCAGACAAGTTTCATAAAAATCAGTCAGAGTTTGGCACGTGGCAAACCACAGCCACACTATAGAAACAAATGTTGGATCTCACATGGGTATGTGCTCACGTCCCGCCGAGGTTCAGTGAGACTTGCATTTTAAGGTCTTCACTTAGAATCGGGGACAGACCATACCTTGGTATCAGGCTGAGGTTTCTGTTCGTTCTGGTGAAATCTGTGTTTGACTTACAATCGACAGAACTTTGTTTTATGTACTTCAAATACTCTCTCAAACCACATGCCCTGGCATTACTCGTGTGTACTTCAATACCACAGCACAGAAGCAATGTTTGTTGAATGATTAACTTCTTACAGAAGGACAAAAGCTTCAGAAACTGTGAACATTTGCAGCTTCTGTGCAATTTAATAAGGATTGCAATAGCTCAGCTGCTCTCAAGGTTCAGCCATTCAAAAGTTTCAGAAACAGTTTTGCATTCTGTGACTGGGTCTTCAAGACAAAACAAATACAATACGGCATTAATTTGTTAATATAGGGCATTTAAAAAGATGATCCCTTCCAAGGGATATTACGATTGTGTCATAAACCTTTTTCAACTCCCCACTTCCCTGAGAGTTTTTCATTAGCCTTTCTTGCCAGTTGTTCCTCACAAGCCTAAGGAATTAGGACAAATGCAAGACGATGATGCTTTGTGTAAATAAGTGTTTGCTTTTAGTGTCATTAACAGCAGCAAGGTTTAATATTACAATGGTCTCAGCATTCTCATACGGTGTTACCGCAGATGCTAAATTAATACCTCAAATGCTAAATTTAAAACAGATTTACCATATTTGTTCAAGATTTTGACCCGAGCTCTTCAAAAAGGGAATGTTCTCTAACATCATCCAGGCCAGTTTTGTCATCCAACTCAGAGACTGTCCCAGTATTCCGGATCACTTGGGTATGAATGAATCAGTGTGTTTTTACAGGTCTCTATGAAGTTTTAATACTTCCCAGGGAATAACATTTTCAAAGTGTACCTTCGCTCCTGGAAAAGTTCACCGTCTCTAAGTCGGAGCAATCTTCTCTCCCCTGGTCTCTCCCCCTCAGACTACGGTCCCCTTCAGCCACACAGAGAGCACCGGGATCCTTCCCCCGCCGCCGGGCAGCCTCACCTCAGGCCGCTGCCGCCCCGGAGCCCAGCCGAGTCGCCGGCCCCCTCCGGCCCCACCGCGCCCCGCGGGCGGTCCCCCCGGCCCGGCTCCCTGCTCGCTCCGCCGCCGAGCCCCCGGCCGATTCCGGGACCCCCTTGTTCCCCCCCCTCCGGCCCGGGGCGGGGCAGGGCCGGGCCGCTTTCCCCTCCCCAGAGCGCCGGGCCGGGCGCGGCAGCCGGTTCCCGCCAATGCCCTCAGGCTCCAGAGCCCACACAGACGCAGGCCGCGGCGGCCGGAGAAGGCCCTGGGGCTGGCGACTGCGGCGATGGCGACTGCGGGATGGCGACCGCGGGGCTGGCGACCGCGGGCTCCCGCGTTACCTCAGCTGCGTGCGGGCACCGACCTTCGAGTTCCTCCATCGAGACTGGAAAGCGCCGGCAGAAGCAAAGCCCTCCCCCGCGAGTGAATGGCTTCGGGGGTGGGCAAGCTATATCTACTCCTGGAGTGACAAATTATTCTAGGGGAAGCAAGGCTGCCCCTCAAAATGACAAAATAAAAAGGACAGTCCTACTGACATGGGATCTGGAGTCGCAGAGGATCATGTTTCCAGTATACAAAGAAAACACAAAGCATGTGTTTTAGAGTTGTCTCGTAGGTTCCGGAGACCCACCAGAAAGAATAAGCAAACAAAAAGTTCGTCCTGTCCCATCCCTGTCTTCTCATGGGGAAGGAAAGTGAATTTGTCACGTGTAGAGCACTGCCAGGGAAATCAGATTACAGCAGCAGGCATCCTACACCACTCAGGAGCAAGACACAGATTTATACGGTGTTTTACACAGTCCTCAGATTCTTCACAAGCATTAGGTACAAAGAAAGTGAACGGCACAGACAAGTTGAGATGGATGAATGATGGCAGTAATGTATATGTATATATTTTGTCTGTCTGCCCTGACTCAATCTGACAAGGGATTGTGCTGCCTGCAGCAGGACTGCACCTGGAACGCTGCACTCAGATCTGAATACCACATCAGCAGAAATTCGTTGGCACCTTTAAACCCACTCCAAACAGCCAAAGCAACCGCCAAAACACTAACACAGAGCTACAGAAGGAAATGGAAAAGGACCTTAAATCTGTGCCTTTTGAAACATGGTGTCACTTTCTAAGTGCTTTTCTGCAGGCCACATCCAAGCAACCAAACTCGGTCCTGCTACAGAGATGCAAAGGAAAGACCCCAACAAAGGAAAAACCTGTATCTACATGCAGTTTCCCTCCCTTTAACTCTTTAACTTTTCTGTAGTGACTTAGTTATATCAAATATAAACATTATTATTATGTTATTATAATAATTAAATGTATTTATCATACATGTATTTTTAAAGTCTTCTGATTAGCAGTGTGTTGGCCAACCTGTGTAAATTAAAACTTCAATTCAGGGTTTTTCCCATATCATTCAATATAAACCAAAAATGGAAGCGAATTGTTCTTTGAGCACTGTGAAAGGTTCACTTCATTGTTTCCCTAAAAGCCAGTGCACAGCTGGATTCAGCTGGAACTGGAGTGGGTGAACAGATGTGAGGTAAAGAAAAGGGCTTTTAGTCTCATTTTGCAGATCTGACGAGACACTGACAGTTGAGATCAACATCCATATTTCTAGATATTCCAACTAAAATACACCTGGTTAATATACTAGATCAGAAGAGCTCACTATATAATGATGTCCCCTGTTTACATTTTTTCCCTTTTTCCAGCTATATCTTCTCTGTTAAATTTTAAACAGAAAAAATGGGTTCAACTTCACAGGTTTCCTGTTTGAACTAGATCTTCTTCTACAGAAAAGCTCCTATATGCTGCTCCAATAGTTAGAAGTGGCTTTACCAGTATGCAAACACACTTCATTTTAACAATGTTTTATACCTCCCAAACAGCACCAGGTAGCCTTGAATTCACAGGAAAGGTTTCCTGTGTAATTTAGGTGTGCATTTAAATCCATAAAGTTTTTGTAATCTCTCTACGCACTTAAAATTCCCTTTTCTAATTTTTTTTGATTTAGCTAACATTGTCTGGGGGGGCTGGGGGTCAGGAATCATTATTATAATTGAGCAAGCAAACACAAACCATGATTATAAGGGTTTTATTCATAAAATACTCCCAGATAAACCAAGTCCTTAGTCTAAACAAGGATCGTTCTCTGCTCTGGTTCAATGCCTGTCCCACTAATAACCAGGGACTTTCTGCCCTGCTGACCCCCTGCTCCTGTTTCTTCATTAGAGGATGACAGAGTGCACTGAGACTGTCTGACAAAAGCCTTTCAATGTGTCACAGATTAGAATAAAGCATAGCCTCGGAGGTTAAAATATGTCCTCCTTGACTTTTATCAACAGCAGCGTAGGCCCTGCCTGAGGGACAAAAGCACATCAAAGTACTAAATCAAATAAGCCTTGAAAGCAGAAAAGAGTAGAGCAGCATCTGCTCAAGGAAGCTGTAAAGAGGGTTCTGTGACGCTGCAGAGAACAAAGGTGAGAGTGTCTCAGGAAGAAGTCATAGCCAAGCTCCCAGTTAAGAGAAAAAACAACAGAGCTTCCAACCCCCACCAATGCAGAAAGTCTTTACCAATTATTAACAGGAAATATGTTACCACTTTTTCTATGAAGACCTGCAACCCCGTCTGTGCAGCTCACTGCTGCGTGCAGGGGTTAGAGTCTCCACTATGGCAGTAGGGAAGAACGACGAGTATTACATTGTCCACTCCTGCTTGATGCTTGTACACATCTGCGTGCTATATCCCTACACCCCGACTTGTGTTTGAAGTTCTCTGGAACCCTTAAAGAGCCTCTCTAATCGCTCCACAGTGGTACTAGAGAAAGGCTTCTAGACATCACCACAGGACAGATTACAACCAGTACCAAAGCTCCTGCTCTTCCAGGCACGCAGTCCTACACTGCCCGTATCCCATTATGGCCATCTGGTCACTTCAAAACTTCAGGGGCTCACCAGCCACCTCATAGTTGTTTATACATGACAGAGCCTTTCAAGAGCAACAATTGCTGAGCCCTGTATTTTCAGCTACCACTGTTAAAGTTCCCACTGCAATTGTTTTGTAGTCCCAGCCCTTTTTGTTCGGATTCCTTGGCACACACTATGGTAAAGAATACATATACCGCAGCAATGACTGGAAATCTGCAACAGCTCCTCTTCCCAAATACTTGGGGATCTGTAAGTGTGCCCACATTAAGAGCTTCTCAAAGCACAGGTCATTATCCAGCATTTTTCAGCTGGCTGCACAATAGTTAAGTTCACCCCACAGCAAACTCAGTGTTGAAACACTAGTGTCGACACTTGACATCTGCAGACTTGTCAGAAACCGAGCAGTAGCTATAAAACATTCCCCAATGCCAAAGAAAACTTGTCCCTTAATTACCTCCCTAATTAGAGCTTCCAGAGTCCCCTTTCCCACTCCTCCTCAGGAAATTACACATGGGAGCTTTGTTCTAGACAGCAAGGGGTCCCAAGAACATGTGCCAGGCAGACCTCCCACGTTTCTAATTAAGATCCTCACTCAACTTTCACTTAATAGGACTTTGTCAACTTTCCAAAGCAACAAGGACTTTTGTTGCTTTAAGAGAGAAAGTGGAGCTCTGACATACTGACAGCTCAACTCTTCCAGACTAATTTTGTATGAAGCTAATGCCAAGGGATAGATTTGCTACTAATTAGTGTGAAAGGTGATCAGGAAAAGACATATTCCCCAATTCATATAAAAGCCTCTTTGGATACAAAGCCTTGCCAAAAAAAAATAAATTTCTCTGCATATGTAGCCTCCACAGTATAATAATCATTAGACCTTAAAATATGTATACACACACACAAAGAGAAGGTAACTATGTCCATGCTCACTTCACAGGGCTCATCTTTCTCAGCTAGTTCACTTTATTAACTCCACTGAGAACACAACAGCAGTATCAGAGCAAAACCTCTTTACACTTGCACTCTTGGTGTGTAATCTCATGCTTGAAGTACGAGAATAATACAGCAAATTTAAACTAGGCGATTCCCTGGAGAAAAATTACATCTCTGTTTGTTGATCCTTCATTGTTTCCCCAGCTTTCTGAGCATCCATGGATGAGAATTAGCATCTGCTTTGCATATACAACATCATACACTGTTCTGCTTCCCATTAGCAAAGAATAGTCTACTAAAAATTACTGAAAAGGAACATGGTAAGATGAGAATCTTGGAGACCCTATAAACAGGTTGTTTTGCTACAGGTAACAGGTTGGTGCACAAATAACCAAAGCTCCGGCAGAGGAATGACCTAAGTGTAAAGCTTTCCTTAGACTTCACACAGGTGTAAATTGGGTCCAGGAGCAAAGTCCAGAAAGCACCTTCCTCTACCACCTACCAGACCTTCAGTTCAACACAGAATTTGAGCACATAATTGAGGTTGACCAAAATCATTTGGATTTAAGCATACTTCCTTAAAGTTAAGCAGGTGCTCAGGTGATGAAAGGGCCAACAACAAACCCAAGAGCGTGCCACGGCTGATGAGGCGGGGAGCAGGCTCTGCTGATGTTGGGTGTTGGGACATCTACAGTAGGTAAGGAAGGAAACTACAGATTGGTGACTGCCCCTCTGGCTCATCTTCCTCCCATTCTCCATTTAAAGGGAAAACTCTTGCTAGGCAGAACTTGTCCAGCTGAATCACTTCTGTTTCCTGATTTCATCAGTTGTACAGTGCTACCAGAGAAAGGCTTCTAGACACTAGCACAGGACACATTAACACCAGTTACAAAGTTCTTCCTCTCTCTTAAGTATAGTAAGAACCAGGGTGGTAATTCTTTTGAAACTACATCCCTTCTCATTTTTCTCCCTATCTCTGGCAGACATTTCACCAAGAAAATTATAAATGCACTTTAAGTTTTCCAGACCCTTTTCCCTTATGATTTTCTTCATGCTGGTATCTGAAATGTCACACACCTTCAAATGCACACTGATGAACAAAGTTTCATTATGTTCCTCAGCCCATCACATTCTCTTTGTGGGTATAATTTTGAAACCAGAGAAGATAGAAGCATAGGAGCATCCATGGCTGTTCGTTGCCTCTGCACTTAAAATAGCAGCATAACTTAAGGGAAATGGGTGGAAGAGCTTGCAAGTGCCCTAGCCTGTGTTGTTACCAGACTGAATCCCTGGTCTAGTAAATCACAGCCTCTGCGCTGCAAAATCCCTTTGCATTTCCAATGGAAAGAGGTGTGAAAACTCTGTCAGATTACCAGGTGTGTCCCATATCTTCTAGCTGCAGTCTGCCATCAATATTTATAATGGCCTCTGTATGTATGTCTATAAATGCCCACTAGCAATTCAGCAGAAATAGTTTTTCCTATGATGAGTAATCCTGCAACAATGAAGTAAAGCATCAGGCTAGCATTTGTGATCAATCTGCCCACGATACCACACTTTTAATTACCAGCATTGGAGAATTGGGTTAGTTTACCATCACCTAGACTCTTCAGATCAAAACTGAATGCCTCTAAGAAACCTGCTGCACTTCAGGCACAGGCTGTCAGACTGAACTAGCTGACAAAGTTCTCCAGTCTGTTGTACAATTAGGAAACAATTTGTGCGAAGTAAAATGGAGAACGGGACAGAAATGACAAAAGAAACTGCTTTAACTCTTTAAGGAGTTCTAAAAGTTGGGTTTTTTCCTAATATCAACAGTAGGCAGAAAGAACTCCCTTTTTCCCATGCCTGTTTTTCCTGCCAGCTTTTGTCTCAGATGTTTCCACTATCAGCTTTTCAGGGCAAAGCATCTGTCTGTTCTGAGCTCTCCATATAATACTTTGCCCTTCGAGCATTTTGAATAGCTGTCACTGCAAAACAAAGAGGAAACAAGCCGGCAATAAACATTTTTTAATTCATACACATGCACAGACACACAAAAATGCTGAACCCTTCGGCTTCCTGCCAACTCATTCTTACCCCTTTCTCACACCATTACTCCCAATAATTGGTCTGTGCAAGAACTTTTTTTTTTATTTGAGCATTAAACTGGTCTTTTTATGAATTAAAACCTGTGGTTTAAGAAAGACAGGGAAGATTATGCTTTAAGGATTCCACTGCTACGTAGAATGACTGGGTAGCAAAGATAGGTTCATGGGTCTAACCCTTAATGAGAAGGAGTAAAAGGTTGTCTACAACTAATGGTGCCTACACAGCTCATTACTGAGTATCATTTCAATCTTTCTAAAAGATAAAACCTAAATCCATTTGGGAGATTAAGATGAAATTCTCACCTATTCATGATGAAGCTGTGCAGTGGGGGGCTGGAAGGCACTGAAGTGAAAACTAGTGGCCAGCTTAAAACGAAACTTGTGTCGTGCTCTGAAAACAGGAATGGTCCCCAAACACCAGGCTGACAGGAGAGAGATTTTTCTGCACAGCTCACAGTTAAGAATTCTGCTTCTGTACTTACATTTACTTGGGGACATTTTCATTTTACCTACACTCCCGACAGATCTTTGTTTTGCTTCTCTGCTGTTCCCTGCCCTGGGGTTTTCCCAAGTCAGAATGAGAACCTCATTCTGCTGGACCTCTCAGTTCCACAGTGATCAGGGATCAGTGGGGTAAGCTTGATTGACCTGTACAGGTTTTAGCTCAATGTGTTGAGCTCAATCTGCAGTTCCCAAATGGCTCAACAGCACTATTTCTCACTTCACCTTGTTTGAAATGAAGGCTGTAATGCATTGTTCGTTTTTTCTTGTGGAACGAGTACTTCTTTCCCTTTGCAGAATATCCAGGGATATCCTCATTGTCAGCGTGGTAATTCTTTGTCATTCATTTATACCAATCAGGAGCTCACGCAGTTACAAACACTACATGGTGCATGTTCCTGTACAGCTTGGTGAGCTGGCAGTACTGTACATATATCTTAGCTACTCTGCATAATAATACCTATGGAACAAACCTATGAGTAATGCAGTGCTCCAGTGAAAATCCCTCATCCTGGCTCTCTCTGAACTACTAGAGCTGTAATTTTGGTATTATTTAAACAAGTCTCTACAGCGCAAGATCAAACGCTTTAACTGCATTTCCTTCTTTCTGCAGGGAAAGGAGGATTTATTTTCATAATGACAGGTGAGCACAGAGCTTCTGCCCCTGAAATAGCTGTGAACCAGGTGTCACAACCTTGCTGCCCTTCCTCCACCTTCGTCCCCCTTTTCCTATGACCGCTCCCCCATTTTACATCCAACTGTGCTCCAGACAAAGACAACGTAAAGACTCAAAAGAATGACTCTACTAATGTGTGGCTGTTGTTACTAGGTAGAGGCCTTAGACTCCTTCTCCAGGAGAAGGGTATTTCACTTCTTTCAATCTTTTTAAGTGGCAGTTCATGATATAGTGCTGAACTCTGCATTTTGGAGACATGCTTTCAACTGAAAATAACACACTGGTGGTTTGGGGTTTTTAAATAAAATATTATTATGACCACAGAAACACTATGGACATTAAACAATATATTTCATGAGACCAAAATGATTCAACAGTTGTCCTTGGTTTATGCACGTTGACAAAACTCACCTCTTGCTCATACATTGTTTTGAGAACAGGTAACATTTGCGCTACTGAGTGATATGTTCTTGCTTGACCACAGCCTAGACTGACAGGAGGAGGAGGAAATTTTATCCCATTTCTGTCTAAAGGGAAAAGTGCGAACTAGTTTCAGACCACCAGAAGGCAGAAACTCCTGTGCTCAAGCATTACCATATGAGCAGTCGAGACTATGGTCCTGGTCCGAGACCAGCCATTCAACAACCGGCTCTTTTACCACAAAAGTCCATGGCAAAACATGCATTGGCACTAGTTTAATGTTAAAAACAAATCACCGTTTAACACGCTGTTAGAAGATTCTGCCTCTTTCTGTGATTTCTCAAAGGAATCTGCAGCCAGAATCGTGCAACGACAGCTCTCTGCTCCACCCACTGAGTAATTTTCAGTCACTCTGAGTCAGTCACAAGTTGGAAGGGTTAAATGAACAGAAAGACACCTGCTTCTAACCCACAGTATATATATGACTGAGGGTTTTCTAACTGGAGACAAATACTTTAGTGGGTGGAGCTGTGAATAAAGCCTGTGATGGCATCTCTTGGGCCTAAGTATTCCATATTCTGGACCATTTTAAACTCAATGGGTGGCACCTATTAATTCTTAATTAAGCCTGGAAATTCTTGTCTGGCAACAAATGAAGAAAAACACGCTTACTTTGATGTACACAGACTAGAGGCAAGAGATGAAGTTCTGTAGTTTATAAGTGTACTTTGGGTATATTTATGTATAAAAAAAGATCTTCAGAGCCAATGTGCTATAGCTATACCAGCATAAAACACAACTGCTGATCCAAGCCTAGAGAAATCAACAGAAATTATTTCAGAGGATTTTGGCTCAGACTTTGCAATGCTAAAATACTGTCTACACTGCAAACTCCCAACACATCATACAAACAACGTGTTCTACCTTTAAATGAGCAAACTTGAATAATGGAGGCAGCCCAGCCATGACAATATGGAGCTCAGCATTGCGTGTCGTTATACCTCTCCAAGCTAATCATCTTCTAATACTACAGAAAGTTCTGTATATCATCAAAAATAATCTCTCTGCCTCTTTACTGTAGGTTGTCCAGATCTCTTAGAAAACACTGAGCTTCAAAGAGTTTCAAAGCAATTATCAAATTATTCCATTAAAATAATAAGTCCCTGAAAGCATGCAAGAAGGCAGACATGCTTCTCTTCTGCTGTATTCATGTAAAAGTAGTTGTTGCTCTGAAAGATTATAAGAAAAATTGTTCTTTCTAAATGAAAAAGGAGAAAAAATAAATAGGACTCACCGTCCTCATGCCCTTCTCTATTTCTCCGTCGATGTCTGTCTCGCCGGTGGCTAATAACTGACTCTGTTCCTGTTTCATTGTCCAGGCCATCCCGGCTGCTGGCAGCATTTGGGCTGTTAGAGAACAAATAGGAAGAAACAGTGGAGTCATCTCTTTTTTTCTTTTAGATAAAAACAGTTGCAGTTGTGAGCATGTTGGTTTAGAAGCCAGAAAACTATTGCACAGATTAGCTGCAGTCTTGCTGCAGCACTGCAAGCTCCCCCAGGCTGCTCTGCTCACCCCAAAACTACCCGAAGGGTGAAAAGACAGTTCAGTATCAGTGCCCTGTTACACAAGTAGTATCAGCATGACAGTGAAAAAGCTGCCACAAGACCGTTGCATGACATTTCCATAGGAAAAGAAGCCTACTGATGTGCTAAGAAAAGGGATCATTTTAGCACGCGCTGAGATGACAACTAAGTACAAGACAGCTTTAGCTGCTAACACACTTGCAAAGGAAATGGGAGTTCAGCACAGTCCCATCATGACAGCTTTAATATCACACATTCGCAGCGTACCTGCCCTACACAAGACCAGAGAACACTGGTTTTTGCAAGAGCAAAACTTGTTTGACCCTAACACTCCTCTCCACCTCCAAAACAGCCCAAGTTCCCAGGCATCTCTCAAACCCTCCCATGCTCATTCTGAAGATCACAGATCCAAGAAATATATACTTGTATGTACGAGCTCCTCTCACAATGCCAACAGAAAACATGCTCTATCGGGGGCTTATTCTCAAGCCTGTGAACTAAGTTGCCTTTTCTACAACAGCCCAATAAATAATTTTTTTTTTTTTTAAACTAAACCCAGTGTTTCAGCTCACTTCCTTAAGTGCTTGTTCACCCTGAACAGGTTTGTTTTCCTGACAATACCCAAGCCAGATACGCAGCATGCTGACAGCCAAAGGGCAGAAGCTATAGCTCACTGTGACCACTTTCAATACCGAGCGCTGACCTTGAAGGCTGAAGTCTTGCAAGTCACAGCAAAGCTCAAAATAATTATGTGCATGTCTGTGAAACGTACAAATAGACCCCAGGTCCTTTCTTCATGTTCTCAACTGTTTGAAAGCTACACAGATGTGCCAGCACAATATTAATCTACAAGTCCCAGTGAAAGACCATTATGAGCAAGTGAGCTTTGGGCAAAAAGCAGAAGGATCTTGATGACGATCTCAGTGGTCAGATTTCTTCCACTCTGCTTTTGTGAGGGCTCTACGGAGAGTCACTTTCTCACTACTACAATTAGCCAGAACAAAAGGTTTCAAAGAGGCAACAGAGAATTGTCCCCATGGTTTAGGGCCACTTTCTGGGATGAATCGAAACAAATAGCAATAACAGTTCCATCTCTTGAACTTCCAGGCACCAAGGAAGGGCCATTTCTCAGTTCATGTAAACCAGACTGGCTTTCACTTCTAACTCCAATAGACAAGGCAAGGGCTAACCAAGAGCAGTGGCTGTAGGACAGAACACTGAATATGAATACCTAAGCCCGCTGATCTGCAACCATCTGTTTCAAGATCTCTGCTGAGGAAAAAAAAAAATCGGTCATGTTAAAGCAGAATTGGCTGGAGCAAAGGGGAAGATGGAGATGCTCTCTTTTCTCCTGCTGACCAGAACTAGCTTAGCTATTTAGTTTTCCCCTCAGGCTCAATCTGTTCTATGTCTCTCTGCTATTCTTACATTTTATAAGGTACCTTGAAGTGCTCATATAGAAGGAAAGAAGAAAAGCCTCTTGGGAGTGCTGGCAAAGACCATAGATCATTTTAATGGACTAAATTGTGGAAACTGATCTAAAGCCCCTGAAAATATAATAGTGCATGATCGGACATGAGCTAATGCTCTGCTGTGAAAGATTTCCCTTAGAACATTACTGATCATACTTTTCCTCTCTGTCCCATAAATAGCACCCACTTAGAAAGGAGTCCCAATTCACATCTGCCCTTTGCACCTGCTGTTTCTGCCTGACACGTCCTACTTACACACACAGAGTGCAGAATGGCCATCACTGTACGTACAGCAAAGCATCAGAGTCATTACTGTATCTCTCCTGGAATTCCATGAGGCTGGAGTACACTGCCAGGCACATCTTACACAGGGAATTAAACCACCAACGATCTAACCAACTGGCCCCATGGGCTTCTGTGGAAGCTGGACCCAGAACTGGTGTATGTGTAAGCACATCTGTATAGCGTTACATTTCAGAGGACTGCTGAAGAGCCTTCTGCACACCCACACGTTTTCTTTGCATTAATGAAATGTACTGACATGCCCACCACGCAGATTAGGAAATCGAGGTTCTTATTCAAGAAAACATTTGACTGGACATTTTAAGCCCTAATGAAGCTATCACAATGCAAGTATATATTTAAGTGCTGTCACCAGTACATCTGCATTTCTTGTTTCTGTCCAGTACAACTGAAAAGGGAAAGAGGGTGACAGTTCTAAGGTCACCCTGTGAGGCTCTCGAACATCTCAGCAGCACCATCTAGTGACCACTGCTCATCCTTTCCACTTCTAAATCACTTCCCAGGCTAAAAAGGTGGTTTAGACCCTAACAAAGACTGCAAAAGGAACCTCACAGCTGGCTTGTTTCCTCTCTCATTGCTGAGCCAGTTAAATTCAATTCAATTTTCAGTGCGTGTACCCAAGAGCTGTGTAAGAAAGGTAGCTCAGAGGTCACTATTCTTAACTCATGCACCTCCAGCAGTAAACTAGGAGCAGCCTCACCCATTCAGCTGAACGTGGATTTGGCAACCACTAAACAGAAGCAGTGGAGCATGAAATACAGGATGAACTTCAGAACTCTCATCAAGGAGGAAAAGTATGTTTTCTTTGGATTTAATCAATGATGAAGCAAAATATCACTGCTGTCAGGCAGCCAGCCGAGGTTACCACTTCACCTCTGATAAGGATCTCGTTCCCTTGGATGGTATTGCCTGCTGACCTGTCTGCTTCATCTATTTCTTGTATTCTTTGTTGTCCAGCAACATTTCTGTTTGCACAATTACACAACACCTAGCTCAGTTGGGGCTTCTTATATAAATAAGGCCGCAATCAACACTGAAGAAGGAAGACAGGAGATGACAGATCTCTGGTAGTTTGAATAGCATTTTAAAAAATCTCAGGGATTTAGGAACCAAGAACGTTAAATCTAGGAACCAAGAATGTAGAGAAGGGAAGGTAATATATGAGTATACAGCAATCCTGAAGTTACAGTTGTGAAAGTTGCAGCGTTGCACTACTCAAATGGAAGTACTATTCAAGGAGACAGCATGCAGAAATGGCACTGAACACACTATTGTGGAAGCACCATGCCAAAATCCAAGAAACATCATTTTCAAAAATTGCTGGAGAATTGTAAGTGGTCAGAAGAGAACTACAGTCATGAGTCAAGCTCTGGAAGCCACAGTTTACAATGAAAGACTTGAGCAGCTCAACTTACTTAGTCTATCCAAGTGAAACAAATAATTTCAAAATACAGTGGATTCTTAATCACTTGGAATCTTTAAACCCAGAGTGGGTGTGTTTTAAACTGAAATTCTAATAGCGAAACCGAATTAAGGGCTTCATGCAGAATAACTGAGTGAGATACTCTGCCCTGTGTGACAGAAATAAACTTAGGTCATCATTAGGCTCTCTTCTGGATCAAAAAAATAAAACACAACAGCAAAAACCACTGCAAAACGTTAAGACATTCCATTGTGAAGAGAAGAACCAAAGAAAGCATTAAAGGAGAACAAGTTTTAGTCCAGAAGACCTCCCCACTACTGCAGTTTAAAACAAGAAAGAAAAAAGGGGTGAGGGAGAGAGAAGGTGGTTTATCTAGGACTGAGAACACAAGCCTGGAAGCATGACCTCCCATGTTGCTGCTCCTGACTCAGCTTGACCTGTGTAAGTTATGTCACCCCTTGAGGATTCCCACATTTGCTCTGTGATAAGAAGACAGCATCACTTGCAGCACTGTGCTGACTGGTGGCATGAAGATACAGACAAGATTTTTAGATCTCCATGGAAGACAGCAGGTGCATCAGCAACACAGCTTAAATTTCATCAGTCTGACTACATACAGTTATCAGCAGTGAGCGGTTCCACAAACACAGACTTGTGCCTAACTTACAATGTAATTATTTTTTAAAATAAAGTTTGATCTTGCAGCTATTACGTGTAGGTATAGTTCCGGAAGACAAAGAACTAGTTATATTTGCAGGTCATGTGACTGCACTCACACAGGCCTCTCCCGGCCAACATAAAGCAATTCATAAACACACGAGGGCAGTAAAGCCCTTGCAAGACACACACAGACAGGCAGGGTTAGTATTCCCCAAGATTTCTTATCCCCTCTAGAAGGCATTTATCTGTAAAAGGCTCATACACAACACTAAGGGCTCTTCCAGGCAATAGATATCCCAGAAAGCAATGGAAACACATGACAGCGGGCAAATCAAGACCACATTTCCTTCTCCAAGCATAGACTAAGATCACAGCTAGAACGAGGTCCTGCTTTAAATCCGCCTTGTGGAAATTCAGCAGGCCTCCCTGAAAATGAAGGTATTCTAAGGATATACATTGGCTGTGCACACGTAGCAGGAAATAACAAGGCTACCATTAAATCAGATGACTCCCCATCTGGCTATACGCAGTTCAAGCTGCTGGCCTCTCCCCGCACATGGAGGAGGCATTTTTCCTTATGGAAAATTTTGCTCTTGATATCAGTGTTCTGCTGGCTCTGAATTATACATAACACAGTAATAAAAAGTTGTCATCCGTACACTATGAAAAGTATTTTGGGCTCACTTGCTACTTAACTCTTCCACAGTGAGTTTTAAAATGAGATATATAGGATATATATTTCATTCTAACAATGACAGGTGTTTTTTCTTCCCATCCCCCTTTTAATTCCTCTGTTCTAATAAGTATATTATTTTTCTAACAATAACAATAAATAGCTCGTTGGCAGCAGCAGGGAGAAATGTGGGGAAGAAACAGACAGGAATTGCATTTTTTGGTTTAAAATTAAAAAAAAAAAAAAAGACAACTTGCTCTTACTGGAATGATGGAGGCCGGGAGTCTCCAATGCCGCCTGTTCTCTCAATGGGTGGCGGAAGGTCTGTGTGGCTCTCGGTGCACTGGGAGCCTGTGTCAGAGTGGGAGCTTTCAGCCAGGACCAGCTGTCAACAGAAAGAAGAGAATTACATACACTTGTACAGGTTTCTCCACTCCGACATAAGGTGTTCAGCCACTGCTTTGCTAAATATTCTGTGAGATCTAAGAGAAACTAGAGGAAAGGAAGTGCTTAGTGTCCAGTTGCATGGATCCCTGCCAAACTTCCACAAAATCAGGTTATGTTCAATCTCAACATGAGAACATCATCAGCTGGAATATACACAAAATTCTTGTAAGTGCCACAGAATTTTTCTCAGCTCAGAACAAACAAGCACACCAGGCAGGGAGTGCACTTTTTCTTGCGACTTGTCATTACAGCATTTCTCTGAGTTGCCTAAGCATGCAAGTTGTCAGCATTCCTTGCAAAATGCACACACACTGTAAGGCTACACTCTCAGTCTGGTTTTGCCATGACAAAAATAAAAAGCAAAAGCTGAAATTTGACAGATTGACAGCCCAAACGTGGTATAACTTCTTATACAAAGACCTTCAAAACCCCTGAAAATTCACAGTCTGTCTGGACCAATCACCAAATCTCAGAGTTGCCACCATCCCTATTAGGAGTCTGAATTAAAACTACAATCCACTAAATCTCAACAGCCATATACTTTAGGAGGAGAACCAGATTCCTGATATTCACCATAGTTGTGTCTCTTGTATCCACTTTGCCTCTTAATGTTCCCTTAATGCAGAGATGCAGATAGGAAACATCATTTTCCAATCATGCCATGAACACCAGGATATGCAGTGTGCACTCTTCTGTAATTCATAATGACCTGAAAACTTTTATAAAACTACACTGTTTCAACTATCACCTTCAAAACTTCTGTCCTCCAAAATTAGTCTGGAGAAGAGGAGGCTGAGGGGAGACCTCATCGCCCTCTACAACTCCCTGAAAGGAGGGTGCAGAGAGGGGGGATGAGTCTCTTGACCCAAGGAACAAGCGCCAGGACAAGAGGGAATGGCCTCAAGCTGCGCCAGGGCAGGGTCAGACTGGCTCTTAGGAAGGATTTCTTTGCAGAAGGGGTTGTTGGGCGTTGGAATGGGCTGCCCAGGGCAGGGGGGGAGTCCCCATCCCTGGAGGGGTTGAAGAGTCGGGTTGACCCAGCGCTGAGGGATCTGGTGGAGTTGGGAACGGTCAGGGTGAGGTTCATGGTTGGACTGGAGGAGCTTCAAGGGCTTTTCCAACCGAGATGATTCTGGGATTCTGTGACACCGACATTTACATTCCTGGAAGCTGAAGGTGCCTGGCAACCTGTCAACCAGGGTAGAAGGAAGGGCTGCAGAGCACCCAACACAGCACTCCCATGGAAATAGGTAACTGAAGATACGCTGCAACAATCAATCTTCTCATTACAAACACCAAGCATTATACACAGCCTGCTGTGTTTGGGAATTATTATATATTCCAGTCCCGTTACAAGGCAGGGTGTAAATGCTGGCGTGTATTATTTCTATTTCCTATCAACATCCTCAATCATTAATAGGAATGCTCCTGGATAATGGATCACAGGCGTGGTCATGGCACACAGGAGGCTTACGATACTCAATCTTACTTCCAATAAATTCAGGACAGAAAGACTATCTCCGTTCAGTATGCCTGGTGTGACATTTTTAACCAGCAGGTAAACAGACAAGGGAAAGAAGAATGAGTCTCTCTGCCTGTCCCCACACTCCTGGTTTGTAGCTCATTGTAATATACTGCTTGACAGAGGATCTTACATTTAACTAAGATCTGATTCTATCCACTTATCTACCAGGCTAGTATCTACTTTTCTGTATTTTTTAAAAAAATTAATAAAAAAAAAGAGACAGAGATGCTTTGTGTTAAAGGATCCTTTTGTACATCTAAGTGAAACTGGTTTTCCGCATTGATTTTTTTTTTTTAAATCTTATTAGTGCTGGAAAAAGTTCCTGGCTGAAGTGCACACCCAGAAACCAGACAGATCATGTCCCTTCTCTAACAATGATTCAATAAATCTTTTATAACAAAATCAGCATTTGTGCCTCAGTTTCCTAACCCAGAAAGGCAGGATACTAGCGATTTTGCACAACTGAGATTAAAATAATTAATGTGCCTAAATGCAACTGAAATCCTAGGGTAGAACCACCATACACTGGGTAAAGCACCACCGTAGAAAAACAAACAATGGGCACTGATCCAAGATTCCTTTTAATTTATCTCTGCAAACAGAACATGGTGATTCCCAACTAGCAGTTCCAGTTCTAATTCAACTTCACCTGCTAGATTATGTGGTTATTTTTTACTAAAAAGCATAACGGTGCAGAAAGAGATTCCAGTCCTCTCCTATTCAAAGCAGGAAGGCAGATGACCAACATGAGAGGTTTTGCCTAAAACAAAACCAGAATGCCACCAACTGAAAGACTTGGTTAGTATTTTAATGTCTGCACAAAAATTAGTCTCCCATTAAGCTGGGCATCCTACCCAGACCAAGCCCACCAAGGACTGCCTGTGCTTCAGACAGACAAGATCAAGAAAAAGGCAGGGAGGCAGCACTGCCAATACCACCGTATTGAGAACAACTCGAGGCAAAATGAAGCAACTTGCTCAGCCTCACACAGAAAGGTCTATAGCAACCTCGAAAGCTAATTCAGACTTCGAACATCCTCATCTAGTTCCATACTTTCCTTACTATATTTGTAATGTTTTTGTAAGAATGGGGGAAAAAAAACCCCACCCAATCAGAAAAGAAGCTAAAAACAATCTATATATTTCATCAGTCCACTGACCACACACAGCACTTTCTGGCCACTACCAACAGAAGTTAGACTTGAACTAGTGACCTAGAGGTGAAAAGGTTTATATCCTATTACCAGTCCCCTGAGCCATCTAATCACTTTGCCGAGTCTCTTTAAACAATGTGATTATAAAGTCTTTAATTAAATAAATGCTCAAATAACGATATAGATTATTTCACTAAGAGGCAACAAGATCTCAGCTTCCCTCCATTTTTAGCTGTGGAAGAACTAGCCCTGTGTAAGAGATTCCAACTATAATTGGTTAATTTATCAAGGACTAACTCTACTATAATCATCAGATAGATGCTAGCTGTTAAAGAAGGGGATGGAGAAGGAGAGGCAACAGGATAGGAGGGGACTGCATTCAGGATGCAGTGTATTACTCCTAGGAGCATATACCATAAATAGGAGAAGGCAAAGACACACAGACTGTCAAAAAGGAACTGCCTGAAGACAAAACAGTTCTGCAGCACCACACGGAGTCAGCTGCATTATTCAAACTCTTATCACCAAAGCAAGAGCAACAGAGGAAACACTGAAGGGAAAAATAACACGAGCTTTCCTAATAACTTGATAATTAAGGTTTCTTTCTTTCAGGTGGGGAAGTTAACAGGAGATGTTTAGAAAGCATGTTGGCATTATGGAGATGCAAGAATGTCTCTGAGCCTGGCTCATCGCCTGAGGAACCTCTGTGCAAGTGCCTACACTAACAAAATCAAACCAAGGGATAAAAAGGAGGAACAAGAAAAAAACCCAAAACCTGGGTGTAGGCAAGATCTATACATCCCCTCACCCTTTGCATTCTAAACTGTATCAAACTATGCAAATAAGCACCTTGTCTGAATTATTTGAAAGCAGGAAAACATGTTCCTTCTTCAAGCCTTTCTGCTGACGGCAACACCTGTCTCAAAGATGATCTTGATGCGAAAAGAGATGTGAGCCAACAAGACAAATCCTTTCCATATTTCAGGATATTTGCTCTTTAGCATTTCCCTGCTCCTGGAGGAAGAAGTCTTGGCAACGCAGAACCCATTATGAAGGCAAACCCACTGTACTGATCGAGTTTGCAGATCATCTCGGGAGAGCTGCTGAGCAGAAGCAAAATCCACTGCAGCAAAGTAACGCTGTGAGTATTGCCCCTGGGCTGTGATTTCCTGAAGGATAAAGCACTGGGTACCGGCTTCTTATTGACCTTCAGTGGGATTAGAGTCACAAACAGCCTCAGACTATGCCATTACCATTATAAAGGGAAGAGGGCTGCAGAAATTACCCATACTAATCTTTCAGCTGCATTCAGGAAATACAGCACTTTAAACTTGAATCAGTTCACTACTCAATACAGTGAACTCCAGATATATTAAGAAAAGATACTAGCAGTATCTCCTGTTTCCAAGTAGCTTCTTAATCCTAGATAAAGATCTTTCAGATTTCAAGTAGTAAATCGTAAGCACAACAGTCGTGATAACACAGTGGCCGGTGCAGAACTTCTCATGTTTACCTTCCCAAACCAAGACCCACGCTGCACTGGCTGTACTGTTAGTTGTAGCCTGGCCTGGGCATTTCCACACAAAGTACACTTTCTGTCATTTAGACACATCCTTCAGGGTGAAATTTTGCCACTGAGGAATAATAAATAAACAAACAAACAAATAAATATATACCAAGAGTGCAACAGTTTAAACAGGTTGCCTAATATGATCTTACTCTTATGATAACCAGGACCTGGGAGCTTCTGCACGAGGATCTCACTTCAGGGATTTAAGCAAGAGAGCTTGAAGCAATTCCGTTGTTAAAACAAGACACAGACTGTCCAGATCTATGTCTGGTTACAAGTGCAGCACTCACCCTTCATCAAAGCTTTCACTCGTGACGTACAGATCTCTGTGTTCAAGAGCACTAGAATATAAATAGATCGCTGTAGACCGAATTAACAAAAACACCACAAAAGAGCATTCAAAAAACATTTGTTGTGCTAGAAAAGAAAATCTGCAGTAGAAGATGGTACATGCAGCAAGATGACTGCACCGTCTAGCTGATTTTTCCCAAATGTCAAAAGGATCAGAAAGGCAGTGTAACACCTCACACAATGGAATACTGCACTCAGCTGGAGCTTCACAGTGAGTTAGCAGCCCCACCTTTTTCCAGGAACCTCGTAAAATGCCTTCAATTTGATGAGGGTTTGCCAGTGACTGCAGAAGAGGCAGAATTCTATGGAGGTGTACATTTGTTGACAGAATTCACATGTCACTGCCCTGGCTACACATGTGGGCATAGAGAATTGCTGCTCCCTGCTCTGCCGTGCTAGCTAGGAGCTCCTCATTCCTTCCAACAGCGAGTAACACTCTGTAAGTCATTAACTATCCTATCAGCTTTAAGATAAATTGTGTCCTTTCCTTTGACAACCTACGGTAGGAATAAAACACTCCAAGATTATATCACTTTGAATGGGGATGATAATGCAGTATTGGACTGGTGCATTACAGACTCCTCACTGTGTTTCTGCGAGAAAAGTAGTGTTAACCCCAGCTCCCTGGCCACAAGCCAGCCCTGATAATTACATTTCACCCACCAAGCTTCCCCTGCCATTTTGACTGGCAGTAGCATTTTAATCCATTTCTTACTTGCACTGTGTTGGCAGCGTGCGCTGTTCAAGAGCATGCCTGTGGGCTGTGAAACAGCTGTTGGGTGCCACCCCAAAGGACTGTGAAACATGGATGTCTTCTGTGTGGTGCACATGGAGAAGTTAATAAAGAAGTGTGGAATTAATTGCAACTTCATTCAGTTCATTCCATCGCCCTGAATGCTGTTTGTTTTTTCAACTGAGGTCCTACCATCACGCTCACTACTAAATCTTTCCCAGAAGTGGAGAAAGCGTATCAACCCTGGTATGTTAGAAAAGACTCTTACGTTCTTCTGATACCCCCAGTGATTCCCACACAGCCGCGTCCCGTTCACAACAGTACAAACACCCCCGTGCTGCGCAAGTCCGCTGCTCGACACTGCGGTAACAAAACACGCAGCCTATTCATGCTGACAAAAAGTGCATGTTTCCTTCTGTGCTAAAGGAGGTTACCCAGCATCGCTAGACATCCGCCCAGAAACAGTCTTCTTGGAACTCATTTGAAGAAATAAGCGTTCGCTTCACTGTTTGTGTCGACACTGCTCACTTCAGCAGCCAGGCTTCCAAGCTGAAGCCCTAGGACAGGCACAAAAGCAAACCACCCCAGTCCATTCTGCATGTTGTAAGCGAATTCAAGTGATGGAAGAGCAATTAATAGGATGATAGCTGGGCTCTCAAACACAAGCAAAACTTAAGCTCCCCAGTCGAAGCCAACAGTGACACCAGGCCAGGGAACGTTTTACAGTGGCAGGAGAGCCTCGTTTTCTTCCCGTTATTGCTACTGATTCAGCAAGTCCTTGGATCAATTGCTTCACCTCTCTGTAGCTCAATTTGCCTTTTTCTCCTCTACACCACATTTGCTTATGCTTTTCACTTAATTACGGCAAGCACTGCCTTTGATAGCGCTCATCTTACACTCACACAGGTGCTAGGCCAGCTCAAGGAAGCGGTCTGTTCAACAGTATGGCTGAAGGCACCAGACAACAGGAACCAGTTTGGGAAGTGGAAAGAGCAAACATTGGTAAACTCTGCTCTCATATTCTCCTCTGGCTAAATATTTATTAGTCTATCGGCATGAAAACTACAATATTTAAATTCTCACTGTTACTGAGAGCTCTTGGTATTTCTCTCAGCTCAAGGAGAGGTGAGGGACTGCTAACAGTAACTGAAGAAATACCCCGAAAGAGTCATTTGTATTTTAGACAGCAACTTCAGAACAGCCACATTCATCTACAAGTTGAAAGTAATTATTACCTGTAAAGTCACAGACATCTCAAATCCCAAGTCAAAGCTTCAGAGACATGGCCCATTATCCACAGGAAGGCTGCTCCCACAGGACCAATTGCACAAAAGGACTTACTGATGAGGCTCTTTATTCCACCAGGAATTCTGTCAAAGGCAACAGTGCTAGAAGGCCTGCAAAAGCCTATCAGGAACATGATGTTTATTTTAGTAATGAGAAATTGTCTATGCTGGGTAGATTAGGCTTCCCCCCTTTTTCCTGCTGAAAACTACAGTACATTTGTTTGGAGTCTGCTCCAATCATGGACCATAGATACTCAAAGAATACAGGATCAAGCTTATATAGCCTGGAAATCAGAACCTGTAATAGGCTAAAAGGAACAACTTTAAGAAACCTGTGGCTGCCAGGTAAAGGGTGACCTTTTTCAGTGTTCAGAGACAGAAAGATGCAGACTGGGTTTCAAAATAAAATTGTCAGTTCTATCAGTGATTTTATCATCTGCCACCTTCTATCATTTAGAGAAGGAATTGTATCTTCATGAAATACAACATCTCACATTACTCCCAGATTCTGTTAAGCATCTCAAGTGTTTGTTTATGGTGCAGTATAGCAGGCTGGCTGTGAAACAAATTCAGTTTCACTGAGACATTTTGCAGCAAATTCTCTTTAAACACAGGATTACCTGCCTCTTGAAGAACATGTGGAGTAAGAACAGGAGAAAAAAAAAAAAAAAAAATAATCCTATTTCTATGTCTCACCCTTGCAGATTTTTTCAACAGGTTAGTGACTTTTTCTGAGAGCTTACACATTCCTCACTTCAGCTAAAAACAGGTACCTGTGTACATCAGAGCAATGCAGAGATCTGGGTTGTGTCCCCATGCTTCTGCAAATGATAGCAGGTACTTCTGCCACATGACTAAGGAAGTAAGATTTCCTTACAGGCCTTTCCTCCACCTGGTGCTGATGACAGTCAGAAATACGACAGCATCTTTCAATTCAAACTTGGATTAAATCTGAGAATTGTTGTGCATATCAGACCAGAACCACGCAACATTACTTTAGCAAAGATAAGACCATAAGGTCCCAGAGCTTTGAAACTTCCTCATTCAGCACATTATTTCATTTTTTCTTCAAGTCCTCCATCTTTCATACTAACTTGTTTGCTTCTTCCCCATCTCTTTCTCATAGAGACCCTAGCACTCCAGCACCAGCAGGAAAAAAGGGGGAAGAAACAGGTCCTGAAATCAGTTCATTTTATACATAAGAAATCAACAAGAAGCTGCTTGTGTGGATTTTCATTCACTGCCTCAGCCTGTGCCGAAAGGCAACAATGCACTTTGCTGAAGATCATTTAACAGTCCTGAAGCTCCTGCCTTGCCTTGTATGGTAGAAGACTAAACTGTTCTACCCAACAATTTTAATTGCAATTGCAAATGCAGTTTCTAAAAAGCTTATGTACAAACAGGACAAGTATTATCTGTTGGCACCCAGATAATAGAGAAGAAAGAAAAAAAAAAAAAAAGAGAAAGGCTCACACAAGGCTATGACATCACTGCCAGCCAATAGGAAATAGTGCACATTCCCTGCAGCCAGTCAGGGAATTGTTCCCAGATGTTGCAAACCCTTCCTAAAAAACACAGATAACAGCCAACCGACTTTGTGCAAACTGCTGGCAGAGGCCACTCGCTGGCTCCAATCTGGCAGCAACCACAAGCCAATTCTTTCCATATTCCCGGCTGCCACTGGGAGGCTGTCCCTGGACCGTGCAAAGAGAATAGAAGAACATTTTAAGCTTTTGCAAAAAGCCTCGAGGTAACATATTCTCTTCCCTACAAGCTATTTTTCCAAATTGCCCAGTAAGGAGCTGGACCTGAAAAAACAAAAATGCATTAATAACTTCACTCAGGTAAGCAGTCCCAAAGAACTCAAAACAAATCATCCGGAGAAAAATTGTACCCTGTGTTTTGTGTGTGTGTGTGTTAGCAGAACAGGTACACATATCTTCTGTTTCTTGCAGAAGATGTGTTTGTGTAAATGCATTTACAGTAATAACTACTAGATTAAGAACTCTGCCATACAATTAATGCTAGTCTCTATGTTGTTGAAAAACCTAAACGTCGACCACTGAAAAGGAATCTAGTAAGTAGTAGCCCTCTATCCCAAATTATTTAGTCCTTAAAGAAAAGACACAAAAAACCCCCCAAACCCACCCTGAAATCAAAAGGACAAGATCTAAGATGCGGAAGAGAAAAACAAGCAGGACACAGAAGGGATGGGGAGGAGGTTTAAATAGATAATTAGGAGCAGTGATTCTAATTCAGTATTAATCTAGCTGTACATTGAGTTTCCAGGGCAGCAAAAGTAAGTAAAAACTAAAGACTTGCAGGTCCTCCCTTGAACGTTTTCCCTGACAGAAATCAGTCCTGCACATGACACCAAGATCAAAGTTCCTACCTATGACAAATAGAAGGATTCAAATGTTATTAAAAAAGATGAAAATCTCAAATTTCTAAATGTCAGTCATCTTGTAAACTTCAAAGTAGCCACTGTATCAGTCACGAGGGGAGTTGTGGGGGAAGAGACAGCTAAGCTATATCGTGGGCACTTCATGTTCAACTTTAAATATGTCGTCTCAGTATGAAATACACACATAGACACTGCAGCAATTGATAGCCAGGACGACAATTATCACAGATGGTTTTGTGAAAGAATCCCAAGCTGTCTGCTACCAGCTGATGCACATCTTATAGCACGGGAGACAAAGAAAGCTCAGGCCCATCACGTTAAAAACTAGGTAAGGAAATAGCCCTGCCCAAAGTACAGTTTTTCCAAAAGGTAAAAACCAACTTTGCTAGCCCTGAAAGATATGTATGCAATTATCTGTTAAATTCCAGTGAACAGGATATTAAAGGGTTCGAAACTGTGAACAATTAACTTACAGTAAGATTTACATAAAACTCCTCCAGTAATTAGCAGCAAATAGAGGCAGATAAGCACAGCAATTTTATGGCTGTTAGTGTGGAAAAAGTAATTTGCAATTCGTAATGCGGGTCAGACACAGATGTTTCAGCTGATTGTTCAGCAGAGTGAACAGAAGCCCTTGTCAACATCATCTGCAAAAGATGCACTATATGATCTCTGAGAAGAGAGCTATAAACTGAATCCAGACTAGTGGCATATGCATATACATTTGGAAACAAGCTGATGGGTGGGAAGGGAGGAAAGGGTCCAAGTCTTTTGAAGCAATGCATCTACCCATACTACCTGCACCAGCCTGTGCTCACTGTCTCCGCCCCAGCTGGAATAAATGGGTTTATAATGCATTATGTCATTTGCTGCTGAGCAGCGGAGCCCGTGAAGAGCCTACGCTGGTAGAGCACTCACAAAAGGCTCTACAGTACTAATTCTCTGAAACAATTAATTTAAGCCACGCATCAAAATTTTGCTTTTAGATCTTTGCAACAGCACCATTCTCACTGTTAAAGACTTGGCTACTGACTCAGACCTGATCAGACACAACTGATTCTTGTGTGTTAAGTTCCTGGGTTGGCATTAAGAAGAAAAGTTATTTCACTTTTTATCATTGAACTAATGTTATTTCACCTAAGGAAGAAAGGCAACTTGAGCTCATCCTTCTCCTAAAGAAAAGACATAAGAAATGAAGGAAGGATTGTGTTCTGACTTGGGAAAATCAAATTTGTCTTTATATTGTCTTTTAAAGGTGGATGAGAAACTGCCTTAGTCTTACTGTTAAAGAGGATGATGCAAGTGTCAGAAAAGCTACAGAAAAAGCCGTGAATCCATTCACAGAATAGCTGACATTGCAATGGACCTCTGGAGATTGTCTAGTGCACCTGCCCTGCTCAAAGTAAGGTCAGCTAGAGCAAGTTGCTAAGGACCTTATTCAGTCAGATTTTAGGTATCTCCAAGACTGCACATCTCTGGGCAAGCTGTGGTTTACCAGCCTCAGAGTAAAAAAAAAAGGGTTATTTATGTTTGAATGGAAATTCCTTTATTTCAGTTTGTACCTATTGTCTCTTGTCCTGTCACTAGTGCTGTGAGAAGAGACGGGCTCCGTCTTCTTTACTCCCCCCACGAGGTATTGATACACATTGACAAGATCTCCCCAAGTCTTCTCTTCTTGAGGTTAAACAGTCCCAGCTCTGCCAGCTTCTCCTTGCCCCTAAACCATCACCAAGGCCCTTTGCCAGACTTGCTCCAGGGTGTCCAGGTCTCCCTTGTTCTGGGAAGCCCAGAACTAGACGCTGCACTTCAGCCGTGTCCTCGCTGGTGCTGACTCGAGGGGAAGGATCACCTCTGTCAAACTGTGGCAATGCCCTTCCTGACAGCCCAGGATGCTGCCCACCTTCTTTCCTGCAAAGGCCCATGGCTGGCTCACAGTCAACAGGAAGATATTAAGATTAAGTAATTAGACTATGAAATATCTGCTGCAGAAGACTTTCTACATGAAGGGGAAGAAAAAACCCACATAAAAAACTTCCGTGTCTCAGTTCCCACCTATAATGTGGAAAAAGAAAATACAAAAAAAATACAAGATTGAGGTGTCTGGATCAGCAGCCGTGTCTCCCACCACACACGTGTATGTACAGTGCACGGCACAAGGAGAAAGATGGGAGCAGAGACACTGGTCTTGGTTGCAGCCTACAAGCAAAACCGTACTGTAAAAAACAGGAATGGGTGGGAAGATTTGAAACTAGGTACAAATCCTTGCAGCAAGGATTCTGTATCCTTCTACATTTGGAAAGCGGCCAGCAACCTATACTGGAACAGGAATCACAATAAATTGAATTCATTCTGAAAATGCATTTCAGAAATTGTAACACTTCTCTGAAATTAAAATGTAACAGTCACAGAATTAAAATATAACATTTAACTCTAATGTGTGTACATGTATGCATTCTTGTTCTGATCTTACTGTTGTTTATATTCTCCTGTTTTTCAGCTGGCAAACAGAAAAGGCATATATTTTCATATTTCATATTATTTAAAAAGCTGGGAAAAGAATTCAGGTCTCAACCTGAGATCAAATGCCCTTGGGTTTTTGGTTGGGAGAGGGAAGAAGGAAGAGGTTAAAGAATTGAGATGTAAAGGGGAATGAAATAATCCACATCCTTATTCATGTGGAATATTTTGGGGTTGGGGGTTTGTTTTTGCTTAAACTCCAAGAACGCTGGCCCTTGGTGAAACAACCTGAGTCATATTTTGCTGCACAGAAGAGCCTGAATAGTGAACACACATTCAGAATGAATCATCAATGTATTGAATCACCAGTGCAAAAGATACATTCTTTAACTAGACTACACAGATAAAAACAAACACTACCATGCTCCTGAATGCGTTGGGAAGAAGAGAGCCCATTGAGGGATGCAGAAGGCAATTGGAATATCTGCCTGTTGTCTGAGTTAATATTTATCAGTTCAGCAGCATGGGAGAAAGGGGAAGAAACAGGGAGGGAGTGACACTGAGGAGCAAATCCAGTGTAAATGTTACATACTGAGGAGAAGGAAATAGGTTCTCGGGATTAATTTGCTCTCCTGATAAGAGCTACTATTCATTTCTACCCCTTTGCTTTCAAAACAGCGCTGCTCTCATGTTATGGCAACAAAAATGAAATTTTCATAGCCTTTTTTTATCTGAAGCTTTCGGGATGCTCTCTTCAGCTTGTTAATTACACACGAAATCCCTTTTTATACAGTCTATTCCCATACTGTCAGAACACCATGCTATAGCTCACAGTAATCCTTGAACTGAAGACAAAAAGAGCACCACCAACATTCACAGCTCAAGCGTATCCTGAAAGTAGCACATTCAGCAGCACTCAGCCCTTCAGCCATCTCCAGCCCTTCAAAGAAAAAAGGACCTCGTACCACACCAGTGGCATTGGCACGTATGTTCAGCCATGACTTGGAGAAGGTAACACCATCCTACATCCAGTTCCTGCACAAGAATGGATGTAGGCCAATAGCCTCATTAAGAAAAAATCTTGTGCTGGCCCCCACAGCACTCTAGGTGGACCATCAGCTCTCAAAGACCATGGCTGTTTGTTTCTTTGTTTAAACATTAATTTTATTCTCTAATGCCAGCGATTTTATTCTAGAGAATGAAGACTTCTTCTGACAACCAATTTACTCCTCCACGGAGCACAGCACACGGGGATCTTTGCGAAGGCAAGTAGGCAGATCCCTGTTGTGTTCATTTCTTTCCCTTGAGCGCTGCCCAGCAGTGCAGGTTTATATCAGCACAACTTTGCTTTGAAACATTCATTGATTTTCAAACCAAGGCATTTAGCTGCCTAACACCCGCTGCAGGGTGGAAATACATGGCTAAGTTCTACAAACAGCTTTGCAAGTCACACTGGTTATTGCTCAGCTATTGCTGCCGAGTCAAAAGGTTGGAGCACAAAGGCCAAAAACAAGGTATGGAGGTCCTACCATAAAAAAAGTAGCTTTTCCTTCAGAATGCATTTCCCAGTGACAAAACAGCTAACTTTTACAAGAGTACAGACTGAAGGGAGAACTGAAGGAAGAATCCCAATTCTTAAGGCCTCACTTTAATACAAAATCGAATAAGCACTTAATATTCTGTACACATTTGGGTGTGTAGGAGGACTAAGGTTAAGCTCATGCATTAGAAGCTATGTGCTTTGCTTCCTAATACTAAGAACCTGTTGGGACTAAACAGCTGCCAGAGTCTGAGTGTCTTAAAATTAAAAGCAATCAATAGAGCAGAAAGAAGTGGCAATATTGTATGATACAGCTGAGCATAATGCATCTGCCAGCCCTTGCCCTCACATGAGCAACATTTTCAGCTGCTTAGAACCCAACAGGGGCTGTATTTCATAAAGCACAAGGCACCATTACTTAAGAATGATCTCCCAATCAAACTGATGTTAAAAAGATACATTACACTTTCCTTCCACAATAATAGAATGCACACATGCAGATACTGGATTTCATTTCGAGACCATCTAAGGAACCCAAAGGTGCACAAGTCCATGGGACCTGATGCGATGCATCTGCAGGACCTGAGGGAACTGGTGGATGAAGGGACTAAGCCACTATCCATCATATTTGACAAGTTGTGGCAGTCTAGTGAAGTTCCCACTGACTGGAAAAGGGGAAACATACCCCCATTTCTAAAAAGAGAAAAAAGGAAGACCCGGGGAACTACAGTCTCACCTCTGTGCCCAGCAAGATCATGGAACAGATACTGGATCCATGGCAGGGGGTTGGAACTAGATGATCTTTAAGGTCCCTTCCAGCACAAACCACTGGAAGTACACACACTCTACAAGAAGCCAGACTTAGAAACTTTAAGCTACCCAGCACAATTATATGCAAGGCCCAGACAGATTTCCTTATTCTGTATAACTTCAGTGACTGGGATTGAAATATTTTAGGGATAATGGTTGTAGATGTGTGAGCAAAACTCCCAAGATCAGCATAGAACTGGAGAAATAGATGGAGACGTGGCAGTTCATTCCAGCTGAGAATCCCAAGTAGTCTCAGTTGTCCTGTGCAGTTGGAAAAAACTCTTGTAAACCTAAGTACTACTAGTTTCTTGCTTACCTTCATCCTACCAGAAATAGGAAGATTGCACACATGTATCCAAACATACATCCACTGCTGAAAGACTGGGCAATGTTTCTAGTTACTTCAGCAGAGTTCTCACACCACGGCACTATGATTTCTAATCTTACTTGCATTACTTGTTGAAACCAAGCCCTTAACAAAACATTTCTGACTCGAGTCAAACTTGAGCTTTGGGGAAACTATTTGTCTTCTATTGTGTTTGTGATATCCAAGACGGTAAGCTTGAAAGAGGATATTAAAATCATAGACTATGTCCCAAATGCTTTTTTGGTGTTAAGATCTAAAATGCTAGTGTCTTCTTTTCTGCCTAAAGGTGCACAAGCACTTTAATCAACCTTGACAATGGTAAACCTCTTATGCCCAGGTGGAGAAATATGTTCATGAAATGGGCAAACATCAAATTTATCTGTGCGTTTAGCTGTGCCCCAAACATAATCTGGAGGTGGGAATTACTGTATTTCACACAGTAACCTTGGGGAGCAACAGAATTTATTACATCTCCATTAAGTAGATCATAACATGGCTGAAGAACTAGGGGTGTGGAGAAGCAACCAACTAGTAAAGCAACAGCACAGATTGTATGCTGCTGTTCAGCACCCAGCTCAGCACGGAGTGCAGGTCACCCGTTCATTAAATGGCAAGCAACCCGAAGGGCTGTGTAACACTTCAGATATAGTAATTAATAACTACAGTTAGGTGACAAAGAAATATCATGGCATACTGGAGAAATTCACACATTTAAAACAGACAAGAGAAAGAATAAGGGAGATGTGATCTGCTGAGCAGCACAGTAACTGGGATGAACAGCTGGATCAGTGACTTCCTCTATAACCGGACAAATTACTTACAGCCCAAATTCCTCTGCCCTGCTTATTTTTCCAAGGCTATAAATTTCTGTGTCTTTTTACTGAATGCATGTATACTGGTTAGCTTAGAGATTTAAACCTCATTTAAACCTTCTAGGCACTACCACAATGCTGATACATTGAAATTAAAATAACATCACCAAAGTCCCCTAGAATATCACGTTTTGCTGGTTTTGAATGAGTTGTTTTGGCTATTCAGTGACAGTATTAAAACTCAATGATTTGGCAGAACTCTGACTATTAACTGTGCAACACAGACCAAAGCGTGCTTCCACTCTCCTACTGCCAGCAAGCTGGCTGCTATACTGTTGTGGGGCAAATTTTTACATTTTTTTTTTAAACAAGGATTGGAGCTTGGCTCTTATTGGTTTCAACAAAAGGTAAGCAAGCAAATGCTTTTAGAAGTCTAACCTTATTTTGGGAGGTTTTACAGCAGTATTTCAGAGCCCTCCATCAGATTCAGTAATCATTAGGAGGGGAGGAAGAGAACAGTGGGAAAGAAGATACAACACAACATGTTACTACATTAAAGATTTCATGTTTAAACCACCTTTTCAGCCCTGCACACCTTTGTGGATGTCACTCACATTTTTAAAATAGATTACTTAATAGCAGGATGTTACAGATATAATGAAAAACTAAGCCTTTGCTTCCATGTAATTTGAGTTCATGACAAAAGCCAGGATCCATGTACTAACTACCCTGCTACTGTGCCCACAGTATCGAACACCACATGCATACAGACACACGAGCCAACATACCCAGGACACCACTCTTCCATTGAAGCAAGGGAGCTTTGCATTGTCGTCTGAGATCTCCTCCTTTACCACCCTGGAAGAAAAAAAAAAAACAACAAACAATAGGAAGAAAATCAAGAGTTTGAAATTACATCAGATTAGAAGGGACAGTGGTTTTCTTAAATGGTCCAGGAAAAATACAGATTTTTACTAAAATGTTGGTATCAGCAAGTCTTCTATGTTTAAAGAATATGTGACTATTAGAACAAAGGAAGCAAGTAAAAATAAAGGATAGAATAGTACCTCTCCAGACAACCAAGCCAAATTGGTAGGCACAATCTCACCTACAATTTTTTACATCTCATCACAATTTTTAAAGATTTGATGGTGATTAAAATCCCACTGCGTCAGAGATCACAGATCACAAGCTGAGGCCACTCTGTCAGCAAACAACGGACTATTACCTCAATTTCCTAGACCGGATTTGGAGCCGAAACACAGCACCTTCCCCCCAGGCACTGAAGGAGTTGTGGTCGAGCTTCACATTGAACCCTCATCTCCTGTACATCACACAAGCGTCTCAACCTTCTTCGTTAACTCAAGCTCTCTTCCTACTCTTGCTAACCACACACGGGACTTGCTCCCTATTTCACACTGGTTAGCAAGGCCGAGGCCTGGCCCCGGTCAGGGGAAGAGCTGACATGGTCACACACAGAGGTGCAGCCGTGGCTTTGCACTCCCTCCCCTAACCATCCCTTTCTAAACACATGCCATGCCAATACAGCGTTCAGCTGGGAGCCATTCTGAAGGCTTCCTGATAAAAAGCTTAATCCAGAACTCCAACCCTTATAATTAAGGAGAATAAAATCAGCAATTTGTTTTACTAGCATAAGGGTTTTCATAAGGTTTTGACTTCTGAAGACACTTACTGTGACTCAGTATCTCAGAATCATCATTTGTTTCAACAGTTTAAGATTGCTCGTAGCCAAATATAAACAACACAACTACTGAGAAAACAGAAATGATCCCATTTCATTAGACTTAATTCCAAGCTTCCAATTCAGCAGCAACTGAAGTTACTTCAGATGGTTTTGTTCTTCTAACTAGCACAGTAACCAACGTGGCCCCCATTTAACCACCTCATATACATTAAATTAGCCAGTCAGAACCACATACATATATATTTACAGCTACAAAAAGATATTCTGAGTTCTTCAAACAATTCAGTGCTCACTAGCAATCATGTTTTAAGTCAGCAAGATCTTTATCAGGTCTGCTGAAGGCAAAGCAAGCCTCCAGTTCTCCTGTAACGCCTGGACTAAGCAGTCTGCACAGCTGAACAAACTCTAGGCGGCCTCTCTAAATCCCATCCAGGATCTGCAAACAATGGCGCTGTTGGACTACACCAGAGCCACTTCCTTTGGATTCATCCAGATGAAAAGAGCAGGTTCAAACCCAACTAGTGGTTCAGTACTACTGGGAGCAATTAGCTACTGCCTTGAAGCACTCTTTGCAACAAGCCCCCAGTGAGCCAGCTTCTAACTCTACAAACCAATTACAAATGTCATCTTTCAGCAGGGCACTTTAAACCATACTTTTTAGGACTGCTGCTTTAAGCTGGAAAGTTCCAATTTAAAGCAGCAAAGATTAAGAAAACCCTGTGTTTCCATTAGCTTCCTTAAACCTCCCTCATTTATACAAGGCCGTGATCTCTCAGAAAGTGTTTTTTGTCTTTCGAGAAGAAGTAAACATTGCTGGTGGCTTCTGAAGAGGCTGTCAATGAGAAATTTTAAAAGAATCACCATTTCAGAAATCAGCCTGAGTGGTGCTTCATTTTCAACATGTGCTTTATTACTTAGTTTAAAATCAGAACCACTGAACTCTGCTAATTGTGAAACCCTGACTATAGGATTTGGTAAAACAGCTGGGCTGCTTCGCTGTTACAGTTCAGCAGTTCCAGTGCAAGATGACGCAGTTCTGGATCAGTGCTGTGATGGATTCTCTCTTGTTGATGATGATCCACAGGACAGGACAGAAATGGTCCCTGTTATCTATCACAACACGTTGGTCTGGTTCTCTCTAGTGAGGAGGGCAGTTAGCTCCCCGGTTGGTTTCTCCAATTAAGGGTAAGAATGACATCACTCTTCAATCAGGAGCGCACAGAATCACCATTATGCAGACTCTCCTCTCATCCCCTCGCTCCCCCAATAGGACATGAATGACTTCTGCCTAGAAAGCAGACCTTAAGGACAAGCTTCCTTTCAAGCCTTTTTTTTTCTTTTTGAATCTGCAAATTGCAGCAAACTCTAAACCCAGCATCTGGCAGAAGCAAGGCAGCCCCAGGCCCAGCAGCACAGAGAATCCCACACTATATATACCACACACCTTGTACAGCAACTACTGGAACCTGAGGCCCTGTGCAAACATCTCTTCAAATGCTACTGCTGCCTTTCTTGTAGCAAGATTCTTGTGGATTCTTCTAGTCCCACAAGCAAGGAGTCAAACAGGGCTGAAATGCAAGCACTCAAGTACAGGACTTGTCAAATTCCCGTTTCAGGCAGCCTCATGTACAGAAATACTCCCACACAACACAGCCAGCTTGCAGGACATTTCAATCCATCTTAGTCTCTTATTTCAAGAGAGGAGTCCAGGACAGAGTTTACCTTAATTCACTTAATCCTCAGTACTCCATTTATCAGAGTTACAGGAATAGCATCAACATTGATATGCCCATGGCTTCCTTTAAATGCAGAGCTCCCCTCTTCTGTTTCTGTCTAGATCCAAATGAACTAAAGCTGTGTGACGGCCAAGACCAGCAGAGTGCTTCTGCTAAGTCCTAGGAGTCACTTGTCCAAGAAAGGGCTGGTTTCAAGATTCTGAAGAGTTAAGGGTATTCACAAAGGTGGCTGCCCAGGTCAGGGAGAATTGCCTGGGTTTTTTGTTGGGTTTTGGGTCTGGTTTTTTAATATACAGCTTGAAGGAACTGAGCTAACTAGTAGAAAGACACTCAACTGCAAAAACACCAGGTTTGCTCTTAAATGTAAGGATTTACTACTGCATACTGATGTGAATACTCAAGACACTATGTTTGTTACCTAACGGCTCCAGCCAAAATTGGGAACCTTTTGAACAAGGCACTGTATGAACACACAGGAAAGCTCTTCAGAGCGGGGACTGTCTAAACACGGGCAGAGGAGAGATACGGTGGTATGTTCATACCAAGTCAAACAGTTAGATCTGTAGCAGAAGTAGATTTCGGGCCTCAAATCCCTACACAGGAGAACAGGAACAATTTGGTTTTGATGGTCTCTAAGCTTTAAAAAAAACCCAACCTGAAGTCTAAGTCAAACTCAATAAAAATTTGTGGTTCCACAACCACATTTTCCTTTATTTATGTTTTTGTCTTTCTTGTTGCTGTGTAAAAAAAAAACCACAATAGCCACAAAGCAACTGACTATGCATGAAACAGTGTCATATTATGAGGGGAAAAAACTGGTTAGGAAGGAGAAGAGAGGAGAGCAAACGGACAAAGAGTTTCTTTCTATCTTACTTTTGGAAAATGAGGAATAAATAACACCACCGCTAATACCTGCATTTGCACATTTTAACCCATTTTTTAAAGAAGGGATGAACATTTTCGTCTTTCTCCACATTTATTTGCACTGTTAATGGCTAGCAGTACAATATCAGGCAGTCTTCACCCCTTTCCTATTATTGGAGAAACATTTTAAAATATTCATTTAACTCCTAATGCGTCTGTCCTCCCCTCACCTTTTGGCAACAGGAAACAGATCATATGATTTCATTATTGGTTTTAGTCATTTATACCCAGACTCTGAAGAGACAATTAAGAATAAACTCCACTGAAATCAACAGATACTCAGTGCTTTAAAAAGCTTTGACAATTCAATGAAGCTCTCAGACCTGTAATTCTGGAGCTGCAAACTCTGTGTGCAGTCAGAGGATTTGCATGGATCTCCAGGCCCAGTGGACTGACTTGAATCCAGACATTATCTTTTGTGTTTCAGAGAGTCCTGGAGAGAACATTCACTTAGCAAAGATCCAATTACAGAATCAGCAAATAAAGGTGCTGCAATAATTTTATCTTGACAGCTGCATGTTTTAAATGACATTATCTTCGCTCCCATAAGGAAATGCCACTTACTGCATCCCAGAAATCATATGCAGAACTCCTGCACCAAGCTCTAAGATTTAGGTAAAAGTCAAGCACTAAAAACATACTGATTGTGGGGTTCTCTCCAGAGAAAAGGCTTGGGGGTCTTTCTAAAACTGACACATACAATGACAGTCAAGACATCCCTGCAATACCGCACAGACTGGTTCAGTTGTCCTCGTGATGGAAAATGAGCACACTGGAGTCACCACTTACAAAACAACGCACTTGATCACAGCATTAGCCTTCTGCTGCAGCTAAAGGGAACAACTTCCAGATCTGTTGCAACTTGAACTACTAAATATAGCCTTGAGCTATGAGGCAAGAGAATGACAGACTGTAATTCCCAGCTTGCTTTGGGTAGCAATCAGCAGTGCCAAGAACATCAAAGACAGCAGCAGCCACTAATTTCAAATATCACTGTTTTACAAATCATTATTTGTAGTAAAGAGGCAGTTCCTTTCAGTTCTCAGGAAGGAGAAGCAATGGCGAGAAGGCAAGAAAGGCATATGAATGGTTGCAGCCATATGCTTCAGTCTGAGGACAACTTTGTATTCAAGAAGATGTCTTTCGCTCTACAAGAACTTTGAAGCAAGGGCAGCGGCAGACCCACGCCACTGTCTGCTTTTGGAACACACACGGTTCCTCAGGAACTAATATACACAGCAGCTTAAGACCAGGGTGGATAAGGCCCTAAGCAATGGGTTCACAACCTAGACCCAAGCCAAGCTAGCATGGCAAGGAGGAAGAGGTGATGCATTTGATTTGCCAGAGACCTACTGAGGTGACAAAAAGTCTATTGGTATTGGATGTGGTCCACTGTGGAGATACAACACCAGTGCTCTCAAACACGATTGTTAACGGACTTACTGTTTGGTAATAAGACAAAGACCATCTGATACCAAGAAACACATCCCCTGCTCTCACAGAGTTAAAGTTTCCCTTCAGAAGAGGGGATATTTGTTTCCTCGGTCACATCCTGCCTCCTGGCAACACTGTGCCTCTGTAATTGCTGGCAAGGTCGGAACACATGCAGTCTCTACTCCAGCACACACAATCTTCCGCTTAACCTAGGTTATGAGCCGCTCTGGGTCAGAGAGAAGAGAGCAAATAAACACCTACCCACAAAGCCATTTACAGAGCTACCACTTAATGAACACCAAATGGTAACAGAAGGAACCAGTCATTTCCAGGTAAGCCGGGTCGCAATACCTCCCAGCAGCAGGCCTGCCCCGCACTGCCTTGCTGTGTTCCAGCTGCACACGATTCTCCTTCGCAAAGGGGAGGGAGGGGAGACTGCCAGCACACCAATAATTTAGCTAGAGATTTTTCTTCAGTGTTCAGAGACTTGTAACATTTTCCTCTCCACCATACTCCAGATAAATTCTGATGCACAAGATATTATATCCCTTATTTCATCCTTCAAATGCATCTACCAGGTAAAAGGAAGATAAAAGAACACAGGGGAACAACTCACTCAAGGTCACATCAGTGACAGATCATGAAAAAGACCCCACACTCCTGGATACCCCCAAGCACCGGCTCTACATCGTCAGCAAGCTCCCCACTATCAAATCTCACACCAATAGTCTTCACTTAGAAAGAGTATGTGCAAAAAAGGGCGGGGATGTGCGGGGAAGGGGAGGAGGGAATAGTTCTCAGAAGCTCACATCCTCTGCTTTATTTGACTTAGAGGAGATTTATGAACTAATTACTAAATGAAACAATCACTGCTGGTAACAGCCCCTCCTTCCTCTCACTTCCTGGAATTGTGTCTGGCTCCTCTGACTTTGCTGCCACCCTACTCTGCACAAATAGGTATTAGTGCATTTACCAAAACCAGTCTTGTTCACCCTCTCACACCTCACCTGTTCCTATGACAGGTTTGCACTCCTGGTTACCCTCCCAGGATCCTGACTCCTTGTTTTCCTCCCAAGAGGATTTTAGCCCGAAGCCCAAGGGTTGTTTAGGCTTACCCTCACTCTCATCCCTCTGCCAGGCTGTTTGCTGCCTCACAATATATGCTGACTCCATATTAAGAATACCAAGTGAACCCCACAAACCTCTAATGACTCTCTGATTCATAAGCGTTTAGGCAATTGGTTATTAAACACTGGGTTTGATAGTGTTGCGTACACTTGCATTTTGATTGCATCATGCACGCCCGTGAGAGACTTAATCTCCAGAATTAGCTAGGTGATCTTTTCTTTCTACTCAGAAAAATGAGTTTAACAAGGAAATTCTCCTTTGCATCATTCACCAGTTGCAGGCCCAATCCTCCAAGGCCACATACATGGGAAACACAGGGTTGAGGCAGCAGTGTGGCCCCTACAGGTTCATTCTAGGTTAATGTGTACAATGCCACAAAGTGCACAACCTAATATACTTTAGCACCAGATTAATCCCATCTTGTCACTGTGATCGTAATCAAGTCTTTTCTCAACTCTTTCTTATTGTCTTTTATCGATGGGAGAAGGGGGAGAGAAGCTTCATTCATTACTTTTTATAACTTGCTTGGAGGTCCTTGAGAGAAGGCAAATTAAGCCATTTGTTCTCTACATATCTTCAATGGCTCCCGTCACCACAAAGGCAGGTAAGAGATTATTGAGGTGTTGGTTTTGATTCACAGAACCATGTAGGTTGGAAGTGAAATCCAGGGGTCATCTAGTCCAACCTCCTGCTCACAGCAGGTTTCGATTGCTCAGGGTCATGTCCAGTCAATTTTTGAGTATCTCCAAGGATGGAGGTTCCACGACTTCTTTCAGCAACTTGATTCTACTTATGAAGCAGCAGCTTTCCAAAAAGCTGTTTAAATTAGTAAAACCATAAATAACCATAAATTCACATCTGCAATGAAACAATACCAAGGGCAGCTATTCGTAAGATTCTACTAACTGCTTTGGCGGATTCTAAGCTCACCCAAAAGCAACTTTTGCTTTGGAAGCTCCCAGCTTCTAATGTGGTTTGATGGATATTTGCACACTGGACTAGCAGTCAGAACTACAGTAGTAGTGTTACACGGCACTGACGCTAGCTAGCTGCTTCACAGAAACTCTCTGACTTCACTAGCCATAAAAAAGTATTTTTAAAGCTCTTCAAGAAGAAGCCCTTTCTGAAGAAGATCCAGACTTGTCAAGCTACTCTCTGCATCCTGCCTGGCAAGATCAGGCCAACCTTCCATGCAGAATATAAACATCTCTGAAGATCAGACTGTTTACGACAATGCAAAAGCAAATGACAGAGGACAGCCATTTTTATTTATTTTACTTAGGTTTTCCTAAAGACATGCAGTTCCTTTAAGGACAGTTTAAACTGCAGAATGCACATAGCAAACCCAGCAGCAAACAGCTGACATGCACAGAAAAAAAAAAAAACCTCTCACCCTTCTGATCACATGACAAACTGCAACTACTCAACTGGAATCCAAGGCTGCAGCTCTAAAAATAGTCTCTCTGAAGCTGATTAACATTTCAGTTCGAATCTTTAATGCAGAATTAAAACTTTAGGCCTTTTGTAGCTGAGGTTGCAACACAAAGAGCCCTTAGCCAGCCTTCCAACTCAGAGAAATGAATCAAAATAAAGCCACCCACTGAATTTGCAGGTGAGGCTTGGCTAGGATATAATGTTTATTCTGGAAATAAGAAAGAGGGGAGGAGAAATCTTTCTGCCAAGCAGATAAACACCATAATGCAGTGCAGCATAGAAGGGCTCTGCTCAACACAAAAGATCCGCAGCCTTCTGCGATGCACGAAAGCCTTAGATCTTGTCTGCACCCCACTGAGCTAGCGAGCAGGAATCGGTGTTACAGCGTTCTGAGGCAAACCTACGGTGCTTCTCTATGGAAAGCTCATGCCAATCACTCCTCAAAATACCACAAAGCCAGAGTGGAACCAGCGTTCTCCTTTTTAGGTTGTTATTCATAAACAACGCTGGCAATGCTTTGCCTTTCCATATATGCACTTTTGTACGCCAACTCCCACATAAACTTGTCAAAAATGAATATGAACATGCTACCCACAATTATGATATAAATGACACACCCGACTGTGGAACAAACCCCTCTTCAAACAAAGATATCTAGCTTCAATGCACGCGAGAGCTCTCCTAACAAAACAGCTCTGCACGACCGGCAGAGGCTCAGCTTCACAAGTTCCACATCCCTAAAGCCGTTACTAAAGCCAGCTCTTGTGACGGCGCTCCCCAGCTTGAGGTTATCTTCCTGTCCTTCCACCACACACACTATCTCCTTCTTATAGGTCCTATAGGAATTGTAGCAAGAAACTGTGTGCAATGGGTGTTAGGGAAGTCACCTCTTCTGCACAGGTGACAAATGCATTAAGAAACACTCTCTTCATTTATGTAATTAGCTGCCACTCTCTGTCTCACATTACTCTTAACACTTTTAAAAATCTAAACACACAGTCTTAGTGATTCTGTCTGCAATTAACAATTAATGCATTCATATATTTATACACCGGTTATCCTCTGCCACATCTGATCTTCACCACCACACTAAACACTTTTGCCCACATAACGGCCTCTTCCCTGTTTTCCCCACTCCACCTTTATTCCTGGAGGCACACGCAGTAGCGTGCCATGCCAGCCCTCTAGAACAGTGCGGATAATTTATCACCTTTCAGGAAAACTATTGGAAAAGTTAGGTCCTACTCCAGATACTGACCTAAGCTTAAGCACATGACTGAAGTAAGAACTACTGTATTTCCTAGGAGAGAATCGGCCTCAATCTGCCCTTCATTTCAAACATAAAGCTTCGCTTTTTACAGCAATGAGTTGGGACTCCAGGACAACTAAACTTGTTTAGGCTCCACTCTGGCACCAACCCACTGTATGACCTTGAGGAGGTCATTTGGCTTATTACACTCCCTCTTACCACAAAAAAATTATGGGAACTTCACGTTTAAAAGTTCCTTGACTATTTAAATTTGACATTCCAGCAGCAGAAAGTCTCATTACTTGGTTAGAGAAGTCCAGATTCTGCTTAAGCCAGATCCCTGCACATGAATCCAAAAAGAACAATGGGAGCATGTGAGGGAGGGAGGAAAGCAGAGTTTACTTGCGTTACAGCTGCCTCAACTGTGAACCAGGGAATGTTGATCTACAGCAATCCAGTTTAGCCATCTGCATCACACTCCAAGCACTTTTAAAGGCCTATCAGTCGTTACCAAGTGCAACAGTCTCACACAGTGACTCATGCTAAAAGGTTCCACGTGTTTTGAACCAACTGGTACTTGGGCTCCCAGCCCAGATCTGTCTCATCCTTCCATTTCAGTCAAGTGCAGCACAGCCTGACTCGTGCCAGGCTACAGACCCTTGCCAGAACTTCTACCCGTTATCTTGAAAGGGTCTCCAAATATAGTGCACTTTGAGGCATCTATGAGGAACAGCTTCCAATTAAGTATTTTAAAATATTTATGACCGACTGTTAAAGAGCAATAGCATACAGGGAATACAATTTGCTTCTCTACTCCTTAATTAACAACATTTCAGTGGTTGTGCAGATGCTTAAAGTGTGAAAATCCCACTAAAATACACGCATTTATGGCATTATAAACTGATATCTACAGAAATTAGCCTATTTTGATTTTAGCACTGATAGTCCCAATTGTGCATAGTGTTATCCTCCACTCCATGATCAGCTAACCTAGCAGAAAAAAGGTTACTCCTGATTACATGCACAGAGAAGCCAAGCAAATCATTGACTTTTGGAGTCCTAAGACCTCACCATTTGTTTTCATCAATACCATCTACTGCCTCGGAAAGGGTTTGGAATAGAACTGGCCAAACTGTCTATACCAAGAAACCGTTTTAGCCACACTGACAGTCTTCTCTCTTTTCTATTATTTCCATTTTTCCTCTACCCCCATGTTATTTAGTAAATTATTTATGTGACTGTATTACAATCTCACAGGTGTTAACGAATCTATTCTTGCAACTGTCCCAAGGGACAGACACATATCATCACCTCTGCTGCGAAGACAAGAAAGTCACAATACGAAGGGACAGGTCAGCATAATTATGACCTGAACCCAGATTTCCAAGTCCCAGTCCAATATCTTAGTTACAAAACAATAAATATTAACAAGCCCCCATAAAATTAAATAGTTCTTGAAAACAACCTAGGAAAAACACTGTAAAAGAGAGGCTACTGCCAGCAGCAAGTTGGTTGTGGAATGCCCATTTGAAACAGCTGGCTCTGATTTTGCTTTCCCCAGGGTGCAATTATCTTCAAAACTCCAGAGCAGGACACTCTCAAAATAGCACTTAGCGATGACATTCACACAAAGTCAAGGCAGAGATGCAGCCTGTTGAAAATCTAAGCCTCTGCAGGCTGAACTCAGGTCATGACCTTGCACACGGAGAGCTACATACCAATTCATTGAGATGTTGTGGTTTCCAACGCACAGTCCAAGCGCCATTCCTGAAGCCGAGAATTGAAAGGCAAGGTTCATGATGCCTTTAGCTGATCATCAACAGCTCTCGGCCCTGCTGATAAACAGCAAGGGAGGCTGCACAACCTGTAAGTTTATTGGTCATTCCACCTACCATATACTACCAATAAAATCTCTATTTTTGTGCAAAGGGAACACTGATTTTGGTAATATAGCCTCCCTCAGCACAAACTGACTTTAACAGTATGTCCTTTTAGCTATGCTTCCAGTCCTTTCAAAGTTCCTTGGGAAGCATTAAGAGCTCCATGAATGCTCAAAATTTCACATCATCCCCCGTTTTGGGATAACATAATTCATCCACATGCAAAAAGCATCGCTTTGCAGCCACTGTTCCTGGCCCTCCAGCCAGAAGTGTGGATGCCTCAGCTTAAGCCTGAAATTCACCTACTCAATATCAAAACGGACAAAGAAGCATTTCAAGGTGCTGAATCCAAGGTAGTTTGAACACAGCTAGCTCAAGCAGTGACAACATCAGTACTGTAGCTACACAAGCTCCATTCCAGTCCCCAGATTACATTAGGACTCTGGTACTTCTCTGGCTGCCAGACCACACTTAAGCCCATGCTGCCACCAATTATTTCAAGGTCTTCCCACACTATCAGGATTCAAATTAAGACAGATACACTCTTTTCTATCGCACATCCAAAATGGCACACAGAAACCCCTCATCCCCTGGCTTGTACCTATAGAAAACTCTTTAAGAGTCAGGCAGAAAGGCTGGTGTCATTATGCTGAAGGATGAGCCATGAACCACAGCCAGACAGAGCAGCATACCTCTGTCACTGCTGGGGACTGATTTCAGTAGCTGAATTGAGGGCTGGTCACCAGGTCACTCCAAGGAATCGCTGCACCCAGTGCCAATAGCTGCTGAGGTTATAAAAGTGTGCAACTCAAGCAGACGCTGAGTAAAAGACAGCTGACAAGTTGAGTAGCAGAAAGCACCCTGGGTGGAAAGGTAACAATTACAGAATAAGGATGGAATTATAAGACAATGCACACAACCAGTAGAAAGAGTCCAAGAGAAACTGCAGTCCACTCATGGGTCTCATACAGTGTGTTTTCTAGCAAATGCCATCCTCAAATTCCCAACACTAACTTTTGGAGGTGAAACTCACTCCTGAGCCAAACACAACCACAAACACCACATTCCACCTGACTCGGTCTTAAATGATGTATCAGCTTCAGCACAGGGATAGACCTGACCTAGGCAGAGCTAACTGACAAAGGAGGGCAATTTGGAGGAAGGGCAGAGTAAATACTTCAGAAGGATGTTATAAAAATATAATGAGTGATATCCAGGCCATGGTGTCATAGGTCCTTTTCCAAAATCCCAGAAGACTACTATGCAACAACCCATCATTTTTATTTAAAATATTGACCACCAGTAGAAACTGAGCCCACAGAGAGCAGATGTCTCTTACCTTTGTGTATCTGCACACATTTCACAATGGCCAAGTGCCCAGGAAGTTATTTTTGCCCCGAATTAAAACCTTGTTTCATAGCAAGATTAAGAGTAAATTTGCAACTTGTAAGCTCTTCAGGGCCTGAGTATTTTCAGTGGAAAGGCTGACAATTACATACATCACATTGCAGCCACAGAAAGAAGGGACCACAAGAACAGCCGTTGTTTCTCTCAGCTGAAAGAACATGCAGACGTGACAACCCCAATGCCATCACGTGTGTGCGTCTATAAAAGCAAATAAATGAGGCAACTAATGCTAGACAGCATACTGAGTTTTTGTGCTGAAGCAACCCAAAGTCACATGTTCTTACACTGCATTCAGAATTCTACAGAAAAAACAGCTTCGCAAGCTAAAGACTATTGCCAGCACGCTTTATTTGCATTACTAGATGTCAGGCGATCCATTTGCAAAGGCAATACAACCAATAATGTACTGTAACCTTGTAAATCTACTTTCTGTCCTACAGGGAAAAGAATATACATGTACAGAAACATGTTACTTCCATCTCAGTACAATCCATTTGCTGTCACTGATGACGCTGACATGTTCACACACAAACCAGAGCAATTCTGCTTAACTATCCCCTACAATTATTCTGGCATTAGTGGCACCAGCGCAAGCTCACAACACGTGGTAAAAAAACCATGCACAATACTTGTGCTTAAAAATGTGACATCAGTTTTTCTTCATCATTTCTTCACCCAAACACCATTTTAAAGATAACTATATTTTCATCTAAAAACACAGTCTCTGAGTATTAATGCATGGTATAAGAAAAATCCCAGATACAGTCAGGTCTTCGTTTTAGAAAATGAGTAACTGTGTATACTAATTTTGCAAAAATTTAGATGTCCACCTTCAGCATATGCTATGTTAAGGAGATAGAGGTGCCCATTCTGCTGACAGAACAAGGAAGGAGAAGAAGAGATCCTCCTTTAAGGTTATGAAGGACAGGTGCAACATCAAACCAATAAAGTGATGACCCTGGCCGAGTTGTCCTTCAGGCATCAATTCCAGAGCAATAAACTCCAGAAGGGAGTCGATGGACTATGCCTGTGACCCTAATCCCACATATTCTATCAAGTCCGCTGGTCTCAATATGGAACAAAGCACCTTTCTGGAGAGGTCCACTGACTACATGCCGTGAAATCACTCTCTGAAAGACAGCAAAAAGAGAATGAGCTGCCTGAAAATGCGTCCTCCCTCTTTGCTTTTCAGTCAGAATGACTTCCAGTCCTTCGCAACAAAAGCAAGAAAGAAACAAGTTCAACACACAGCCTTAGAAAGCAGAGCATTATTCCTAATCAACTAGAAGTGAGTTTATTTCTACCATTCTAAGTAACCACTGGATACAGTAGCAACTCCAGACCTCTTATTACAACTATTCAATTCATTTTCAATAAAGGTGTCACACAACCATGACAGACACGGTGTCAGCTGCCAAACAGCACAAAACAAGAAAAGCTAAACATACATGAGAGCAGTTGAGATAAGAATCAATTCTTATTCCTCTGAAATGTTCCTTTTGTGCTCTCTTAAAAGTACCTCATTATAATAATAAAGCTAGGTTAAAAAATAGCCACAAGTGTTAATCAATACCTCACAGAAATATTATTTACAGACAGGTTAAAATAATTGCTAACAAAGAGATGAATGCCAATCTAGTTACATGAGAAACAACCCTATTATCCAGCAGTGGCTACAGTACTCCAAGACTCCAGATACTTGGGAGAGAAAAGAAGCTATTCATAAATTTATTTAGTATGGTCCCTATGCAGAAACCTCAAACGCTTATTATAGATAATATCTCTCTCCCCCTAGGTTATTTGTCTAGACATATTTTAATTAAATGGCATAATTCTGGTCACTGATGTGGCAAAAATTATTTAGTTTATTTTAATAAGGTCTTTTGGTCTACACTACTCCAGCTTCCAGAAGCATAACTCAGAGCCCATGACAAGTTAGATGTATGTTTTAATGAATGTGATAGCGCTTGTTGCCTCCAGACCTGTATAAAGCACAGGCACAAAGGTGGTGACTACTATCTCTGTTTACCTTCAAAGCACATGCAAAATGTCAACTCTCCCACAGAATTACACAGAAAGCCCTACAAGATCGTGTATCACTTATTTTTTTTGTGGGAAGCCACCGGAAGCCCTCACCAGTCAGTTCTCTGTACAAGCTTAAAAAGTGTACTGCATCATACCGAGAGATCAGCTTAATGCACAACTCCCAGAATCTCCATCGAGTCTCAAAGGCAACCCGGGAGGGGTATAACGTGAACCCACTTCACGGCTGTTTCAGCTGTTCAATGCACGGCCTGGACAGTCTCTGTGGACAAAGTATTTTGGAATCCAGATCACAAGATAAAGTTGCCCTTGTCTACACCCCTTCGAAGTTTAGTCTCCCACGAGGAACAACGTGTTAGTGGTGTAGTGGATGTACAGATACAGCCCTCTAACATTTCCCTGGGATAGAACACTGCAAGAAAAGCTTCTAACATGATGAAAAGCTGGGTTCAGACCTCTTACATTCAGACCTAGTAATAAATTCCACCCACACTTCAACTGCAAAGTCTAACTGGACCTACAAGTTTGTTTAGGCATTGAAAGAGAGATCTCCAGCTTGCCACAAAATCCCAAGTCAGATATAAATTAAGAAACAGGTAGTATTTGGATACATGCCCATATGGGATGGTGATCACCCTTTAAAGATTTTCACCACGCTAAGTCAAGAATTTTGTTTTCACCATCAGAAAGGTGTTCCAGCATAGAAGTGAAACAAGTTCTCCATAGCAAGCGAAAATCCCCAGCCCCACGTTCACATTTAGATACAAGTTTACTATTGAAGCTACACTATCATGCATTTTACAAAACTATATGCTATTTCATTAGAAAAATAGCAAAGAGTGATAGCACAAATTGCATGGACTGATGTATTCAATATCCTTGTAAAAGCGAAATAAGAGAGGTGTTGCTTTGAGAAAATAAGCCAACCTCCCTCATTTCCCGAGTGGCTCCTTCAGTGGAAGACACTGGTAAAGGAAAGAGAGACGTGGTTGTTTCATTTACTACTATACTCCTGAAGAACTACAAGCAAGAAGAAAGCTGCAGGGCTCAGGGACTCACTTTGGTATTTGACACAGGTTTTTGAGTTCTTTATAAAGAAATATTTGTCCAAGCTATTCTTGCTCGGTGCATCCTTACAAGAAGGTATAGCAGTACTGAAGGACGCAGATTTAAAAAAAAAAAAAAAAAAAGCTGCAATGAAGAGCCCACAATACTATATTTCACCATTTCCCCAGGTCCATCACAGGCTTTCCCATCAGATGAGAAAGTCCTTGTTCCTCACAAACACAGCAAGAAGCACTTGGCAACAGCTCTTAAGGCCACCCATTTAAGGAAAATAAAAATTACATAGGTCTAAAACACTGAACCATTCTACTAAGGTACCCTTCAAAAAACAGGGAGCAGGCTTGCCAAGAGCTGACACGCATGTGCTAAGAAATGGTGCTCCTCCAAATCCTGCACTTATGTAACTATTACCTAGCAGCTGGGAAAGCACAAAGGCAGACTGTGCCGGGAGGGGCCCCATTAACACAGGAGGTACAAGCTTTTTACCTGCCTAGCTCTGCCTGTTTGGTTCCCCACCTCCCACTCCTGAAGAGTCATTTCAGCAAGCTAAGAGGCTGCTCAGAGAAACAGTTCAGATAAAAGGTGTTCAGGTTTTATGCATCACAGGGAGAGAACTGGAACCTTTTCCCTATACAAAGGGAGAGCAAGCAAAATGTAAACCCTTCATTCCAAACCTGCACAAGCCCAAGTACATTTGACTTCTAATAATAATAATAATACTCATGTATTTGTAGGTTTAAGTGCAGAATCCAGCAGAACCTCTGCCTTAATTTACCAGTGTATTAGTGTGGAAGAAAGGGGGGAAACACAGGGCCCAATTACTTTTTTTCTTTTAATTAAGCATCATTTAAAGCCCTCTGAAACAGAAAGCAGACCCTCATTATCCTGACACCACACAGAATGAGATAAGCCTTCTGCAGGGAAAACTATCATCTAAAACACAAGATGAAAGACTTATTGCATCTCTGCCAGCAGATGGTAAGATGAGGCAGAAAATGGTGTGGCAGGGTGGACAACCGAACTCAGGTCTTCCAAGTGCTAGGTAATTGCCTTAGCCACAAACAGCCTTCTGAAGAGTTGCTGTCACTCTCACAAGCATTTCACCAGGAACTGAACAAGAAGAAAAATGCAAGCAGTGTCCATTCAGTGGAAATTCACATTTTCAATCCGTAACAAGTGGACTCCCTTGCCTTTATTGTCTTATTTTCACAAGCTTCACTGAGAAGATTGCTACGGTATTGGCCAAGTGCACTTTGACAGTCTGCTGGTTCCTTCTGGATTCAGTGATCCATTTGCCCAGACTGAAGATACACACACATACACCCTCTGGTTCTGTTTCACGACTTGGGGTACTTCCTGTGGCAATGCAGCTCCTGAGGGATCTAACAAAGCTCTGAGTTATTATCTACTTTGGCTGTGGAACGCACCCCAGGGAAATCTGAATCTCCCCCGGGGTTTTAGATCAACAAATACCACTCTGGGTAGCCCTATCTTTTAAAGGAAACATCCTGAACCTCACAGGTTTGTACATACTGACACCGGGCAGTATGCCCCAGAGATGGAGCCACAAACAACATAACTGGCAGCCTTTCTACTTCACTAATATAAGGCACGAGCCAGTATAGCCTAACTCCCTAGGGAACTATGTGCATAAACACTGGGAAGCCACATCCTCTAGGTGCAGAGCACAGCTTCTTCCCCATGCCCAAATGGTGTCTAGAATCCACTTTGACTAACTGCATGTGCTGTGAAATGACACGCAGCATCGCCAGGGAATGTTTGATGAATACATGCATCACCCCAAGAAAAAGGCTGAGTTTGAAACTGGGAAAAAAATCTAAGTTCTCCCCTATTACTATTGTTAGAGTTGCATCATCCATCTTTCATCGAACTCAATATTTTCCTCTCATGGGAACTTCATAAGCCACTGGGCCTCTGACTACAAAACGGCATGCACTGGCCCCACTTGCTTAGCCAAGATTTCTACCCTCTCCCTAGAGAACAGGCAGAGCACCAGGAACAACCTTTATTGAGAAGGCAGATGTGGCCAGACTGTGTATTTGTATGAGGCTGCGTAACACTCAGCTTGGGACACAGAGCAGGGCTGCAAAAGATTTCTGCCAAATCCTATTAGAGAAGCAAAAGCTGTTTGCCATATCAAGTTCAGATAGACTTCAGAGAAGAGCCCAAGTTCACATCCTAGCGCTCAGAAGCACCAAAAGCGTATACACCAACTGAGCTGCAACCCAGAAGTCAAAGCAGTTTTTCACAGGTCAGACTTTCACTTGACTCAACATCAACAGACAGAACAAACAGTGGAATAGGTAAACTGTAAAGTTTGATTTTGTTGCTGCTTTTGTTACAAACACAGTAAGGAGTGGCTGAACAGCTCCAACTCAACCGATCCACACCATAAATCCTGAATGGCTTCTTTAGCTTTCCAAATCCTATTTTTGCAGAAGGATACTGATAGCATCTCTCAAGAGTAAAACTCCACTTTGTCATTTCCTAATTCTGATTTCATTGAGACATATATCCTGCTGTTTGGCAGAGCCAGATAAGAAGAGACCCAATCCCAGTGGTTTTGTAATCTGTCCGTTCTTGTATTACAGCTGTGTTCCTATCTTTACTCATTTTCTGTCAGAGACTCGGTAAGACCAGCAGCTCTGTAACTGCAGCAGTTGCCAATGGTTATCCAGCCAACCAGCGGCTGATTTCTTAATTAGTGATCCCTGGAGTCTAAAGAGAGAATGAGAAGCTATTAAAAGGAGACAGCATGGATGAGAAGGGGCAGGGGATGGGAATTAAATTTGAAACATAGACTAGTCGTTTAAATTTGCCTAAAGACATGCTGAATACCTTATCCACAGGTAAAGTTCTAGCTGCTGCTTTTAAAACCAGTGTCCAATAAGCCACCAAAAATCCTTTTAAAAGTCAGTCTGTCTGGTGGGGAAATCAGAAACCCACGTTAAGCAACCATCTCTTTTAGAGAATCTTAAAGAGGGCTAACAGTTTAAGACACCTTGGCAGTATCTCAGTTGTAACGTTTTAACACCGATACTACCTTCTGACCACGTCCTGAGTCACTATTTTCAAAAGGAAATCTGTCCATAAGAAAACACTGCAACAAAAGGAGGTACTATCAGATTCTCAAAAACGACAGTGACTTTACTTTGCCCCGGCAGACACCGTTTGCCAGTAGCACTGTGCCTCCACCCCTACAGACACCTCTTCTTTTGATAACACAGGTTTAATAAAAGTTCAGCTTTTGTATACTGCCTCCACAGAACACTTTTTGGAATGCTATCTGACATCTGCACTTACAGTTTAACACTCAGGAGAGTGAAGCATATTAGGAAAGGAATAATACATTTTCAAGAGCTGTTTTTATTTTGCATTCAAATTTCTATACTTACTATCCTTAGAGAAAAGAAGGCTTTAAGAGTTCATGAGCTGACAGATGTGCATGTCTATAGTTTTTATTTATTTTGCCTGGCTGCTCTAAGTAAAAAAAATTTTAAAGATCAAGAATATATGGATGTGAGAAATCAGCGGTCTTGGCAGGGAAAAGTCAAAGTAGTTCTATGACTACTTAAAATAGGTTTTTAAGAGCTAATGCAATTTTTTAAGAGACAGGTTTCCATGAGCAGCTAGAGAGAGCTGGTAACATTTCGTACTGTGCCTCTAATGAAGGTCTTGATTACTTGCCAGCAGTGCAGTTGATTTCACAAGCGTCTACAACTTATACTCAAATGCCTAAGATTTAAAGAACAAAATCAAATTGTGAAGAAGGAAATATTTGAGGCAAACTCTTAGAATAAGTACTGAAAATCAGAAACACATTTATTCCACACACACAGCACTGGACACGTCTGTCTCACACACCCTTTTTTAGATGCGTGGGGGACTGCTAAATTGAGGACAACGTGACATCCAGTGTCCTGTGAGGACAAAACAGCAAAGAGGTATTGACTGGAGTGAAGGAGAGGAGATTTTCCAGGAAGGAGAAAACTACCAACTCAAGGTTTAAACAGACTCCTAACCCTGGAGAGAATGAAACCTTCCACTCATCCAACAAGCAAGTACAGATGATAAGCTTCAATCCTTCAATCCCTGGAGGAACATCTCGCTGCAAATAGACATGTTTTCAGAGACAGACTCAACCTTGGCCTGCATGTTGAGGCTATCAACAATGGGGCAAAGGACAGTGGTGACCTGTCTACTACTCAACTCCCAGGCACTGGAAGCTGAACCAACTGCTCAAACAATCCAACATCCGTAGCATTATTTTCCAACCTAGAAGCCCACCCAAAAGCACCATCACTCAACCTTACCAGATCCCTAAGGTCATGGAAGTTCACAAAAATGTCCTGTTTGTGTACAGAGTTATAAAGCCATGTCCTGATTTGTATGACATTACTTCAAAGAAATCAAACATACAGAGCTCTGATGATGATATTCAGTCTGCTGCTGAGAGTTCATAGAGCCCCAGTTAGTAACTGACATATCGTAAAGTTTTTTTGTCAGTTTGGAATCCAGAGACAAATCACCACTGCTATTGCTCCTAGAAGCCCTCAGGATAAAAGGAGAAAGGAACAATAAGACTCAAGAGTTTCTAGGACTATAAAAAAAGAAGAAAGGTCTTATTTTGCTTATTTTGAAGCAACGCATTTTATTGGAATGACAGTGATAGACTCAAGGTTGTCAAAACCAATTGCATCCAGAAGCAACCACTGGAAGGAACCTTTAGTCAGTTTGCCAGGCTTGGCTAGATAATTATGTCATGAATTTGTTCCTGTATCTAGTATGTCCCAGGCCACGGTCCTAGACCCTGGGCACAGAGTGTGATTATAATTTCTACTCACTCATTTTCTATTACTTCCACTTTTATTTCATGTAAAGAAAAAGGATAGATGTCTTAAAAAGGAGAGATCTCTTACACCTTAAGGGATTTCTCTCTTTTCTGACATTTTGTTATTATGTGTGTGTGAGGAGGGGATGTATTTCAGCTTAGTACATCAATATTTAGACAGATTGAAAAACTTTTAATATTCCAGAGGGATGATTGGGATATTATCCAGAACAATTGTACATACACTAACCCTACGCTTGCTTCTAAATACATTAGACTGTACTTTGGTCTTGATTCTCTAGACTGCTCTTACTCAGCTGAAAATCTTTACTAGTGCTTAATAATTATCAGTGGAAACAATAGCACAATGGAACTTCTTTACTCACTAGATGAAAAAAACAGAGTGTTGACTCCAACTGCTTTATTTACATGCTCACACCTATCACATCTGTGTCACCATGATAATTAAGAGAGTCTGAAAAAACTTTTGGTAAGTAGAAGTCAATTTGCCAAGCACAGGAAGAGGTTCTCCCTAACACTTCCCTTTCCCTGTGGCTGTCAGGAGTAGGAATGCAAGTGAAGTACAACCGAACAGCCGAACCTGCACAGCTCACAATTTGACAGCCCTGAGAGTGTCTGATTAACAGAGCCTAACAGAAGACACAAACCTTATTCTCTTCCTTTCTCTTTGTGCGTCTGAGATATACGTACTGTTAAAGCCTCTACAAAAAGAACAAGCCCTAGAACTTCATGGACCCAGAGAGCAGCTGCTGTGCTAGCAGAAGGGTTGACCTGCATAATCCAAACACAAAAACCACGGGTGGAAGGACTGCTACATCAGCATGCTCCGGCCACCTCAGAAGTGATTCTTCTAAAGAAAGCTCATGTTATACCACTAGGATAACAGGAATATTTGCCCCTTTTCCCCCCCCAAGGAGAGATCATTTGCGTGCATACAAAATACGCAAAGGTGGGCATCAAACCTCTCTCTTTTCACCAAGTTTTACTTTAAGCCCATTATTTACTGCTCCGTGATCCTCTCATTCCAAAAAACCCCTCCAATGCTGCCTGTTCTTCTGATTGTTTTTGCTTAGCTGCAATGTAAGTTCTTCAGAGGAAGGACTGTTTTCTTAGTAGGAGCTTACACTATGCTTCACAAAACATGAGACCCACCTTCACAAAGGATCCCTCCCCGCATGGACAACAATCAGTAACCATGCTGTATTTGTCCCTGCCACCTTTTTACAAACGTGACAAGCAAATGCAATTCATGCAGCAACCCACAGGACAAGGCTAAGCCAGACCAGCCAAAGATGTCCCCACAAAAAGAACCTGTCAAGCAGATGCCTCCTAAAGCTCAGTCACTGCCCTTCAGCACCCATGAGCCCCCCTCCTGTCAGGAATGAAAAGCCCAGTTCTTTTTGCACTGCCTGGTTTTAGTCACACCAACTAAAGTCAGCTTGGCACTACACATGCAAAGCTGCCCTGCAGCAAGGGATAATTCACAGTAGCATTATCTTCAATTCACTGGCTTACTGTTAATTTGGTCAGAACGGGAGGGTGGGAGGAGTGTTAGCAAAGACAAAAATAAGCAGATGACAAATTTGCTTATTAACCACGTTGAATAAGAGATGTATTAAAAAAACGTAAGGAGGGAGAGGGGATGAAAAGCAGGATGTGAAAGAAGCAGGAGCTGGAACAGCATGGCTAATGTCAACCATGAAATGCAACCCCTGCTGGGACAATTTGAAAGACAGAAGAGGCAGGCTTTTTAATATTAACTATGTTTGATCGCTTTACTTCAGATGCATCTAACAGCACGAGGAAGAGGATTTCCATTTACCCGATAGGTAATTCTTACAAGCTAGAGACCTGAAACAGCATGAAGAACAACTACATTCACTCTGCATTGAAAACTTCCGTTACCTGCACTGGAAGCTGATCAGGACACACTGTGCAAGAGTCATCAAGGAGCAAGTAAAATACCAGAGCTCTTACCAATGCTCCAGCTGCACATTCACACAGGCTCCAGGGCCTTTACTTCATTTACCTCTATTCCAAATACTCAGAGCTCTTTGGAAGGCACATTCTGTACCATTTCAGGATTAGTTTCTAGTACCACTGAAGCCAGTGAGGATTTCTGCATGCACTGGTTTTGGCTGGGGTGGAGTTAATTTTCTTCATAGTAGCTAGTATGGGGTGTGTTTTGGATTTGTGCTGGAAACAGTGTTAATGATTCAGGGATGGTTTAGTTATTGCTGAGCAGTGCTTACACAGAGTCAAGGCCTTTTCTGCTCCTCACCCCACGTGGCCAGCGAGCGAGGGCACACAAGGAGCTGGGAAGGGACACAGGCGGGACAGCTGACCCCGACTGACCCAAGGGATGTCCCACACCATATGGCGTCACTCCCAGCATATAAAGCTGGGGAACAAGGAGGAAGAGCGGGACGTTTGGAGTGATGGCTTTGTCTTCCCAAGTCACCGTTACGCATGATGGAGCCCAGCTTTCCTGGAGATGGCTGAGCACCTGCCTGCCCATGGAAAGTGGTGAGTGAGCCCCTTGTTTTGCTTTGCTTGCATACGCCACTTTTCCTTTACCTATTAAACTGTCTTTATCTCAACCCATGAGTTTTCTCATTTTTACCCTTCTGATTCTCCCCATCCCACTGGGGCAGAGGATCGAGGGGCTGTGTGGGGCCGAGTTGCTGCTGGGGTTAAACCACGACAGAGTGAAATAAGGAACTTGTCAAGCATGTCTGCAAGCCTTGTTGCACTTGCTCAACAATCTCTAATGACTAAGTATCCCCACGTTTCCCCGTGACATCAGAAATCCAACCTCTCCCTTGAATTCAACAGTTCAACTAGCACTTCTAATTAGAAACAACATGGTTGGTCCAGAGATTCCTAAATATTCATGTTTTCTGCAGCACGTATATCTTGCCACCACTTGCTACAACTGTGCAGGTTTCTTCCTCAGTAAGAGCAAAATGTAATTAATGTCAAACACTTCTTTGCATATTCTTTTTCAAATAAAGAAAAAGTTTGTCATGCATCCTTACTCCCCCCTCACCTCTGTACCAGGCAAGTCTCTGGCTCAATTAGTTTTATTCCATTTATTGTACGTTTTTTCAGTTTGGGTCTATAGCTAAAATAGGTCATAAATTACAACTGAAAATAAACATATTCAAAAAGTAGCCCCAGAAAGTCTTGCAAACCTACTCTTTTAGTAGTTCCATTCTTTCTGCATTGGGAAATTATTTTTATTTATTTATGTAATTTTAGGACTTCAACCACAATAGTATATTCAATGGAAAATATTACGTGGGTACAAATGGAACAATCACTGAAGCTGGTCATTGCAAAGAACTTCTACAACAATGACTGCCAAAAAGCAGTGGGCAGGGAGGGGAGAAGGAGCCTCTCTGCGACTCAGCAAAACAAAAGGAAAGAGAAATCTGATAAGATACCATGCATTTGCACTGGTATACTTCCATAAGTGCAAACTCTCTGCATTTATGCTAGTCGGAAGCAAGCTGGAGTTTTACTCTGATTTAGAAGTTTTTACAAATCAGGACTGAAACCCAAAAGTAAAATCCCCTCTTTACAAGTTTCCTAGGCATGTGATTTTAACATGTTTACAGTCTCCTCCAAAGGCACAACACTCACATAGATAAATTAAGCTAAGCACAAATTTAACTGGTTGTAATATCGGGGACTAGATCACTTACTCAAGGTCAAATACAGAGTAGCTGGAAGAGAAAAAACTGAAGTCAGATCTCAAATCTCAAACCAGTGCCTCAACCCACATAGTCATTCTTCTCTTCACATTCCAGAGGGAAGGCGAAGTCATTTAAATATTGTGGGTTTCAGATAGGATTCAACTAACGCAACTCTTAGAGACAATTTTCAAATTGATCTGTTTCTCTTAAACTGTATGTGACGAACGTTTGGTTTCAACAGCCTAACAGTTGTTAAAACACAAGCTCTTGTCCCAGTTACCCACAGTAAGACAGCTGTTAACAAACAGTATTTGCACACTTGCTAAGGATTTTCCAAAAGCATCTATGTCTCACATCTACACCCAAGAACTCAGAAACGCAAAGGCACATTAAAAATAAATAAATAAATAAATATATGGAGGCTCCCTTTTAGGGTTGCTTCTCACAAATTGCTGAACGACCTCTGTAGAACACGTCTTCCAAAATCAGAGATATCTTAAAAATAGAGTTATGCAAACCTAGCAGCTTTCCAGAGCACTGGATGGACTCCATAGCTCAGTCATTACAACTGAGACTGCAGGTTGCTGTGAAAATGCCATCCCTGTAAGACTTGAGGGGCCTCAGGATCTACCTCCCGTATCTCAGTCCTGTGAAGTGAGCCCTCAGTCACATTCCAGTCAGTAAGTAGCTGATTCACCTTCAGCATCATGGTCACCCTCTGCCTGCACAGACACCCCCCATCCAAATCAGAAATGTTCATACTGATTAAGCATACATGGTCTTATTTTATTGCCAAACAAAGCCAAGAATGTCAATCCTCACTTCACCTGCTTGATAAAAAAAGGGCCAGAGTAATTTTCAAAAAGATGTTATCTTCTTCAGAAATGATGAGACAGGTAAAAGTGAACCCAATAGCCAAATGATCCATAGCAAGTCAATGACATAAGGTGAAGGGGTTCTCTTATTATCCTCAAGTGTTTCACTCCAATAACTGAATGAAGAATATGATGTTTTGTATGCTTTAAATATTCTCCCAAATGATTTTCATACTTTATCTTACCAAGGCCACTGAAATAACCAAAAATTATCGTTATTCCCTCAGTTACTTACATTTCACATGGAAATAAGCCACAACAGAATCATAGGGCAACTATTTAGGTCGTTCTTTCCTCAAGCACTCTAAATTCCTCTGTATTTGCTCAGCAACTTGTCTCAACTGATTAAACTCTACAGCAGAAACTGGAGGACAAGCCTCTAGTATTCTTCTCTGAGAACAGGGACCCCCAAAACAGCATCAGCAAAATCACCAGTGACATCCTCCCCCTTCCTCAACATGCTCATTAATCCATGAGTTGGTGCTTAATTACTTTGGAAAATGGCATTCTAGTGGCAGGCCAATCCAAATGTCCTTTGCTATAAGGCAAGCAATAATCAGATGGAAAAAGCAGAGCCTGTACATCAAAGCTTTTCCTGCACATATGATGTACACTTAAAATCTTCTCTTAGCTCTGATGCTGAAACAGAGTTGAAGGCTAACAGAAGATGGAGAGAACTGCATGCTCACGCCATATCCCTGCTGCTCACTCCCTCAACAGTGATACTCACTGTGGAACAACTCACCCAGACACATTAGTGGAGCCGACAGGAGAAAGCTGGCTCAAGCACAGACATAGTTTTTCCTTAAGTCAGCACAACAGGAAGACTGTACTTTTCAGGACCCAGGTCACTGATCTTTATTGGCTCTAAAACTCAGCTCCAAAGAGTCAGCTGCGCTGAACTAGCCATGACCAACCCTTCTTCCCTTCAACACATACATTCTCAGCATTCCATCCTCTCTCATCAGGCATTTTCTTCTTGAAAATAAAAGCTTCCAAATCTAGGGTCATTTATATACTATGCACGTTTATATCCAAACTCTAGGGTCTTAGAGCTTGGAGCATCTCAAACTGTTTTCAAGAGTACCTGCAATCCCACAAAGGGGAACCTACAGAAGTAATTCCATCCAAACAGCTTTTGATATCCAACAAAACCTGGACAAATATATTGGTCAGAAGAGTCTGTCCCAAAGTCCATCAGAATTAACTATTAACTATTTCTAGGTACCATTAAGGGGTTTGAATCAGGCCCCTATTGGGACCTATGAGCGAGACAAACAGCAATGAACACCTGTGTAAGCGCATTACTACGTATGAACGGGTTTGCTTCTGAGATTTAAGTTAAGTAATAAGATTCAAGCATTTGACTAAATTAGGGTTTAAAAGCTCTGTGTGTCACCAGTTTCCACGTGCTATATGAAGTGATGCTTGGATACCACAGCAACGGGGCCTTAGGAACAACCCCCACTCCCATTCCCTACTTGGCCACAGAGACATTTACTCAGAGTTCCATGAAGACGACCACCTGGCTCCAAAACACAAGTATTTCTGCTATTGCCAAAAGACAAACAACAGATGAAACAGTAGCAGCAAAATCAACATATTCTTCAAGTACCAGGTACCCTTGAAAGAAAGCCCCAAGATGACAAGCCAGTTTACCTCCATGATCTCTGCTTATGAGGTGGATATGTAAAAAGCTGTAAGTTCTGTATTTTTTAGCTCAGATGGGAGTATATTTTCACTATATCATGTTCTCACACAAACACACATGTAGAGGACAAAGCAATCAGACAAAAACATCCTGCAAAAATAAAGATGGTTACAGATATCCTTCCCTGCAGGAACAAGGATGACTAAAAAATGGCTTATGCATTTTCATCAGACACTGTATTTCTGCTAGAAAAGACAGTTACCCATCCACAAACAGATGCAATTTTCAGTCCAAGTGGTATCTTTCACCTTGAGGTTATTATGTTTGGGAAAACAAGCAAAATGTAATATTTAAATGGATCTTCTCAGGAGACAGCTGGATGTAACTCTTAGATTTGCAAGTTTTCTGGAGAGCAGGCATGACCTCTTCATTTTTTTCCTCCAGAAGAGTATCATCTATCTGCCAATTTTTGGAGGGTGTGTAAGGAGAGGAATTTTCTTTTTTGTATACTCTCAAGTAAAAGAGGGTCAGAAAACAGTGGGAGCTGCCATGAACTCAGAGGGGGGAAAAAAATATCGGATGTTACTATCAACAGATGCTGCTTCCTTGAGAATATCTTATGAGTTTGCCTTTTTTAATAAATTGATTTTTAGGCCAACTAAAGTCATAATGAGAAAATATCTTCCAAAATACCTTAACTGGCTATTGATGGACTACATCTAACACAGTTCTGTACCACGTGGAAGATTTCAGCACGTTTGAAGCTAACCTAAGGTGAGTCTCTGGATCATGGATTGTAGCATGCAGAAGTAAAGGTTTACACTTCTCATCAGGCTAACAGAGGGCTGATTCTTTTTCAGTCCTGCTTTTTCACAGGGTCCACTGTATCAGGGAAAGGACCATACCACATTTCCAGAGTGCTTACCTGGTACCACTTCAAGTCAGCCTCCACAAGACTACTTTGGACAATACAGGTACATGCGTAAACTGAAGACCAAGACAGACTGAGTGCTGTTCTATTGAGAAAGGACATTTTTACAACTTTCATATATTTTACTGTCAGCAATAGGCTCTCAAACAGACATTTTGATTCAATTACTATTAGGCTTCCAACTGCAATACTAGCTTTGTGAGCTAAACTAACAATGCAGACCAATTTAAAAGCAACGTTGCCTGCATTCACTGCTAAATCTTTGAACAGAAGAAAAATAAGGAAAAAAAAACCAACCCCTGTCTTGGAACTCTTGGATAAGCAAGGCAAGACTGTATTTCTGAACACTAATGGTGAGATTTTCAGAAGTGGTTTTCCTCTAACTTCATTGGAAGCAGAGTTAGAACTACCCTAAATGATTATGAGAAAACAACACATTTTGCTGGGACAAGAAAAACAGATGAGTTTAATCATCTGTCCAGATTCAGCACTCCAACCAAATGAATAAAAGCAAGCCCAGATTAAACAAACAGTAAAACTGATATTAGAGATTGTCAGGAATGCTTTACTCCCCCTTTTAATTTTCCCAATCCACCTACTCAGTGTATCTTGTCTGAAAACAGTCAGTTCTTTGGAACTGGGGTTGCATATACTACATCTTGTAAAATTCTTAACAAATAGCTGTGCTTAAACTGAATTTACATGTGTTTTTCTCATTAACTACATGTAGAGGGATTTCAAAACACTGGCTACTGAAGGCCACAGTACTCTGACATTTACTCAAGACTACCAGAGAAGAGGATTCATGTGCAGATCACACAAGCATCCCTTGCAGGACTGTCTTCATTACCGCCATGTAATAACACAATTAGAGCACATAAAGTAGACATTTAGGAATAGAGGAGGCACCTGTTTTCTTTATAAATAACACAGCCAAAGAAAAGATGCAATCCTGGATATCGTAACTAATTAGCCATTAAACTGCATCAGAAAAGATTTCTGCTTCGTACAAAGTAGTAGTTTAGAGACTTCAGCTTTAGTAAACCACGGGGAAATCCTTACGCATAAAGAATTGCAAACAGTGGGATAAACAGAGACCAAGCATGAGGCACGAGCAAGCCTTTTAAAAAAGTAACTACAGGACCAAGTAATATTAATCTGTCTCAATTCAGCACTGTGTCCATTTTTATCAGTGGCCATTCACCTCAGCTCCATTATTCAGTACAGCCAAGCTATCCAAAACATCCAAACAAAGCATCGGCAACAGCACAGCTTGCTCCTTATACAACAGGCTGAGTCCTGTCAGTCCAAGGGCAAAGCTAGATTTCGTGGAACAAAGGATAATTTAAGTCTATCTGTAGCAGCCTGTCACTGAAAGGACACTGCCACTTTTTTGAGCCTTCTTCTCAAGTTCTCTTTGGGTGTCTCAGCATGCAGTGTTCAGCGCTGCTTCAGTTAGAGTAGATGTCACAGCAAAAGAGACAGAACTTACTCGCCCACTTCAGGATTATCTGGTAACGGACAAAGGCTGACTTTACCTCCAGTACTTGCAAAATAGATGGTCAAGTCACACAGAAATACTGAAAACAGGAATAAAACTCTTCTAGATACTGCCTTAACTCAGTAAGTTTAATACATGTCACTTCACTTTCTCTCTCTTCCTTTCCAAATAAAATCCAGAAATCTCAGCATTTTAAGGAACCAAAAAGCTAGACAGAGTAAACTGCAGTAATACATATGTAAAGAGTTGTATTGAGTCAGCATCACTAATTGGAACAATCAGCTGATTCTACTGAATTTTCCCTCCCATAAGGTGAGGCATATTAAGAGCTACACACCTGCTAAGACAGGAAATCAGAGTTTAATGGCTTTAAAGATACTTGATCTCAACTGACTTTATATAGGACTGGACTCCAACACTGCTGAAAGTTTCAAGGATAATGCTGCTCATTTTTAGCTTACCATAAACATAGAAAAAAAAAAAATCTGCCTCTGTGCTGTAGAAGTTTTAAGGAAATTTGAAATAAAAAAGGCTCGCCACTTCGCAAACACCAGCTGATATCCCTAAGTTATTTAACACAAAAGGAGGTGGAATAGAAGCTTCAACCTTCCTTATTTCAAAGAGGCTGTAAACACAGCTCGCTCCTGTAATTGCAAGTGATCATCCTACACATTCACCCTGGAGATGTTAAAATTAGACCAAGTAGCAATGGAGACAGTGGACTAGATATTCAATCAACAGAACATTAAAACACTGGGCCCTTGCAAAGAAATTCTAACAGCAAATCAGATCCCTGCCAATCACAAGGGCATTCAAGATTGCAGTGGGGAGACTACAATATACTGCAAGTTACTTGAGGTCTAGTATAGTCTCAAGGCAAATAGCAGCTGCATAAAGACAGTGATGGATAGCCTTTCTCAAGGACTACTTACAAGGAAAGAACGACACTAACACAGAAAAGAGAGTGAGAATTAGCCAGAACTTAAGAAAAAAAAAAATAAAAATCATCATCTGAAAGAATTTCACATAGAGATGAAGGCAGAAAATCTACTGTTGATCATATCAAGCACAACAACATATCTAATCAGCCAAACATACAGGAACCCCAACTGTTGTGGAAAAAAAAGAGAGAAAGGAAGTAACTTTAATGATCAAGACATGCAAATTGAAACATCTCATGATTCGTAAAGAAGATAAAGACCAGAAGAACAGGGAGAGAATTCTCACAGTGATGCCATTTACAAAAAAAATCACTGTCTGTGTTCATCATAAACACCACCCTGTCAGCCTTTCCACCCAACACTGTGGCACAACAGCTGAAATAAATGGTTGGTGCTCCTGAACAATTCTCTGAAAGTACTGATCAGGATGATAACTGACCAGGTTGCACATAGTCACAGTAACACCTATCAGGCTGCATTTAAAGTGGAATCTGAAATGCAAGCGTGAACAAGGCTATTTTTGAAAATGCCAGACTCGTGCTTGAAGGAAAGCACAATCCAAGTGAAGGGAGCCTGCTGTGCTAATCTCAAATATACCATGGAAATCTTTACAGGCTTTAATACTGTATGTAAATTAATTCCTTAATTCAAATTTTAAACTTTTCCACAGCTATTTATGGTTGGTTTCAAAGAGCTGAACATGGATCTCCTCCTGGTGCATCTGGATCTCCTCCTGGTTGCCTGTTCACTCTCCTGTGGCAGGCTAGTATGGTGATAATCTTTCAAAAATTACTATTAAATAAATCCCATTTAATTCAACCTACTTCACAGGCAAATTTTAATGAGAGATACAGCAAGCCCATAGATAAGTTGCTGAACTTGAATCCTATAGAGATGGTTAATGTTTCCAACAGCTGTACAGTCTGTGCATGTATTCTTAAGCCAAAACAAGTCTACCTGGAAAAAAAAAAAAAGAGAAACAAAACTGTGCTTACACTATGTGGAGGTGTTCATTAAATGAACAGTAGTAAACTTGTTTTTCTAACTTGTCCCACTGCAGATCACTAGCCACAGGAAGCAGACCAAACCTGATGTATCCCTTTAGCATGTTTTCATAGCATTAGCTTTTAATAAATATAACATACTCCACCCTCAGAGCAGAGCAGTCCTCAGGTTCCAGCAGAAAAAGTGGTTGTTTTAAATATTTAGATTACATTACAGTTGGGACGTTAAAATAAGCGGTGACTTGTACTGTAGACAGCTATCAGAATCAGCTTGGCAAAATATGTGTAAGCTAACCTAGTGTGGTTACAAAGTATGAGCTTTGAGGTCTATTAGGCTGGTGTTCTTATACATATTTTTATTATTTGTACTACAATAGTGCTTTCTGATGTCAGCAAACAGAAAAGCACCACAGATGCTGCATAAACCTAAGTAGTAAGATCCGCAGTCTCCAGAAAGTTTATAAACTTCAGCAGAGAAAATGGGAGAAAGCTAGGAGAAATAAAGGCTATTCTCTTTAGGCAAGCAGCTAACACAGGCCTCAATTCAGCACTAGGCTTCAGTGCGTCTAAGTACTTTGCTGAGTTCCAAGCCTAAATCTGTGGCTGAATACAATTTTTTTCCTATTTCCCAAGTCTCAATTCCGTGCTTTAACTATGCAACTATCCATTTTCTTTCACGAGGTAACAGTACTCCCAACCGTCTGCCGGTATTAATGGACTCTCCCTTCCAGTCTTAAGAACTCTCCTTCCCCCTGAAGGCCTCTATGTGGTTGCTGTTGATCCAGATACTTAGGCCTAGGACCTGCTCTCAGTAATCCCTATCTTCAGAATATTATTCCAGATTTATTTGATTGACTCAAACTGAAACTTGGCCTTCAGTTCCGAGCTCCTCCACCTAACAGCAGACCAAGACTTCTGCAATGTTTACAGCATTTAAGTGTGCAGCAGACCATGCTGCGTGGAATGAAAGCTGGAAAGAACCACAACCAACCCACTGAACTGTACAGTCAGAGTCACCATCCTCAGTTTTATCACCTGTCTCAAAGAACTAATAAAAATCCAAGTATCTTCTCAACTCAATCTACTTAACCACCTGTGGGGCTTTTTTGAGGAAAGCCTTCATTAAAAAGCATTCTCCTCCCACTGCAAGGTATGCATTTGAACCACTATTGTTCACGTGACAGAATAGTTCAGTTGGAACCTGGCTCAAAATTCAGTGCATTTCAGAGGAAGACTCTTAGTGACTTCACCAAGCTTTGGATCTGTCCCAGAGTTTCAGTGCTGCCACCTACCCTGTTATAGCATCCCAAAGGAAAGCTGGCAGCAGCAGAAGAGAAGGGTGATGAATCTTAGCCATGGGCTGCAACATGCCTTGCATTCATTTTCTCAGTCAGCCATGCCTGTTTACATCCCAGGGAACAGCTGTCCCAGCCTGACCTGAAGACAGCTTTGACTATTATGCAATCATTCCTTTCTAGCCTACAGACAGGCAAACCTGGCCAGAAAGGGTACAGGATTAAAAAAAAAAAAAAAAAAAATCTTTAGAAGAAACGCATTTGTTGCTCTGTCTGTTCAGCCACACTTGCTATCCAAAAGATATTTTCAGTAAACATGCCATAGGCATTTGCAAAGATCTCTATGGTAAATTATGTGACTGCATTACCAGTTGAAGCCCCAACCCTTTCTAATCTAGTGTCCATGTAAACTGCTGTCTTTTTCTCAGTGTAACTGTATCTCAGATCTCTGCATATCTACTAACTGATGAAGCAGCCTGAGATGACAGGAGAAAATACAGTGTTAACACTGAAGGGGCACAAATCACCAGGAAGCCTGCTTTTGCTAGTTCTGTGGAACTACCTCCTTACTCATTCACCCCTCCTAAAAACACCCTGTTCCCTCAATAACATGGAGGGTAAAAGAGACTAAACAGGGAGGAGACAGAGACTCACGTGGGAAAACAAGCACTCGGAGGGAGATTCTACATGGCTGCTTTGTAAAGATAATCTCACTTATATTTCAAGGCCAAAAGTTATATGGCCAAAAGTTACCTGCTCATCTACCTGCCCATCATTCAGGACAGTAACCTGGATACTGTCTCAAATTCTCTGACTGCTCTCTAGACCTTCACATCCAACGTACATTTAGGTCTTGCCGTCTGTGTAGTATTTCTGAAACTTTCCATTTATACAGCTAAAATCCTTGCCAGAGCTTTGATCATAGTATTTGCCTCAACATCCCCTTGCCTAGTTCTGATCCATACAGACTCACTCTGTGGGTATCAATCCTTGTCACAAAGCTGGAAAGATCATTTTCCTAAACTGTTATTTTTAGCACATGCCCCCTCTGCACATTAGTCTACCAGCTCCATATTTTCTAATGCAAATATGAGTCACTTGCCTTCATTTTATTCTGTTTCAAAAAAGACAGACTCCTACCTGTAACTGACCTATATCAGCCTCTGTCACCTGCTTGTTCAGTTTTCAAACAAGTGTGGAGGTAGGCTTCCTTTCATGTTGCTCTTTAGTCTTGAGAGGATCTCCTTAAAAACACCAGCAAAAATACCTCATTAAAATCTTTGTTGCAATAACTACCAAAAAATCCCCAACCCAAAGCTATGCTCTTACTACCACATATCCCAGCAGAGTCCACCTAAAAGGCAGAATCCTACCTGCAGGGCAGTTTTGGCCAGTATTCTGCCATATCCCTGAATAAGCATGGAAACGGTTTTCCGAGCACAGAACTCAGCCCAAAAACTTCCTCTTGAGTTTGGTTAGCTCAGAGTCTAGAACTCGGTGGCACCTGATTGACAGAGAACAGGCAGAACTAAGGCTTCCGTGTTTTTGTCCAATGTTCCTTTGCTTGCTGGATTTTTACAACAGCTTTCATAGTTACATTCAATAAGCATGGAATTCTCCAAATATAACATACAAATCAACTTTCTGTTTTCCAAATGATATATGTCCAGTGTCCAAATGGCACTTTAAGCATCAATCGTCTGAGCCTCATTGAAAAACAGGCAACTCCTACTTTCATTTGCCCCTATAAAAAAAATATTTTGAGGGTGGTGTTTTTACTATCTTGACTCTAAAAGCTTTCCAAATTATGAAATTTTTCTACATCTCCGTAGCTAGACATTTGTCAATTAGGATTCCTGTTTCTCAGCTAGGACTCCTCTTAGGCAAGGGTGAAAACAGAAATGGTCCGTTGCCTCCATGAGAAAAGACACAAAACTGTGCTTCTCACGTTCCTCTTCTATCAAAAATTGCCCCATTCAGCTCATAATCCCGATCCCAAACCGGATTCCTATGGCTTTAAATCACAACTGCTTGCTAGATTTCAACACACCAAATACCAAGAAAATCAATAACTGTGCAAGAAACAGCTGCACCTAAAAGTGCAGTTTAAAAGGAAGTTCTTTTGCTGATACCAAAGGAATGCCTAAAAAGCCACTCCTCAAAGTACTCCCTAAAGAAGTGTAATCAAAAGAGTATTAGTTCACACAATGGAAAGAATGAGGACTTGAACCTCACCCAGAAGGATGGCAGAACAGACACATACTCTGGTATTCGATGGATAAAGATTGCAGATTGGCTTGCTCTTCCTATCCTGCAAGCATTGAAAGACACCATCAGCCGTTCCTGCCCCAGTGACATGTTGACTGAACAGAGCAAAGGAAGCCAGAACAATGCAGAAGGGAGTATATTTATCAGTGGGAGCTTTTGTACAGACCTAAGATGGTACAGTTCTTCCTCTGAGTCTCTCCTGCTATAATCCTGTCACAGCATAGCATCCTATACTGACCAGAGATGAAACAGCAGCACGGAGTCTCAAAGTATGTTATTATATAGCAAAATTAAAACACATAACTTATGGCAATACCTGGATCATATACACCTATAATTTTGTATTTAGTGATAGTGTTTTACAAGAAAAGCTCTGGAAATACCAAATATTTAAGAGCAGATGGATAGGAATTCCTCTTATAGGATCTGTCAAACAGATTCATTATGAACCATTTAAATCCAACACAATTTATGCAGCTGTCAGAGCTTCAGTCATGATGCCCAGGGAGTACAAATTATAGCTTTATTTTTAGATGTAGTCATTATTTGACATTTTTCAGTCATCAAAGAGTCAACAAAATTGCGTTATACATTATTGCAAGGATGTGTGTGGCTGTAACCTTAGAATCAACAGTTCTGATGATTGGAAGTGACCTCTGAGCTCCCTCCCCAAGAGGAAAGAATCAGTTGCTGTAAGCAACTAAGCAAGCTGATGACACAGCTCCTTGCCTATAAAACACATATCACAAATTTCAGCTTTTCTGAATTTCATTGCTGGTGGATACGATCATATTAATAAGTCTGCTCCTGTAATGTCCCTGTTTCATTTCCCACCAACTAGAATAAAAATAGAAGCTACAAAGCACTTCCAAGGATTGAGTCTTAAAGTCAGAACACAGACATCCTGCATCTTAAAAACAACATGGTGTCTACAGATGGAGTCAGCAGGAAAACACGGGCTTTCAGAATAAAGACAGGTCCATCCCGTCAAGAGTTAGTCACCCTTGAGAATGAAATGGCACGGGGAAAAGTGGTTTTATGTCAAAGTAACCCTGCCAGGAAAATCCAGATGAAGGTTCCACATTGTATCTGTTTTCCACAGCTTTACTGATAGTGTAACATTAAGACCAAAAGGCAAAGTAGTAAATTAAACTATAATGGAAGTTCAGAAGGAAATACACCACTCCTGCACCTTTCTTCTCCTGCACTTTCCAAGAGGCAAAGCTGAAAGCAGGCTGGTAACTCAGCACAGGTACCCAAATCACAGAACTGCTTAATTCCATAACACAGCCTGACATGGCTCCAATGTCCCCAACCCAACTCCACTCCAATCCTCAGCAACTCTATCTTTCACGGTTGGAAACAATTCAACGCATCCACTGTTTCTGAACACAATTATTTATTACTTTATTTCAGGATCCAGGAAAGGCCGTGCCTTAATTACAACAACATGTGCAGTATTGCGAAGTCAGTTCCCGATCGCTGGCTTCTCAAGGAGGCTCCGCTTCTCCAGGAAAACATTTGCTTTCCTAATACAAGAAGTACTTTTCACTCCACATTGGGATTTACAAACTGCCCTGCCAAGCGGCGGTCACCATGCCAAATCACAGCTCCGCACAGCCATCGAGCAGCAATGTCAAGAACAGAAGACTAGAACTGTAGAACACTACATTTAAAACCAAAATGTTACTGTAGTTTAAGCCTAAGTACCACTTACAGAACACACAGAAAAGAATTTATTTGGAGAACATTTTCAGGCACATAAGGTAGAAATTAGATACACAATTTTGTTATGGTTAGTGGTAACTGCATCTATAATTACCTATTCACAACAATAATTTTAAAAAGTCAGTTTGAAGACGAGACGATGAAAAAAAGCCCGTATTTACCATTAACACTTGCAAAGACAGCCAAAATTTGTATAAGATTTCTTCCAATTCCCTGTTTTTCCCAAGTATTTAGGATTCAGAGAGGACTGAAAATTTGGTTGACCAACAAAAGCAAACAAAAAATGTGACTGACAGCTTATTGGCTTGCAAGAGTCACTATCTATAGAGTTACTTCTAGCTGCCTCAGGACAGTGGATTGCCACCCTAACGCATCCAGTAATATCTCAGTTTAAATAAGAGACAGAAGTTACAGGTCCTCACCACCCACTCGAAGCCCTTCATCTTCCCTCATCTCTCCATTTCCAAACCAATACAAGAATAATGGACAATTTTCAGCCCAGTTTTGAGACTAATGAAAGAATCTACTCTAGGGTTTATGCTACTAACTCTGTTACCTGGTCAAAGATCAAGAACAGCCCAAACACGTTAAGAGATCTTCCTAGTATGTTCAACACGCCTCAGCAGAGTTTACATTCTCTAGTACCAAATTTCTGTAGCAGTGGGAATGAATGCACATGCTGTCTCAACAAATCCAACATCCTTTATTGAGGTTGCAGAACAAAAACTTAGAGCCTGAATTTATACAACAACTGCAGGGTATGTGTCCCTGTTACTTGAGGGTGGAGGGTGAAGGAGAAAAATTTATGAATAGCCAATTTCAAAGGCTGTATTTTGAAAACAGTTTGTATCATTGTTTCCCAAAAAATGTCTTCACGGTCCAGAAAAACAAGAAGTCAATACATGAACACTCCTACAATAACACGCCAATACTAACAACTCGCCACATAAGAAATACGTGTCAACAAACAATATCCACATTCCACCATGGATAAAACCACAATTAACATTAAAGGCTTCAGGTTTCACAGATAAGAAAGAGGCTACACAATATGTAAAAGGATGTTTGGGATGATACATCTCACTAAATGTAAAATCTGCACCTCAGCCACGGTGTTAGTTGAGAGTCAGGTCCATACTAGTTTCCCACAAACCTGCTCTCTTTTTTACTGGCAAGGCATTGAAATATGTAAAATTGTCTTGCCAGTGACAGATGTGAGTACAAAGAGAAGTGATTTGCTACAAAAGGATTAATACATTTTGAAAGTTACTCTCTGGCAAACTGTCAAATGGATTTTTATTGGTTTATTTTATTATGGCTGTAAATAAGCCCGGCTGGTGTGCAACGCACAGTTGTGTGCAGAGACCAGAAAACGATGCTAGCTATCCCCCAGCCCCAGGCAGAAATCCGGCCTAGGCGATCACAAAGGTTGTTGGGAAGCCTGGCCCTCGTCTTCTCCCGCACTCCCGGTGAGCAGGAGGCGCGGGCCCTGGGGAGAAGCGGCCCCTTCGCCCCCCGACCGCTGCCACCCGCCGTGCCAGTGCAGACCCACGACCGCCACCTCATTTCCACCCGGCGTTTCTGCACTGGCACAAGGCTTCACCGCTCGGCGGAGCCGCAGCCAGACTCTCCGGGGCTCGTCAGAAATCCCCGCCCTGGCCAAACGCTCCTGCCACAAGCCTCGCCCCGACACGGTGACAGCTACGGCCGGTGGCTGCCGGTGTGTCCGACCGTGTCCCCCCCAGCCCCTGCCCGGCGTCTGGCTCCGGCCCGGAGCGAAAGGGCGGGCGGGGAGCGGCCGAGGGAGCCCGGCCCGCCCCGGTCATCGCCCAGCGCGCCCGGGGGGGTCACTGAAACACAAACCGAGAGGCCTCCTCGCCTCAGCGGGGACCCGGCCGGGGCTGTCAGCTCCCGGGCCGGCCGGCCGACCGCGGGGTGAGGGCGGCGACGGCAGCTCCGCCGACCCCGGCACCCGCCGGGCCGGGCCGCCATGTTAGCGGCGGCACCGGCGGCTTCCCTCGGGTGCCGGTGGCTGCCGCCGGGGCCTAGCGCCGAGCGGGCGCCGCGGCGGGCAGGGCCGCACCCGGCGGCGGGCCCGGAGCGCCCTGGCACGGCCCGCACACAGCCGGGGGGGGGGGGGCTGCCGCGGAGCCCCCCCACCCACCTACCCACCCCGGGCAGGCGGCGCCGGCCGCCGCCAGCGAAGCAGGTGTCTCCGGGGCCGAGGGGAGGCTCAGAGACCTCCCCCGGCTGTCAGCGGGCAGGGGCGCGGGGAGGAGAGGAGGGGCAGGGACCGCCGCCCCCCGCCCCGGCAGGCAGCCCCCGCCCGGCCCGCGGCCGCTCACCCGAAATCCTGGTCCATGGACTTGAAGAAGAACTTGTAGCTGTGCACGGGCCGGTTGCTGAGGACATTTTTGAAATCGGCCAGAGTGACTTTTTCCGGCGGGACGGGCAGCTTCACCAGATAGGGTGTCTCCTCCTCGTCTATGTGGTAAATGATTTTAGTCTCCGCCATGGGAGAGAGGGAGCGGGGAGCGGAGGGGAGCCGGCCCGGGCCTCCGCCGCCGCTCGGCTCCTCTCACGGCCTCCGGCCCAGAGCCGCCCCCGACAGGAAGGGAGCTCCCAGCGCCCGGCCGCCGCCGCGCAGGGGCTCCTCGGCCGGGATTTCGCTCCCTGCACTGCTCTCTAGCTGCCCGACCCGGGAACGGCAGCCCGCCGCCGCCCGCCCCGCCTGCATCCTCCGGCCGCCGCTCGCCGCACCGCCCCCCCACCCCCGCCAAGCTCAGCAGCGGCCCCCCCGCTCCCCGGGCCGGCGGAGCAGCAGCAGCAGCGGCGGCGGCGGCGGGAGATGAGGGGAAGGGAGGGGGGCGGGGGGGGGGGGGGGGGGCAGCGGGGGCGCGGGGCGGCCGGTCCAGCCGCCCTCCTGCCGCCACCGCCGCTCTGCCCGCGGGCCCGCCGCGCTCCCGCACAGCGCCCCCTGGCGGCACGGAGGAGCGGGACGGGCCCGGTGGGGCTCGGCCAGGCCCCGTGAGGCTGCGGAGGCGCCGGCTAAAGCCGGGCCGGAGCCCCCGGGGCTGCTTCGCCACCCGCCGCCACCCCGGCGGCACATGGCCCTGTGGCTTCGCGCCTCTCCCGGCGAGCCGGCTGGGCTGATTTAACAGCCTCGTCCCGCTGGTCCCATCCTTTCCCAGGGAACAAGCAGCAAGAGCCAAGGCGCTAAGCACTTGCTCCTTGCCCTAAAAATCACCTTTAACACTCAAACTGCTCAGGTGCACAAGTACTATTTTGGGTACTTTTGATGGCAGTGATTTACCCAAGTGCAACCCACACATGATGCTCTGTATAAGCATCACAGTCTTTGGCCTAAGAAAAACACTTGGCATCCCCATAAACCCAAGGGTTACATAAACACTCCTCGTCCCCTTGCAGCTCTGTCCTTGTTCCTCCTTCTAGGAATTAGCAATCACCTTCCAGGTACAGACCCCGAGGCACCCACAAAGGTGGTCAGTACCCCTATTCCCATGACAGTAGGAAAAGGCAGGAACGCTACTGTACAGAATCCCAGAATCATTCAGGTTGGATCATCGAGTCCAACCATCAGCCCTACTCTACAAAGTTCTCCCCTACACCACATCCCCCAACATCTCATCTAAACGACCCTTAAACACACCCAGGGATGGTGACTCCACCCCCTCCCTGGGCAGCCTATTCTACTCTCTGACTACTTTTTCTGTGAAAAATTTTTTCCTGATGTCCAGTCTCAACCTCCCGTTGCAGTTTAAAGCCGTTCCCTCTTGTTCTATTCTAACCCAGCAGTCTCCACAAGACGCAAGATCCACTCTCTCCAATGTATTTATATGCGATGTGCAGGGCTGAGAACTGACTAACTACTCACAGCATCAGAACAGCAGGCAGGCTACTGCATTTCAGGCATCTCAAGAATTCTGACTCCCCTCCCTCAGCAGACCAATTCCTTTTGTGTTTCATGAGAATTGAGATGGGTTCTGTTTAAGCAATGAGCTCATGGATCCTCTGCAGATCGTGAAATTTTCCACAGTGCAGCTGGCTTCGCAGCTTATGCTAATAAGACAGGAGACACACATTCGTGGCTCAGAAAAATTGCTTTTAATAGCTGCTTCAGTGGAAGCCTGTTGGGCACAGAGCCCACTGAGGTGCTTGGCACAGAGCAAGCTTTACACCTATCATCTTCTGAATTTCACAGAACAGCAAGAGTCATTGTTCAATGCTTCCAGGTGAGAGCGCTATGTTTTGGAGCACACAGTCCAGAGAATAATCTTTAGAGCGCCACGTTTTGCAGGTGATGTATGTGGGAAAAGTTCACCTTTCTTTCTAGAAATCCCCAAAAATGACAGCCAGAAAATTAGGATTTCAGAACAGCATGCTTAGGTCTCAAGGAATCTTTTGTTCATTAAAAAAATACTTCTCCAGGAAAATCCCAAGCTAATTACATTCTCTCTTTTTCCTTTTCAAAGAAAGAGGACATTCACTTCTCAGAATATTCAGCTGCTTTCTGTGAAGAGGTAAATCACAGCTCAGTGACTGAATTACCTGTGGTACTGGAATGATTTTTCTACCACCATGAAACAGAGGAGCCAACTGTGTTAGAGGCTGCCAAAAGGTCTGTTAACATTATTGCTGTTTATTATTTTCAATTTTCTGGAGGTTTAATCATCACTAGTTCCCAGATCCTACCAGCCCACTACCACATGATCGCTGCGATACCACTTCCAGAGCCAAAGTCTCCTACGCAGAGCCAGATCTGGGTACCTCTCCACCAATGGCATGGTTAATCCACAACTCAACAAGATTTAACAATATTGAGAAACCAAAACATCATCAATTATCTGCTGTCATTTCTGGTCTAGTGAAGCAATTACAAAATCACATTCACTGGGGTTCAACTCCAGTGACTTGCTCATCTGCTGACATTCATACCACCCATCGCTGCTAGAGCTGAAGGCTTGTATGATCATCAAAAAACATTAGATAAACAGCAAAGTAAAGGTATTGCCTTAGTCTTCATCATGTAACTAGTGTTTTGGTACTGGTTTAAGTCAGAAATTATCAACTTAGTACTTCAAAGAGCACCTTCCAAGAGTGGTAGCCACTGATGGTCAGTCATTTCTCATCTTTCAGTTTTGGAATTCTGATAGAGTAAGGCCTGAAGATTTCAGTAAAACTGTGCATTCAACGTTCTGTCCTGCCTGCGTGTGCAGACACATGCTACGGTTCTGCAAGCACCTGAGAGTACTCTTGGTATGGAAAGTATGCCATGAATCCATCAGTTCTACTACACACAAGAATCTCTGAGCAACGATGAGGAAGGCTTCCTTTGGCAGGTCTACAAGATAACTCTAGTACAAGCTATATTCTCTGAGATACTGAGCTTTATGTAGTTTTTGCAGTATGAAACTTGGGCAAAATATTAACATCCAACCCTTTAGTCTCTTTGGTTTGCACTTAATGACATCCTGAATTCCTCAGAGACCCAGGTGGTATCCGCACAAAGACTAAGTCTGCAGAGAGCTCTGTTCTTGCTCTGTTAGCTTTGCTTTCACTTTTGACAACTGAAAATACAATGAGTTGTACAATTGTCAGATGACTACCTTGGAACAGACATGATAAGACTGGATCTATGACTCACAAAAAGCTTTCTGTGTCCCCATAAAGCACAGGAGAGAGAAGATAACCCACTTTCATGTTACACTCAAACTACAAGCTAATCCAATTAAAGAGCGGATGTAGGAATGCAGAATACACCACCTTAGCAAACCACTAGTCCATCAGGGCTAATATCTTGCTTCTTGCAGAGTTCAGGCCTTAACACTTCAGTGGAAAATAAATATAAGGCATAAAATCCCTTGCTATTAGTGCTGTGCTCTCCGTGATAGAGCAAATAGTCTTGCTGACCCCTGCAGGGAGCAGATAGTGTCCTGAGGCATAAAAACTGCTCACCCTTTTCTTCATTTATACAGCAGTGCACTTCATTACCACACAGAGGATAAGCAAATCCTTTTAAAAAGCCATCCTTTGAATTATGGTGATGGTTGTTCCTTGTCTCCGTGATCTCAAAAAGCTCATCACACTCTGGGTGCTTAGCAAATAACTATTTGTTTAAAGAGATATGACAAAAAGAAAATCCAAGCTCTGAGCACTCTGACAGTAACCAAAGCTGCTGACTTGGGACCCATTCTGAGATTTTATGGGTATTTTTTATCCACCTGCAAGAATTTATTTGTAAAAGAGCAAAATCATCTTTCACTTGAAGGATTTCTTCTTCTCAAGAGTCAGTCGTTGGCAGTTTTGCCACTCATGTCCATGGAATCAGGTTTGACTGTGAGTACCTTCATTCGGATAGCTAACCTTGGGAAATTAAGAGTTCTGTTTTCATTTGTTTCGGCAGCACAGCAGGATCAATGTGGCTGGCATCACTGCAAGCTTCCCACCCTTTACTGCCAGCTACCCATGCTACTTGTAGGGCTGATGGTACCTACAAGGAGGCCAGCAGTGTAAATGTTTTGGAAACTAAACTGACGACACCCATTAGCCAGGGAAGATTCCTTCCAGACTGGAATCACAGTAGACACACAAAATCTGGGTTACCAAAGTAACAAGTCCCATCAGTTGGACTAATCCTTATATTCCTTCACTTAAGTATTTTCTCCAAAATCACCACTGTTTAAAAAATAAAAGGAGAAATTAATTTTTGACTTTTATCATTGAAGGCATGTATCAGAAGGTGGTGTCTGAATGAACCACAGAGGAACTGTTAGACAAACTATGCCTCCTCTTCAGAGACCCTAAATTGCCCCGTGTAAACACTTTCAGCACATTCAAAAAGGCAAGTTATGCAACTGCTCTTCGCCTCTGGGGCAAAGATTCCATCTCATTCCACCGACTGACACAGGCAAGATTAGCATCAACGCAGAATGAGAACTAAACATGAAAATGATCCTAAATGAGAAAGAGAAGCACAGAGATATAACTGCAACCACACAGTTTGGATGTGCTTAGAATTGAGATGCTCCCAAGTTGGTGTACGTCAGCAGGGCACAATCCATGTCAGTTTAACTCATGGATCTGGTCTAAGAGACCTGCAAGGTGGTTTTTTCCCTTTTATTCTTCCGCTGTGTGCAGTGGACCATGGGCAGTCATGGTCATGGCAGAATTCAGTCCCAAGAGTTTACAAGAAAATAAAGATATTAAACGCTAGAGGGAGGCAAAAGACTTGCAGTCCAGCAATGCACTCTCCAGCCTCCTGGGCAACGCTCCCCAGGGCTTTCATTGCCACTGGATTCAAATACAAATAAACCTGGGGGAGAAAATGACAGAGGGTATTTTCAGTGATATTTCCAAAAACCCTCTTAATTGAGGAATGTGTTAGGGAGAGATATCGCCCTACAGGTCTATAGGAATGAGGCACCGCGTACTTCATGTGGAGGGGAAAATAGAATAGAGGACAACATTCATGTTGGTGCTCCACAGGGACTGCTAAAAAGAAATTGGAAGAATGCAATGGAAAACTTGAACCAACGTTGCTAGCAGATGCACACAACTGGGATTCATATATGGGTTTCACAGGAATGAAGAGCGTCTCCTCCAATTTCAGTCTCTTTTTCATCTAATTTGAGTCTATTGATGACTGTTCAGTTACTGCTACTGAAAGTCTGATGCGTGTCAGTTCTGTTATAGTGTGATCCTGTAGTGCTGGAAGAATTATCACACTGAATAAACTATGTTCCTGACCTTTCAAGGCCTCCCAGCAACAGCAAACCTCAAGTGAAAATCAGATACTCATACAGAATGGCATCAACCTCCCTACCCCTGCTGCAGAAGTGCTGCTAACTTCTGTCTTGGAACTCAACCGCCCTTTAAAGAAAACAATCAAAACAGTGGAGATGAGTCTGGAAAGATGCGAAATGTTATTACAAAAGGCAACGGGTTGAACACTTCAAATCACTGAGTGACATCAAGCTGGTTTTGATGAAGTACCTTTCTCTCCATCACATGTTTGCTGTAGATGGGTCTTCAGGGGGAAAATTTCATGAGACACGCTGGTGCCTGGGTAGAAATCTCTGACTGTGAAAAGAAGAAGTGATGTCTTCAGGCAAGACCTCCCTTGTTGCTGAACCACATACACAAAAGGCTGTGGGTTAGAACATCAGTACTCCAGCTATGAAAACTCAGCACTTCCACACTTTTTCTGGAGTCTTCTTAGTGCCAATCACAGAGAACCACTCACTGCTGCACACATACACTTTTTGGCAACCTCAAGCATTTCCAAACATTTTCATGCAATGCACACCTCATCAATGAGTTTAATGGGCTGATCCCAGCTCCTACTCATCATGACTCAACCTATTTTCTTTGCTCAGCCGTTTTCTGGTTCTCCTACCTCTTTTTAGGAGCTTCAACACTTTTTTTTTTAAAGAGGAGAGCTACACTTGAAGAATTTCCCTGCAGCAATTGTCTTCGGAGCAGCTGATCTGCAAAGGGCCACATACACGTTTAAATACTTAACCTCTAGGAAACAGTGGGGTTTTTTGCTTAGGAATGTCTACTCAGATCTTTATCCTACTTCTCTCAGGTCCCCAGTGCTGCTTCTTCCCCTCAAAAATTTGTTCTGTTAATGACTAGCAAGTCCTTCTCCACTGGTAAGACTCTCCCCAGACTGGGAAGCAGAAAGGAAACAGGGACAATCTGGACTTCATTTCAGACAAGTTGAAGACAATGAAAATATTTAATTTCAGCTGTCTGCAAAGCAGACCCTGTGGTTGCTAAATTAGCTTTTCCTTGTTCCCAGATGCCCTCCTGGAAAATCAGACCCATTGCCTGCAGAGACAGAGAAAAGTAACAAGATACCCCAGCAACAAATAACCAACAACGCCTGCCAGCAGAGACCCAGAGCACCAGCAGAAAGGACCAGGGCTTAAAGCATTAATGACACCCAGCACTAGCTCAGGCTATGCAGCAAGACCTCGCTCTTCAAGATAATTGCATAACTGCAGCTGTGTTATTTGCAGGCTCCCCCATGTGTAGAAAAAAAAAAAAAACCACACTGGGTTCAAGAGGGAACCAGGCAATTTGTACATGCGTAGTGTCAGGCGAGTACAAATAAGCAGGCCTGCAAACACTGCATTTGTATTTCTGAAGCCCTCAAAGAGACTCCACTCAAGCTCCATATTCGCCAACAAAGAACAAATACAGAAATCCAATCCTGTGTCACCTGAGTCCAGCAAAATGGTGGAATCTCTGGCTCCCAACATCAACAGTATAACTTCAATACTTTTTTTTTTTTTTTTTACAGCATGGTACTCTAGTTTGCCTGTAGCATTTAAGAAAAAAAAAAAAAAAGTTAAGTTTAAATCTTAGAAAGATGCTGTTGAGTCAGATGTTCCCAGTGGGGACTGGCACCAGCTCCAGGATGATTTCACTTTGCCCAAAGTATCTTTTTTTTCAGTAGTTCTCATCTGGCTTCTCCTGACCGTGAAGAATCTCACTTACAGGTTATAGCAGTGGCTGACCAGTAAAGCCCCCCAACAGCACCAGAGAGGGTACTTTGGATGAGATGTTTATTGTAGATGGCCCCTGGCTCCACCCGCTCAGGAACTCTTCATTCATTCTCAGCAACAGCAGAGCCCAGTGAGAAGGAACTACTCCCCATCCACTTCTGTCTTCAACTCCCAACCCTTTTAACCTGTTGTGCTTTGGTTTTTTCCCTCTGGTTATCTGAGAAAGCCCAAGCAGCCATCGCAGGGGGATTCACCCCCATGAAGAGGTGGTATGAAACGGCAGGAGACGGGCTGTAGTGTGTTTTCCAAGCAGGTAAGAGAGAAGATAATAGTTTCACCAGAGCTAGACAAGCTGGTCAATAATCTTAGTTTGCTAAATGCACTTCTTTGCCACTTTTTAGTTTCATATCCTGCTTTGATCCTTCAAATTCTTGCACCTGTCCATCCAAGCAGCAATACAAGCTGTTTCCATCAGTGTCCCTGGAAGAACTCTGTCATGCCAGCTGGGATACTACTCAGTGGGTGGAAGCCCTCCAAGAGCAGAATGTGCAGCAGGAACTTTGCAAGGTGTTAGCTCTGCAAGGCAAAGAGGAATTTGGGCTGGGAGCAAAGTATAAAACTGTGCAGTTAAATATTCCAGCAGGATATGTTATCTTCCCTTCTGGACCTGCGGAATTATGTACTATGAAGGAGCTGCCAGCCTTCATCTCATAGATGGTTTGAACTTGCAGATCTGTTCATTATACAACACTTCTGGAAAGCTAAAAATTTGTCTGTGGGCCCCATGACCAAGTCAAATGATGGTGTCCCATGTGGAAACCATATTGAAATCACTGGAACAACTTATTGCATCCAATCTGCACTTTGTCAAGCACTTTAGGATGCTCCGAGATGAAACACACTGCACAGCTATTGGAAAGAATTAGCTAATGCTGGCTAATAGCTTAGGTAGCATCTCCAAAGAGCAAGAAATAAAATCAACCTTAACTTGAAACTCCATTACATTCTCCTTTATTTCTTAAATGTCAGGAGAGTTACACAACAATGATAAATGGTAGAAGTTAAGTAACAATAATAATGAAAATTAATTCTGTTACAACAAAGGAAAAAACAAGCTTTATGGAACAAGTCCTTCTCTCAGTCTTGAGAGGAAGCAGAGTGTGGACAGAGCTGAAAAGAGGGGGCTCTAGTTCTAGTCTCAGTTTTAACCCCTTTTAAGGTCACTGCCATAGACGTTTTCCTTGTTCAACAACAAGGGCTTACAGTCCATACGTTACCCTAAAATAGACTCCCATTTCTCTGTCGTCATCAAGCTACAGTACTCACTGAGAAGTAATTGGTACAAATTATTAGGGATTATTATTATTTTAACTAACTGAACATAAAATGCATGTCTTGGGAAACCAAGGAAACTATAATGAGGCGAAGCCTGCCAAGAGCCTGCAAAGTGATGGCTAAAGAAGTCTATCAAGATGCAGCATTCCATTAGTACAGCGAGAACATTACTTTGAGTAACTCAGGCAAAACACATTTACCAAAGTGCTACACACATATTAAAAAATTGTTTCTCCATGAGAGATAAGGTACCGTCCCATATTAAGAAAGGCTGAGATGAGAGAAAGAGAGATAAAAACAGCCTGTCTAGAATTGCACTGAGCCTATGTCAGTGGCAACAGAAAACAGTGGTCCTGCCCCCAGCCGAGCGCTTAGTTGAAAGTCAAACCTTCTAATTTTCACACACGAAATCAGCTACACAGACTTCATGCCAACGCCAAAGACCAACCGAATACTAAGGGTATACGTAAAGGACCTAACTGGCTTCTCACCAGTATTTAAGGGCAAATAGCCTTTGATAATTCCTCTGTATTAAGAAATAAACAAACAAAACTCTTCAGTTTAGCGTTCAGTTTTCTTTCTCTCTTTTTTCAACAGTTTGAAAACACAACTGGTTATCCAGCAGTCTTGCCTGGATCTCTTTCAGCCAGAATTTTAACAAACTAAATCATATGCTGGATGCAGGCTGCTTTTGAAAACCACTGTTCTGATCATCAGTCCAATCACACAACATATGCCTCTCCTGAAGAAAAAAGGGCCATAATCTCAACTTGGACTTCTATCTTGATCAGGCTAGGGTTATACTGGTGTGTCTGACCATTACCCAAATTCAAGCTAGTGATCAAAGCAAGGATGAGGAACTCAGAAAGCTCTTCCTAGTGCTTGTTTCAGAGAACATATTAATTTTTTTTCCCTTAAGCTATTTTGCAGCCTAGAAGCCAAATGAAATATTTAAATGCCTCTGGAGTTTATGACTAACCCCACTTTGAGCTGGTGTCTCTATGAGCTGTGTTAAGCAATTTGAACTGGCAAGTAAAGATCTCCAACCTTTGACTCACAGACATGAAAGGGACGGAGAAAGACATTAATGACAATTACTTGAGACTGTGCCACCCTGATGGAATAACCAGTGCAGCCTTATGCACCTGCAGGAATGCGGCTTGGGTTTCAATCAGGTCCAGCCAGAGGCAGCCTAAGAATGGCTGTCTACTCTGGGGGAAGGGCAGGAAACAGGGACCTGGGCCCAACCCCAGGCCCTCCTCTCCACTAGTCATGGCTCTGCCCAACCTGAGCACTTTTGAAGGGGGGGAATCTTAAGTGAAAATAAAGGCAGTTAATCGCAAATCACAAAAACTGTCCACAGAGCAGTGGCAAACTAAAAGAGCTAGGAGAGCTAAGCAAACTAAAAGATAAGGATCTGCCCAGCTGTACCTTAGGAAGGCTCGCCTCCACCTCTACTGTTACATACCATTATTAACACTTTTAATATTTGAAGGCATTCAAAATAAAGGTCCCAAATATATTTAACATAGTCCTCACTAACAGTGAGAAGTATTAAGATCTATAAAAATTGACACGGTCCATTTTCCACTCCTATAAAAAGTGTGCATTGAAGTGCTGCCGTCCTAGCTTAGACTGGCTCTTAGGAAGGATTTCTTTGCAGAAGGGGTTGTTGGGCGTTGGAATGGGCTGCCCAGGGCAGGGGGGGAGTCCCCATCCCTGGAGGGGTTGAAGAGTCGGGTTGACCCAGCGCTGAGGGATCTGGTGGAGTTGGGAACGGTCAGTGTGAGGTTAATGGTTGGACTGGAGGAGCTTCAAGGGCTTTTCCGACCAAGATGATTCTGTGAAAGAGGCAGGTATGGGACCTGACATTGATTCCTACACGAGGGAGGCCCATAGTACTGAACAGCTCTCAAAACAGCACTGGAGCTTCACAGTACCTGTGCTCCTGCAGTGGGCAGCTTCACCCAGCCCTGACAACATCTCTTTCCAGTTTGACCAAATTTGTGCCCCTCTTAGCCAGCACTGACATGTTCCTGGATAAGTGGCAAGGGTGTCTAAAACACCAGCCAAGACACACACCATACTAGGCAGCAGGTCACATTCCCAATTGTTTAGCTGGTAGACTTAGATGCTTCCCTTGGACCACAGCTACTTCCTCACCTGCAAAAGCCTCAGAATTCTCCGTCCCCAGGAAGAAATCCCTGCTGAAATGCCAGTTGCAAGCAGAGCACTACTTCAAGACTGAAATCACACCATCACCCTCGCATCCTCCCTCATCCTCGCAGTAGTTCCATACAAGCTCCTCTTCATGCTTCCACCACCCGCCACATCCTGCAGACCCTACCCCAGTTCCATTCAGTCACCAAATCCATTTGCCATCCCTCCCTCTGCCATTCTCTTCAGACCACCAAAGAGCAGGCTGGCAATCTTTGGCCACCTTCGCCCTTACACAACAAGAACACAAGCCACCATCATCATGCTCCCAACAGCAGGAAAGGCCTTTGCTTCTATGCCCCAAGGACCACACGTATGGTTTAGGAATGGTGCCACAGCATGTCCCAAGCGGTCAGAGGAGCTCTGTAGAACTGTTAATATTCTCCAGCTTTCCTGATGCTTTAACTTGCTTGGATCACAACACTGAATTACTGACTTCCAATTTTTTGACAGCCCCGCCTGACACACTGTTCCTATGTAGAACTGCCCTTCAGCCCACAGCCCCACTCTCTCAGGTATCTGCTCCCCAAAACAATGCCAAAACCCGCAAGTAGGGACTCATCTCTCTCCTCAACTCCCCTTCTGAGCCCCTGGCCCATGAGAATTCCTGACAGGCTATTTAGTGGAGTGTGTTGTTACTCTTGCTCCTCAAGGTCTGCTCACAAGAAGCTATTCCTTATAACAACCTGTCTGTCTGTGCTGTAATCATACCTTCGTTTGGATGCGCACACAAGCTCTGTGTGGCCTGGATCCACCCAAGGACTGCAGGAAAAACACATTCCAGATTCCACCACACAGGAGTTTAGCCCTCTCCATAATATTTCTGGTTCTGATCTAACTGAGACTGGTATTACAGCACTGTAACTCCATCAACTTCAGCTGAAAGTGTCTGCTCATGCCAAATATGATTTGGTCTGCACTGAAACAAAAACAAACCAACAAGCTTAGAGTGAGAAATACAAAGTCAGGCTTCCAGAGCTCTTTGGAGCTGATCCCAACCCTACCCTCGGTCATTTGTGTGCCTCCCTCTCCCCTGTAAAATGAGGATATTGACATTTTCCCATTCATAAAGTGAGGTATTTACATTGTCATTTGTGAAGGGGTGTACTCTTTGTACTTCACCTGGAATATGTAAAGTGCTATGTGACACTGATTTATGCCAGCCTATGAGAGATCACAATCAGGCTCTGCTATTTTCTTTCTGATGAATACAGTACATTGAAAATTGCCTGATATAATGATGGCTCAAGATTAGTGATGCAGGTTGGTTTATTTAAAGCAGTAACATCAAAGCAAAAGGTCTGCTGATTCAGCTCATAAAAATCATTGATGCATAAACCCAACAATAATATCAAGAAATAAAAGGGGAGGATTGGGAGAACAGGGAAAGAAAAGGCAACCCAAAGCCATCATAAGTACACACAAGACGGTTGGTCTAACTTTCAAGAAGCGTTTGCAAATACCCTTGTGCTTAGTGGGGAGAAAGTCTATGTGAAAAAATCTATGGTAACTGGAAGGACATGATATTAAGAAAAGGCATCTCTTCCATTTATCTATCTTTGATTGAAGCTTCTGGTCCAGCCAGCAGCTTAGGAACGTCTTCATTTACAATATTCCTTCCTGAAATCTGAAAGCAAATCGAAATGGAGGTCAGTACCTGAGGAGAGATTTCGAACCATCCAAAGCAGCACATTGTAATATGGACTTAGCTGTTCAGTCACAAGTGACCACGGCCCCAGTATCCTCTTCATAAAGCCCACAGTGAGATATACTATATCTAAATTACTGCACAGACCATCTCTGCAGAATGGAGGCAAAAATACCATGAGAACTCCACCAGGAATAGCAGGTTTAAGGCAACTCATGGACTCTCCAGACCATTCCCTTCTCGATATCATTTCAGTCACATTTATTATATTCTAAATTCATCTGAAAGGAGTCATGGGACCTAACAACTTCTCACAAGCACCGCTTGACATAAGTGTGACTCTACAAACTAAGGTGTAATACTCAGGATTAATACTGGATAAGCAAAAGGAGATTCAGCCCCTAGGGAGGGAGAGTTGTTTGCTTTTGTTGGATGAAGTAAGCGACAGCCCATTACCCATAAATTAATCCAACTCCAAACACTCTCTTCTGCAGTGTTTTCTTCTCAAACACCATGCCAGGACATTTTTGAGACACATTTCCCTCTGAGGTTACAGTACAGAATGCACTATTCCAGCCCTGCAAGGCATTCTTTTTCCAATAAAGAAAAATTCTATTTGTGCCACGCCAGAAGTTTTTAAAAGCCTAATCACTACTTGCATCTGTGGCTCCATGATGAAAGGATAGAAAGGGAACTAGCTTCTCATTCCTGCTGTCAGTTGTCATGATGTTTATCATTCCTCATTCGGCTGTGGCTTGGTTAGCTCACTGCTAAACTGTGTTCTTCCCTCCTCCCTCCTTCAACCCATCAGAAGGTTCCTACAGCCACCAATTAGGGCGAAGCAAGTCATTATTACCTTTGTCTAAATCAATGTTCTTTGCTGGGAAACTTCTGGCTTGCTCAGCCTTCTCCTTCAGGATGTTGTTTTTGTAATCTGTGTAAGGGAGGAGTATAATTCAGACAGGCATTAGAACATTAAAAGAAAACAAAGCTTTACAGGCAAGGCAGACATGTGATCGGTCCTTCCTTGAAGTGCTCTAGGCCTGGCATCTCCAGATCTCTAGGAGTAACTCACGGAGTTACCGGAGTCCCCTGGGGAAAGTCTGGCATGCAGATAACAGCATTGGCAGCCATGGTACATGGGTGCTTTTCCTGGCTTTGCCCTTAAGCTACCAAGCAGCTTTCAGAAGGTCATACTGCTTACTAGTGAATCCAGTTCTCCCCTCTCTTCCTTTCACTGTCTTTCCTATTAACACCTTGAAATCTCTGGCTAGCTGGCTCTCTTTCCCCCATGTGTTTGCTACTCAGCAGGAAAAGGAAAGCTTCTACAACTTAATTTTTGACCCTGGCACTAACCAGTTATGCATACTTCAGTTTCCTGCTTCTCACAGGTACCAGATTCTTCCAGTATGTAACAAAAAGCTCTGGATTATCTATGTGAAGCTCACCTGAAGGTGACTGATGCAGTTATTCAAAGAATTTGCTCACAGGGGAGCTCTCCTGAGACATGCAGAGAAGAATTTGTACTTGCTGCTGTCCTGGTTTGCAACCCACCCTCTGCAATCCCTTTGTTCTTTACTTCAGATTTTGTATCTATCTCTTGTCTACTGCAGCCCTTACAGCAATTCTGTAGCTTGGGACCTAAAGTTTGTCAGCTTGTTCTTTTAAAGGTTGTACCTTTACTGAGGGTGCACAGAGGGGAAAAAGGGACAGACTCAATTGTTTCCTGGTCTATCAACACATTCACTGACATACAGCAAGTTGCAGCAAGTATGAACTTGGCATCATGGCAAGTCTTCAGGAATCTCAGGGCAGTACAAGAGGATCAATTTTGCTTTACAGACAATCCGGTCCAAGTCCAAGCAAGGAGACACCCTGACACAATAAACTCAAGGCTGCACCTTCAAGCTCTAGTAAGGAGCAGCATCCATCTCCAGGAGTGTTGTAAGCTCCCCGAGTCAGTCCTACATATCCCAGCAGAAGTACTTTCACAGATCACCAGTGAGATCAGCTTCCTTTCCCTCTTTTCACTATGTTTCATGTTACCATGAGTTCCAGTGTTTTTTTATATTTTCTATCTTTTATATTCTAGGACTTTTGATGCAAATTTTCTTCCTACCATGTTCCCCAAGTTTATTTGTCCTAATTGCTATCACAGATCTTGATAGAAGGCCCAACTGTTCACTAAATGATTTGACATCCAGGGAGGATGAAATTGTAGAAAGTTAAACCAAACTGGCCTCAACAGAAGGTGGAGGCAATGAGCTCGGCTAATTCATGACTTCTCTTTATCCCCACTTTAGTTAGTACTAAAGACTGTTAATCTAATTTTTTTCTCCAGATCACTCACTCTGAGGTAGTTTTTTTTACCGTGGAATGATAATATTCATATTGACAAATGCTTTTAGTTTCTTGGACAGGAGATTCTAGAGAACTGCCTTGTTGATCCTCTTCCCTACACAAACTGCTTAAATTTGAGGAACCTGCTTCCCTAGATGCACTGACTTGAATTTGGCTTTCAAGTGCATGCCAAAGAAGCCCAAAAACTCCAGGTGAAACAAGAGAAGTTGTGCCTCATTCCTGTCCAACCTCATCAATCAGCCTCTAGTTAAACTCAAAAGTCAGGACTGCCCTCTCCAGCTGCAGTCCCCCTGCTCGCCTGCGGGCTGAGATTCTCAAAGGTGCCATTTAAAATCTGGAGGTTAAGTCACTTCAAAACGGGCAGCTAAATGCCATTAAAAAAATCCTGTTATAACACGTTTTGACCTGGTTTGGAGAATGGTTGCTAGCTGATGCATACCCAGTCTGATGTCTTCACTTCTGTATTGAGTCAGATCTGTTGTGTCGACCGTAAATTCTTTAAGATTTACATCCTTCCTGAAAAAGGAATAACAGTGAAAAATGGTGTTGTCACATCCTTTAATAACTGGCTCCTTTCACACTTTTCCACAATAGCTTTTCTAATGCTACATTAGAGAATTTAATTTACAGTGTTTATTTGCTATATATCTGTAGAAAAGTTGAAAAAAATCCATAGAAGATTTCATTCTCTATTAAGTACTGGTGATTTTCAGAGCAATCTTTACAGAATCCTTTCCAGTTTCTATGAAGCTTCCCTGGAGAAAGCATGACAGACAGATAACAGCATTGGCAGCCATGGTACATGGGTGCTTTTCCTGGCTTTGCCCCTAAGCTACCAAGCAGCTTTCAGAAGGTCATACTGCTTACTAGTGAATCTGGTTCTCCTCTCTCTTCCTTTCACTGTCTTTTCTGTCAACACCTTGGGAGCTCTGGCTAGCTGGCTCGTTTTTCCCCATGTGTTTGTCCAGAGCTTAGAACAATGGGAAGCCAATCTGTACCAGAACTTCCCTGTCTCCTCCACTTTAATAATATACAATAAAACATAAATGAACCCAGCAACACCATCTTGGCCCCATCTCACAGTAGGGTTTACAGTAGATCTGCGCGTTACCCCTTTACCACTAACTCCTAATGACATCTCACAGAAACATGGTCAGTTCCCAAAGTATAACAAGAGGAAATGCAAGTGCCAAATCAGCCCTACAAACCATTCTCTCCTTCCATGCTTTGACAGCACAGAAGTTGCTCCCTGATATGCAATCATTATGCAAGTGTATATTCCTGGGAACATTACACTAATAATGACTAGAGTGTAAAGCTGCAAAAGAATTGGTGGAGAGCAATGAATTAACTCTATGAAGCAGCCTATGCTTCACGTGGCTGCACTCTTATTAACCAGATTCTCAGCTGTTTTAGGATCTCAATGACAGCTGAGGGTTGGGGCCCCTAAATTCATTTTTATGCATTCTAATCCTAGATAATAGACCCTGTAATTATACTTACTCTCCGTATTTCTTCACATTGTATTCATAACCTAAACGGGGAGAAGAAATAGAATGAGCAGTTGTGTCCAGCCCAACCAACCCCTCCCAGGTAACAGTGATAACACCTAGTACTTATTCACAGTGCTCCTAAGCGATGCTTACAATGGCCACTTTCACTGTCCCTCCAATACAGGAGAATTCACAGGTGTTCCACTGCCACAGGGAGCTTCCCCTTCCTTTACTCACCAGCTTTCCAGTGGTCTTTCCACATCTATGGATGACCAGCCACAAGAAACTACAGCCGTCGCCGTATTTCACTTATTTCCACCTCCCATTTATTACAAAAATATTAACCACACCTCTCTCTCTTGTGTGCTGGTGTGGCACTTCCCATCCCCAGCTCGTTGCTTAGGCCTGCATCCATCACATGCTCCAGATGCTGGTTTTTATCAGCCTCCCATGCACCAGGTATCCAGCTACACTCCTGTCTCACCCCACCCTGCAAGGAGTGATGATTTCAGGCTCCTCTTTTCTGTTCAAAGGCCAGGGCCAGGAGTCTGTCCCCTCTGTGACTGCAAAGTAACACAAACTCCATTTTGTGTTGGTGCTAATCCCCTGACACGTAAATAAGGATGAATGTGGTACTGTAAAGAACACACGGAAGACAGATATTCCCTGGTATTTGTTTTTTGTGTGGCATCCAAAACTATTTGGGTGGAAGTCACCAAAAGATCTCAGTGTCCATTTATCTAATTACACACAGAGAGTCACCCAGCACAGGGAGTCCAGCAAGGACTTAGACATCTTAGTTCCTAAGGGATGCATGTGGGCTTTCTGCTCTAAATTCCACTTGTAAAGAGCAACTATCTAGCAGTTCTAATTTTCTTCTCCCTTACAATGGAGCAACTCAGCAAATCAAGTCCTGGAAATTTTTACACCACGCTAATGAATTTCTCTTGGCATCAGCACCTGCAAAGACTCCCCACTGCCTAAGTTGCTGGTTTTCCAGAAGCGGATCACTTGTGCTTTGCAGTAATTATTTGCAGAATCAGCTCTGCTGTCATGAGACATCCGTGTCAGAACTACAGGGCTGGTCTTTTCTAGCACTTACCTCTCTGCCGGTGCTTGCGGGTGACGAGGACAACAATGATGAGGAGCACAATGAAGAGCAGCAGAGTTGCCAGGATGTAGCCCAGCTGCTGGAAGAAGTGCACCCGGCTCTCAGGGATGATGACATTTATTACATTGTGGCCTCTGACAACATTTGGATCTGATGACAGAGGAAAAGGAAAACAGGCTGATAATTGTCATTGGCATCCAAAGCAAAGCACTTTCACGTGTAAGACCCATTTGTTCACCCAAAAAACACATTCAGTGAGAAACTCTTCTGAACTGCATGAAGAGCAAATGGTTGCCTAATTTACAACATACTGCACCTTCGTCAGATGGAAGATGCCTGCGCTCTTCACAAGACCATTCTACGTCCCGGGAGCACGAAGGATTAACAGTGACTGTTGCACATTCCCCTCCTGCTGCCTGGCTCTCAGTGTGTTCTTGTTTATTGCAGAGGGGAAGCTCAGAAAGAAGCCACGCTAGGCAGCCCCAAGTCTTTCTGCAGGGTAACACAACCCTCCTCTGGGTCCCTGACAACACACACACACCACGTTGCTTCGGCTCCAGACAGCTAAAGTATGAAGCAGCCCCTCCCTGCCAAGGGTTATAATTTACAAAGTGGGAGGAATTTTCAATGCCAAAGAATGAGTTTCCTTTTAAATAAAATAAAAATCAATAAAATAAATAAAAACCCACAAAGAAAAGCCAAGATTCCATTCCATTTGTGGGTGCAGCAGCGTTTCAGTTCCGCAGCACAGGGAAGTATAACTCAAAACTTTTACGTGGAACATTTTTGTAGATCTCAAATAAATAGGTCAATGTTTTACACATATAAAGAGGAAGTGACTTCTCTGCTTGTAATAGTCAGAGCGGTGGACAAATCCAGCCCAGGCACAGCCAGCAAACCCGTAAGAGACACTGTGCTGGGAGAGAGAGGCTTTCTCTTCAGAACAGAGCTCCGAGTGACACCTCCTCCCCCTAACAGGGAACATTCACAGAGCACCAGCAAGAACCAGTGCTGAGTTCTGGCCTACCATTCTGTTGGGAGTTTAATCCTGTAAATTAGTCAGAGGAAATAAGGGAAAGGTAGGGGAAAATATCCCAAAAGCCACAGTACCGTTTTACAGATGTGTTCTAATGTGAGAAATGTTGACGTTTTTGGAACTGCTGGCATAGTGGCTGGTTCCAGTTTGTCAGACAGTTTGTTTTCAGCATTTAAAAGCACCGACCCACCAACAATAAAATCAAGTAAGATGATAGTGAATTGAAATAAACACTTTGAAACCAGAGATGATTGTTTGTTAATGCTAACAGCAGTCCTAGAAAATCGAGAGGTTTTAGCACACGCTCTGTTCTGGTAGCCCAGCCTCTCACTCCAGCAACACTCCGCTTTTTCTCACTGGCATGGCTTGCTGCTGTGTGCTTGCTGGCTACAGTGCTGAAAACTAGCATGTGTTTTTCACCACTGCTAAGCTAAAAAATACCAAACCAAAAAACCCACTTGCAAAGCTGCAAACAGTATCCCTGACAGTTCTACTTTAACAAATCTCTGGATCATGAAAAGCTTCTTCAGCAGTGCCATAATGAGATGGTAGCCACTGGAACAGCTGTTGAGCCAGAAGTCAGCAAACAAATACATTCTATTTCTGGCTTTTTGCTTTCCCACAATACTGCAAGATAGGGTAGGAGCTGACTTAAACTTCAGTCAACACTGGAGAGGTCACTGTAACAACAAACAGTGGAAACAGAGATTCAATAACTTCAGGCCTCCTTGACTTCTTCAGTCAAGTAATACTAAAAATATTTGTCATACTAGTGTTTTGACAAAGCATCACAGGTGAACTTCAAAGTGCATCGCCAGAAAGGCAGCAGAACATATCCCATTTTATAATTGGGGAAACTGAGGCACAGAGTTACAGCTGACTCAGTCACACCAGGGGATGAATGTCAGCACCTAGAATAGTATCACCAAGGTAATACAGACTCTTCTCCTCGCCCTAGTGTTATACCAGAATTTAAGCTGAGGTGATGAAGGTTTATTTGGTAACCAAGATCTGCTCTTTCAGTACGTCTCAACAGGGCATACCCATCTGCCTCCAATTCACTCATGTGATCTGGTTTAACTACTGGAAAGTAAGTTTTAATGGTGGAGGGGGAAAAAAAAGTTAGAACAGAGATGCCTTTACATTAATTTACCAAAGCGTCAAGGGTCAGATTCTTCTGCTGGGAAAAACAGAGCGCTCCCCACCAAGAATGCTCACAAACACTGGCTATGTGGCCCATTTTCTTTTCAAGGCTGGCAAAGATTGAGAATAGTTTAGCAATAAGCATGAGACAAAACAGATGCCATTCTTCAGTCACTTGCTCCAAAGCAAATGCAGAGTAAAAATGCACTGAATTAGTAGACATATACACCACATTTATACTGCTGAGACTAAGAGCAGAATTTAGCTTATGCTTATATTCAAAACAGGATGAAGTTTCCTGTCTGGAAATGGCTCCGGGCCTTGGAACTACACCAGAAGCTATAGCTGCTTGCTGAAAAAGCTCATTGTTTTGCTTTTGTTATCTCCTGATGTTTCATTTTGGCTTTATGTTATATCCCCAGAAGAGCTCTATACAGTTTTTCATGGAATGGGGCAATATCTCAGCCTTTCCTGCTACACACAAATAGGGCATGTCCCAGCAGGCTCCTCATCAGCAGTGGGTTTGAAAAAGGCACTCCGGATGTCTCAGCTTCTTTCACATTCCCATCGACTCAGCACATTTTTGTGTGTGGTGCTCTCGGACCAGCTGAGCATTCACTGCCCATAGGGGACAAAGCTCTTCTAAGGCTGTTCTTTTAGAGAGTGGAAATGGCTTTTCCCAGCAAGGCGAGTTCCTCCCGCTCTGAGGCCACTACTGCCAAACTAGGACAGCCCTGGAAGGTTAAATTACTTGTAGGTTCTCTCTAAATTCTGAGCAGGTAGGTAACTATTCAGCAACAACCAGGACAACATCCAGGAAAGAGAAGAATAAATTCCTGGGTGAGCAACTCTGAAAACAAGATTTAGTTTCCATCTGCACAATGTGATCTGGATAGGGCTCAAGGGCAGCAGGAGGGCCGCAGGCAGGAGACTGATATTTGTATGTCCTGGCCTCCCTGTCACCTCAGCCCCAACAGCCACCTCTCTTTAGTACTGCTGGGGTTTTCTGGACACCAGCCTTAATCCCAGGGAGGAGGTTTAGGTTTCTGCGACTTGGAAAAGCCAATTTCCAGAGAAGAATAGACCTATTTAAAAATGTATGAAGCATGTCAAAATTCTGTATTAAGCAGGCAATAAATATTAAACCACAATGAATATTTTAAAATGTTAATAAGGAACTATACCCAAAAGACTTAAAAAAATATTAAACTTGGGATTTTTATTTTATTTTTCTGCCTGAACGAAGCATGATGGTTTTGAGTTTGGACAGGCTGTCAGATGATAGCTCACTGCAGCGGAAAATATGAAAATTGGTTTAAGACAAAAAAAGAAAAAGCTGAAGGGTGGAGGAAAATTCCTGGTGCTTGATTCCACACAGTCTGGCATCTTGCACAGACTAAACCCCTGTGCAAAGGGGAGAGAAACATTTATGATCTACACTGGTGAGAATAGTGGCATGTTGTGACAGCGAAGGCAGAGTAGAAGCCACCCTGGCCCCACACCTTCTCCTGTTCCATAAAAGCAATCAGAAAAGGGAGCCTGTTAGAAAAACAGCTTGTTTGCCTCAGGGCATGTCAGCATGGCAGAGCAGAACACGCTGCAGAATTGCCCTGGAGCAAAGAAAACAGAAGCTGGACATGATGTCACTACAACATTGCAAGCAGGGTAATTAACCCTGATGGGTGGGACACCCCACTTTTGATGCAGCCCAGCGTTAAAGAAGCTCAGCCAGATCCTCACTAGTATTGCTGCAGCTCCAGGTACACCCGTGTAATGGAAACAGCGCAGAAAGAACCAGGCTTGTACACTAGAGCCACATACTAGTAGTGAGGGAGGCAAGACCTCATCTACTCTTCCAACCCTAAGGGCAGGAATAGCCCCTGGCTCAAATGTGAGAAACCTTCATAGAGGAAACATCAGTGTTGCCCCAAGTGGCACCTTCACTTCAGCGGTGTCTACAGTACTTCTGCAGGGCACCAAGTTTGCCTTGACCACGCTCCCTCCTGCTGGGATGAAGCCATCCCTGCAGACCACTGTGGAGGGACAGGAAGGGCAAGGATGTTTTGGCATTTGGAGCAAAGTCCCCCTGAGGTGACAATGGGGAGTAATGTGTTATATTCCCATCCTGTGGCTTACTGAGCTCTTGAGAACTCAAGGTGCAACTGTAGATACTTATCTCTTCCTCAATCAGGAGAACCACTTCCAGAGGCCACTTACCTGCAGCTGGGGCAATGTTGTGGGTTGTGAGGTTCACCACCTTCTTCTCTCTCACTGGCTCCGTCACAAAGACTTGGTAGATCCTGCGCTCATGCAGGCCACAGTAGTGATGGTGCAGGTGGCAGGAGTAAGTGCCTTCATCTGCACTTTCCAGCTCCGAAATCCGCAGGGAAAAGTCACCCAGGGCGAAGGCTGTGTCAGTGATGTTCATCTTCTGACGGATGAAGAGAGGTCCGTACGAGCGGCGCTCCCCGGAGGCGTACAGATCAATGAGGCGGTCAGCCCGGTCATGGGGAACCCCCGGGGGCTGCCTGTCCCAGTGGACCACTTGTTGTTCCTCTTCGCTGTGCCGTTCGGTCCAGATGTGGTTACGGTTCACACAGGGGAGCATCACTGTGCTGCCTTCTAGGGCAACAATCACAGGCTTTTCCCCATCCCAGTACTGGTTTGCATCCTCAGCTGTGGAGACAGTACAAGTTGTGCAAGCTCGGCACGTGCATCTTTACACACTTTTTCTATTCTTAAGGACACCCAGGCACACCTAAGATTGCTTTCAGACTCTGCAATCCTATAACACATCCCCTCCAAAGATCTTGAAGTGCCACAGGGGTAGCGTGCCTCGTTCACGCTTACTTCAGCAGTTAATAAAAAAAATGCACCTTTATCTTCTACACCTTAGGTCAGTGCATTAAGCAAGACCACTTTCTCCTCCTATAACTGAGAGTTAATCTCTTGCGCTTCAGAAAGCAGGAAGCATATTCTCTCTGCAGACTAAGAATGAAACGAGAATAACAGATTTCATCTTCAATATGCTGTATCCCAGTTCTCCAAGCAGGAAATGCTTTTCTATCCACAAATGCCCTAATTACTGGAGGAGTTCAAGAAGCGCTATTTTGTTCTTGAAAAGAAATAACAGAATCACCAAAACACCAATGAGCAGATTGGGGCTTACAGGCCTGCCCGGATGTTTTTATTGCATAGAAGCTGTGAGAACAGCAGCAGAAGAGACACACTCTCTGCTATCCCATCAGCCCTCCAACAGCTTCCCAGGACAATCAGCCCCAGTAGCTTCACTTGTGCATTACACAAAGGTTGATTTAAATGACACAGTAGTGATGCACGTGTGGCGTGGGTGGCGCACACTGCAGTTGCCAACGGCCCTTAGAATCTTGCTTTTAGAGCTGGAGTTAAAGTGTGGTAATTTGAGGAGGCTTTTTAACTACAGACTGCTCAGGGTAAGCTCACCAACCAACATACCAGGCAGATCTTTGTGGCTAACCTGACCGATGACAGATTGTTACTAGGGACGTTCTACTACTGGAGCAGTAACAGGACAGTTAGCTAATTGGGCTGCCTAGAGTAAATATTTAACTTTACAGGCTCCATGCATTGTTTGGCACATGTCAAGAAAGGAGAGAGTTTCATAAATACACACACTGAATAACATTTCTGAAACTCAGGGAATCTGATAGCAAACAGCATAGTGAGCACCAGTCTCCCGACGCTTTCCAAGCCTCTTGTGGCATCTGTGCCCTGAACCTGCAACTGAGAAGGCATGGGCAGAACCCTGCATCCACACTACTCCCCTCTGACACCAGCAGAACAGCATGCAAGGCCAACCACAAAGCAGCACACAAGCCCCACTGTGAATTCAAGAGTCCTGGTGGCCACTGGACTCCAGCTGCCAGACCAGGTCCCTTGCGGGAAGGAACACCAAGCTGTCTGCCACACCTACCTGTCTTGGTGATAGCTAGTTGGATTTTCACAGTTTCATATAAGTGGCAGTAGTGATGGTGAAGATTACAAGAATATGTGCCTTCATCACTCTCTGCAACATCTAGTACAACAGGAAAGAGAGGGGAAAAGTTGAACGTTTTATACTGAGACAGTGATTACTTCTGTCATTTATACTGTTTCCCCAAATGCTTGTATGGATGCAAAATTGCTTTTATATTACCTAGTTCTAACCCATCCTTATCACCAGGGTGGGCTAAACAGAGAAGAATCATCTCACCTAATATAATAAATTGTTCAGTTTCTTTGCTCTTGTGTGGAACATATTACAGAAAGAGAAATCTGATTTATGTTTAGCTAAGAGCAGGCACAGGAAGAATGACAATCTTGGGTTTATAGTTCAGGAACTGAAATACAGTCAAAGGTCCACAAGAAGCCCAAGTGACTTTTCGGGCAATGATTTGTTACCAATTCTCTTTTAAAATGGGACTGTTTCAAAGGGAAATAAAACACCACTGCCAGTGCTTTGGAGAACCTCATTAGACTGATATTTATTTATTTATAGAAAATGCCCTGCAAAATAGCTATTTTCACTGAAAAACACAAAGTTAATTCAGTTGTGAATCCTCTATTCTGCAGATAGCACAAGAAGATACTGTTCATACCTTTGATCACCAAGGAGAAGTTGCCATCTGTAAACGCATTCTGGGGCATGAATATCCTCCCTTGGTTGTAGGAGCTGTACACACGCTGATCCCCGGCTGAGTACATGTCACAGAGCCTCTCCATCTTGTTATCTCCATAGTAGTTGCTGTACACATCCCAGTGCACCACACGCTGGCGGTCGTTCAGACGATCCTGGGTCCACACCATGCGGTAGCTCTTGCAGGGCAGAACAGCCTGTGACCCCAGTGCAGCACTGATATTTAACACCGACACTACGACGCTGTCTGGGTTTGAGGCATCAGCTGGGACTGAGAGCCAGGAGCAGAGAACAAAAAACAAAGCGACCAGATTAATGGCATGTGAAAAAGACACTAGAGGAGGACTCAGACCTTTCCTAGAATCTCTGCAGACCTTCCACCCAGAAGAAACTTTCAAGACCAACATAGAGCTCCCTCATGGAGAAATACAATAGAAAGTCACATAAAAACACTGATTTCATTCAGTGAAAGCAATGTCTATGATGTCTGTTATCAGGATTGTAGATTTGACCTGTCCTACCTACCCTTCCTAATCCTAACCCTTGGTTTAATCAAAGTTTAGAGACACTAGTTCATGGGATGCATGCTTCATGCCTATGCAAGTCAGCAACAAAACCCCCATTGCACATCATGGAATCAGGGTCCCTCTCATTTCTTCTCATGATCACAAAGACAGGCAGATTGAAAAAATGTCACTCACCTGAATATAAATAAACAGAACCTGTCAAAACAGAAAAAAAAAAATGTTACTGACAAGAAAAGGAAAAAAAACCAAACTACAAATACGCTCATAGTCAGCAGCCACCTCCTCTGTTATTATTCCATTAATTCCTCCCTTCTCTGTTAATATACTTATTTAACAGGTGTAATGTGGTTAAGCCCAGAGGCTCAGACCTTGGTTGGTGCAGCAAACACAGTGCAGTTACAGCAAAACAAAGTGCCTGACCCAAGAAACTTAAGCTTAAGAGCAATGTGGGATATGCTTAGCCTGCAACTGAATTTTGTACAGCCCATGTCTTTATTTCCTACCATCTATAGCTGTAGAGTTTTTTCCACCATGCTATTCAAACGTTACACCAAAGGTATCTGTCAATGCATCACCCACCAAAACTGTGTGAAAGGCCTCTTCTGCCCAAGAGGAAACTATTTAACAAATGTTGTATAAGACAAAAACAAGAACCCAAGGAGGCTGGAGCGGGCAGGGGGGTGGCACCAGTATTATTTTAGGATCCGATATTGATCCTGCATAAATAACAAGGCACCAGCAGAAACAGTAGGACAAGAACAGTTCGTAGAATCATAGAATAGTTTGGAAGACACCTTTAAATGCCTTCTAGTCCACCGCCCCTGCAGCAAGCAAGGACATCCTCAACTAGATCAGGGTGCTCAAAGCCCTGCCCAACCAGGCCTCAGGCCTCGAATGTCTCCAGGGATGGGGCATCTAACACCTCTCCGGGCAACGTGTTCCAGTGTTCTACCACCCTCATTGTAAAAAATTTCTCCCTTACATCTAGTCTGAGTCTATCTTCTTTTAGTTTAAAACTATTACCCCTTGTCCTGTCACAACAGACCCTACTAAAAAGTCCGTCCCCATCTTTCTTATAAGTCCTGGGAGGCCGCTCTAAGGTCTCCCTGGAGCCTCCTCTTCTCCAGGCTGAACAATCCCAACTCTCTCAGCCTGTCCTCACAGGAAAAGTGTGTGCCATCTCTCTGATCATTTTTGTGGCCTCCTCTGGACCTGCTCCAGTAGGTCTGTGTCCTTCCTGTGCTGAGGAATCCAGAGCTGGACACAGTACTGCAGGTGGGGTCTCACCAGAGCGGAGTAGAGGGGTACTACCCAGATGTGACCAGTTAAAACCATGTTCATTTTTATGCTGTTTGACCATTGTGAAATGAATGTGACAGTTCTGTTTCCATCTCTTTCCCAGAAGATACCCATATCTCAGTCAACTTTCTCTGCTAAGGCAAAGACCTCAACAGACTTGGAGACAGAGCTGACCCCAGCTCATCTGCTGGGGGTTAGAGCTGCCCAAGTAGAGGACAGTGGATCCACATGAGATCCAGTGCCAAAAGAGAACTTTCATCTCCAAGACTCCAAATCAATCTCCTCTAAAATTGATGGTGGGATTAATGCATTGAGGGAATTCTGTAACCCTGCAGCACGCTGAGTCTGCCTGTCAAATGAAGAGTGATAGGACTTGGCTGTTTCATTTCACACTCCCGACACACGCTGTTGTCACCACCCTGCTGCGCAAACACATCCTGGCTTTGGGAGCATGTCCCCCCCCAGTCCCTCCCGCTCACGTTCCTGGTCTGTACAGTTAACACTGTAATGATCTGGATGCAGCTGCAACTCCCTCCAACTCATGTGACTCAGATCTATGCAGGAAGAACTTTGCAAGAAATGAACTAGTGCCTTTATTTCTTCATTTTTCTGGTCCAGTCCCTCCTGCTTTTTGTGTAGGAGGGGTCTAGGAGGTCTCCTGGCATCATGGTTTGAGAGCACGATTCAGATTCCCAACACAATGACATAATTCATTTCTCTAACCAGTCAAGCCCAAATGGGTTCCAGCAAGATCATTAGATGTTTTGTCCTGCTAATGTCATAGGCACAATGTCCTCCAGACTAAGGCTGTACTTTTTTTCAGCACTGGAATTTATGCATTTCAAAAGAGAGTAAATTAACTCCATACTGGGGCTGTTCTAACCACACCCCCAGTGCATAGGCTGAGAATAAACTCTGTTTCCTTTCCTTTTCCTACCAAAAAACACTGGGCAGTGACACCAGAGAGCAAAAATGAGCAGCGCCTGTTGAACCACCAGTTCAAAGACACTCCAAATATAAACTATTTCTTCTACATGTATAACCTCAGCATCACAAAGAAAAAAAAATAATCTTGGGCAAAGCCTGTACTGCTCTGGATCTAAGAAAGAGACATCATACCCAAGACATTATAACTCCATCATTTGATGGTCTCTCCTAATAGGAGGCAAACTGCCTGATGGTAAAATAGGATAACCTGCCAGCCTCTGTCTCTGCAAGCCAGGATTTAGTTTAGTTTAGATTTAGTTTAGGAAAAAGGAATGATACAGAGCTCTTCTGCAGCACCAAATCAGCCTTCTTCAGGAGAAGTCAGTCACGCAACAGGACAAGCAGCTCTCAGCACAAGAGCATCCACTTGTATCAGCGTGGCGAAGTAATGCCCATGTGTCTGAATTGGGGGTGTTTGCCCAGTGGCAAGGGAACAAGACAGTGTCCCAACATCAACAGAGGCCGATGCTAGGGAGTGGTGTCTGCGAGCTGGCTGGCTGCACAGCCAGTGCTGCCAGAGCCTTGCATTACTGCTCATTAACAGCAGATTGATTTGGTGCTACAGAAGCATCCTCTCCTGGCTCAGCAAGAGGAATGCATGGACTTTTCTCCTTTCCTCTTGCAAGTTAATGTAAAAAACATTAAACCCAAATGCGACATCATAAATCTAACAACTGACAAAAGTATTCACCTAAGCCTTCCACTAAGCTCTGCTCAGCCGCCTGTCGCAGCCCTAAACTAACAATAGCCCTAACCCCTAGTTGTGTACCTTTCAGCTGGCCCTACCAGCGTGGTAAGGACCACCCAGGTCCTAACTTGCCATCCCACCCACAGGGGCCTTTTGCCAGGCTCGGCTGCTGCAGCCCTGTCAGCCAGCTACACGCATTGCTCCAGCACACTTCCAAACACTGTAAAACAAGGAAGCAGTGAAGTTGTCTGTAATATAACAGCTTTTAGATAAAAAAAGCCTATGTCTTGTGGGTTTTGACAGCTTATTTTTCCCTCCACTCTTAAAGCTTCTGCTTGACGTGCTGAGTGTCACCCCACAAAGCCAAATGGCCCAGCGTTACAGTGACATTATGCATGAGAACAAAACCCATCCAAGCTGAAGGCAAAGTTAAGTATCGTGTTAGAATTCTGCACAGAGACAAGACGTGGAAGAGAAAAGGTTTTTCACTGCATGTCTGTGCACACTCACATGCACACACAGAGATTCTGGACAGAAGCTTTGGGTCTGAAGCCTGCCCTAGGGTATCATACCAGACAAAGTGGTAGGTGCAAATATCAAAAAGACAGCGGCCAAGCAGCCAATAAGCAAATTCTAGAAGGGAAAGACAGGACAAGTCTTTACAAGAGGCATGGGAACTCCACAAGACAAAGGAGGAAGAACTGATTGTTCTGATTCTCCAGCAATGCTGGAAATCTGCACACATGCATCAGGTCATGGATAAGACTCAAACTTACTTGACATGGCTGTAAATGAGATCACTGAGAAATCTAAGGAGCCTGGAATGTGTCTGATCTCTTGTATGCCCAGAGAAAATGGAACTGAAAACAACTGACCTTCAGTAACCTGAACACAGAGCAGTAGTTAAAGGAGGAATAAGCCTTTTTCTCTTTTCAGTCTCCTCTCTCTGCTATGAGACCTAGCTCTGCTCTGCAAGACAAGCAGAACAAACAAGAGATGTCCCCCAGCCATGATTTTTAAAGTTACTGTTTGTGTAACACGGTAGCTTCTGAACAAATGCAGAGATATATCCATAACGCAGCAAAGTTGACAGCTTGTGAACTACAGGTGAGTCACACTTCTCAACCTGCTAGTGAAAGCTCAGACTTTTGTAATCACAGGGATCCAGGACCCGGAGCCTCAAAACCACCAAATACCTTAATAGCTATCAACACAGAACTCACTGTAGCTTTCATTTTAAAATTTCAAATTCTGTGTGATGGATAATCACTTTGTCCTCTCTATGTGACGTACCCACAAAAAACCAACAAAAAGACATCTCTATGCTGTCCCCTGCCATGTTCTCTGCAGACTCAACATGCCTCTCAGCAGGATCCCAGAGGTATTCTGCTGGTCCCATAATATAGGAAGAGGAAAGCAGTCTGCAAAAGCATTTCCTAATCCCTTGTAAAAGCCAGAGCCAGCTCTTACTTCTTGAATCCCATCCACTTTTCAAGTAAAGAATTAAGCCACAAAAACTGCAGGCAAACTAGAAGTAAAAGCCTCAGGCTCTGAAAGACATCTTACATACTGAGAGCTCTCTAGGCAGTGTCCTTGGAGCAGGTCAAACAAAAAACTGTCCCTTGAGTCTTGCCTGAACAATAGCACCACTTCTCTCCTCCTGGAGATAGCTGCTGGCAGAGGGTCTGCGTCACAGGCAGATGCATGTGCTAATGAAACCACCAAGTTCCTGTCTCATACTGGAGGATGAAAGACTACCAGAGCAGAAAAGGAAACTGCAAACACCGTAAGCGGTAGCCTGAGTGCCAAGTGGCAGGTACACTCCATGGGACACCCCAACACCAGCTCTACCTGCAGCGCTTCTGCTGAACTCGGGAAGAGCCCTGCCACCGATGCCAGCAGAGCGAGGATGAGCTGCCTGGAACAGCGCCTTGCAGGGCAGTAAACATCACTGACATCCAGATTGTAGCGGTGGGCAGGAAAGAAAACAAACTAGAAAGTCACTGGAGAAACGAGTGTCATAACCCACCAGGTGTGTGGGTTGAAACAACAGTCTGTGAGGTTGCTTGAGTAAGCTCAGCTCACTATTCCTTTGCACATCTGGTCAGTCTCAGCTTCTTTTTTCTTTTGAAAAAGGGAGTGACATCACCTTTACATTAGGGGCACAGAGGGATGGTCTAGTCCTAGAGAAAGGACATGTTTTTCACAAAATCTGTATGTGTCAGATTCCTTATTTCTCCCATAAATCCCATTGTCTATGCAGGGGATTTAATGGTCTCTGTGGAGCCATTACACAATTATTACAAAAACAGCAGCCTGTGCTACCAAGCTATTTCCAAATACTGCTGGAGAACGGCAGTGGCTCCATCCTGACTCTTTAGGGAGCTGACCCAGCGTCTAAGAGGCCATAATGGCTTATGATGCAGTGACATCAAGGTGACAGCTACACACATAAGCTCAGCTCTTTTCTGGTAGCCATTTTTTTCAAACCCACTGACCAGTAACCAGGAATAATATCTGGGCCCATCTCAAAGAGGCAGAGGAGGACGATAGTGAGCACTACAGTTCCACCTAGACATCTCCCATTCACCACCTGCCTCTGCTGGTCGAGGACTGCAAGACTAAGCTTTTCTGTAAGGTTTCCTTTACAAAGCCAACTGATGGTCAAGCCAGGCTTTGAACTGGGCTTTTATTTAAGTCTCTATGTTTGTTTATTTTTAAAGGCTTCCTGGGACAACTCTCAACAGCAGAGTCTTCTGCTTTCATAACTGATGTCAGGACTGGAGAGCCCTTAACCACCCCTCTAATCCCAACAATTCCAACACCTCACTGCAGGTAGGAACATGCCCACGAATCAGCGAAAAGCAAGAATGTGCTGCCTCAGCAGAAAGGAAAAAGCCTTCTGTCTGTAAAAGAAACCCATCGCCATCTTGGCCACTCAGAATCCCTCACAGAGTTGCCCTAACATTCCCATAGACAGTGCAGATATTAGCTTTATAAACCCTTCTCTGCTTTGTGTACTTCACGTTGGCTCTAGGCCCACAGAATAGTTTGTAGAGCCTTCCAAACAGTGCTGTTCCTCCCTGCAAGACATTAACACTTGAGGGTGTGGTTCCCCTCCAGAAGGGATCATTTCAGCAAATACAGAGTGGCACAAATTTCCTCCCTTCTCCCCTTCCCATCTTCACTGATTATGTTATAACCCGATTTGTGTGGGGATAGCAGGACTCAAACATCAGGGCTGTGTGGCATAGAGACAGTTATCTCTCCAAAATACATCTGAAAAAAGTCAGTCTGAGATCATCCATCCTCAGGTGGGATACTGTTGCTTCTACAGCTCCCCCACTGCTCTAAAGCAATCCAACCTGCTTTTCTTGCCCTGGGTGCTCCCCCAAGCTCTGTCAACATGCTAAACCACACTGTGGAGTAGCTGGACTGGTTGGGGCTTCTAAAATATAGATGTGGCCTCTCCTCCTTCTCCAGGCTTAACCCAGCCCCACACACTAGTTTTCTGAGCCACTTTAACCCTTCTGTCCCTATGACTGATCCCAGATGTTGCCAATTCCTAAACCTTGCCTTGAGGCATTGTAAAACTGGGGATGATGTGGTGACATGGGAACTAGATTAATTAGGGACCAAACTGAGAACTCTTCAGCTTACTCCATCTACATACTAAGGAATTTTGAGAGGCTCAGGTGGCTAGCCACAGCCTTTCATTAACAGGGCTGTAAAGAGCAGGGGGGTCACCGGTCCCCAAAAAGCTCGTGCTCCTTACTTCAGCACCCTGAAGTCTCTCCATACTGTTCTTAGAGTGCAGTTGGTCCTTTGCTCACAGGTGCCTTCCTCAGAGCCCAAAGCACTGCAAGTGTGAATTTGCTGGGTTTTGTAATTAATCCTCAAATCTTCACCTGCCATCCAAGCCTTACTGGGGTCTCTCTGTTTAGCTTGGGACCAGGCTCTCAGGACCCTGAATCTGCTTTCAGCTCTTACAGAAAGCTCTGTGATTAAGGAAAAGGTACAAGCCATTCTGTTATTGTAAGCTCATCAGACTTGTCCTCATCCCTTTCTTGCACCTTACCCAAAAGTGAATTCTTATGTCTCTGTCTTTATGCTGACAGGAAAAAAAAAAAAAAAAAAAAACACAAAACCACACTTGAATTTTTTCCTCTATCCCAAACACACACACACACACACACACCCCAACTGTTTCTGCCTCTTCAAAAGTATAAAATAACCTTGGATCATGTAAATCTAACTATGCAAGGTTCACTGTACTCACATTCAAGCTTATTGTTTTTGAATTTGCTGGTCAAGGTAACTGGTAGGAAAAAATAGATTGCACAAACATGCTGAACGGAGTATCGCTTAAACAACCTCAAACATTTCTCCATTCTCTCCCCTTTCCTCTCCAAAAAGCATGAGAAATCCATGATCCCCTCCCCTCACAGACAATAACACAGCTAACTTAGGAATCTGAACAAAATCTTACAAAGATAACAGCTCAAAATCTTCTAGCTAACCCCGTCCTCTGCAGTTGAAATAAAAACAAGTAACATCATGCCGATCAGCTAGGAGCTTACTTTGCTGAAGCAAAATCTGCCACAGAAGGAGTTTTGCTAGTTGCTCCATTTCTTCAGCTTCTCCGTGTTTTCGTCTCTCTTGAAAAACAAGTTGAAGACTTTTTTTTTAACTTTTTTTTTTTTTGGTAACTGGAAAACACTATGACCTCATCAATTTACATCCAGAAAGCTGTGGACAGCAGCTCATATTCTGCAGAATTACTCCACCTACAACTTCCAATTCCCCACCTCCCCACTCTGCTCTCCCCCTACACTCACACTCCACCTCCTTCCTTTCCCTAACGCTTTCTGCACCATTACCATGAACACCCACTCTTCTCTTTCCCCTCCCTCCGGGACCTTCTGATCTGCCCCTGACTTTGATGTAAAAGTTTTATCGGGTAAAGTTGGTCCCACACAGCTCTGGTCTCGCGAAACAATCTTTTTCCCTCCCCCTAGGGATGGAACTAATTTTCCTTGTGCTTTACTTGATCCAGCTGTTCCTTCCTTTGTTTGACACTCATCCAGCTGTCTGCTTGAGACTGGATTTATTCTGTTGCCTTCAGTGGTTTTTTGATCTTTGTCTCCTCATATGGTTTTACTTCAAGCTCAAGTCTCCAAATACAACCTAGAAAACAATATTTACTCTGTCCTGTGATTTGTAAGCAAGAGCTTAATAGCAGCTATCTTAGCAAAAGGATAATAATGACAAAGAAGACTGAATATGTGGGAGCTTAGGGCAGTGCAGGCAAAAGAGCCTACAGTGCAACTAAAAGCCCCAGAATACTGCGATGTGGGGAACAGGTTTCCCTATCACAGAGGCCAGAACATGGGAAGCTGGGTCAGATTCAGAACTTCTGCTTTCAGTCCTTCACACAGGAGCTGAACTGTGCTAGTAGTCGCTTGACTGGCCCCAAGACAAACAGCCAACACAGTCACCTTAACCACAGAAGACCTGATACACTGCTGCTCTTCTCCTTTGCATACTCCTAAGATAATACCAGCCCTGACAGCAGTGCCGAGACACAGCAACAACATCAAGAAACAACTGAATTTTCAGCAGTCTTTGTTCAAGGGAAAGACTTAAATTACATTAACCAGTTCCTAAAGCCTGTTCTGATGTATTTAACTGTTTTTATAACCCACCTCACTGTGTCCCACAATGGTTAGCAGTATTAACGCAGTCGGTTACTGAAAACAATCAGTGACAAACAACAGAGGAAGAAGCACTATATTCTTAAACTCCAAACACTGCTTCACAAAAGAAAATCTACATACACCCTGTATGTGTACACACTCACAGACCAGTTAAAGTTCAGATCGCCTTAGTTTGCATCTGCAGACCAGAGATAGTAATTTTTTTACAGTTTAGGGAATTACTTCTTTAGACACTGCAGGATGTTCAGCAGGGACAGACTCCTTAAAATGGCAGGGTTAACCAAGCCTGGAATGAAATCATGCCCTCATGCCACTGCTTAAGCAGTTGAAACTTTACCGGCCTAACCTGAAGAGGGCAGCAACCTTCAGAGGTGAGAATGGCTTAATTAGTCTGGGGTTGAACCATTTAGAACAGTCCCTAAACCAGTTTAAATTAGTCTCCTTAACACTCTGTAAGTGTTAAGACATTTTTCTTCCACATCAATCCAAGACTGAGTTCTGAAAAAAGCAATTCATTTCCAGTGGAAAAATTTATTTTATTTTCAAGGGGGACAAGATGGTAAAAGACACAGAGTATTCAACACCCTGTTCCATGAAGCACCTTCAGCTATGGGTATGAGAGGTGTAAACGTTGCTTTAGACTTGGAATATGGCTCCATCTGAATGTGGCCTTGCATAACAACTTAACCCATGTAGGTGACTGAATCAGCCAGGAGTCTTTTAATACAAGACTTGCAGGAAAATTACATGAGTATAAAGTCAGGAAATAGTGTAGCTGCTGCTACTATATGTTAAAAAGAAAACATGGTCAAGCTTTCTGCTTGCTTGCATTCTGTTGTTAGATTATTGTTTATGGTTAACAGTGTTTACTGGATTTAACGATACGATCAAATTAGTCATCAAGTGGAAAATGTGGGAAAGGGAATTAAAACTCGCCGTTCTTAAACATCTATCTGTAGAAAAGAGATAAATATATGTGGGACTCTCACAGGAGAGCTTAAAAATACAAGCTAATAGCCCTCCCGTGGCACTCTGTGGAGATAAACTTAATTGCCCCACTTGGATTTTTCCCTTCTGACATTTTTCTGTACCATCTAGTACACCAGAAGACAGATTTCCTCTACCCCAAAGGGGGCTGTGTTTCAGGAAAGAGGAGGGCATTATAACAAAAACCTAAATAAACATCTAAATAATTATACTCTGCAACAAGGGAAGATTTGGAAACATCCAGACTAAATCAGATCAGAACTTCATCTAGTCCAGGATCCTGTCTCCAGCAGCAGACAGAACCAGACACTTCCAAGGAAATTCCAAGAAACTGGAGCTCTTACTATTAAATAATTTGACCATGAAAAAAGTCTAGTTAACTCCGGCATGTCTTCATGCTGTCCAAAACAGATCCAGATAACTGCTGGTTTGTTTCTAGTGAAAAGTTCTAAACTAATCTTCAGATAAAAATCCCACAAAATTTCACTGCAAACTTCAGCTCTGTCATCTATATTAAGTGGAGAAGTTTGTGGGTAATTAGATACACAGTCACTCACAGTCCAGGTTCCCACACTCATCAGCTGAGCTGTGTCAATAGCCTCTATGTTCACACATCCAGCCCAACTGTAACCTAAAGCAAAAACATCAGCTTGTCTTTGCAAGCCTCAGCTATTTGCATTAGTCCAATTCCACAACCACCTGCATGCAGCAAAGGCTCCTCCCACGCCATCTCCCTACGCTGAGAACCTGCTGCCGGGTTCTCAGGCATCACAACAAAGACAGTTCTGATCTAGAGCAGCTGAGGTGCTGGCCTGTTGCGGAGCCAGGAGTCTAGTGGAAGAAGGAGCCTTTCCTGCTGTCTCAGGGACAGGGAGCCAGACAAAAGGCTCAAATCTGACAGCCTTTTGTTCAGCTGCGTCATCAGAGCAGAGGCTGAAAAACGTTTGGCTGAGAGGCAAGAAGCTGTTCCCATTGTGCAGACAGCAAATACAGCACCCTCTCCTTCCCTTGGTTTTGCTCAACCACAGGCAGAACCTTCCAGGCTGCAGTTCCAGGTTCCTTTTCCACCTTTCTGCCTCCGAGCTTTGGCACTGCAGAGGTTACTGGCTGTTTCTTGCATGACTTCTGGGATGGATGCAGATTGCTGTGGTTGCTGCTGTCATGATTTGGCTATTTCCTGACTGAAAGAAGCCAAGTTCAGGCTAAACCCACTGAAATCTCCTAAAGAAAACCACCCACTGGAAGGAAAGAGCAACAGCTTCTCTGGGGTTGACAATGAGAGGAGGAAAGGGACACAGGAGGCTATTTCACAGATCTTTGCCTTTTCCTCACTCTAATTCTGCACAGTCTCTAGTCAGCCCTGTCTTCCTAGAGCTTTGCTAGTTCAAACAGATCCTGGAAGGGCAGCTGTGTCAACACTTTGCCCCGTCAGGAGCTGAATTTTAAACTATATTCTCCACGGAGGCTGACCTGACCAGTTCCCAAGCCTTTCTCCTTCCTCACTTCCTGAGGTATTTTGGGTATCAATTCTCAAAACAAGCAGCATCCCTTAGCTGCCCGCTGCAGCATGTCTACCTGATCACAAACGCTGTCCAAAGAAAGCAGCCTCATCCACACAAGGGAAAGGAACTTTCCACCACCAACACAGGTGTTTTTGCTTGCTGGAGCTCTGCACCTGCCATCCTCACCACAGATCTGGCTAGCAGGGAGAAAGAAGGGTCCCATGCTTCCAGAGTCACCCCCACTTCAGATATGAAATATATGGCGATATGAAATAGGTATTTCATATGACTCAGGTGGAAAAAAGCCCTGCCCAAAGACAGTGAAGGGGTCACAAGATTAATTGGTTTGTGGGAAACAATAATGGACAAGCCACATGTGCCAGGAAGTTTCCTCTTCCCGATCTCTTCCATTGTAACATGTTTTAACCAGTTTTCCACGGCTGCAGGCTGCACTGAAAGACCTCCCAATAAATCTGAATTGAAGACCACCAGTCTAGAAAAACTGAGCAAGTATCAGATTGGGAAGAAGGTCTGATGCCAAAAGGCACCCTCCATCCTTTTATTGTAATTTTGAGAACCCTTAACCCTGGGAAGCAGGAGTGGAAGTGGCCACTTCTGCCCCATTTTCACCACTATAAATACATGTAATGTATTAAAAAGGAATGCCAGAATTAATGCTCTGCTGACACAAAGATACAAATTACAGTACAAGGCGTTATGTACAGGATTTGCCAACACTCCATGCTTATTACCAACAACTTTAGATCTTCTTTAAATACAGGACCCATAGTACTCTGCCCTGATCAAAGGAAAGGAGAAGATACCTACCCATGAGCAGAAGCAAGGATAATTCCTAGAACTGAAAAGTAGTAGGGAATGCTACAGCTTGGGAATAAAGAGCACTAATTGATAGATACAGTGGCAAAGGTGGCAAGGATTCTGCAAAGCCAAAAACTTAAGCAGAAATAGACCTTTGCACAGAAACAGCAGAAGAGAAGCAGCTCAGGGTTCACGTACACTGTCACCATGGATCCCATGGATCTTCTGGTGGGAATTGCTCAAGCAACCCCTGTCACACCAGTAGCGTGGTTAACCTGTAACACTCAGAGGGATAAATACACACCCATATTCACTCCCCCTTTCTAAGAAAGGTCTGGTGTGGGTGAGGGGAGCCTTCAGAGCTGCCTGCTGATGGAAAAGAGCAATGCAACACAGAACCATGTGAATTACCAGCAGGTATCTGCTTCCCAGGAGGCCTCATTTGGTTGCAAAGCTTTTCTTATTAAAATAAATCTTTCAGCTGCAATGAATCCCATAAGTAAGTCTGAAATAATCCAACTTGCAGTAAGAGCTGTGAACTAAAAGGACAAAACTGAAACCCAACCACAATAACAGGGGTGTCAAGTGAAGCCTGTCATTATTGCAGTGATGTAACAAGCCACGTACCTCTTACAGACCCAGCATTACGATGTTTGTTCCCTAGCCATAAATGCTAAAGCCCCTGATTTGCCTTCTCTGAAGAGCATATTCAGAATGACAAGTTGAGGGTCTGGCCAGATGTTTTTCTGCTTTATTTCACTGGAGTCCACTGTGATCACCAACCTGTGATGCAGTCACCAAACCAGCAGCTGAGGCAAACACACATGCCTAGTGTATGGGAACAGCAGATCTCTGACACCCTTTATGCTACATATGCAACCTGTGCTATATCCCTGGGACAACCCGTTTCCAGCACAGAGAAAGGTGAAGCCCACAGAACCATAGTGGCAGTCACTGCAATGGTTTAAGCTATGCTATGCCCAAGCACTTCTGAAGCAAAATGAGAGGGTTGCCCAGGAACAGTACATGTTATCTGGGGGCTGTCCTTTGCAGACAATTCCTCAACTTCTTCCTGTCTTGGATCTCCAGCTGGAAAGCCCTACTTCTCCATGTGCCAAAGGCACTGGAGCATAAATTAATTAATGTGAATGTCCAAGTATGCAAGATATTTAGCTAGATGGAATCTTAAGAGGTTTTTGATCTTCTGCTTAATGCACTGAGCTTTGCAGCTCGCCTAGCAGAGACTTAGATATGCACAAAGGAGGAGTCAAACTGTAGCATCCAAGCAGACTGCTGTCTTACTGAAGCCACTAATATGTATGCATGTGTGTGCTTATATGTTCTTCCAGCACTGCTGTGCTCGTAACAGGTCAGAGAGCTCCGTCTGCATCTTTTGCCGTAAGGCATCTCTACAGCTCAGTGGTTCCTGTCGTCTAGCATCCTTGGATGGCACTATATTTAAACACCCCCTTTTGCTGGAAAGCAGTCAGCTTCAGATTCCTAGGATTCATCTCAAAACCATTAATAGAAACCAGTTACAAAAACAGAGAAATTGCCCAGGAAACCAACACAGGTTTTTGTTGTTTTTTTGTTGTTTTTTTTTTTCCAGACTGCAGCCTGAAGATTATTTTTCCAAGATAAAAATGCATTTTGGAGATTTTTCCTCAACATGAAATCCAAAAAGCTGGGTTCAGTGTGGGTAGAAAAGACAAGTGGATTCATGTGCCCAAAAAATCAGAGGCAGGTACTTAGCAAATATAAATCAGCAAGCTTATACTACCTACCATGGGCCTGTGTCAGTTTACACCTGCTAAGAATCTTCCTCATAAAACCTTGTGTTCCACAAATAGCCACCAGATCATTAATCCTAGCACTAGAGAGCTTTAGGTAATGGTGATATTTGATTACCCTTTTCATTAAAAGAGTGCAGAGTCTCCTTCTCTTCACCTTGTCTTTTCTGTAGATCCCATTAGCTGTGCTTCACCAGATGGTTTTTCTGGTGCTGAACAGATTTGCCTAAACATAATGTATCATGCCATTCACAACCTGTGAAAAACACTGTCAAAACCCTGTAAATTTTTGATAGTAAAAACAGTTCTTTCAAATCAGCATCAAATTCCACCTTGTTCCAGATAAGCACCTGAATCAGATGCAGTTAGGCTAAGTGTTAAGTTCGTTAAATCCCAATAGATCAATAAATGTTCTCACTGAGGTGGTTGTTTGTTGTGGGTTTGTTTTTAATGGTATTTAATTTAAGCACAACCTCCTCATCTCAGCAGGCAAAGACTTTGTCTGGGGTTCCTGATCAAGGGAACACTTGAATATTTCATCTCTTCTATTACTTTCTTTTGAACTCATTTTTAGTTCACAAATCTTAATTGGGGTTGAAATCTACAGTCTCTTGCACTATAGCAGTGCCTCCTATTACAGCTAAAGGAGAGGTTCCATTAGATGACAGTAAAAATGGGCTGTGATCTTACATCTAGGCTAGCCACAGAAGAAAATTCCACATGCGTAGCCAGCATTTTGTCAGATATCAAGAATCAAAATTACTATTATATTTCATGATATCCATAGGCACCGACCATTATCAGGATCCCTTTGAGATAGAGACGGTACGTACAGAATCAAAGCCCTCACCCTAAAAAAACACTGACCAATGAGAAATGGGAAAACAACAACCAACAAGCAAATCTGGAATGGAAATAGCGACAACAAAGAAGCACCCCACTGACATCCATAAAGCAGGTGTAAATTATAGTTTTCTCTTAAGTTTATTATCTTTGGCATAAACCAAAGCGTGTAAAGGGAAATCTGGAAAATCAGTTCTCTATGAAAATAATTTCATTTTAGTTGAAAAAAAAAAAAATTTAAGTAGCTTGCCACGATTGTTTCAATTAAAATGTCTTTAAAAATAGACAACCTAAAACCACACTATGTTTGGGGTTTTTTCTGGTCCCTCATTCATGTTTGCAAGGGTGTTTTTATTGGTGGTATCACACTTGTGTTTACTTGCTCCACATCAGCCAGCTTTACATACAGCACAGGCAGCTTCTCGCAGGAAGAGTTTGTAGTCTAAACAGACAGGAGCAGGAGGGAGACATTCAAAGACAGAAGGAAATGACTCACCCAAACTCACACAGGGCATCAATGGCAGAATTAGGAATACAGCCCAGACCAGTGGCATGTCAGCCTATTAGTCCCTTGCTCCGTAGCCTCAGGTGCCTCCGTCCTTGCAGGGAGCCTGATTTTTAATTTTACAATGGTCTGTCACATACCTTTTGCCTCTCAGATTTTTCCAGTATTCCAGATCCCTAGGGCAAACAAGAGTCATTACTATCTGCTGCTTCTTTTCAGGAGACCACAGTGAAATTATATATTTTTTTTAAATTTTACATTGTTTAAAATATTAAGTGCTTATCTCCTAGGCTATTCAGAGAGCCAGTAGTGTCTTCAACACATCAAATTAAAAAAAAAAAAAAAGCAGGTATGAGCTCAAAATCACTACATGAACCATGAAGTTCCTGAGGGGATGGAAAAATATGCAAATCTGAATTGTAGTTACCATCAATCATAACTTCAGGACTTGGCTATATTCATGGATAAGTATCTCTTAACCCTCCTTTAAGGTTCACAGTAGCAGCCAGCAACTCCGTGTCATTAGGAAGCGGGGGGATTTTTTTCAGGGCTCCTGACAAGCTACCACTTGCAACTGAGTGTCCCCAAAACTTCTAGATCTATACAGACAAATGATCCCCCCTCAAATTAACTTCTGAATATCAAGTGCCTGAGACAGAAGGGCATCCAACCTATGACACGGGACTGACTCACTCCCATGGGAGCTGCGGTTCTGCAGCATCTTAGCGTTTTCAAATCCACACTGAAACCACCGGGCTCCGCTCTAGGGGATAGATACCTAGTACTGGTCCAATTTGGCAGATGGTAGACAGCACCGAGATTCAGGAGGAAATGATTGAGGGATCAAATCATCACTTTGAACATTTACTCAGCCAGTGTGTTTGTCTTAAGAAATGTGAGAGAAGGCA